>NC_057812.1:502127261-502864891 GCF_018294505.1 Triticum aestivum | reverse complement strand
GCCTGCCGTCGCTGCCGCACGCCGCAGCCGCCGCCTGCACCGCTTGCTGCCCCTGCCGCCGCCCCGCACCACCCGCCGCTGCCCGGAGCCCCGCCGGAGCCCCGAGCCGAGGTAGCCGCCGCTCCGGTTTTCTGAGAAAAGCAGTTTCGTTTTTTTAGAAAACCCTAGTTTTCGCTTTTTTAATAGATCAGTTTTTTCGGTTTATTTATTTAGCGAGCGTTCGCTCATTCGTTCGTTTTAACGAACGAGTTCATCGTTTAGTTCCAGTTAACGAACGTTCGTTCGTTGACTTGTTCGTCGTTTTTCTTTTCTTGGAATAAATCCACGATTTTTCTGATCGCGATTTCTGATCCGGTGTTCGTTTTAGTTTAACTTTTCACTCGTTTATCGGAATCAGGCGATTCAAGCGCCTGGAGTTTCGTCTCGAAACCCTCTTTCCATTTAACCAACTCAAACAAGTTTTTGCCTGTGTAAAAATTGCCCTAGATCCAGAATTATAAATGAAGCCTGTTTCTTTTACCGTTTATCTTTTGTTGCTTCATTCGATTTGGTTTTTTTGCCAACCGGAGTTCTTAAGTTGAACTTTTTGGTTAGATCTTTTATTCGAGTTTTACATGTGCATTAGTTGAGTACTTATTGTATGCTTGTTTGTTTGCGATAGGGTACCCGGATTGTGCTGCTTACTACTTTGAATCGCTAGGTTTCACGGATCATCAGCAAGGCAAGTAACACTTTGATCATACCTCTTTACTACCCAGTTTTATTGCATTAGATCAACCCTCACACATTGCATGATTAGGATCTAAATAAATTGTTGGTTTGGGAAGTAGTTGAGGTAGTACCTATTACCTATTTATTGTCAAACCTTTGGGAGTTGCTTCTATGTTTGCTTATTATGCCATGCTATGCTAGTAGACGTGGATTGGGTGAGTGAAATCCATGACAGATGTGAGATTGATAATTTAATGGTTTATCTAAGGTGGCAACCTAAACACACATCTGGGTGGATTGAGGCACCTGGGTATTCCAGCGATTGCCTGTTTTTCTTTTGGGCCGCCACCCAGACTCAAAGGGATCATGAGATTTTTCATACTGGAAACTTCCGTGTGCAGCCACAAGCTACTATGGGCTCTAGCATAGTTGACTAAGTCATGCGAACTCTTACAGTGGTAGACTAGCAGATGTAGGGGATGTAAGTTGGTACGGTCTACCCGATTGTAAGGTGCTAGCGCTTCTGAAAGACTATGTCTCGCTGATCCGTTTCTCAAACACCATGTAGTGCGAGAATCCTAATGGAGGAGATCGAGTCTTGTGGGGAAAAGTGCGCAAACCTCTACAGAGTGTATAAACTAATCATGGTTAGCTGTGTCCCTGGTTATGGACATCTTGAGTCTCTAGTACTTGGATTATCATGTGAATCTCATCACGTTACTCTAATTAATTTTGTTGGGTTTTAATGATGATGCTTAATTTGGAATTGAGTATGTTGTCAACCATTCTCAATGTTTAACGACTACCATGATAGTTAAATAAAATTTATTCCTTTGCAGTAGGGAAATATTGGCTTTACACAAAACTGTAACCATAGAGCTTTCCACCAGCCAAATATGCATGTAGTATAGCATTATTCTTTTATTGCTCTCTATGTGTTACATTGCCAGCATATTCCATGTGCTGACCCGTTTCGGGCTGCAATGTTCATGTTGCAGACTTTTCAGACGACGAGTAAGGTGCCTTTTAGGTCATGGTTCTATACTCAGTGATGTCGTTGGAGTTGATGGACTCACTTATCTTCCAAGCCTTCCGCTGTTATCGTTACTAGATGGCCTTAAGCCATATTTATTGTAATAAGTTCTCTTTTGAGACTCTCGATGTAGTAAGTGTGTGATTGCCACTCTGTTATAAATCCTTCAAGTACTGTATGGTGTCAGCATTACTGATCCAGGGATGACACCTGAGCATAGAGATTGGACCGTTTGAGGTCTGGTCGCTACAAGATGGTATGAGAGCACACGCTGACTGTAGGACACGACCACTAAGCTAAAGCCCTAGATCACTACTCACTCTTCTCATTCTGACCTCTCATCTTTTCTACTCTTTTAGGATGGCGGATGCAAGGAACAACTTCACGCAGCCGGATGAAGATACACCCTTTGGACGTCACTTGAAGGAAGTCACTAGGTATCTGAACATAGGAGTACCAAGCTTCACCGGGACCTACAACGCCACATTACCTGAAGAAGAGCGCTGGATGATTCAAGTTCAAGTTCCAGGAAGGACGTTAATGCCAGTCACTGAGCCCATAGAGTTTTCATTTGACGCACCCACATGGAGTCTAGGAAAGAGCATGGCAGCTCACATCACCATGGAACACATTGGAGAAGTTTACCGCAATGATCTCAAGGATACTATCTACCAGATTTGTGGGCGTCGAGATGAGCACTGAGAGATGATCAGCACCAAGAAGGATAGATCAATTGCAGCTTTTATCCAGGAGTTAAACAAGTACATTCGACGTCGGGACAACCAGATGTGCGCAGACATGATAGATCTGAAGAAGGCGAGGACAAGAATCAAGGAACTGGAGGAAGAACTCAAGGCTACATGTGAAGATTATGAAGAGGAAAGCGAAGTATTAGTGGAGAAGAATGACGATCTGATCAAGAAGATTGGATTATTTATGGGAGATCCTACACCAGTAGAGGAAGATGTCGGGGGTTTGGTGCGACATATGCCAATGGATGGCTTATCATGGTGGGGGCGAGTAGAACGTCGCCGGTGCCTGGAAACGGGATGAGGCAAAGACATGCACGCCGGTGAATCTTACCCAGCTTCGGGGCTCTCCGGGGAGATAATATCCCTACTGCTGCTCTACGGGGTCTCTGCATGATCACTATGGCAAAGTGTTTACACGGTTGCTCCATGAGCTGTTTTCTGGTGGTAGGAGAGGGCAAGGCTAGCTCTCTCCCTTCTATATGATCTAGTTTAGAGCTAATGGGTTCCAACCCTTTGCATGGGTGCCCTGGGGGGTTTATATAGGCCTACCCCCCAGAGGTACAATGGAAATCCGGCTGGATCCGAGCCCAGCCGTCAGTGCCTCTGGCCTCCGTCTTCTTTGTCGACCACTGGGGCCCGCCGACTGGCCTGGTACGGAGCCGACAGGCCGCGTCCACCGCGGGCGGGTCTTGCCGGCTGCTGATTACTGTAGTTGTGCTTCTGATGAAGCGGGCTTGATCATGAGGTCGTGGCAACAGCCCCGCCGCCTGGCGGGCGATCACTGTGGCCACTCCCCATCACATCTTGATTAATGGCGCATGGGCCCTGGGAGAGGGCTCGGCCGACTCCCCCGGGCCGACTCCCGATAGGTCCGACTGGTGGTTCTCCTGCCGTCTCCCGAGGTCTCACTGACTGGTGGGGCCTGCTGCCTCCAGGCCGTACAGACAAGCCGTCATGGGTGCGGGATTTGGCCCTGCGGTGCTGATGTCAGGGCCGGCATGGCAACAGTGCCATGCCGCACGGAGATCTTCCGGGGTACGGCGTGCTGTGGCCATGCCTGCCCTTGGTGAGGGGCGGGGGTGGGCTTCGCTGTAGCCACGCCCCTGCCTCGTCCCCTTTGATGAGGTCATGGGGTTTGTTGGAGTCGCAGGCCGACTCCCCAAAGTCGGCTTCTCTGGAAGTTGTCCCTGGGACTCGGCTGTGAGCAGGCAGTCGGCCGCCCTGCCGTCGACTCCTCAGGAGGCGGCTCTTTGTCCTGGGGTCTTGAGGGGCGCAGCCTGCCCCGGTGTCTTGAAAGGTTCTAGGACTCGGGTTGGCCTACCCATGGCCCATTACTCCGACAGTAGTCCCCGAAGCTGGTGAGGCGCCGCGGACGATCGGCCAAGAAGCCTCAGCAGTTTCTCTTTCTGGGAGCTCAACACATGGTCCTTGATTGTCTTCTGCCAGGCCGACTAGAAGGAGTCGGACTTGCTCAACTCGGACTCACTTAATTCCGACTCGCTCAGTATTTCGAACATCGCGGCGGGATTTAAGTGGCGTGCTAGCTAAGCCACCAGGCCGCCGCCTGTTCTAGGCCTGTCACGCGAGGGCACGTGGCTAGGCCGTCCTGCCAGCCTACGCGCGCGACGGGACAGACCCATAGGCGGGGCCCGCCACTACCGCGCCTCGGCGCCCGAGCGGATCCGCTGCGGCCTCGGTGGACGGTTGGGATTCCCGTGGAGTTACTGCGCGCAGTAACTTTATCGTGGATTGTGGGGGTCGTGGGGTCGTGGGCGCAGTAAATCCCCACGTCCGCCCCCTCGGCTTCGCAGCCCATGAGGCTATAAGTAGGGGGAAGAGGGGGGCACGCGCGCCCCTCCTTCCCACTACTCCTCGTTCTCTTCCTTCTTGCTGTTCCTCGCTCTTCCTCCTTCCTCTTCTCTTCTTCGCTCTGCCGTGCGCCCAAGCTCTGGCGAACGCTGCGGCGACAGCTCCTGATGAGTTCTTCCTCCGCCGCCACGCCTCCCCCAGTGCGCTCTGGCACCTGGGACGGCTCCGAAGTTCATGAAGACCACATCGAGTTCCTCCGCCGGACTCGTCGGCTCCCCGGCGAGGATCGCGTGCAGGTGTGTCTTGCGCCGAAGGGGGAGATTTCCCCCGCGCCACAGGAGGGTGAGCGGGTTATCTTCTGCTCGCACTGCCTGCGCGGGTTGGGGCTGCCGGCGAGCAGTTTCTTCCGGTCCTTCCTCGAGTTCTATGGCCTCCAGCCACACCACCTCACCCCCAACGCCGTGGCGCTGCTGTCCGCCTTCGTGGCTATGTGCGAAGGCTTCCTCGGAGTCCTCCCCACTCTCGAGCTCTGGGGGGAGTTTTTCTTCTCCAAGCTCGGCACCCAGGCTGCGGGCGTGCCGGTTCAGTGCGGTGCTTTCATCGTCGTGCGAAGGTCGGGGGCCGACAATCCCTTCCCCTCCATCTCGCTGATCAAGTCGGTGAAGATGTGGCAGAGATCCTACTTCTATGTTAAGAACGCCTCCGCGAGGGGGGACTGGGTCAACCTGCCGGCTTTCTAAGCCGGCCCGCTGGCTGGGCGACTGCCCAACTGGTCGTACCAGGCCAAGTCGCTGACGCCTGCGGGAGCCGGCGCCATCACGTGACTCCGAGTGCTGACGCAGTCGGAGGGTCTGACTTGTCCGGACCTGCTGGCCGCTTTCGTTTCATGCCGAGTTCTCCCACTCCAAGGCCGCCCCCATATGATATGCCAGATGAGCGGGCACCGCGACCCGAGTCGGATGTGCACCAAGGACATGCCTCACGAAGAGGTGGCCTTCATGGTGAACTACCTCTCGGACAGCAGGCTCCTGGAGGACTGGCGGTTCGGCAAGGAGCCGTACTCCCGTGCCAACCCCCCACCCATGGTGAGTCGCCTTTCTTTTCTTTCTTTGGATTGTCTTCTTCTTGTCGAGTTTTGTTTTGACAAGTCGGCTTTGGTTAGGATCCCCTCCTTCACCCACCAGCCGGCACCTCGGGGCCGGCCCGCGAGTTCCTCGCCAACCGGGCGGAGAGTGACACTGACGACCCCGATCTGGGGGCGGCGGCTCTGGAAGATGACGCTGAGGGAGGAGGAGGAACAGCAGGCGACTTCAGGCCCTTGGCCACTTTCGCCGACTGGACTGACGACGACGCCGAGGGATAAGTCGCCCCTCGCCATCGGCCAGGAGCTAGCCAGCCTGGCGCGGGCTCTTCTGTCGCGTCGGGCGCTCCAGGCGGCGGAAAGAAGCGCAGGGTCGTGCCGACCTTGTTCGGCAGTCGGCCGAAGAAGCTCAAGGGTTCGGCTGCGGCGACCCGGCGGGACGAGGCGGCCGCAAAGGCCATTCGCTTCCGTAAGGAAGAGAAGAAGCCGCCATTGGTCTCGGCGTAAGTATTCTGTCTTCAAAGTTTTATTCTCTCTTTGTGACTTTGTCTAAGTCTCTGCTTGCCCCTCTTGCTTCAGGGCTCCCCTCTCTCTTGAGAGGGTCACCGCCGCCTCCGTCATGGGGTCAGCAGAGACGTCCGCCACCACTCGGCGGATTGACCCCGCTGCTGACCTCCGGGAGGCGACAGAGCGGAATGCGCAGGAGAAGAGCAACGAAGAAGAGGCCCTCCGCCTGGAGAAGGCGGAGGCCGACAGGGCGGATGCCTCCGCCAAGAAAAAACTGGCGAAGGCCGAAGCCGCCGCTGCGGTGAAGCAGCAGGCTGAGGAAGCCGCACGCCGCCAGTCGGCAGTGCTCGTTACCCCGTTGAACTCTGCGCCGCCGCCTCCGGAGTTCACGGGGCAGACTGGGTTAGCCGGCGGGGAGTACCCCGTCGTGGAGGGGGAGGGCGGCCACCCCTCTACGCCGGATGTGAACGTTCCTCCGCCGCCTCCGCCGTCGTCTGAAGGTGCGCAGGGCGAGAAGCCGGCGGGTCCTCCGGTGCCGCTGACCGAAGACGAGGCCGTGTCGAGGCTACTCCTTCAAGTTGGCTTGCCAACGCACCGCCGTCTGGAGAAGGCGACTTCGGCACCTCGCCCCCTGGAAGCCGGCGCCGCCAGCTCGGCGATCCCAGACGCCGAGGCGACGAGCGTCGCGCCCATTGGGTGGGTGCGAGGAGGCGGCATAGGGCCGCTGAACCAGGCGCTTCTAGACGTCCAGGCGAAGCTTCGTGTCGAGGGTGACGCTCTCCAGAATTGCACCAATGAGTACCTAGCGTCGCGGGCAGCCGTCCGGGTATGTTTTTCCTTTTGGCCTTTGTCTTTCTTGTTCCTCTCTGTGGGGGCGCGCCAGCGCACCCACTAGGTGTAGTCCCCGAGTTTCGGGCTGGCTACTGAGTAGGCAGCCCGGAACTCCAATTGATGAACTTTGGGTGTTAACTTTTTGTTTGAAATGTTCGTCGGAGGACTACCACAACCTCCGCGTCACTGCCTTCAACCGTAACGTCGAAGAGCTGGGCAAGCAGACCGCCGATCTGTCGAAGAGCCGGAGTAAGTCATTTTCCTTCTTCACGGGAGAGCGTTGGCGCACCCGCGGGTTGTAGTCCCCAAGATTTGGGCCGACTGCTGAGCAGTCGGGCCGGATCTCCCTGGCGACCTTCTTTACTGATGACTTGACGCCTTCTTTCTTTCTTCTTATCAGGGGCCAATGCTGCTCTTCAACAGCAGCTAAGCGACGCCAACTTCGCTTTGCGCGCCAAAGAGGAGGAGTGCAACAAGCTCGCCATGGAGCGCGATCTGCTGGCCACTCAATTGGCAGAGCAGAAGGAGCTGCTTGTGAAGACGCAAAGGGAGGCAGAGGAGACGGAAACCGCCCTCCTGGCCGAGTTCGCGAGCGAGCGCTCCTCCTGGTCTGACAAGGAGGCGTTGTTGTCCTCCGACTTCCACGAGATTGAAGACATCGTTGATGGTGAGTTTCTTTATTTTCTTTCTTTGAGCTGCAGACTTAAGTCGTGCCGACTCCTGGTTTTTGACTTGTTTCTTCGTTTCTTCGTGTCTTTGCAGACTTCTTCCCAGGGCAGTCGCAGGCCGCCATCCAAGCCATCAAGGCTGACCGTGAAGGTCGGAGGGCGGAGGGCGTAGAGATTGCCGCTGATGCCCCCTGAACTCTTGATGAGCACATCCTGAGCATCGAGGCTCGCCCTCGGTCGGCTCGCCGGATGCTGCGCCGGCTTCAGCGTGTCGGTGCCCAGGCGATTGCCACCCTGTGGCCGGATATGCAGGCTCCACGCACCCCCAGCCTGACGGCCGACTGGCTGGAGGTCGTGGCTGGTCGTCTTGAGGCCTGGAAGGGCTCTTCGGCCCGAGCTGGAGCACGCCGGGCCTTGGAGTTCGTGAAGGCATGGTATCCGTGGCTGGACCTAGACCGGCTGGCCACGCTTCGGTCGGAGGCCCAGCCGGAGCTGGCGGCCACAGAAGACGCCCTCGTCAAGCATGCTGCAGTGATCGCCGAGTACACCGACACCAGCATCTTCATCCCCGAGCGGTCTGAAGACGGCGAGGAGGTACCGCCGGAGTGGTTTGGGATGAACCCAGACTACGGCGAGGACTCGGCGGAGGTGATTGGCTCCAGCATCGAAGAAGAGGGCGAGGCGGAGGCGCCAGAAGACGGAGCAGACGGCCAGCCTCAGCTCGACCGTGCCTCCAGCAACGAGCCGCGTGCGACCGACCCGACTACCGCCGGAGGTGATCAAGCCGAGACTAGCCAGCCGGCCGCCCCGACACTTGGCGCTGGCGCCTCCTCCAACCCTCCGAGTCCGTCTGCTGCTTCCTAAGCTGCCGCTGTATCTTTGTTTTGTCTACTTCAGTAGTCTTTGAAGAACTTGTTAATTCGCACAATTCCACTCGCGGGGTGTATTTTGAACCTCTACTCGAAAATTCGGCCAAGGGCCTATGTTATGTAAATATATTTATCTGAGTTCTATCTTTTCTTGCTCATTGCCCTTTTGGCTTTTTTCCTTTGCCATTTTCTCTTAGTTGCCTACCTTGCCAATCGGAAAGCCGCTCTGCGGCTGTTGCTGGATCAAGTGCTTGGCTACTTTGGGAAAGCAAGTACTTGGCCGTTTTTAAGAGTTTTTGAGCAAGTTGGATAGAAGACGGCAATCCGACTATCCGTCTTGAGCTATGTTCTATGCTTTGAGTCCTTAACCATTTTTCATGTGAACACCCATTCTACCTTACCTCTGCCCACCGTACAGTCGCTCTGCGAGCTGCGGCTTCTGACAGAAGACAGTTTAGGTGTTACACACTACTTGTCCGGCTGCAGGAAGCATTTCATAGTGCAAGGCGGCAAGTCCCCGGGCCGACTTGTCGAGCCTGGTGCCAAGCGTCATGACAAAGAGTATCATACTTGTAGGCGTAATTTTTATCATACAGACAAAAGAGGGCAGTCCCCGAGCTCATCTCGGGGGGCCCGAAGACTTGGTACTTTAATACAAAAGGTAGCGTGGTACATACTGCATCAACTGTAAAATCTTCGGAGGAGATTTGCATTCCATGGCCGCTCTGTCTCCTTGCCGGAGTCATCCCTCTTGTGTGCTCGGGGCTTCTAAGCGTCGATCAGGTAGTAGGAATCGTTGCCCAGTACTTTGCTGATGATGAAAGGGCCTTCCCAAGGCGCCGACAGCTTGTGCTGGCCGGCTGTTCGCTGGATCAGCCGGAGCACAAGGTCGCCTTCTTGGAAAGATCTTGGCCTGACCTTCCTGTTGTGGTATCGGCGTAGGCTCTGCTGGTAGATGCTGGACCGGCTGAGTGCCAACAGCCGGCCCTCTTCCAGCAGATCGACGCCGTCTTGTCGTGCTTCTTCAGCTTCCTCCTTGGTGTACATGGTGACTCGTGGGGAGTCGAACTCTATGTCCATTGGGATGACGGCTTTGGCACCGTAGACGAGGAAGAAGGGCGTGAAGCCAGTTGACTTGTTTGGAGTCGTGCGCAGACTCCAGAGGACGGCTGGCAGCTCGTCGAGCCAGCAGCCGGCCGAGCGCTCCAGAGGCTCGATCAGCCGAGGCTTGATGCCGGACAGGATGAGGCCGTTTGCTCGCTCCACTTGGCCGTTTGACTGCGGATGGGCGACGGACGCTAGGTCCAGTCGGATGCCCTGTGTTGCGCAGAAACGGGCCAAGGCGCCTTTGGCAAAATTTGTGTCATTGTCAGTGATGATGCTGTGTGGTATGCCGTACTGAATTGTGATATCGGAGATGAAAGTTACGGCAGTCGGACCATTCAGCTTCTTGATTGGCTTTGCTTCTATCCACTTGGTGAACTTGTCCACTACGACAAGTAAGTGAGTTAAACCACCTCGTGCTGTTTTGAATGGTCCCACCATGTCTAGACCCCAAACTGCGAAAGGCCAGGCAATGGGGATGGTCTTGAGTGCAGAAGCTGGCTGGTGCGGCTTGGAGCTGAACTTCTGACACCCTTTGCATTTTTGGACCAACTCCTTGGCCTCTTCCAAGGCAGTTGGCCGGAAGAAACCGTGTCGAAAGGCTTTGGAGACGAGTGCTCTTGAAGCCGCATGGTGGCCGCACTCACCTTGATGGATGTCTTGAGAATCGCTTGGCCTTGCTCTGGCTCTATGCAGTGCTGGTAGACACCAGTGACGCTGCGCCTGACCAGCTCTCTGTTGACTATGGTGTAGGCTGCCGCCCGGTGTTGTATTTGCCGAGCTGAAGTTTCATCAGTCGGCAGCTCTTTGTTCACCAGGAATTTGAGGATGGGCTGGGCCCATGAGGGTGCTGCTATTTCTTCGACTGCCAGAACTGCGACTTGGACGAGGGCGGTTGGGCTGGGAGGCGGCGGGTTGGAGTCAACAGCCGCTTGCTGGGTTGATGAAGTCCCCAGGCCGACTGGCGCGGTCCTTGGGCCGAGTTCTGGAGTCTTCGAGTCCGCCACCATAGTCCCCGGGCCGGGTTTGGCTGTGGCAACTTTGGGGTCTTCCGCCAAAATCCTCGTTCCGACTACTGGAGCTCTGGAGCCGGATCCGACGTCTTCGGGAGGAGCCGGCACAAAAATGGAGTCTGATTCTGGTGAAGGCTTGACAGACGGCTTGAGGAGGCGTTGAAGGGCGACACCAGATGGTATTGCTTGGCGGGTAGAGCCGATTCGTGCCAATGCATCTGCTTGGTCGTTGTCATTTCTTGGCACATGGAGGAACTCACACCCTTCGAAATACCCGCTGACTTGCTGCACAAGGAAACGGTAGCTCGCCATGTTTGCATCTTTCGTGTCCCGGTCGCCAGATGATTGCTGGACCACTAAGTCCGAGTCGCCATAACACAAGATCCGGCGGATGCCAAGCTCTTTGGCAAGCCGGAGCCCGTGAATGAGCGCCTCGTACTCAGCGACGTTATTGGAGGCGGCAAAGTGAATTTGCAGCGCATATTTGAGCTTGTTGCCTTTGGGAGAGGTGAGGACGACGCCGGCTCCCAAGCCAGTGCGCATCTTGGAGCCGTCGAAATGCATCCGCCAATGGGTGGAATCAGGTGCTGGAGGTAGGTACTGGGTCTCAGCCCAGTCGACGAGGAAGTCGGCTAGTGCTTGTGACTTGATAGCTGTGTGGGGCTGGTAGTGGATGGTGTAAGGAGCCAGCTCTATGGCCCACTTGGCCACTCGACCAGAAGCATCTCGGCTACCGATGATCTCGGCAAGTGGGGCCGTGCAGACCACCGTGATTGGATGCTCTTGAAAGTAAGGCTTCAATTTCTTGGCAGCAAAGTGTACGCCATAGCACATCTTCTGGTAGTGGGGTAGTTCTGCTTGGAGGTCGATAGTACCTCGCTCAGGTAATATACCGGCCTCTGGACAGGTAGCGCCTTGCCTTCCTCCTTGCGCTCCACTACAATGACCGTGCTGACTACTCGGCTGGTGGCGGCAATGTACAGGAGCATAGGTTCCTTGGGAGTCGGAGCCGCCAGGACGGGTGGAGTAGTCAGCATCTTCTTCAACTGGTGGAAAGCTTCGTCCGCCTTATGGTTCCACTCGAAAAAAGTGGTCTTCTTCATGAGTTGGTACAAGGGGAGAGCTTTCTCGCCCAGCCGACTGATGAATCGGCTGATGGACGCTAAGCAGTCGGTGAACTTCTGCACATCCAGCAGTCGGCTGGGTACCTCCATTCTCTCAATGGCCTTGATTTTTACTGGGTTGCATTCTATGCCGCGTTCAGAGACCAGGAAACCTAGGAGCTGGCCGGCTGGTACTCCGAAGACGCACTTCTCGGGGTTGAGCTTGATCTGGAACCGGTGCGGGTTCTCAAAAGTCTCCTTGAGGTCTTCCAGCAGTGTTCCATGCTTTTCCATCTTCACCACCACGTCGTCCACGTAAACGTGGGTGTTCCTGCCGAGCTGCTTGAGGAGGCACTTCTGCATGCAATGCTGAAAGGTGGCGCCGATGTTCCGTAAGCCGAACGTCATGGTGAGGTAGCAGAAGGCTCCAAACGGTGTGATCAAAGCAGTTTTCAGTCTGTCAGCCGGGTTTAGCTTGATCTGGTGATATCCTGATATGCATCCAAAAAACTCAACAGCTCGCATCCGGCTGTGGAGTCTATCACCTGATCGATTCTTGGTAAAGCAAATGGGTTCTTGGGGCAGGCCTTGTTGAGGCTCATGTAGTCAATACACATTCGCCACTGCTTGTTCTTCTTTAGTACCAGGACCGGATTTGCCAGCCATTCTGGAAAGAACACTTCCATAATGAAGCCGGCTGCTAGGAGTCGGGCTATCTCTTCTCCGACAACTCTTCTCTTCTCTTCTGATAAGCGGCGCAGGGGCTGTCTGACCGGCTTTGCATCAGATCAGACATGTAACTTGTGCTTGGCGAATTCCGTCGGTACACCTGGCATGTCTTTGGGGGACCATGCGAAGATGTCCTGATTCTCACGGAGGAAATCGACGAGCTCGCCTTCCTATTTGCTATCGAGGTTTGCACCTACGACGGTGTACCTCTCTGGGTGCTCTGGGTCCAAGGGTATCTTCTTTGTCTCTTTGGCCGGCTTGAACGAACCCTCAGCCTCCGACTCTTTTGGGTTGGGCGATACCTCAGGCTGCTTGCTGGCCATCGCCACAACTCGCTCAAGGAGCCGCTTCTCAGCCACGATTACCAGGGACTCGGCCAGCCGACTGCTCTCTACTGCGCAAGCAGACGACTTCCGGTAGTCGACAACCACAGTCAGAATTCCCCTGGAACTGGGCATCTTCATCTTGAGGTAGGCGTAGTGGGGGACCGCCATGAACTTGGCCAAGGCAGGTCGGCCAAGTGGCGCATGGTATGGGCTCTCAAGATCCACCATCTCAAACCAAACGGGCTCTCTATGGAAGTGATCTTTGTCCCCAAAGAGGACGTCCGTCAGGATCTTGCCGATTGGCGAGCAGGAAAGCCCAGGAACAATGCCGTGGAACGCAGTTCGGCTGTTCTGAAGCTGTCTTTGCTTGATTCCTAACTTCTCCATGGTGTCCTTGTAGAGGATATTGATGCTGCTGCCCCCGTTTATCAGAACTCGCGAGAAACGCGCGGCTCGTCTGTCTGTAGCAAAGGTGGCGTCCAGGACCAAGGCATAGGAGCCCAGACTCGGCATCACTTCTGGGTGGTCAGCCCTGCTCTAGCTGATGGGCTTCTCAGACGAGTGCATGAACTCTGGCGTCTCCAACGCTACTGCATTCACCTCTTGTCGCTGCAGCTGCCTGGTGAACACCACATAGGCTCCATGCTCTTCAGGGTATTCGTCTTGTACCGCACCGACTGGCCTGACAGCCGGCTGCTGGGGCGGAGGCAGAGGCGGCTGCCCAGCAGGTGGGGGAGGCAGGAGGTCATCTCCCTTGGCAATCCTGGTGAGCCAGTGGCACTTCCAGGTGGTGTGATTCGACAGCTTTGCGCCGCTATGGAACTTGCAAGGTCCATCCAAGGTCTGCTCATAGGAGAAGGCAGGCAACCAGTTTGGCTTGCCGCCTTTCTGTCGCTTAGGCGGGGGCTGCACATCTGGCTGCTGGGCTTCAACGGTCGCGACCTGCCGGCTGTTGGAAGCCGGCTGCAGGGCCTTGCGCTTATTGTCGCCCTGCTGTTGTCACCGGCTGGCATCTGCCGCCGGAGTTCTTGGAGCTTGAGGAGCCACTTTGCCAGTCGTGTTGATTTGAATTTCCGCCTTCATGGAGGAGTCGGCTGTGGCGTACTTGCCCGCTATGATCAACAGCTCGTCGAGGGTTTCTGGCTCGTCGCAAAGGAGCTTGTGCTTGAGGAGGGTGCCTTCTCTGCACCCGGCCATGAAGTACTCGATGGCCTGCACCTCGTGCACGCCCTCGCAGGAGTTCCGGAGCTCGGCCCAATGCGTGAGGTAATCGCGAGTCGACTCGTCGGGGCCTTGCACGCACAAGGAGAGATGACGAGGCTTGGGAGGACACTTGTACATGCTGGTGAAGTTGCGGACGAACGCTTCGGTGAAGTCGACCCAGCTGTTGATGCTGCGGGGCTTTAGGCTGTTCAGCCATGTCCGGGCCGTGCCCTGGAGCATGAGCGGAACGTACTTTACGGCGACACGCTTGTTGCCGTTTTCTATGCTAACAGCCGTGGAGTAGTCGACTAGCCAGTCTTTCGGCTTCACGGAGCCGGTATACTTGGGCGTGTCTCTTGGGAGCGCGAACCCTCTGGGAAAGGGTTCCTCCCGAATGCCGGGCCCGAAACAAGGCGGACCTAGCTCGTCTTCTTCTTCCAGCGCTAAGGATCGGTGGAGTCGGTCCATCCGGTGGCGGGCGTCGTTCTCTCCAACTCCCTCTCGATGGCCAAGGCGGTCACCGAGAGTCAGATGGTCAATAGGCGGCAGGGAGACTCACCTCTCCTTGCGGGGAGGGGGAGGCGGACAGTCGTCCCGTCGTTCCACTGCTCTTGGGCGGCCATCTCGGTCGCGCTCTATGGTAATGCGGGTCCGACTGTGGCTGACAGTCGGCTCCTAGTCTCTTCTTCCTCGGGCGCCGCCAGTCGGCGTCCGAGACATCGCGCCTTGATCTCGGTGAAGGTCATCGACGGGCCGTTGAGGCGCCTCTATGCGGCAGCCAGCCTCGTTCTGCATGGCGGCCGCGTCGAGAAGCCGCTCGACTCGCTCCATCATGAGGCGGCATTCTTCGCCCTCGAAATTGTCCAGCTCGTCCGCCGCTGCCTGGGCGTCTTGGATGTTCTCCGCTGGTGTAGCATACACAGGGCGGCTTGCCCCAAACAGGTTGGCGATGGCTACGCCACGCTGCCGGACCGCGCCAAGGCGGCTAGGCCCCGCCGGGGCCGGCAAGCCGCCGACGGCGTGATCCATCTCCCGCTGGTAGGCTTCTGACAAGCGCCTCATGCTGGCCAGCTTCTTCGCGCCTTCAACGAGCTGAAGGCGGCGCGCGTCCAACGTCTCTGCGTCAGTGTCTTCCGGAATGGACGTAGTTAGGTCTTGCAGCGCCGCGCCGAGCGAGTCATGCACTCCTCCACCGGGGAGCTCGTCATGACTGATGACTAGCACCTCGGTGACGGTGCTTCTGTTGCTCTCTGCGTGGGGGAGAGGTTCGTCATAGACCACCACATTGGTGGGGAACGCGTCGAGCGACGCGGTGTCGGAGTCGACCAGCATCGGGTCGGTGGAGCCTACGGACTCCAAGTCTATGGCAGGCTCACCGGAAACGTGGAGTTGATCGAGGAGGCCCGTGAGGAGGTTCTCGGGGCCGCCCTTGCCTGCGTTGGATGCAGGTTCGTCGGAGAGGCGGACCTCGCCGACAAGTTCAGCCAAGGAGCTGACCGTGCAGGCAATCTCGACGCCGCTTAGCGCGTCGGCGCAAACTATGTCTGGCGTGCCTGGCTGGCTGTGCTCGCCAGGGAGGAAAAGGGTTCTCGTCCAGAGCAGATCTCCAGACGGCAGTGCACCAGGACCCACGGTGGGCACCAAATGTCGGGGGTTTGGTGCGACATATGCCAACGGATTGCTTATCATGGTGGGGGCGAGTAGAACGTCGTCGGTGCCTGGAAACGGGATGAGGCGAAGACATGCACGCCGGCGAATCTTACCCAGCTTCGGGGCTCTCCGGGGAGATAATACCCCTACTGCTGCTCTACAGGGTCTCCGCATGATCACTATGGCAAAGTGTTTACACGGTTGCTCCTTGAGCTGTTTTCTGGTGGTAGGAGAGGGCAAGGCTAGCTCTCTCCCTTCTATATGATCTGGTTTAGAGCTAATGGGTTCCAACCCTTTGCATGGGTGCCCTGGGGGTTTATATAGGCCTACCCCCCCAGGGGTACAATGGTAATCCGGCTGGATGCGGGCCCAACCGTCAGTGCCTCTGGCCTTCGTCTTCTCTGTTGACCGCTGGGGCCCGTCGACTGGCGGGCCCCGCCGACTCGCCTGGTACGGAGCCGACAGGCCGCGTCCGCTGCGGGCGGCTCTTGCCGGCTGCTGATTACTGTAGCCATGCTTCTGATGACGCGGGCTTGATCATGAGGTCGTGGCAACAGCCCCGCCGCCTGGCGGGCGATCACTGTGGCCACTCCCCATCACATCTTGATTAATGGCGCGTGGGCCCCAGGAGAGGTCTCGGTCGACTCCCCCCGGCTGACTCCCGATGGGTCCGACTGGTGGTTCTCCTGCCGTCTCCCGAGGTCTCACTGACTGGTGGGGCCTGCTGCCTCCAGGCCGTACAAACAAGCCGTAGTGGGTGCAGGATTCGGCCCTGCAGTGCTGATGTCAGGGCCGGCATGGCAATAGTGCCACGCCGCACGGAGATCTTCCGGGGTACGGCATGCTGTGGCCATGCCTACCCTTGGTGAGGGGCGGGGGTGGGCTTCGCTGTAGCCACGCCCCTGCCTCGTCCCCTTTGATGAGCTCATGGGGTTTGTTGGAGTCGCAGGCCAACTCCCCAAAGCCGGCTTCTCTGGAAGTCGTCCCTGGGACTCGGCCATGAGCAGGCAGTCGGCCGCCCTGCCGTCGACTCCTCAGGAGGCGGCTCTTTGTCCTGGGGTCTTGAGGGGCACAGCCTGCCCCGGTGTCTTGAAAGGTTCTGGGACTCGGGTTGGCCTACCCGTGGCCCATTACTCCGAAAGAAGACGAAGAACCCAAGGAGATTCGCCCCGAAGACTACATCATCATCGACGACACCGACTCGGATCCAGATGATACCGATGATGACTATGTTGATGAAGCTGGAGCAAATATAATGGAGACTGCAACCGAAGAATATTTCTAGTAGACCACCCCAATAGTAGTAGTAGTCCACCATGTAAATATAGTAGTCCGAGCACTTTTGCGATAGTTAGACCGATTGTATGCCCTTGTTTGATTGAATGAAGTGAATTGTTTGTTTTTGCCTCATGTGCATATGGGTAGTGTTTTCTCTCTAGACCCCTCTCTATTCTTAAATCTCAGCTTTTCTAAACCCTCAGATGCCTCCGAGACGTGACCCTAGATTTACCTTCCCACCAGAGCTCACTTAGTTGATCCAGCAGCAGAACACGTTGATGCAGTTGCTAGTCCAGAATCAGAATCAGGGGAACAACAACAACAAGAACAACCCACCACCACCACCACCACCTGTTGATCACTTAGCCCTCTTTCTTAGGCTGAATCCGCCGGTGTTTTCCAGTAGCACCGAGCCGATAGTAGCAGATGATTGGCTCCACAAGACAGCAAGGGAGTTGACCACAGTAGGATGCACATATGCGGAAAAGGTGAAGTTTGTCGCACACCAGCTTGAAGGACCCGCAGCATCATGGTGGGAGAATTTCACAGCCACATTCCCTGTCGACACTATCACATGGGACCAGTTTCAACAGGCTTTCTGTACTGCCCATGTTTCAGCAGGAGCTATGGCCATGAAGAAGCGAGAGTTTCGCAACTTGCACCAAGGAGGACGGACAGTTGGCCAGTATGTGGAGGACTTTAGTAAGCTAGCACGTCATGCCCCAGATGACGTTGCTACAGTTGCAGCTAAGCAGGAGAAGTTTCTGGAAGGACTGAATGATGAGTTGAGCATGCAGTTGATGGTAGCAACCTTCAACAACTACCAGGAGTTGGTAGACCATGCTCTCATGATTGAAGGGAAGCAGCAGCAAATTGAGAACCGCAAGAGGAAGTATGGACAAGGGAAGTACAATTCAAGAGCTCAGCAGAAGCCACGTTTTACCCCTAGACCGGGAGGACATTTTCAGCATACCCATGGAGGAGGTAGCTCGCACAATCATAATGGCACCAAGAATGGTAATAGGAATGGAGGAAGCAACGGCCAGAACCGTACAAACCCATCAAACCCAGCCAAGAGAGACCTGAGCCAAGTCACTTGCTTTAAGTGCCAGAAGACCAGACATTACGCTAATGAATGTCCTGAAGCCCAGAATGGAAGTGGCAATGGTAGCTCTGGGAAGAAGCCGAACCCTTTCAATAGGGGACAGGTGAACCACGTAAATGTGGAGGAGGTTGAAGCCCAGCCCGACGCAGTAATAGGTAAGTTTTTGGTTAAGTCATTTACTGCACTCGTTCTTTTTGATACTGGTGCATCACATTCATACATATTAAGGGGATTTATGGATAAGTATAAATTGCCAACCCAAGCCCTTAGGTCACCCATGTTAGTAACCTCGCCTGGAGCAGAGTATATGGCTAGTCTATGGTGTAATCGGTTACCGTTAAGGATTGGTAACTACGTATTTCCCTCAGACCTAATAGTATTGGAATCTCAAGGATTGGATGTGATATTAGGCATGGATTGGTTATCAAAGTATGAAGGGAACATTGAATGTGCCAGTAAGTCAATTTTGCTTACCACCCCAGAAGGGAGAAGGATCAAGTATGTATCCCGGCATGTGCCGAAAAGGACTCAAGTAAATTGCCTAACGGGAGTTGTGCAGGAGGAAGTACCAGTAGTAAAGGATTTCCTTGATGTATTTCCAGAAGAGTTGCCAGGCATGCCTCCGGATAGAGATATTGAGTTTTTGATTGAGCTTTTGCCAGGCACAGGGCCAATATCTAAGAGACCATATAGAATGCCCGCAAAGGATTTGGAAGAGATTAAGAAGCAGATTAAGGAGTTACTGGACAAAGGTTATATTCGCCCAAGTTCTTCACCTTGGGGATCGCCGGTACTTCTAGTAGAAAAGAAGGATGGATCGTTAAGGATGGTTGTTGATTATCGAGGATTGAATGAAGTAACCATCAAGAACAAGTACCCACTACCGATGATCAATGATCTGTTTGATCGATTGCAAGGAGCTAAGATATTTTCCAAGATCGATCTACAATCAGGATACCATCAGTTGAAGATTCGAGAACAGGATATACCTAAAACGGCTTTTACCACCAGGTATGGGCTGTATGAGTATACCATTATGTCATTTGGCCTGACTAATGCACCTGCATATTTCATGAACATGATGAACAAAGTGTTTATGGAGTTCTTGGATAAGTTCGTTGTAGTGTTCATTGATGATATCCTGGTTTACTCAAAGAATGAAGAGGAGCATAAGGAGCATTTGCGTTTGGTACTTGGTAAGCTCAGAGAACATCAGTTATATGCCATGTTTAGCAAATGTGAGTTTTGGTTGAAAGAAGTTGGATTCCTTGGACACGTTATATCTGGAGAAGGTATAGAAGTAGATCCCACTAAGGTTGACACTATGACAAATTGGGAAGCCCCAACAACAGTTGGAGAGATCCGGAGTTTTCTTGGACTTGCAGGATACTACCGGAGATTCATTGAAAATTTCTCGAAGATTGCAAAGCCTATGACGGAGTTATTGAAGAAGGATACCAAGTTCATATGGACTGAGGAATGTGAGGCTAGTTTCCAGGAGTTGAAGAAATGCTTGGTTACATCACCAGTGTTGATTTTGCCAGATCGGACCAAGGATTATGAGGTGTATTGCGACGCTTCACGTCGAGGACTTGGAGCAGTGCTTATGCAAGAAGGAAGAGTTGTTTCCTATTCCTCACGACAGCTTAAGCCTCATGAGTTGAATTATGCTACGCATGATTTGGAGTTAGCAGCTGTAGTGCAGGCATTGAAGACTTGGAGACATTTTCTTATTGGAAACCATTGTGAGGTGTACACGGATCACAAGAGTTTGAAGTACATTTTCACAGAAGGAGTTGAATCTCAGTCAAAGGAGATGGTTGGAACTCATCAAGGATTATGATATGAGATTGCATTATCACCCCGGAAAGGCTAATGTAGTAGCTGACGCATTGAGCCGTAAAAGTCATGTCAACACCTTAATGATGGGAGGTTTACCAAGGGAGTTAGCCGAGAATCTTCGTGAGCTATGTTTGGAGATAGTTCCGAGAGGCTATGTAGCAGCATTGGAGATTCAGTCTACTTTGATGGATAAGATCAGAGAAGCCCAGAAGACTGACAAGGAGATTTCTTCTATTAAGGAGAAAATAAGCAAAGGAAAAGCTAAAGGATTTCGTGAGGATGAGCACGATACCTTATGGTTTGAAGACCGTGTTTATGTGCCTAATGATTCGGAGATCAGGAAGTTAATTCTGCAAGAGGCCCATGACTCACCATATTCGATTCACCCAGGAAATACCAAGATGTATTTGGATTTGAAGGATATTTTCTGGTGGACCGGAATGAAGAAGGATATTGCGGAATATGTAGCCATTTGTGATGTATGTCAGAGAGTAAAGGCAAAGCATTAGAAGCCAGCAGTATTGCTACAGCCATTGCCGATACCCGAATGGAAGTGGGATAAGCTAGGCATGGATTTTATGACAGGACTGCCCAGAACTCGTTTAGGCTATGACTCGATTTGCGTTGTACGTTTGACAAAGGTAGCTCATTTCATTCCAGTAAAGACTACCTATACCAGTGCCAAGTTAGCAAAGATATACATGACCAGAATCGTATGTCTACACGGAGTTCCAAGGAGCATTGTATCAGATAGAGGAACCCAGTTTACCTCAAAGTTCTAGAATCAGTTGCATGAAACTTTGGTTACCAGGCTAGAGTTCAGTACAGCTTTCCATCCACACACAGATGGATAGACCGAGAGAGTCAATCAGATTTTGGAGGATATGCTGAGAGCTTGTGCGTTAGATTACGTATCTAGCTGGGATGAGAATTTGCCATACGCAGAGTTCTCCTATAACAACAGTTATCAATCCAGTTTGAAGATGGCCCCTTTCGAAGCCTTGTACGGAAGGAGGTGCAGGACCCCGTTGTCATGGGATGAAGTTGGAGACCTCCAGTTGTTTGGACCAGATCTGATTAAGGAGTCTGAACAGAAGGTAAAATTGATTCACGATAGGCTCAAGGTAGCCCAGTCCAGGCAGAAGAGCTATGCAGATTCAAAACGCAAGGAGACAGTTTACAAAGTCGGAGATCGGGTTTATCTTCGAGTATCTCCACTTCGAGGAGTTAAGCGCTTTGGAGTTAAGGGAAAGTTAGCGCCACATTTTGTAGGACCATACAAGGTTTTGGAGCGTATGGGAGAAGTAGCTTATAAGTTGGAATTGCCTGGAGGATTGTCAGGAGTTCACGACGTGTTCCACGTTTCCTAATTAAAGAGGTGCCATGCAGAGATGGCTGATATACCGCTAAGGGATACAGTGCCGCTGGAAGCGATTCAGTTGAACAGTGATTTGACCTATGAAGAGAAACCAGTCAAAATTCTTGAGTATGCCAGCCGAGTCACCCGCAGCAAGGTTATCAAGTTTTGCAAAGTTCAGTGGAGCCACCACACGGAAGATGAAGCCACCTAGGAACGAGAGGAAGATCTGTTGAAGGACCACCCTCACCTATTTTCTAGCCAACCTGAATCTCGAGGGCGAGATTCATCTTAAGGGGGTAGGTTTGTAACATCCCAAATTTTCATTTTGGAATGTTATACAATAGATCATCATTGCATGTCATATTTATTTGCATTTTGGTTGATCCTAGAAATTTCACGCAACTCAAGGACCCTCGGAGAGAGTTGGGGATTCCGTTATTTTCATATTTGAGTTGTCTCAAATTTTGAAAATAGGATCATTTGATTTTATTTATTTTATCTTCAATTATTTCAATCATAAAAATTATGAGAGAGGGAATAAAATGACTTTCCCAAAATAAAGAAATATTGAGGATTTAATAAAAAAATCAAATAAGATTTTTTTGGTTTTATTTTCTATTTTATTTGAATTTAGGAAAAATTGCACGTTTTCAAAAATTGCATTTAGGGCCAAGAAAATGTTCATCATGTTCTAAATATTTTATTTAGACGGTGAAAATTTGTTTTGGCATTTTTAGAATTTTATTTATTTTTCTAGAATTTTTTTTAGTTGCAGCGTTATTGTTCAAAAAAAAGAGACCCCGCGCCCGACTGGGCCAAGGGGCCAGCCGAGCCAGGCCGGCCCAGCCTGCCGCCGCCTCCCGCCCGGGTCGGGACAGGAATCCCGACCGCCGCCGCCGCCGAGTCCGGGGAGGACACGCCTCCCAAGGCCGCCCCCTTCCCCAAGTTCGCCGGACCCCCCCCCCCTTAATAACCCCGCCGGACCCCCCTGCAGCCCACACCGCCGCCGCCTCCCCATGCCGCCCGCGCCGCCTGCCGTCGCCGCACACCGCAGCCGCCGCCCGCGCCGCTTGCCGCCCCTACCGCCGCCCCGCACCACCCGCCGCCGCCCGGAGCCCCGAGCCAAGGTAGCCGCCTCCTCGGTTTTCTGAGAAAAGCCATTTCGGTTTTTTTAGAAAACCCTAGCTTTCGTTTTTTTAATAGATCGGTTTTTTTTGGTTTATTTATTTAGCGAGCATTCGCTCGTTCGTTCGTTTTAACGAACGCGTTCATCGTTTAGTTTCAGTTAATGAACGTTCGTTCGTTAACCTGTTCGTGGTTTTTTTTCTCGGATTAAATCCACGATTTTTCTGATCGCAATTTCTGATCCGATGTTCGCTTTAGTTTAACTTTTCCCTCGTTTATCGGAATCAGGCGATTCAAGCGCCTGGAGTTTCGTCTCGAAACCCTCTTTCCGTTTAACCGACTCAAACAAGTTTTTGCCTCTGTAAAAATTGCCCTAGATCCAGAATAGTAAACGAAGCCTGTTGCTTTTGCCGTTTGTCTTTCGTTGCTTCTTTCGATTTGGTTCTTTTTGCCAACCAGAGTTCTTAAGTTGAACTTTCTGGTTAGATCTTTTATTCGAGTTTTACCTGTGCATTAGTTGAGTACTTATTGTATGCTTGTTTGTTTGCGATAGAGTACCCGGCTTGTGCCGCTTGCTACTTCGAATCGCTAGGTTTCACAGATCATCAGCAAGGCAAGTAACACTTTGATCATACCTCTTTACTACCCAGTTTTAGTGCATTCCTCACACATTGCATGATTATTAGGATCTAAATAAATTGTGGGTTTGGGAAGTAGTTGAGGTAGTACCTATTACCTTTTTATTATCAAACCTTTGGGAGTTACTTCTACATTTGCTTATTCTGCCATGCTATGCTAGTAGATGTGGATTGGGTGAGTGAAATCCACGACAGATGTGAGATTGATAATTTAATGGTTTATCTAAGGTGGCAACTTAAACACACATCTAGTTGGATTGAGGCACCTGGGTATTCCAGCGATTGCCTGTTTTTCTTTTGGACCGCCACCCAGACTCAAAGGGATCATGAGATCTTTCATACTGGAAACTTCCGTGTGCAGCCACAAGCTACTATGGGCTCTAGCATAGTTGACTAAGTCGTGCGAACTCTTACAGTGGTAGACTAGCAAATGTAGGGGATGTAGGTTGGTACGGTCTACCCGATCGTAAGGTGCTAGCGCTTCTGAAATACTATGTCTCGGCCATCCATTTCTCAAACACCATGTAGTGCGAGAATCCTAACGGAGGAGATCGAGTCTTGTGGGGAAAAGTGCGCAAACCTCTGCAGAGTGTATAAACTAATCATGGTTAGCCGTGTCCCTTATGGACATCTTGAGTATCTAGTACTTGGATTATCATGTGAATCTCATCACATTACTCTAATTAATTTTGTTGGGTTTTAATGATGATGCTTAATTTGGGATTGAGAATGTTGTCAACCATTCTCAATGTTTAACAACTACCATGATAGTTAAATAAAATTTATTCCTTTGCAGTAGGAAAAAATGGCTTTATGCAAAACTCTAACCATAGAGCTTTCCACCAGCCAAATCTGCATGTAGTATAGCATTATTCTTTTATTGCTCTCTATGTGTTACATTGCCAGCATATTCCATGTGCTGACCCGTTTCGGGCTGCAACGTTCATGTTGCAGACTTTTCAGACAACGAGTAAGGTGCCTTTTAGGTCATGGTTCTATACTTAGTGATGCCGTTGGAGTTGACGGACTCACTTATCTTCCAAGCCTTCCACTGTTATTGTTATTAGATGGCCTTAAGCCATATTTATTGTAATAAGTTCTCTTTTGAGACTCTCGATGTAATAAGTGTGTGATTGCCACTCTGTTATAAATCCTTCAAGTACTGTGTGGTGTCAGCATTACTGATCCAGGGATGACACCTGAGCACAGAGATTGGACTGTTTGAGGTCTGGTCACTACATTCCAGGGATGCCTCCTCACCGGCCAGTTGAATTCGTCATCGATCTTGAGCCTAGCACGGAACCTGTTTGCAAACGTCCTTACAAGCTTGGACCTGAAGAGTTGAAGGAGCTGAAGAAACAACTCGATATTCAAGAGCATATGGGTCTCATCCGACCAAGTTCTTCTCCATGGGGTTGTGCTGTTCTTTTCGTCAAGAAGAAGGATGGAACGGACCGACTTTGTGTCGACTACCGTCCATTGAACAAGAAGACCATAAATAACAAGTACCCACTTCCAAACATCAATGAGCTTTTCGAACAACTCAAAGGTTCTCAAGCATTCTCCAAGTTGACCTCCGTATGGGCTATCATCAGATTCGCATTTGTGAAGAAGATATCCCCAAGACAGCATTCAGAACAAGCTATGGTTCATATGAATACACTATCATGTCTTTCGGCCTTATGAATGCTCCTCCAACATTCTCTCGCATGATGAACTTCATCTTCAATGCCTACACAAATGACTTCGTCTTGGTCTATCTCGATGACATTTTGGTCTTTTCCAAGAACAAGGAGGATCATGCCAAGCACTTGAGATTGGTGCTGGATAAACTCAGAGAACATCAGTTCTATGCGGAGTTTTCAAAGTGCGAGTTTTGGCTCGATGAGGTTCTCTACCTTGGGCATATCATCTCTGCCAAAGGGCATAGCTGTTAATCCTGAGAAGGTGTCTGCAATTGTGAATTGGGAACCGCCTCAGAATGTGAAGCAACTCTGCAGCTTCCTTGGGCTCGCAAGCTATTGTCAAAGGTTCGTTGAGAACTTCTCAAAGATCGCGAAGCCTCTTTCCAACCTCCTACAGAAGCATGTGAAGTATGTCTGGTCGCCTGAATGTGACATCGCTTTCAACACCCTCAAAGAGAAGTTAGTTATAGCTCCAGTTCTGACTCCTCCTAATGAATCCAAACCGTTTGAAGTTTTCTGTGATGCTTCCCTTCAAGGTCTCGGTGTAGTGCTGATGCAAGAGAAGAAAGTTGTGGCCTATACCTCCCGCCAGTTGAAGCCCAACGAAAAGAACTACCCCACTCATGACCTCGAGTTGGCGGCAGTTGTCCATGCTCTTTTAACATGGAGACATCTCTTGTTGGGAAGGAAAGTGGACATCTTCACCGATCATAAGAGTCTCAAGTACATCTTCACTCAGCTAAACCTCAATCTCAGGCAGACTCGTTGGGTTGAAATGATTCAAGAGTATAATCTGAGTATCGAATATACTCCAGGCAAGGCCAATGTAATTGTTGACGCATTGAGCAGAAAGGCTTACTGCAACAGTTTGATTATCAAGCCCTACCAACCAGAGCTTTGTGAAGCTTTCCGCAAACTTAATCTCCAAGTTGTTCCTCAAGGATTCCTTGCCAACCTCCAAGTCTCTCCTACTCTGGAAGATCAGATTCGTGAGGCTCAACTTCTTGATGCTATGGTGAAGAAGGTGAAGATTGGGATTGCCAAGAGTCAACCCAAGTACAAGTGTTATCGTCTTGATGACAAGGATACTCTTTTCTTCGAGGATCGAATTCTTGTTCCTAAAGGTGACCTTCGTAAACTCATTATGAACGAGGCTCACAATTCACTCCTCTCTATTCACCCTAGAAGTACAAAGATGTACCATGACCTCAAGCAGTCGTATTGGCGGACTCGAATGAAGTGCGAGATTGCTCAGTTCGTGAATGAATGTGATGTCTGCAGAAGAGTGGAAGCAGAACACCAACGACCAGCTGGTCTCCTCCAACATCTTGCCATTCCAGAATGGAAGTTTGACCATATTGAGATGGACTTCATGACTAGATTCCCCAAGTCTAAGTGTGGCAATGGTGCTATCTTTGTTGTCATCGACAAGCTCACCAAAGTGGCTCATTTTGTTCCTATCAAAGAATCTATCACAGCAGCTCAGTTGGCAGAGCTATATACCTCCAGGATTGTCTCCCTGCATGGCATTCCGCAGTTGATATCTTCAGATCATGGTAGCATCTTCACCTCTAAGTTCTGGGATTCTTTTCAGAAGGCCATGGGCACCAGCATTCGCTTCAGCACAGCCTTTCATCCTCAAACTAGTGGCCAAGTCGAGCGAGTCAATTAAATTCTTGAAGATATGCTCAGGCCTTGTGTCATTTCTTTCGATATGAAGTGGGAAGATTGTCTTCCATATGCCGAGTTCTCCTACAACAACAGCTTCCAAGCAAGTTCGGGCAAGGCCCCATTCGAGAATCTCTATGGCAGGAAGTGTCGTACTCCTCTGAACTGGGCAGAGACTCGTGAACACCAACTTCTTGGCAATGACTTGATCACAGAGGCTGAAGAAATGTGCAAAGTCATTCGTGAAAATCGCAAAGCCGCGCAATCGCGCTAGAAGAGTTACTATGATAGCAAGCATCGTGACTTGGCTTTCGAGATCAGAGACCATGTCTACCTCCACGTCTCTCCAATGAAAGGTACTCGTCACTTCGGTATCAAAGGGAAGCTTGCCCCTAGATACGTGGGCCCTTTCAAGATCATTGGCAAAAGAGGCGATCTTGTCTATCAACTTGAGCTTCCATCCAACTTTGCAAATGTGCACGACGTGTTTCATGTGTCTCAGCTTCACAAGTGTTTCAAGACTCCTGACCGCACCATCAACTTCGAAGAGATTGATATCCAAGAAGACTTGTCTTACCATGAGCACCCCATTGCTATTATTGAAGAAACTGAGCGCAAGACTCGCAACAAGTCTATCAAATTCCTGAAAGTGAAGTGGTCACATCATTCTGACTATGAAGCCACCTGGGAACGCGAGGACCACCTCCGTTCCGAATATCCGGAGTTTTTCCAGTCCTAGATCTCAGGACGAGATCCTTTCGTAGTGGTGGAGTGTTGTAACACCCCGTATGTAACTTGCCATATTTTATTCCAACTCTTGCCATTTCCGGCACTAAGTTATGATATTTCCTCATTGTTGGGTTTTGTCTTCGTGTTGCTTTTGTCTTTGTCATGCATATCATATCATGTCATCATGTGCATTGCATTTGCATACGTGTTCGTCTCATGCATCCGAGCATTTTCCCCGTTGTCCGTTTTGCATTCTGGTGCTCCTATGTCCTCTGGTGTCCCCTTTTACCTCTTTTCGTGTGCGGGTGTCTAACGTTCTCGAATTAGACCGAGACTTGCCAAGCGGCCTTGGTTTACTACCGGTAGACTGCTTGTCAAGTTTCGTGCCATTTGGACTTTGTTTGATACTCCAACGGTTAACCGAGGAACCGAAAAGGCCTCGTGTGTGTTGCAGCCCAACACCTCTCCAAAGTGGCCCAAAACCCACCTAAACCCCCTCCATTCTCTCGGTCGTTCGATCACTCGCGTGGCTGAAAACCATGGTCAATTTGGAGCCTCCTAGCTCCCTCTAGCTATAAAAGGCATCTCCCCCCCCCCAAAATCCTGGATCCACACCAACCCTAACCCTAGCCCCCGCTCCATCCGTGCGCCAGACACGTCCGGGCCGCGCCGGACGTTTCACGCCGCCGCCTCACAGCCACTAGCGTCGCGCCACGTGTCCCGCCGGCCGCCTCCCGCACCGCGGCCCGCCTGGGCCCGAGGAGGGGCCCCGAGGCCCATCCGCCGCCCCGCGCCGCCCGGTCGTCTCCCCACCGCCCGACCGACCCGCGCTGCCCTCCGCCGCCCCATGCCGCCCGGTCGTCTCCCCGCCGCCCGACCGACCCGCGCCACCCTCCGCCTCGCCGCCATTCGCCTCCACCGCCGCCAGCCACCGCAGCCGCCCTCCCCGGTTGTCGTTGACGCCGGCAAGCCACTCTGACCCCGCGCTGCCCCGATGTCGCGCCCGCTCCGGCCCGTGCCACCTCCGGCGACCTCCGCTGCCCTGGCCGGCCTCTCCTTCCTCTTTTCTGGCAACCCCGGCCACCACCGCCCGTCTACTCCGGCGAGCTCGAGATCCAACCTCGGTTCGCGTGCCCCGGACGAACCCTAGATCCCGAAGGTCGTTTTTCTACTAAGTCCCCAGCATTTTTAGCATACTTCATCGCATCATAACTTTGCACCCGTGGCTCCGTTTTGGGCGTGTAGCATATCAAATTGTTCGCCTCGATGTGTACCTTATTTCGTTCCATTGCACCATGTTCATTTGGGTTCATGTTGATGCCCTAAATGCTGTTGCAAGAGTGCTATGTAATGTTAGTTTTAGATTCTTAACAGATATTGGACATTTGTCATTTTTGCCATGTTTAATGTGTGCCTCCTATGAACTTGAGCCCTACATGTGTTTTGAAGTATGCCATGCCATCTTTACAGGGGTGTATGCTATGTATTTTTGTGATCTTTGTGGTGACTAGCACAAGCATGCAAAGTAGCTCTCATGATGTTGCTGATTTCAGGGACTTAGAAATCTTCTAAGTCATTTTCCTGATGATATTTTTATGCCATGTATTCATGTTGCTACTGAGTGGTTCATGCCTCTTTTGAGCATGTTCAGTAAGGATGATCCTGAGTTATTGTTGTGATCTATCCATCCATGTCTTTGTTTGCAATTATGGAGCACCCTAGCATGACTCAATCTTGCTCTACGTTTGCTATAAAATGTTCCTGGCAGATTGTTTACATGTTAATCAATTTTGCCGAGGTTGGTGTAGTTTATCCTCGCATGTTATGAGAGTGTTCTTGGCATGGTTAGCTTATTTATCATGTCTACTTGCTGGGTGTATGCTTAGTTTGTCATGCAATGCCTTGTGGTGAGTGCATCGATCTCACAAACATGCCTACGTGAATCTGTTTTTGCCATGTTCCAGTTTTCTCCTAAGTCTGAATCTGTTAACGGAAGTTGCTATGTTCACATGGTTTCCATTGTATTTTCTGATCCCTTTTGGCTTATGGTTAGTAAGGGACTTTTGTTGTATGCTTTGAGTATCTTCATGCCATGCCTTGCTTTGCCATGATATGTTCCTGTAGCATGTTGTTATCTTGCTCTAAACATTGCTTCCTGATGTTAATTCCTGACATGTTGGTTATTTCACGAAGTCTGTGAATCTGTTATCTTTTGCACTTTGGCCATGCTTGTTTGAACCTGCTATTGAGTGATTTAGCCATAGCTTAGTGTTCATCTTTTGTCAAGCATCTTGAGTGGATCCCTGCCATGTGCTTTTTTGTTATGTTAGAGTGCAGTAGCTTGTTGTTCTTGATGCATTTAGATGGCCTTGTGCTGTTAATCGCAGATCGGTGCCATATTTGTTTTTCTTGTCATTTGCAAACCGTGCATCCGATTCCGGTGATCTTTATATCGATTTCGACCAAAATCAACCCATATTTCCAGTGGCACTCTTGTTTTTCCAAGTTGAGGCCTGATTCAATCTTTTCCTTCCGGAGCATGCATATGCATTGCATATCACATCCCGCATATCATGCCATGTTTTGCATCATGTTGCTTGCGCATTGCACCGTGGTTGATTGTGTCTCCCTTTGAGTACGCTTACGAGGATCAAGCTAACGTCAACTCGGATAACTTTGCAGGCAAGATGACCATACCCTCGAAATCACTTCTATATTTGCTTGCTAGATCTCGCTCTATTGCTATGCCTATGCTACGATACCTACCACATGCTTTATCATGCCTCCCATATTGCCATGTCAACCCTCTAACCCACCTTGTCCTAGCAAACCGTTGTTTGGCTATGTTACCGCTTTGCTTAGCCCCTCTTATAGCATTGCTAGTTGCAGGTGAAGAGTGGAGTTTGTTCCTTGTTGGAACATGTTTATTGTTGGGATATCATTGTTATATCTTGTTTACTTTAATGCATCTATATACTTGGTAAAGGGTGGAAGGCTCGGCCTTTTGCCTGGTGTTCTGTTCCACTCTTGTCACCCTAGTTTCCGTCATACCGGTGTTATATATGTTCCTTGATTTTGCGTTCCTTACACGGTTGGGTTATAATGGGAACCCCTTGACAGTTCGCCTTGAATAAAACTCCTCCAGCAAGGCCCAACCTTGGTTTTACCATTTGCCTCCTAGCCTCTTTTCCCTTGGGTTCCACGGACTCAAGGGTCATCTTTATTTTAAACCCCCGGGCCAGTGCTCCTCTGAGTGTTGGTCCAACCTAGAGCACCGTGCGGGGTCGTCCCTTGGAAACTTGGGTTACGTTGGCTCCCGTACGCTTAGCTTATCTGGTTTGCCCTGAGAACGAGATATGTGCAACTCCTATCGGGATTTGTCGGCACAGCGGGTGGCCTTGCTGGACTTGTTTTACCATTGTCGAGATGTCTTGTAACCGGGATTCCGAGTCTGATCGGGCCATCCTGGGAGAAGGAATATCCTTCGTCGAACGTGAGAGCTTGTGATGGGATAAGTTGGGACACCCCTGCAAGGATTTGAACTTTAGAAAGTCGTGCCCACGGTTATGGGTAGATGGGAATTTTTTTAATATCCGGTTCTAGAAAACCTGAAACTAAACTTAATTAAAATGAATCAACAGCTTGTGTAGCCGTGATGGTCTCTTTTCGGCGGAGTCCGGGAAGAGAACACGGTCTCGTGTTATGCTTGAACGTAGGTTGTTCTAGGATCACTTCTTGATCATAGTTTCTCGACCGTGCCTTGCCTTCTCTTCTCGCTCTCTTTTGTGTATGTTAGCCACCATATATGCTAGTGCTTGCTGCAGCTTCACCTCATACCTTTTACCCTACCTATAAGCTTAAATAGTCTTGATCATGAGGGTGTGAGATTGCTGAGTCCCCGTGACTCACAGATTACTTCAAAACCAGATGCAGGAACTGATGATACCGCTCTAGGAGATTCGACTGAGCTCAAGTGGGAGTTCGATGAGGACTCAGGAAGATACTACGTTTCCTTTCCAGACAACCAGTAGTGGAGCCTAGTTGGGGCGATCGGGGACATTATGCATTTGGGGTTGTCTTTATTTTGGTTCCGTAGTCGGACCTTGACTGTATCTGGATGATTGTAATGATATATTTATGATATTGTGTGATGTGGCGATTGTAATCCAACTATGTACCTCTTTCCTTATTTAGTACATGGGATGTGTAAAGATTACCCCTCTTGTGACATTGCTTACAATGCGGTTATGCCTCTAAGTCGTGCTCCGACACATGGGAGATATAGCCGCATCATGGGCATTACAATACTTCCTTTAGTCTCCCACTTGCACTAGAGTCAATAATCTAGTTCACATTGCCATGTGATTGAAAGACCAATAGTTCACATCACCATGTGATTAACACCCATAGTTCACATCTCCATGTGACCAACACCCAATTGGTTTACTAGAGTCAATGATCTAGTTCACATCGCCATGTGATTAACACCCAAAGAGTACTAAGGTGTGATCATGTTTTGCTTGTGAGAGAAGTATAGTCAACGGGCCTGCCAGATTCAGATCCGTATGTATTTTGCAAATTTCTATGTCTACAATGCTTTGCATGGAGCTACTCTAGCTAATTTCTCCCACTTTTAATATGTATCCAGATTGAGACTTAGAGTCATCCAGATCGGTGTTAAAGCTTGCATCGACGTAACTCTTTACGATGAACACTTTATCACCTCCATAACCGAAAATTATTTCCTTAGTCCTCTAAGGATAATTTTGACCGCTGTCCAGTGATCTACTCCTAGATCACTATTGTACCCATTTGCCAAACTCATGGAAAGGTACACAATAGATCTGGTATACAACATGGCATACTTTATAGAACCTATGGCTGAGGCATAGGGAATGACTTTTACTCTCTCTCTATCTTTTGTCGTGGTCGGGTATTGAGTCTTACTCAACTTCACACCTCACAACTCAGGCAAGAACTCCTTCTTTGACTGACCCATTTTGAACTCCTACAAAATCTTATCAAGGTATGTTCTCATCAAAAGTCTTATCAAGCGTCTTGATCTATCTTTATAGATCTTGATGCCCAATATGTAAGTAGCTTCACCGAGGTCTTTGTTTGAAAAATTCCTTTAAAACACTCCTTTATGCTTTCCAGAAAATTCTACATCATTTCCGATCAACAATATGTCATTCACATATACTTACTAGAAAGGTTGTAGTGCTCCCACTCACTTTCTTGTAAATACAGGCTTCATCACAAGTCTGTATAAAACTATATTCTTTGGTCAACTCATCAAAGCATATATTCCAACTTTGAGATGCTTGCACCAGTCCATAGATGGATCGCCGGAGCTTGCACACTTTGTTAGCACCTTTTAGGATTGAGGAAAACTTCTGGTTGCATCATAGACAACTCTTCTTTAATAAATCCATTAAGGAATGCAGTTTTGACATCCATTTGCCAGATTTCATAAAATGCGGCAAGTGCTAACATGATTCGGACATACTTTAAGCATCAATACGAGTGACAAAATCTCATCATGGTCAACACCCTAAACTTGTCGAAAACCTTTTGCGACAATTCGAGCTTTGTAGATAGTAACACTACTATCAGCGTTTGTCTTCCTCTCGAAGATCCATTTATTCTCTATGGCTTGCTGATCATCAGGCAAGTCAACCAAAGTCCACACTTTGTTCTCATACATGGGTCCCATCTCAGATTTCATGTCCTACAAGCCATTTCGCAGAATCTGGGCTCGTCATCGCTTCCTCATAGTTCATAGGTTCGTCATGGTCTAGTAACATGACTTCCAGAATAGGATTACCGTACCACTCTGGTGCGGAACATACTCTAGTTGACCTACGAGGTTCAGTAGTAACTTGATCTGAAGTTTCATGATCATCATCATTAACTTCCTCACTAATTGGTGTAGGCATCACTGGAACTGATTTCTGTGATGAACCACTTTCCAATTCAGGAGAAGGTACAACTACCTCATCGAGTTCTACTTTCCTCCCACTCACTTCTTTCGAGAGAAACTCCTTCTCTAGAAAGGATACATTCTTATCAACGAAGATCTTGCCTTCAGATCTGTGAGAGAAGGTGTACCCAACAGTTTCTTTTGGGTATCCTATGATGACACACTTCTCCGATATGGGTTCGAGCTTATCAGGCTGAAACTTTTTCACATAAGCATCGTAACCACAAACATTAAGAAACGACATCTTAGGTTTCTTGCTAAACCGCACTTCATATGGTGTCGTCTCAACGGATTTAGATGGTGCCCTATTTAACGTGAATGCAACTGTCTCTAATGCATAACCCCAAAACAATAGTGGTAATTCGGTAAGAGACATCATAGATTGCACTATATCTAATAAAGTACGGTTACAACGTTTGGACACACCATTACACTGTGGTGTTCCAGGTGGAGTGAGTTGTGAAACTATTCCACATTGTTTTAAATGAAGGCCAAACTCGTGACTCAAATATTTGCCTCCGTGATCAGATCGTAGAAACTTTATTTTCTTGTTATGATGATTCTCAACTTCACTCTAAAATTCTTTGAATTTTTCAAATGTTTCAGACTTGCGTTTCATTAAGTAGATATACCCATATCTGCTCAAATCATCTGTGAAGGTCAGAAAATAACGATACCCGCCGAGAGCCTCAATACTCATCGGACCGCATACATCAGTATGTATTATATCCAATAAGTCAGTGGCTCACTCATTGTTCCGAAGAACGGGGTCTTAGTCATCTTGCCCATGAGGCATGGTTCGCAAGAATCAAATGATTCATAATAAAGTGATTCCAAAAGTCCATCCGCATAGAGTTTCTTCATGTGCTTTACACCAATATGACCTAAACGGCAGTGCCACTAGTATGTTGCACCATTGTTATCAACTTTGCATCTTTTGGCATCAATACTATGAATATGTGTATCACTACGATCGAGATTCAACAAACCATTCACATTGGGTGTATGACCATTGAAGGTTTTATTCATGTAAACAGAACAACAATTATTCTCTGACTTAAATGAATAACCGTATTGCAATAAAAAGATCCAATCATATTCATGCTCAACGCAAACACCAAATAACATTTATTTTAGGTTCAACACTAATCCCGAAAGTAAAGGGAGTGTGCGATGGTGATCTTATCAACCTTGGAATCACTTCCAACACACATCGTCATCTCACCCTTAACTAGTATCTCTTTATTTTGCAACTCCTCTTTCGAGTGACAAATCTTAGCAACTGAACCGGTATCAAATACCCAGGGGTTACTATGAACACTAGTAAAGTACACATCAATAACATGTATATCAAATATACCTTTGTTCACTTTACCATCCTTCTTATCTGCCAAGTATTTGTGGCAGTTCCGCTTCCAGTGACCATTTCCTTTGCAGTAGAAGCACTTAGTTTCAGGCTTGGGCCTATCTTTGGGCTTCTTCACGGGAGTGGCAACTTGCTTTTCATTCCTCCTGAAGTTCCCTTTCTTTTCATATGCCCTTTTACTTGAAACTTGTGGTCTTGTCAACCATCAACACTTGATGCTCTTGCTTGATTTCTACCTCCACCGATTTCAACATCGCGAAGAGCTTGGGAATCGTTTTCGCTATCCCTTGCATATTATAGTTCATCACTAAGTTCTAATAACTTGGTGATAGTGACTAGAGAACTCTGTCAATCACTATCTTATCTGGAAGATTAACTCCCAGTTGATACAAGTGATTGTAGTACCCCAGACATTCTGAGCACATGCTCACTAGCTGAGGTATTCTCCTCCATCTTGTAGGCAAAGTACTTGTTAGAGGTATCATACCTCTTGACATGGGCATGAGTCTGAAATACCAACTTTAGTGGAACATCTTATATCTTCCGTGGTGTTCAAAACATTTTCGAAGTACCAGTTATAAGCCGTAAAGCATGGTGCACTAAACTATCAAGTAGTCATCATACCGAGCTTTGTCAAAAGTTCATAACATCTACATTTGCTCCTGCATTGGGTCTGTCACCTAGCGGTGCATCAAGGACATAATTCTTCTGTGCGGCAATGAGGATAATCCCCAGATCACGGACCAAGTCTGCATCATTGCTACTATCATCTTTCAACTTATTTTTCTCTAGGAACATATCAAAAATAAATGGGGAGCTACATCGCAAGCTATTGATCTACAACATAGATGCAAATACTCTCAGGACTAAGTTCATCATAAATTAAAGTTCAATTAATCACATTACTTAAGAACTCCTACTTAGTTAGACATCCCTCGAGTCATCTAAATGATCATGTGATCCATAGCAACTAAACCATGTCCGATCATCACGTGAGATGGAGTAGTTTTCAATGGTGAACATCTCTATGCTGATCATAGCTACTATGTGATTCACGTTCGACCTTCCGGTCTCAGTGTTCCGAGGCCATATCTGCATATGCTAGGCTCGTCAAGTTTAACCCGAGAATTCTGCACGTGCAAAACTGGCTTGCACCCGTTGTACGTGAACATAGAGCTTATCACACCTGATCATCACATGGTATCTCGACACGACGAACTCAATGGTGCATACTCAGGGAGAACACTTATACCTTGAAATTTAGTGAGGGATCATCTTACAATGCTACCACCGTACTAAGCAAAATAAGATGCATAAAGGATAAACATCACATGCAATCAAAATATGTGACATGATATGGCCATCATCTTCTTGTGCCTTTGATCTCCATCTCCAAAGCACCGTCATGATCTCCATCGTCACCGCCTTGACACCTTGATCTCCATCGTAGCATCGTTGTCGTCTCATCAACTATTGCTTCTACGACTATCGCTATCGCTTAGTGATAAATTAAAGCAATTACATGGCAATAGCATTTCATACAATAAAGCGACAACCATAAGGCTCCTGCCAGTTGCCGATAACTTCTACAAAACATGATCATCTCATACAACATTTTATATGTCATCACGTCTTGACCATATCACGTCACAACATGCCCTGCAAAAACAAGTTAGACGTCCTCTACATTATTGTTGCAAGTTTTATGTGCCTGCTACGGGCTTCTAGGAAGAACCGTTCTTACCTACGCATCAAAACCACAACGATTTTTCGTCAAGTGTGATGTTTTAACCTCCAGCAAGGAACGGCCGTAGTCAAACTCGATTCAACTAAAGTTGGAGAAACAGACACCCGCTAGCCACCTCTGTGCGAAGCATGTTGGTAGAACCAGTCTCATGAACGCGGTCATGTAATGTCGGTCTGGGCCGCTTCATCCAACAATGCCGCTGAATCAAGGTAAGACGTTGGTGCTAAGCAGTATGACTATTATCATCCACAACTTGTTGTGTTCTACTCGTGCATATCATCTACGCATAGACCTGTGTCAGTGTACAAAAGTAGGGGCCTTTCTGTACCCCTTTACTTGTGCACGGGCAGTCGTAGCCACACCTGCGGCCATGCTTGGCGGGGCAGAGGAAGGAAAGGTACGAGACTGCCAAGGCAGCACTCAAGCCAGAGGCATGAAGAGCAAAGGGGCAAGATGGACTTCGCCCGGCAACACCCTTGCCAGGGCGGCCTACCACTTGCCGGGGGCGACTTGCCCAACACCAGAAAGGCCCCCACCCTTGATCCTGATAGTTCTGACACCATCGATAAAGTCGAGACCAAGACTCAGGGGCGCCTGCGTGGTGGCATGTAGATCTTTGTGAAGACCGAAGGCCTGCGAGTCTAGATAAGAACCAGAAGACGAAGACCCCCGGCAAGATTCTTGCCGGGGACGACTACGAGACCCCTGCAAGACCCTTGCCAGGGCATCTGCGAGGCCATGGCCAGGCCCGAACCTACCAAAGTTTCGCTGCCCCGCAGCCGTTCCAACGCGGCAACCAGCCCACCAACTAGGATAGCGTCTGCGTGGCAGCATGTAGCTTCTAGGCCAACTAGTCGAGCACCTATGTGGTAGCATGCAGGCCTTTGTGAAGGCCCTGTCACTACACGAGCACAGCGACCAGCCAGCCAGCATGGTGCTGCATGCCTCGTCAGCCGGGTGTGCGTCGAAGCAAGGCGAGGCGGCTACGGACGGGACGAGCTCTATTGCCATCCCCGTTAAAGCAAGAGTGCACGTAGGCAGCGCGTCCAATGCATTTGTCATACGGTGTCAGGCGATAAACTTGTACACTGTAGATACTTTCCACCTCCGGTGTGCCACTGTGGCGACCCCTTTGACATATAAAAGGAGGCTCGAGGCATACTGTGGAAGGATTCAGACTTTTTGGACTGGGCACACATAGTAGCTAGTCCAAGAACCGAAGAACACAAGATAAACATAGACAAGTAGGACTAGGGTTTTACGCATCATTTGCGGCCCGAACTGGGTAAAAATCTTCTCACGCTGATCGCTAGACCTGCTCTTTGCACATCTCTTCACCCCCGCCAACCGTAGAAGGGGTCCTCGGGATCCCATAGGTGTCGTTTCCCCGACATCTTTGGCACGTCAGGTAGGGGGCGCGAGGCAGTGAAAATCTAGTCTAGAAGTTAGTGCATCGACTTTTTCATCCCCATGGACCCAAGAAGAAGGGGATCACAGCGATCGGTTTGTCTGGACCCGAACCGCCCGTACCAGCGCGGGCGGGCGACAGGGCGGCCGTGGATGGTGGCGGAGGTGTGGCCCGCGAGCATCCATGACACTCTGGCAATCGGAGCCAGGCGAGCGGCGTCATTCGTTCCCAAGACGATGAGCTGCACGCTGCTGGGTCCAGGGACGGGGCCGTGCTGCCCACGGGCAGCGCGGTGACCTCTAGGACGCCCCAGCCGGCGCCCGCGCCGCGGTCTTCCCAGGTCACGCGTGACGAGCAACGCCGTGACGTCGGTGCCCCCGGGCGCTGCCGCGGGAAGAGCCCTTTGCGTCACTCTTGAGATGCACCGGGCCAACATGCGCACCCAGACACTGGCGGAAACGGCATGCGACTGTGAGACCGTGGTAGAGCTCCTTCTAACATGGTTAGAAGTCAGAGCGCGTCATGGTCCATGCAGCTTTCGCCGCCACCCACGCTAGCAGAAGCGTTGGCGTGCGTGCAACTGCTCCTTGACTCTCCTCCTGCTGCGGAGAAGCTCGACTAGTGGAGAGCCATCATCCGGAGCCTCATCAGCTTCGCCAATAAAGATGAACCGCGGCCAGCGGGACCCTTGTGCCGGTGCTCTGTCGAGCCGGTGCATGCCAGTGGTGGAAGGACCGAAGATGCTGCGATCACGGTGCAATCTCCTCCCCCACGCCAGCAACAGCACCCGCTAGCTCGTCAGGCCGATGCCTGTGACAACGTTTCCACAGTGTCATCTGACCCGCGAGCCCGCTGCGACCAACGTCAAGTTCTTCAGGAGCGAGCCCAGGAAGATGCTCAGACCACTATCGAGCAGCGGCGGGAAGCGCGCCATTAGTCATATAGGCGTGCAGGGGCCACTATGGACCACCCAGCGCCGGGGAGTTCCGGTGACTTACCTTACGAGGTGGGTTGTCCAGCCTTTACCTGTGATCTGCGGCAGTTCTAGTGGCCCACCCACCGCACATTCAAGCCTGAGGTCGGAGAAAAATACAACGGCAAGACTCACCCATCGGAGTTCCTCAGCATCTACACTATCGCGATGCAAGCTGCTGGGGCTCGCGACGACAAGGTGCTTGCCAACTACTTCTCGTTGGCACTTAAGCCCAACGTCATGTCATGGTTGATGCACCTGCCAGTAGATTCTATTTCTTCTTGGTCGGATCTGTGCCACGAGTTTGTTGGCGCCTTCACCGGGGGCCACCAAGCTCCTGTCCAGGCAAGTGATTTGCATGTCATCCCCCAGAAGGACGGCGAAACCCTGCGCAAGTACATACAAAGGTTCACCCGTGTGCAGTACAACATCCCAGATGTTCACCCCGCCACCGTCATCAGTGCATTCCATTAGAATGTGCGCAACCGCAAGATGCGTGAAGAGCCGGCGATGAACAAGGTTAGGGATGTAGCCGAGCTTTATGTTCTGGCCGATAGATGTGCTCGGGCTGAAGAAGGGAGGAAGTACCCCAACGAAGATGTCGGCACGGAAACTGACTCCACAGACGAAGACGTCGTCGCCCCGGCAAAGAAGGGCCAACGCCGCAATAGGAAGCGTAAGGGCAAGACCGTGCTTGCCGTCGAGGGATCCGGCGACCCCAGTGCCGCCAAGAAGGCCAAGGCTGACGACCCTGGCAAGGAAGTTGCCGGGTGTGCTGCCTGCCGGGCCTTGGCGGCTGCCGACAAGCCAGAAGGCTCCGACAAGAAGTACTGCAAAATCCATCGCACCAAGGGACATGACCTCCAGAATTGCCGGCAGGTTGAGCTGCTTGCAAAGAAGCAGAAAGTTGAGTATGAGAGGCGCGATAAGGAGAAGGGCCAGGATGGTGCTGAGGTGTCCGACAAGAAGCATGGTGGCCAAGGAGGTTGCCACGGCAAAGATAATCAACCAGAGAGGCCCGCTCGGGGCCACGACAAGAAAGAGGGAGACGGTTATCATGATGAGGACGACGAGTCCAGCGAGCACGACTTCCAGAAAGCTACGGGGGCCATGTGCGTCGACGGTGGTGCCTCGTTGCATACTTCTCACCGCCAACTGAAACAGTGGGTGCATGAAGTGACTGCGGCGGAGCCATCATTCGACGCCCAGAGGCCACTGAAGTGGTCTAGCACGCCTATCATTTTTGACACTGAGGATCACCCTGATCGCACAACGGTGGTCGGGTGTTTGCCGTTGTTGGTTTCACCAACAATACGCAACCTCAAGGTGACGAAAGTGCTAGTTGACGGTGGGGCTGGTCTGAACTTGATCTCGCCCGCTGTGATCGAGAGGCTGCAAATCCCTGATGGAGATCTCGAGGAGACAGGCACGTTTCAAGGGGTCAACCCAAGGCGGAGTTAGCCGAAGGGTAAGATCACGTTGCCTTTTACATTTGGGGGCAAGCTAAACCATAGGATGGAGAAGATTGTTTTTGATGTTGCCAAGATCCCCTTGCCCTATAATGGGATCCTCGGCCGCCCAGCCCTGGACAAGTTTATGGCAGCATCACATTACGCCTACAACACGTTGAAGATGCCCCGGCCAATGAGCATCATCACCATTCCCTTCAACAATAAAGACGCACTCATCTGTGCCGACCAACTCTACCGGGAGGCAGTTGCAGCAGCTGCCGCCAAGGCACTTGCTCCTACCGCTGCGACCCCGGGAGAGAAGAAAACCGGCAAGGACTCTGCCCCTGCCGGCAAGGCCCCTTCCGGCAAGACTTTTGACCCCGGCAAGGACTCCTGCACCCCCTCCGGCAAATGCGCCTCTTCAGAGCGCCGCGTTCCCGTTGGGGACGTGCGAGAGAGCTCCGCCAGCGGGAGCAAGAGGTCCAAGGCAGCCCCACCAAAAACCAAAAAGGTGCCCGTCAGGGAGGATGGCATGGGTGGAGCTTTTACCGTAAGCTCCACCCTTGACAGCAAATAGGAAAGCACGCTCATTGCCTTCCTGCGGGCGAATGTCGACGTGTTTGCATGGCAAGCATCCGACATCCCCGGCGTTCCTAGGGATGTGATTGAGCACCACCTTGCTATCTGTCCCCATGCGTGGCCCGTCAAACTTTGGAGCGACAAGAGTTCATAATCGAGGAGATCAGGAAGTTGGAGGCGGCAGGCTTGGTCAGAGGAGTGCTCCACCCCATGTGGTTGGCCAATCCAGTGGTAGTGTGTAAAGCAAATGAGAAATGGAGGCCATGTATTGACTATACATATATCAATAAAGCTTGTCCAAAGGATCCTTTCCTGTTGCCATGCATTGACCAGATAGTGGACTTCACTGCCGGGTGTGACCTGCTGTCATTCCTCGACGCCTACTCAGGATACCACCAGATCTTCATGATGAAGGAAGACGAAGAAAAGATTACGTTCATCACCCCATGTGGTACGTACTATTTTGTACGGATGCCTTTCGGGTTGAAAAGCGTTGGTTCGACATTGGCCCGAGCAGTCCAAATTGGTTTTGAGCCCCAACTACTTAGAAATATGGAAGCTTAAATGGATGATATAGTAGTCAAGACCAAGGACAAGGCCACGCTCGTGTAGGATCTGGAGGAAACATTTGCAAACCTGCGCAAGATCAACCTTAAGCTCAACCCAGAGAAGTGCATGTTCAGCATCCCATCCGGCAAACTTCTTGGGTTCTTTGTGTCTCAACGCGGAATCGAAGCAAATCTCGACAAAATCAAAGTGATTGAGCATATTGAGGCACCAAGATAAGTCAAAGACGTCTGTAGGCTCGCCGGCTGCGTTGCTGCTCTAAGTAGGTTCATCTCCAAATCTCCTGAGCGTGCCCTCCCCTTTTTCAAAGTTTTGAAAAAGGCGGGTCCAATGAAATGGACTCCTGAGGCAGAGGTAGCACTGCAAGATTTGAAGAGGTACCTCTCCTCCACGGCAATACTAGTCGCGCCAAAGCCACAAGAGCCGTTGCTGCTATATCTAGCGGCGATGAATCAAGTGGTCAGTGCTGCGCTAGTGGCACAGAGAGAATTTGAGGAAGAAGCAGCAGCAGCGAAGCCGTCGGATAATGGGTCGGAGCACTCCCCGGCAGGGCCCGATGCCGGCAAGGCAGAACCCCCGGCAAAGCCCGGTCCCAGCTAGGCAGAGTCTGCGCAAGTGGGCGAAGTCGAACAGAAGAAGAAGGTGATGGAGCACCGTTTTATTTTGTCAATTCCCTCTTGCAAGGGGCTAGATCAAGATATTCTGGTATACAAAAGCTACTTTTCGGCCTCCTTATGGCCTTGAGAAAGCTGCGTCACTATTTCCAAGCGCATGAGATCATCATCGTCACCCGCCTCCCTTTGCAAGGAATCTTGCACAACCCGGATGCAACCGGGAGGATTGTGGAGTGGGCGTTGGAACTGTCAAGCTTTGGCCTCAATTTTGAAAGTACTTCAATAATCAAGAGCCGAGCCTTGGCAGAGTTCATAGTCGAATGGACCTCAATGCCCGACGAAGAAATTCAAGAAACCACCCTTCCTGACAAGGAGACGAGCTGTGATTGGATTATGTACTTTGATGGAGCTTTCTCGCTGCAAGGTGCTGGTGCCGGCGTTCTACTCGTTGCACCCACCGGAGAGCGCCTCAAGTACATAGTCCAGATGCACTTTCCCCGGGAAAATTCAACGAACAACACTGCAGAGTATGAGGGATTGCTTGCTGGTCTCAGGATCGTGGCAGACCTTGGAATCAGGAAGCTCATCATCATGGGTGATTCACAGCTTGCCGTCAAGCAAGTTAACAAGGATTACTAGAGCCCATTGATGGAGGCCTATGTGGATGAAGTGAGGAAGTTGGAGGAGCGTTTTGACGGTCTACAAGCAGAGCATGTTCCCTGAGCAGAGAACAGCATTGCCGACGACTTGTAGAAATGCACTGCCCTCAAGTTGCATGTGGAACCAGGCACCTTTGTGCTTCAATTAACCCAGCCATCCATTGAGCCGTCAGCGGGACAGAACAAGCGAAGGAAGGCAGGCCCCGGTGAGTACTTTCTCGCTGAGCTCCCAGAAGCCTCCGACAAGGAAGTTGCCGGGTACCCTAAGCTTGCCGGGGAGCAGCAGCCTCCGGCAGGGCCCCAAGCCCTGACCGTAGAAGTAGCTGCCCCTACGATCGAAGATGAGCCTTTAGTCCTTGTCGTCAAGCCCCAGGCTCCGGCATGGGTGCAACGCACCGTCTGTTTCCTCCAAACAGGGGAACTCCCTAAGGAATAGGAGGAGGCAGAGAAAGTAGCCCGTCGGTCCAGCATGTAGCAGTTTGTGGATGATGCTCTATACAGAAGGAGACCGAACGGCGTGAAATTGAAGTGCATTCCTCAAGAGGATGGACTGGGGCTATTGTCAGAGATACATAGAGGCATGTGTGGCTCCAACATAGGGTCAAGAGCCCTTACTGGCAAAGCGTTCCGGCAAGGTTTTTTCTGGCCCACCGCTCTCCAGGATGCAACTACACTAGTAACCAAGTATGAAGCGTGTCAGTTCCATTCAAAGAAGCTCCACCAGCCAACCCAAGCTCTTCAAACAATCCCTCTTTCCTAGCCATTTTCGGTTTGGGGGCACGACATACTGGGCCCCTTTCCCCGTGCTGTCAGGGGCTTTGAGTACTTGTACGTCACAATCGACAAGTTCACAAAGTGGCCGGAAGTGGAACCGGTGAGAAAGGTGACAACACAATCAGCCGTCAAGTTCTTCAAGGGACTAGTCTGCTGTTTTGGTGTGCCAAATAGAGTCATCACCGACAACGGCACGCAGTTCACGAGCTGCACCTTCATGCAGTACATCCAAGACCTCGGCGGCAAGGTTTGTTTTCCTTCTGTTGCTCATCCCAGAAGTAACGGTCAGATTGAGAGGGCAAATACAGAAGTGTTGCGAGGCCTTAAGACCAGAACTTTCGAGAGACTACATAAGTGCGGAAGGCGCTGGATTGATGAATTGCCAATGGTTCTTTGGTCGATCAGAACGACACCAAATCGAGCCACTGGCCAGACACCCTTTGCCCTGGTATACGGGGCAGAAGCAGTTCTCCCCACGGAACTCATATACGGGTCACCTCGAGTGCTCGCTTATGATGAGCTTGAGCAAGAGCAGTTGTGCCAAGATGATGCAATGCTCCTTGAGGAAGATCGTCTCCAGGCTGTTGTGCGAGCCGCTCGCCACCAGCAAGCCTTGCGCCGCTACCATAGCCGCAAGGTTCACGCGCGAAGCCTTGAGGAAGGAAGCCTTGTTCTTTGGCAAATCCAATCCTCCAAGAGTTCAAACAAGTTGACGCCAAAGTGGGAAGGCACTTATCGGGTAATACGAGTCACCAGGCCCGGTGCAGTCCGTGTAGAGACCGAAGACGGCATTCTGGTGAGCAACCCCTGAAATATCGAACATCTTCGCAAGTTTTACCCCTAAGGCATGGTTGCCGAGAGCCCTGGCAACCCCCTTTTTGTACTAGCCTTGCCTGCAAGGCATGTAACCCTATGTACAAAGCCACGCGCAGACCCTATGCGCAGTCAAAAAAAACCTTAGTATGTACAGTTTCCCATTGATTTCCATGTTTATGTGTATACGTATATACATGCTTGTCCAGGATATTGTATTGCTTTTTTATTCCAACAAATGTTAATGGACCGCCAAAGTTCCATGCTCCTGTCCTCTCTTCTTTCCAGCCGCAGCAAGGACGCTCGATTCCGCCAAGGACCTGGCTCCGGCAAGAAGTTGGGAGGACTGCCCAGCACGGCAATCCTCGGCAAACCAAACAGATAAAGTTCACCTCTTGACCATTCATGTTCGTAACATGTGACTTGTGCATTAGAAAACCTCACCACTCTCTTTTAAACTCAGGTGCTCCCATCCCTGACCCGAATGCTGCTTCGGTCAAAATGGTTGCAGTAGCCTTTACTAAAAGGAGATTGACAGGGAGCTGGGCCCTTTGTTTGTAACCCGGTAGATGTGATTCTCTAGCAGGCACAGAGGGCACCATCAGGATAGCTTGCCGGGAGAACTCGTTTATTTGCATTAAAGAGGCATTTCGCCTCTGCATGGTCGTTGTCGGTGTCAAAACCGGCGGATCTCGGGTAGGGGGTCCCGAACTGTGCGTCTAAGGCGGATGGTAACAGGAGGCAGGGGACACGATGTTTTACCCAGGTTCGGGCCCTCTTGATGGAGGTAAAACCCTACGTCCTGCTTGATTTATTCTTGATAATATGAGTAGTACAAGAGTTGATCTACCACGAGATCGGAGAGGCTAAACCCTAGAAGCTAGCCTATGGTATGATTGTATGTTGTCCTATGGACTAAAACCCTCCAGTTTATATAGACACCAGAGGGGGATAGGGTTACACAAGGTCGGTTACAAAGGAGGCGATATACATATCCGTATTACCTAGCTTGCCTTCCACGCCAAGTAAAGTCCCATCCGGACACAGGACGAAGTCTTCAATCTTGTGTCTTCATGGTCCAACAGTCCGGCCAAAGGATATAGTCCAGCTATCTGGAGACCCCCTAATCCAGGACTCCCTCAGCAGCCCCTGAACCAGGCTTCAATGACGATGAGTCTGGCGCGCAGTGTTGTCTTCGGCATTGCAAGGCGGGTTCCTCCTCCGAATACACCACAGAAGAGTTTGAATACAAGGGTAGTGTCCGACCCTGCAAAATAAGTTCCACATACCACCGTAGAGAGAATAATATTTCCACAAATCTAATCTGCTGACACGTTTTGGCAGTATGACATCACGCCACGGCCCGGTAATTATTCGAACCGTTTTTCTTTAACTAGCCCCGCACATAACATGAGGTGGTTTCTTGACACATCTTGTCAAAGCAGAGATCGTGTTCCCCTTATTACGGGATTCTCATCAATACGGACATGGGTAACCCAACCGCACCACCAATTACGGCACTTGGGGGATAAGCGAGTTTTACCAGGCTGGCGAGGGGTGCATAGTTTCGTCCGCCCTTATAAAGGGATAAGGTCTCACCTTTTTCTGCCCACGCCTTCTTCCTCCTTGCCCATCCATTCTCGCGCACTCGAGCTCCAACGCCCAAGTCCACATCCTTCTCCTCAACTCTCTCCAAACATGTCCGGAGCGGGAGGAAAGTGGATGGCCTCCTCCGTCACGGAGGGACACATCAAAAAGCTACGTGGAGCCGGATACTTAGCTGCAGATATCGCGTACCGGCTGCCAGCCGCGGGGCAGGTCGTCCCTACCCCGGAACCTCACGAAAGGGTGGTTTTCCTCCCCCACTTTGTCCGTGGACTGGGGTTTCCCCTCCATCCATTCGTCCGTGGCCTCATGTTCTATTATGGGCTGGACTTTCATGATCTGGCCCCAAATTTCATCCTCAACATCTCGGCATTCATCGTCGTGTGCGAGGCTTTCCTCCGCATCTGGCCCCACTTTGGCCTGTGGCTGAAGACCTTCAATATTAAGCCGAAGGTGGTGGGCGGCCAACAAGCGGAATGCGGCGGAGCCATGGTGGGCAAAATGCCCAACGTTATATGGCTCGAGGGCTCCTTCGTGGAGACCATAAAGGGGTGGCAATTGGGGTGGTTCTACATCACTGAGCCGCGCGACACCAACTGGGTGGCGGCCCCCGAGTTTCGATCCGGAATCTCCATGCGGCTCACTTCTTGGAAGGAGAAAGGCCTGTCCTGGGGTTCATCGGTGGAGCTGGACAGACTCCAGAAGTGTATCCGGAACATGATAAGCAAGAAACACAAGCTTGTCAACATAGTCCAGGTCATGCTCTTCCGCCAGATCCTCCCGTGTCAACAACGGGATTTCAACTTATGGGAGTTCGACCCGGCCCAGCACCAGACTCTACACGAGCTCTTTGACATGATGCATAAGGACGTCTGGAGGGTGCTATTCAAGGGTGCCAAGGTCCCTCCTTCGCTTACCGAGGACCGCGGGCTAAGCGCGAAGCGCCCTGCGAATTCGGTAAGTTCTGTACATCTGGTAGGATATTTATTTCCCATAGCTTAACCATGTGCGGGGTCTAAGCTCCCATGCCTTCGATAGGACTGGGTGGAGACAACGGAGCAGATTAACTATCCGGCCCCTCTGCCCGAAGACACTGCGGACGCTCTCCTGATGGAGATGCGGACTCCGGCCCCTTATGAGGTGCCAGAGAAGACCAAGAAGAAGGACAAGGGAACCCGAAAGAGTTCCCGGCGCCAAGTGATATCGGACTCATCGTCTGATGACACCGAGACGCATTCCTCCCGTGAAAACGAGGAGAAGGAAGATGAAGATTCTCCCCCTCCAACCGGGGGAGACAAGAAAAGGAAGGCCGCCCCAACCGGGGAGGCCGAAGGGTCCAAGAAGGGAAGGACTCTCCTTCCGAACTGCTCCACCACCGCCGCCGACGGCGAAGACGAGTAGCTACTCAGGGCCAAGCCCCTGGCGAAGTCGTAAGTATTCGGATACCAGAGTAACTCATAGCATACCTTTGTCGCACTGCTTCTCCTAACATCAAATATGATTATGCAGTCCGCCCCAAGCCCGTATCGATGTATCATCGTCAGACGGTTCCTTGGACTCGTCGGACATGAACAGTGATACACTTCCAACCGCCTCCTCTCCTTGCCCTACGGACAATGCCGAGGTATTGTCTCAAGGGGCACCGAGCCGGGGGAGACAGTCCCGGGGGCTCCTCAAGGCGACCTTCCGGACACCAGGAGCAAAGGGAGCAAGGCTCCCGGGGGCTCCAAGTTCAGCTCTCAATCGAACACCGCGCCGGAACCTCCAGTGGTTCCGAACTCGGGCAGGCGGCCCCCTTCCAAAAGGGGCAAGACGCCCGTGCCGGTGACCTCTGTCCATCCAGAGGCACCGGACAACCTGCTGGGAGCGCTTCGCGGCGCTTCCATCGACGAAGAGCACCGCACTATTATGAGTACGGTGATCAAGAAGGTTCAGTCCGCCAAGAGCGGACTGACTGAAGCCTGTGCCAGCCTTCTAACAGGCTTTGAGATAAGTATTTAAAATATAGGAAAAATATTACTGCATAGACAGTAGCCCCTGATGCTCTGTTTGGTGTTCATAAGGAAAAGCCGAATAGAGGATCAAATAATATCCGCAGGAGTCTAATATAAGTATGTCTATATGTGTATGCAGGCTTCGCTGCTGACCTCTGCCGCACTCACTACGGAGGTCACCGCACTGAAGCAGGACCTCGAGGGGTCCGAGAAAGAGCTCAGCCTTGCCAAGAGGCAGCTCGAGGAGAACAAAGGTAAGTAATACCTTGTCTATATATAAAAGAAAAATGTGGTTGCGAAATGATAGGATCATCCTGAATGTGCCAGGGGCCACAACCGAAGTGGCAACCCTGAAGCAAGCGCTGTCCGAGGCCAAAAACAAAGCGGCCAAGGAGCGCACCGAGCGGGAAAAACAAGAGGCACGGGTGGGCGAGGTGCAGCAAGATCTCCAGGCTCTCATGATGAAGCACGCGGCTTTGGAGCTTGACTCGAAGACGCGAGAGTCTGAGCTTGCCGCGGCCCTCGAGATCACAAAGCGTGCCAAGGCCGAAGGCCAAAAAGCCCTCTAGGAGATTGAGGTGATGAATAAAATAGCAGCGGGTAAGGCATTCAATATGCAAAGCAAGCATGTGAAAGTAAATTACCTATTACTTACCCGAGTCTGGAGCTCTCCAGGAGCATTCGCAAATTTGCCCCGCAGCGTGTCGGATGCCACAAAACATTACCAGGCCGAGGAGGGAAGCTTGACGGAGAAGTTGTTCTGGTCCCAGTATACTGGGACCGAACACCCGATGCCTATGAGCGACCAGCTGAAGCAACTGGTCGAGCTGCACAAGGCGGCCGAACAGGCCATGAGGGGCTTTATAGTCCGGATGTGGCCTGGCGACTCCCTCCCCAACAGCTACTTCGGCCTGGTGAGGCGGCTTGTGGATGCTTGCCCACGGCTGGAAGTCATCAAGCGGTCCGTCTGTATCGAAGGTGCCCGCCGGGCTTTTGCCCGTGCAAAGGTGCACTGGGCCAAGATGGACACCGAGAAGCTGGTGAAGGAGGGGCCGCCGCAGGGCAAGGAGCATCGCCACCCCGAGATGTATTATGAGGGTGTCCTGAAGGGTGCCCGTCTTGTAGTGGACGAGTGTGCGAAGGATGTAATATTAGAATGAACTTGCTCGTGTGATACTGTATTATGAAAACTTGTTCATATGCGCTATGCAACGCTTGTTTGAATTTAAAATATTACCTTCTGTGCGGCTGTTTATCAAATCTGAGAGATGGCCAGTCGTCGGCTTTTGCCCCCATGCCACGAGTGCTGGGGTGTTTGGGATAAATCTAAGCACTCTTTATCCCGTTGTTGGGTCCTTTGAGGGAGGTGCTCAGCACAACGAACAAGGCAATCGGACTATAATGCTTTATCACTCTCACTTAGCCATAGAAGTCTACAATTTTAAATTTTGGCGAAGCCCCTAGTATTCGGAAGGCCGAATTCGGGGCGCTATACATGCCTTAAGCGGGACAAAGCCGACTCCTCGCTCTAAGCGGCATAAGTCTTTAGGGACTCGAGACCTCTCGAACAGCGACCAGTCTCTCGCCTTATCATGACAGTCAGTTTTAGCTTTCTCTACTGAGGTGCTTAGCCCAGCTGAACCGGGGCACAATCGCAGTAGTTCTCCCAGTGCTACCTTAGCCGATATAGCGGAACGTAAGGTGCCAAAACATGGGAGCCGGGCAAACCCAACTATTGACCCAAGACATGATTCGGAGCTGATGCATATAATGCCATAAGTTCGGGGTGCCGCACTATCGAAAGTGTTCGGACTTCTCACGCCGTATTATGGGGTACGTTGAAGCCCCTGGCGTATTGGCCGTACCAGAGTGTACGGGTGCTGAATGTCATGAATGAACAGATATATGTATAAAAAAAGAAAGAATAGAGAATGCGTTATTAGTCTAGTGCTATGCATTGTTTATTCAAAAAGGTGTGTCGAAGCAGAATGATACAATTAGTGCGATAAGCAAAAAGATAGGACTATTTGACATGTCCCCTCCAAGGGCAAGCTGAGGAATGGTATTTAAAGCAGGTATTTCACTCGTTATCGGAGACCACCTGGGAATTCCATGATGCGACGTAGCTTTCTGACTCCTTGGTTGCTATATCGTGTGTCCGGCAAACATACTGCCGGACAGGGTTTCCAGAGAGTAAAGTCCTGAAAGAGAGAAAAATAATAAGGCGGGAAGCCCGTAGTGCAGTTGAGCCGCGTCTTGGGGCGTGTCGTAGTCGTGCCCCCCTCCCCACATGTGCCCATGGTATTTTCAATGCGTAATTATGTACGCGTGGCACGGATTTTGCCGTTTGGTTGGGACTGGGGTGGGGGCCGCATTGCTATGCGAGCTCGGAACGTGCCAGGCGGTCTTGTTGCCGATGACTCCGGGTGCGCCTGAAGGTATCCGGGTCTTTAATCGCCGAACTGGTGGATTGCCTTAAGAGGCTGCTTTGTGCTTCTACTGCGAGGGCCGCAGTGTGCTCCTCCGTGCGGAGAGAGCGCTCTGTGTTTCCATTGACTGTGATGACCCCCCCGAGGTCCTGGCATCTTGAGCTTGAGATATGCATAGTGCGGTACCACATTGAATCTCGCAAATGCGGTTCGCCTGAGCAGTGCGTGATAGCCATTGCGGAACGGGACTATATCAAAGATTAACTCCTTGCTTCGGAAGTTATCCGGGGATCCGAAGACCACTTCCAGTGTGACTGAGCCTGTGCAATGGGCCTCTACACCTAGTATGACGCCTTTGAAGGTCGTTCTTATGGGTTTGATCCTTGAGGGGTCTATACCCATTTTGCGCACTGTGTCCTAATAAAGCAGGTTCAGGCTGCTGCCTCCGTCCATAAGGACTCGAGTGAGGTGAAATCCGTCGATGATTGGGTCTAGGACCAGTGCGGCAAATCTGCCATGACGGATACTAGTGGGATGGTCCCTGCGATCGAAGGTGATCGGACAGGAGGACCATGGGTTGAACTTTGGGGCGACTGGCTCCAACGCATATACGTTCCTTAGCGCACGCTTCCGCTCCCTCTTGGGGATGTGGGTTGCGTATATCATGTTCACCGTCCGCACTTGTGGGGGGAACCTCTTCTGTCCTCCGGTGTTCGGCTGCCGGGGCTCCTCCTCGTCATCGCCATGTGACCCCTTATCTTTGTTTTCGGCATTTAACTTGCCGGCCTGCTTGAACACCCAACAATCCCTGTTGGTGTGGTTGGCTGGCTTGTCGGGGGTGCCGTGTATTTGTCACGAGCGATCGAGTATACGGTCCAAACTGGACGGGCCCAGAGTGCTTCTTTTGAATGGCTTTTTCCGTGGACCAGGTTTAGAGCCTTTGAATCTAGCATTGACTGTCGTATCCTCGGTATTGTCATTGTTGATGCGGTGCTTGTGTTTGTTGCGACGTGACCTGCCATTGGCATCCTTAGTATACAAAAGTACCATGGTTCTTTGATATATTATTGCTGCGAGCCAGCCAGTTGTCTTCTCCCGCGCAAAAGCAGGTCATGAGTGTCGTGAGGGCTACCATAGATTTTGGCTTTTCCTGGCCAATGTGCTGGGCAAGCCACTCATCGCGGATGTTGTCCTTAAAAGCTGCTAGGGCCTCTGCATCCGGACAGTCGATGATTTGATTTTTCTTTGTCAGGAACCGTGTCCAGAATTTCCTGGCCGATTCCTATGGCTGTTGAATTATGTGGCTCAAGTCATTGGCATCTGGTGGTCGCACATAAGTGCCCTGGAAGTTGTCGAGGAATGCGGCTTCCAGATCTTCCCAACAGCCAATGGATTCTGCTAGCAGGCTGTTGAGCCAATGCCAAGCTGGTCCTTTGAGTTTAAGTGGGAGGTATTTGATGGTGTGTAGATCATCACCGCGAGCCATGTGGATGTGCAGGAGGAAGTCCTCGATCCATACCGCAGGATCTGTTGTGTTGTCGTATGATTCGATATTGACGAGTTTGAAACCCTTTGGGATTTGGTGATCCATTACTTCGTCTGTGAAGCATAGGGGGTGTGTGGCGCCTCTGTACTGGGCTATATCGCGACGCAGCTCAAATGAGTCTTGTCCGCTGTGTTTGGCCTGGCCGAATTTACTTTTACTGTATCCGACGTGACGGTTATCGTCTCGCATAGTGGTGCGCCCTCGTGATCTGTAGATCGATCTTGTGTGTTTTTCTTTGTCCTCCAATACGTCTCGCAGGTCTGGCGTATTTCCCCATGCCTTGACATTTTTATTTGAATGGCGTCGGGGTGCGGGCTGAGCTTTTGGTTGAAATGCCTCTTTGTCACGGCCACGAGGTGGTCGATCAGCTGCGTCATACGCTGGAGATGTAGGTTTTGGTGCTTCCTCCTCCAGTCGGGATAGCAACCTGCACTTTGGGTAACTCTTGGAGGGGTGTTTGAGTTTATATTCCTCGGCCGCAAGGACTTCAGTCCATCTGTCAGCTAGCAAATCCTGATCAGCTTGAAGCTGCTATTGCTTTTTCTTAAGGCTATTTGTTGTGGCTATAAGCCAGCGTTTGAAGCACTCTTGTTCGACGGGATCCTCAGGCACGACGAATTCGTCGTCGTCTAGGCTTGCCTCGTCCTCAGAGGGAGGCATGTAATTATCATCCTCTGCCTCTTCATTTGCCGCTCTCTCGGGAGGGCTGGCTTCTCCATCCTCCTGCTCTAAATCTTGCTGGAGGGGATTGTTTTTATCTTCGGCACTGTCCGGAGTGATATTATCTCCTATGTCGGTATCACCGCTTTTGCCTTGGCGGGACTTAGAGCGGCGCTGCTGACGTCGGCGCTTGGGTTGCTTCTTGGAGGGGTCATCCTCCGATGTCCCGTCGCCATTGCCTTCTTTGGGTGTGTCCACCATATATATGTCATATGACGAGGTGGCTGTCCAGTGCCCTGTGGGTAGTGGTTCTTGTTCGCCTCCTGCATCGTCGTCCATGCCGTCGATGTCTTCGGAGTCGAAGTCGAGCATGTCGGTCAAATCATCGACAGTGGCTACTAAGTGGGTGGTGGGTGGGCGGCGAATTTCTTCGTCATCCGCATCCCAGTACTGCCGGATATAGTTCGGCCAGGATTCTCCTGACAAGGAGAGAGACCTTAATGAGTTCAGTATGCCGCCGAAAGGCGAGTGCTGAAAGATATCCGCGAAGGTGAACTCCATGATCGGCGCCCAGTAGGATTCGACAGGCACGGGCGCAGGCGGTTTGGAGTCGATGGCCGGGGAAGAATCCGGTAGTTCGGCATCACGGCTCCCGTGAAGGGTAAGGTCGATCCTCGGCTCGATCGCCGCTGAGAGTATGGCCTCCGTGGCGGGGTCTATCCACCCATCCATGGATCGTGCAATTGGCTCCGAATTGAGGGTCAGAGCGGTTGCCGGTGCGATTTCCTGAACATTGTCCGATGGTAGAGCTGAATCATGCTCATCGTGACCGCGTGGTGCACTAGGCAGGGGCTCGAATCCGTCAAAGATCAAGTCTCCGCGGATATCGGCCGTGTAGTTTAAGCTTCCAAACCTGACCTGGTGGCTAGGGGCGTAACTTTCGATCTGCTCCAGATGGCCAAGAGAGTTGGCCTGCAGTGCGAAGCCGCCGAATACAAAGATCTGTCCGGGGAGAAAAGTCTCACCCTGGACTGCATCGCTATCGATGATTGAAGGAGCCATCAAGCCTAACGATGACGACACAGAGGAACTCTCAATGAAAGCACCAATGTCGGTGTCAAAACCAGCGGATCTCGGGTAGGGGGTCCCGAACTATGCATCTAAGGCGGATGGTAACAGGAGGCAGGGGACACGATGTTTTACCCAGGTTCTGGCCCTCTTGAAGGAGGTAAAACCCTACGTCCTGCTTGATTTATTCTTGATAATATGAGTAGTACAAGAGTTGATCTACCACGAGATCGGAGAGGCTAAACCCTAGAAGCTAGCCTATGGTATGATTGTATGTTGTCCTATGGACTAAAACCCTCCAGTTTATATAGACACCAGAGGGGGCTAGGGTTACACAAGGTCGGTTACAAAGGAGGAGATATACATATGCGTATTGCCTAGCTTGCCTTCCACGCCAAGTAGAGTCCCATCCGGACACGGGATGAAGTATTCAATCTTGTGTCTTCATGGTCCAATAGTCCGGCCAAAGGATATAGTCCGGCTGTCTGGAGACCCCCTAATCCAGGACTCCCTCAGTCGTGTACATGCACGGGTACCCGGCAAGGCTGGTCTTTTTCATTGACATGCTGATACAAGTACGAATGTTACAAGACACAAGCATGGGCTCGAGAGATTACATTATTTAGAAATTAAGATTTGGCAAGTGCCTACAAGCTAAAAGAAAGATAAATGCCCCGTGATCTCCGTTCTTGCCCCTTTCCTCCCAGGTTCGGCAGGTGAAGACAAAAAAGAGGCGACGGGGAACACGCTGATAGAGAGCATGGCGGGGATGGCTCCCAGCAAGGCGCGTGGCCAGCGGAGGAGGGCAATGCAGATGATGGTGCTGCCGCTGCTGGTCAGCCGGAGTAAGAATGGGCGTCCTCCCGCCCGCTACCATCATCGTCGTTGTCACTGTCCTCCTCGTCACTATCGCTTGAGGAGGAGGTTTCATTGTCGATGGAGCTCTCCACACAGCACCCTAAGCGGGTTCCCGAGCGCTCGAAGACCTTGACGGAGAGCAGGCCGTTCTCCATTAAATTGAACTGGAAACGTGCCCCTCCGACAGGCTATGGGCACGGGAAAAGGTCTTCCACCCATGATAGAGGTACATAATGTGAGGGGCGGGGAAGTCGATGTTGACCCGCATGCTGCCGTTCCCGCAGCCCCTCATATGCGGCCACAAGGCCTGTGGCGGGTCAAGCTCCATTACCTGAGCAAACGGGGTGGGGAGGCGGAGGTGACCGCACACTAGCTAGTATAGCCTGATGAAGAACTCGCAAGGCTGGTCTCCGACATGGCCCTCCATTGGGGGAAGAGCCACTGGCGGAAGCGCGGCCGGTGCGCCGCCCCGTCCTCCACTCCCCCGAGCGCCACGGCAGCCTCGGCCTTGCCCCTTCCCTCTTCCTCTCACAGCGGGCTCTGCTGCCATGAGCTCCGGAGGAGGGGGGACACGCTGTCGAGCAGAAGAACTCGTTGCCGCCATTGGAGCGCCGACGCGCCCTCTCACCATGGCGAGTGGAAGAAAGGGACCAAGCAGGAAGGAGATGAATGCCGAAGGACGCTATCCCTCTCCCTTTTTTATAGAGGGGCAGAGTCGGGGCTCGGCCCCCCAACCTAAGGGCGGTCGCCCCACTCGACCAATCCGGCCGCCAGAAGCGCAGGGAATTAGGACTGACCCACTGCTCCAATCAGCAACGCCCGGCTTCCCGCCTTGGCATTAAGGCCCGTGCCCTCCGTATCCACCACCTACCCTCCTTGAGGCATGGGGGACATGTGGCGAGCGAGCCGGAATTAAGAAGACAAGTGGGACGATCGTTTCCCACCCCGTGATCGTGGGGCGCGGGCGCCATGAAGGCCATGACCCGAGTCCACTTTGTAAATGAGCAGTGCCCCTGCGATTTCCTCTTTTTTATGGGGAACACGCGGGCCGCCTCTTTACTGTTCACCGCGAGGTGACGCAAGCGTGCTGCGACCGTTCCACACAAGACCCCCACGTCACGCACTCAATGTGAATCATGGGGAACCGCAACTGGCAAAGAAATTAATGCAGTTAAAACTCTGCACGCGTGCCCTCGCAATGTTTTGGGCTTGGCCCAACAACGCTTCACGCTTATGTGTGGCCCAGGCCCCGGGGCTCCTGTCATTGTACAAAAGTAGGGGCCTTTCTGTACCCCTTTACTTGTGCACGGGCAGTCGTAGCCACACCTGCGGCCATGCTTGGTGGGGCAGAGGAAGGAAAGGTACGAGACTGCCAAGGCAGCACTTAAGCCTGAGGCATGAAGAGCAAAGGGGCAAGATGGACTTCCCCCGGCAACACCCTTGCCGGGGCGGCCTGCCACTTGCCGGGGCGACTTTCCCAACACCAGCAAGGCCGTCACTCTTAAGCCTGAGAGTTCTGACACCATCGACAACGTCGAGACCAAGACTCAGGGGCGCCTGCATGGTGGCATGCAGATCTTTGTGAAGACCGAAGGCCTACGAGTCTAGATAAGAACCAGAAGACGAAGACCCCTGGCAAGATCCTTGCCGAGGACGACCGCGAGACCCCGGCAAGACCCTTGTCAGGGGCATCTACGGGGCCACGGCCAGGCCCGCACCTGCGAATGCTTTGCTTCCCCGCGGCCGTTCCGACGCGGCAACCAGCCCGCCAACTAGGCAAGCACTTGCGTGGCAGCATGCAGCTTCTAGGCCAACTAGTCGAGCACCTACGTGGTGGCATGCGGGTCTTCGTGAAAGCCCTATCACCACACCAGCACAATGACCAACCAGCCAGCATGGCGCTGCATGCCTCGTCATCCGAACGCGCGTCGAAGCAAGGCAAGGAGGCTACGGACGGGACGAGCTCTATTTCCATCCCCGATAAAGCAAGATGGCACGTAGGTAGCGCATTAAATGTGTTTGTCCTACGATGTCTGGAGATAAAGTTGTACACTGTAGATACTTTCCACCTCATGTGTGCCACTGTGGCGACCCCTTTGACATTAAAAGGAGGCCCGAGGCGTACTGTGGAAGGATTCGGACTTTTTGGACTGGGCATGCATAGTAGCTAGTCCAAGAACTGGAGAACACAAGATAAACACAGACAAGCAGAACTAGGGTTTTACGCATTATTTGCGGCCCGACCCTGGGTAAAATCCCCTTGCGCTGATCGCTAGACCTACTCTTTGCACAACTCTGCACCCCCGCCAACCGTAGAAGGGGTCCTCAGGATCCCATAGGTGTCGTTTCCCCGAAAATCTGGCTCTGATACCACTATTGGGGAACGCAGTAATTCAAAAAAATTCCTATAATCACGCAAGATCTATCTAGGAGAAGCATAGCAACAAGACGGGAGAGTGTGTCCACATACCCTCGTAGACCGAAAGCGGAAGCGTTTAGTTAACGCGGTTGATGTAGTCGAACGCCTTCACAATCCAACCGATCCAAGTATCGAACGTGTAGCACCTCTGTGTTCAACACACGTTCAGCATGATGACGTCCCTCGAGCTCTTGATCCAGTAGAGGGTTCAGGGAGAGTTCCATTAGCACGACGTTGTGGCGACGGTGTTGGTGATGTGATCCACGCAGGGCTTCGCCTAAGCACTACGACAATATGACCGAGGTGGTAAACTATGGAGGGGGGCACCACACACGGCTAAGAAACAACTGTTGTGCTTTGGGGTGCCCCCTGCCCCCGTATATAAAGGAGGAGGGGAGGAGGCCGGCCACCGGGGGAGTGCCAAGGAGAGGGGAGTCCTACTAGGACTCCAGTCCTAGTAGGATTCGGCCTCCCCGTTTTTTCCTTCTACCGAAGGGGGAAAAGGGGAAGGAGAGGGAGTAGGAGAAGGAAAGGCGGTGGCGCCCCCTTCCCAAGTCCAATTCGGCCTCCTCCCTTGTGGGGGCGCACCAGCCCCTTGTGGGCTGGTTAGCCTCCCTCCTATGGCCCATATGGCCCATATCTTTCCCCGGGGGGTTCCGGTAACCCCTCCGGTACTCCAGTATGTACCTGATACGCTGCAGAACCCTTCTGGTGTCCGAATACTACCTTCCAATATATCAATCTTTACCTCTCGACCATTTCGAGACTCCTCGTCATGTCCGTGATCTCATCCGGGACTCCGAACAAACTTCGGTCACCAAAACACATAACTCATAATACAAATCGTCATCGAACGTTAAGCGTGCGGACCCTACGGGTTCGAGAACTATGTAGACATGACCGAGACACATCTCTGGTCAATAACCAATAGTAGAACCTGGATGCTCATATTGGTTCCTAAATATTATACGAGGATCTTTATCAGTCAAACGGCAATAACAACATACGTTATTCCCTTTGTCATCGGTATGTTACTTGCCCGAGATTCGATCGTCCGTATCACCATACCTAGTTCAATCTCGTTACCGGCAAGTATCTTTACTCGTTCCGTAATGCATCATCCTGCAACTAACTCATTAGTCACATTGCTTGCAAGGCTTATAGTGATGTGCATTACCGAGAGGGCCCAGAGATACCTCTCCAATACTCGGAGTGACAAATCCTAGTCTTGATCTATGCCAACCCAACAAACACCTTCGGAGACACCTATAGAGCATCTTTATAATCACCTAGTTATGTTGTGACATTTGATAGCACACAAGGTGTTCCTCCGATATTCGGGAGTTGCATAATCTCATAGTCAAAGGAATATGTATAAGTCATGAAGAAAGCAATAGCAATAAAACTTAACGATCATAATGCTAACCTAACAGATGGGTCTTATCCATCACATCATTCTCTAATGATGTGATCCCGTTCATCAAATGACAACACATGTCTATGGTCAGGAAACATAACCATCTTTGATCAACAAGCTAGTCAAGTAGAGGCATACTAGGGACACTCTGTTTTGTCTATGTATTCACACATGTACTAAGTTTCCGGTTAATACAATTCTAGCATGAATAATAAACATTTACCATGATATATGGAAATATAAATAAAAACTTTATTATTGCCTCTAGGGCATATTTCCTTCAGTTTGGTATTTTGATAATGATTTTTATTGGTTTCTATTGCAACATCAGTACTGTTTGATTTTTGTAAATTCTTGTGGATGTTATTTGTCTCTGAAAAATAGTTCAGGTTTTAGGATTTATTTTTGTGAAGATTTTGATATATAATATGCCTATATAAAGTTTTTTTATTTAGTTTATTTTGTTTTTGTTCTCTATTAAAAAAAGGGAAAACATTTTTTTAGCCGCAACCTCCTAGGCTAGCAAGCCGGCCCACAACCACCTTCCCCATGGCCTCGCTCCCGCAACCGCTTCACCCCGATCGCCCGCTACCTCCTCTCTCTCTCACCGACAGTGACTCGCGGGCCCTAGCTGTCCGCGTGAAACCTCGCGCCCACCTTCTTCTTCTCGAAGCCGTGGGGCAGAGCCCATCGCCGCCGCGCCGCCGGATATCCCGATCTTCTCGGTATCCCAAATCCATCTCGCCACCTCCTCCAAGTCGACCCCTTCTATATAAGCATGCCCCCTCGACCCTCTGCGCGCAAAACCCCTCTTTCCCATGCCCTCTGCCTCGCCCGATCGCTCGCCGGAGCTCACCTCGGCCATCGCCGCCGTTGCCGCCCACCTGAGCACCTCACACCTCCCCATCACCTCCAAAGCTCACTCATATCCTTCCCTCGACCTTTTGAGCCATGTCGAGCATCCCCCGGAGCTCGAGGAGCACCGGAGCCCTTGCTCTGCAACACCACCAGTGCCCACCACCGGAGCCGAAGCCCGCCAAGCTCGCCTCAGACCTCCTCGGAGACGAACTCTAGCACCATCGAGACCCAGCGATGCGCCACGTTCGCCCGTCGCCGAGGACCACCGGAGGCCTCGCCTGTGTCATCCCCGAGCCTCCACCACCAACGATGACCTCGCTGTAGCTCTTCCACCGCCGCAGTAAGCCCTTGACCGTCCGATCTCCCTTCGACGCTATAGATTAGATCGCAGTGAACAGTTAGGTTTTTATTAAGTAGATCAGTTTTATTTACGGTTATACTAGGTTTAGATTGAACCGGCACCTTCTATTTTCTTTATTTGCCCGCGCCGCCACTGTTTCCCTTAGATTACGAGCGTTCATCGTTTAGTCTCCGCAGTGCATAGCCCTGGCAAACCACAGATAGCACGTGGTCACTGGCCAATCCGTAGACTTGTTTTTTTCCAGTTCTGTTTATTTTCAGAAACAGTTTCAATCTTAGATTGTTTGTATCTTTTAGCCTACTTGATGTTTTTGAGTGACTACAATTGCAATGTGTCACAAATTTTATGAAGTTTCTGTTAGTGACTTGAATTTTTTAATTTGAGTAGTTTAAATTTGAATTATTTCAAATATGCTTCAAACACTATTTTGACTCTAGTTTGAATTCTAGAATAGATTTTTGATTGATTCTTTTTGCTACTATTTTGTCTATCCATTAGTATATAGTGGCTTATTTTTAGTTTATTTTAAATTAGGTTTATTGCAAAAGAAAACAGTAATGTTTTGCTTATGTAGTTGTTTTAGTCATATAATTAGTGTTTTTAATTATTTTTAGTAAATTCTAATTGTAAATTTTTACATGTTGTCATATGTTTCTGTTAGACTACAGTAGATAAATTTTTGTAGTTATTTATTAGTGTTTAGCTACTGTTTTAGTATTTGTTTGTTTAGTTCATAGTGATAGTTGATAAAAATAGTTTTCATACTAGTTCTTTTTGCTAGTAAATGCTTTAGTAAATTATTTTCTGTTGTTTCATTAGAATTACATTTTTTGTTGTAGAAAAGTCATTAGAGTTATTTAGTGTTGTTATGATAAAACTTGTGTGAGTTGATCTCAACTAGTTCCTTGAAGTTTTATTTTGAAGTTTTCCTTTGTTTTTATTTGAACATTGTTGTTTCTTTTTTGCTTTTGATTGTTATTTTGATTGATAGGATTGTTTGCTAGGATGTTTGCTTATACGAATGCTATGTCTGTTAATATAGATTTTCAACGGAGTGACAATTAGTTCTACCAAGTCATTATTCTGAGAGTGTTGTTATATTCATCAAGTAATACCAGGCAACTTCACTTTGACCATGTTATTCATAACTATGTTTTATTGCATTTTAGTATCACCATTCATAATCTCTCTAGTAGTGATATTGACTTCTTGTAGTTGAGTAGAATGCATGAGGTAGGAACTCATCACCCTATTACCAAGCCTAAGACGTTATTTATTCTAATGCTACGCAATAGTAGATGAGGTTCGTATGAGTACTCGAGAGTGGTGTGAGAATGGAGGACTCTACGTCAATGAGGACACCTTCATGATGGCATCTGCAAGGACTGCATCTTCACGACCTCAAGACTTCAAGACCTCAAGACTTCAAGACTCAAGACAAGAATTCAATACACACTATTGGGTGAAGGACAGAATTGATGGGCACCCTGGAGCAACCAGTGGATGGCCGGGATGCATGGAGAAGCGCCACATCTTGCAGAAAGCTTCATCTAGACTCAAAGAGATGGAAGAATACTTCATGCCCGGAAGCTTACCTCTACAACCGCAAGTCACTATGGGCTCTGGCTTGGTTGACCCTAGTGGTGACTCTAGCTGGCATGGTGCTAGCAGATGTAGAACTACGGTAGGATTGGATGAGCACCGGATAGTGGTCAGAGGAACTCTTCGGAAGACCATGTTTCGGTCATCTTGTTCTCAAACACCCTGAAGTGTGAGAATGCAAAAAGAGGGATCGAATCTTGCGGGTAAAGTGTAAAAACCTCTACAGAGGGTTAAAACCTAATCTATTAGCCGTGTCCCCGGTTATAGACAATTTGAGCCTCTAGACTTGAATCTATCTCGGAACTCTCAACACTGGAGTGATAACTTAATTGTGGGCAACATTATGATGATATGGGCTATGAGGCATCGGTTGGCGAAACCATGTCATGATAGAAAACTCCATAGTACAGGCTCCTGATATTCCTTTGTTGTAGGGAAAATAGAATCAGCTTTTACGCAAAAACCTCAAACACAGAGCCACAAAGCCATATTGCATATAGAATAGTTTATCATCTGTTTTCTCTTATTGTGATCTTGCCGGTACATTCAATGTATTGACCTACATGGCTGCAATGTATCATGTTGCTGGATTATTTCCTACGACAAGTGAGTTCCGTTGTTGGGTTACGGTCTACACTCAACCTGTCGATGGCATTGATGGGACTCCACACCCGATTGTTTGTTTCCGCTGAGACTTATGAGGTATATATCAGTTTTATGTTATTTATACATGTATTGCACTTTGATATATACATTGATGTACTATGTGTGCTAGCATATTGATCCAGGGATGGCACAGATACACAGAGACTTGACCGTTTGAGGTCGGGTCGCTACAGATATGGTATCAAAGCACATGTTGACTGTAGGACGTGACCCTAGAAATCAGAAAGCCCCTAGGACAGTATGTCTCTAAAACTTTATTTTCAAAAGGATCCGTTACTTCTCTTCTTTTTTATTTTATCAAATAGTCCCTCTTACATCAAATAGCTAGAATATACCCATGTCCCTTTTGACCACTCAGAGGATCAATTGAAGCCACTCCAAGAAGGACAAGATATTAGACAACTAATAGTCACTTCAGAGTAAAGAGGACCTCACCATGCATTAGAAGAGTTGAATGCTACAACAGTTGAAGAATCCGAAGACTTGAAGAATTTGAAGAATCTGAAGAACTATTGACCTTTAGAAGACCAAACCCATGTTATATACTTATGTTAGAAGCGACTTGTGAGCTGACATTTGTTTGATGTTTTTCCGACAGCCACAAAATAAAACCCGTTTCTTCAAAACTATTGTTTGTATTGTGTGTATCTCTCTTTTCTTCTCTCGTATCTCATCCCAAAACAGTTGGACCCAATAGACGATGAAGACAGACTGCTATTCTCTGGACTGATGACTCAGTTGGACGCAAAGCAATGGATTCAAAACATGGAGGATCACTTTGGGAAAATTTTGATTACAAGGAAGTATGAGGTTGCTCCTCAGTATTTTACCAAGAGTGCTGCAACCTGGTGGAAAATGCATCAAGCCATACAAGGATGCAACAGAATAAAAACTTGGGAGGAATTCAAGAAGACTCTGTTGAGATCCCATCTTATTCGGAAGCACTATGATAACCCGAAGAAGAAACCTTGTGCCTGCAAGATTTGTGAAGAAATAGGACACACCCATGAAGAACACAAGGATGGATGCCCCCGTTGTGAGGAAAATCACTCATGCGAAGTATGCCCGACTGGGTGGGTTACTTGTTTCCTATGTGAAGGAACTACACACTACCCTACTCAGTGTCACTATTACCCTAAGTACAAGAAATTACCAAGCAGCATAAAGAAACCCTCAGGGAAAATTCAGAAGAACCTATGACGCAAGAAGATGTTGAAGACCCTGATGGAGAAGGCCTAAACAGATTTTACACCCAAGCCTGCTATTCATGTGGAGAAGGACATTTCTTACATCACTGCAAAAAGGAAAGAGAAGAGTATCTCGGAGACTTCTCGACAGCAGAACTAAAGTTTGACCCTCAGGAAATAGAAGCTCTGATCATTACGGAGAAATCCAGGAAGAGAAAATGAAGGCATCCCCAGAACAACCCAATTTATGCAGAAAAGGACCTGAGTAATATCACCTATTTCACTTGCAAGGATTTAGGTCATTACACTGATAAATGTCCAGAAAAAAAAACTAAAAATCCAAGGAGCCTACATAATCACAAAGAAGCCCAGAGACATGTCGGAAGTCAATTGTTTTTGCTACAAGGAAGCAGGACATTTTGCTAGGGAATGTTCAGATCAGATGAAAGCTGGAGCTGAGTAGTTGGGATTTTGATATGGATAATAAGAGTAGTAGAAAGCAATTTTATTTTCATAAGTTCGATGAGTTTAATTATGTAATGGAAGCCTCAGAGTTTGTAATGAATTCATGAATCAATAAAGTTAATGTATCATGATTTCATATGTTGAATTGTGTGAGTCATTACTTTACGAACACATATGTTGACCATTTCCGAGGATATGAGAAATATGGTCTACGGATGGATTTGTGTATTACATTTTAAGGGTGGTAGTACCCTGTGGGAACACCTGACCAATGGAAAGGAAAAATGTATTCCACATAGAGCAGTTTGGATAAAATATGTATGAGTTTTATTCCGATATGTCGGTTAACTTAGGAGTATGAAGGAATGAAGTAATATCGGACTTAAAGGAGGTGCATGTTGGGAGTCCCACTTGGATCCCTAGTCCAATTCAGACTCCCCTCCCCCTTTTCTTTTATCGGAAGGGGGAGGGGGGAAGGAGAGGGAGGAGGAGAAGGAAAGGGGGCACCACCCCCTCCCCTTATCCAATTCGGAATCCTTCCCTAGGGGGCGCCACCCCTTGTGGGATGCCTTGCCTCCCTCCTATGGCCCATGTGGCCCATATCTTCCCCGGAGGGTTCCGGTAACCGCCTCGGTACTCCGATATGTACCCGATACTTTCCGAAACACTTCCGGTGTCTGAATACTATCGTCCAATATATCAATCCTTACCTCTCGACCATTTTGAGACTCCTCGTCATGTCTGTGATCTCATCTGGGACTCCAAACAATATTTGGTCACAAAACACATTACTCATAATACAAATCGTCATGGAACGTTAAGCGTGCGGACCATACGGGTTCGAGAACTATGTAGACATGACCGAGACACATCTCCGGTAAATAACCAACAATGGAACCTGGGTGCTCATATTGGTTCCTATATATTCTACGAAGATCTTTATCGGTCAAACCGCAATCACAACATACGGCATTCCCTTTGTCATTGGTATGTTACTTGCCCGAGATTCGATCATCGGTATCTTCATACCTAGTTCAATCTCGTTACCGGCAAGTCTATTTACTCGTTTCGTAATGCAACATCCCGTAACTAACTCATTAGTCACATTGCTTGCAAGGCTTATCATGATGTACATTATCGAGAGGGCCCAGAGATACCTCTCCAATATTTGGAGTGACAAATCCTCATATTGATCTATGCCAACCCAACAAACACCTTCGAAGATACCTGTAGAGCATCTTTGTAATCACCCAGTTACGTTGTGATGTTTGATGGCACACAAGGTATTCCTCCGGCATTCGGGAGTTGCATAATATCATAGTCAAAGGAATATGTATAAGTCATGAAGAAAGCAATAGCAATAAAACTTAACGATCATTATGCTAAGCTAGCGGATGGGTCTTGTCCATCACATCATTCTCCTAATGATGTGATCATGTTCATCAAATGACAACACATGTCTATGGTTAGGAAACTTGATCATCTTTGATTAACAAGCTAGTCTAGTAGAGGCATACTAGGGACACTTTGTATTGTCTATGTATTCATACATGTATCAAGTTTCCGATTAATACAATTCTAGCATGAATAATAAACATTTATCATGATATAAGGAAATATAAATAACAACTTTATTATTGCCTCTAGGGCATATTTCCTTCAACGAGAAGCATTTATGATAGCTAATTGTTCATCAGGAAAGCTATCATCAATAGGTAGTGGGTCATCAAGAACATTTTCTAACCTAGACAAGTTGTCTGCAACGGGGTTCTCAACTCCCTTTCTATCAATAATATGAAAATAAAATTCTTGTAGCAAGAGAACCCATCTAATAAGTCTAGATTTAGCATCTTTCTTTTCCATAAGATATTTAATAGCAGTATGATCAGTGTGAACAGTTACTTTGGAATCAGCAATATAAGGTCTGAACTTATCACATGCAAATACAACTGCTAAAAATTCTTTTTCAGTGGTAGCATAATTTCTCTGGGCACTGTCGAGAGTTTTACTAGCATACTGAATAACATCTAATTTCTTATCAACTCTTTGTCCTAGAACAGCACCAACAGCATAATCACTAGCATCACACATAATCTCAAAGGGTAAATTCCAATCAGGTGGCTGAACGATAGGTGCAGAAATCAAGGCTTTCTTAAGTATTTCGAATGCTTCTTCACAATCATCATAAAAAACAAAAGGAATATCTTTTTGCAAGAGATTAGTGAGAGGCCTAGAAATTTTAGGGAAGTCTTCAATAAACCTCCTATAGAAACCAGCATGTCCAAGGAAACTTCTTATACCTTTGATATCTTTAGGACATGGCATCTTTTCAATAGCATCCACTTTAGTTTTGTCAACTTCAATACCTCTTTCAGAAACTTTATGCCCCAAGACAATACCTTCATTAACCATAAAGTGTCACTTCTCCCAATTCAATACAAGATTAGTTTCTTCACATCTCTGCAAAACTCGGTCAAGGTTGCTTAAGTAATCATCAAAAAAGTTCTGTAAACAGAGAAATCATCCATGAAAACCTCAACAATCTTTTCACAAAAATTAGAGAATATAGCAGTCATACATCTTTGAAAGGTAGCAGGTGCATTGCATAAACCAAAAGGCATACATCTATAAGCAAATGTACCGAAAGGGCAAGTAAAAGTTGTCTTCTCTTGATCATCTTTTGACACAGGTATTTGAGAGAAATTAGAATAACCATCTAGAAAGTAAAAATATGTATGCTTGGATAATATTTCTAGCATTTGATCAGTAAAAGGTAGAGGGTAATGATCTTTTCTAGTAGCTTTATTTAATTTGCAAAAATCAATTACCATTCTATAACTTGTAACAATATTTTGTGGAATCAATTCATTTTTATCATTAGGAACAACAGTAATACCTCCCTTCTTAGGGACACAATGAACATGACTTACCCATTGACTATCAGCAATAGGATAAATTCCACCTGCCTCCAGAAGCTTTAGTATTTCATTTCTTACCACTTCTTTCATCTTAGGATTTAACCGTCGTTGATGATCAACAACCGGTTTAACATCTTTCTCCAATTTAATGGTGTGCTGACATAGAGTGGGACTAATGCCCTTAAGATCATCGAGAGTATATCCAATAGCGGCACGGTGCTTCTTCAGAATTTTCAATAATTAATTTTCTTCATGCTTTGAAAGGTTAGCACTAATAATAACAGGATATATCTTCTTTTCATCAAGATAAGCATATTTCAGATTATCAGGTAATTGTTTAAGCTCAAACACGGGATCACCCTTAGGTGGAGGAGGATCCCCAAGGATTTCAACTAGCAAATTGTGTTTCAAAATAGGCCCTTTATTAAAGAATACTTCATCTGTTTCCCTTCTTTCATTCATAAACATATCATTTTCATGGTCTAGCAAATATTGTTCTAAAGGATCGGTAGGAGGCAAGCAAGACCAATAATTTCATCCTTACTAGGCAATTCTTTATCGTGAGGTTGTCTATGAAATTTAGAGAAATTAAAATCATGAGACATATCCCCTAAACCAACAGTAACAATATATATCTTGTAGTATATCTTAACATTAACAGTATTGAAGAAGGGTCTACCAAATATAATGGGACAAAAATTATCTTGTGGAGAAGCAAGAACAAGAAAATTAGTAGGATATTTGATTTTCTCACACAAGACTTCAACATCTCTAACAATCCCAATTGGTGATATGGTATCTCTATTGGCAAGCTTAATAGTAACATCAATATCCTCTATCTCAGTAGGTGCAATATCATTCATAATTTTGTTATATAAGGTATAAGGAATTGCACTCACACTAGCACCTACATCACATAAGCCATGATAACAATGATCTTCTATTTTTAACAGAAACAACAGGCATGCCAACAACAGGTCTATGTTTATCTTTCATATCAAGTTTAGCAATTCTAGCAGCTTCATCACAGAAATAAATAGCATGCCCATCAATATTATCAACCAAGAGATATTTAACCATAGCAATACTAGGTTCAACTTTAATTTGGTCAGAGGGAGTAGGTGTTCTAGTATAACTCTTACGAACCATGAGTGAAGCTTTAGCATTATCCTTTATTCTAACAGGAAAAGGTGGTTTCTCAATATAAGCAGTAGGAACAATAGGATCAACATTATAAGGAATAGTTTCTTATTCAACTTTAATAGGTTCTACTACTTTAACTTTAATGGGAGTATGATATTTAAACCACTTCTCCTTAGGGAGATCAACATGAGTAGCAAAAGATTCACATAAAGAAGCTACTATCTCAGAGTCAAGTCCATATTTAGTGCTAAAATCATGAAAAGCATCGGTATCCATAAAAGACTTAACACAATAAAACTTAAGGTTTATACCTGACTCCTTACCTTCATCGAGTTCCCAATCTTCAGAGTTGCATTTAATCCTTTCCAATAAATCCCATTTGAATTCAATATCCTTCTTCATATAGGAACCAGTACAAGAACTATTGAGCATGGATCGATCATTATGAGAATGTCGAGCATAAATTTTTTAAATAATAATTTCTCTTGAGAGCTCATGATTGGGGCATGAATATAACATTGAATTGAGCCTCCCCAAAGCTTGAGCGATACTTTCTCCTTCACGAGGCCAAAAATTATATTATATAATTCCGATCATGATGAACCAAATGCATAGGATAAAACTTCTGATGAAATTCCAATTTTAATTGGTTGTAGTTCCATGATCCAATATCATCACATAGCCTATACCATGTCAATGACGTTCCCTTCAAGGATAAAGGGAAGACCTTCTTCTTGACAACATCCTCGGGCATACCTGCAAGCTTAAATAATCCACAAACTTCATCCACATAGATTAGGTGCATATCAGGATGTAATGATCCATCTCCTGCATAAGGATTAGCTAGCAGTTTCTCTATCATACCCGAAGGAATTTCATAATAAATATTTTTAGTAGGTGCAATAGGTTGAGGAGCAACTCTTTGCTCTTTCGGTCGGGGTGAAGATACCCCGAACAAGTCCCTCAAAGGATTATTTTCCATAGTAACAAGTGACAATAAATTTCAGCACACTATATAAATGTTTCCTTACCAAAGGCACTTCACTCCTCGGCAACACGCGTCAGAAAAGAGTGTTGATGACCCACAAGTATAGGGGATCTATCGTAGTGCTTTCGATAAGTAAGAGTGTCGAACCCAACAAGGAGCAGAAGGAAATGACAAGTGGTTTTCAGCAAGATATTCTCTTCAAGCACTGAAATTATCAGTAATAGATAGTTTTGTGATAAGTTAAATTGTAACAGGTAACAAGTAAATAAAGTAACTAAGGTGCAGCAAGGTGGACCAATCCTTTTCTGTAGCAAAGGACAAGCCTGTACAAACTCTTATATAAAGCAAAGCGCTCCTGAGGATACATGGGAATTGTTGTCAAGTTAGTTTTCATCATGCTCATATGATTCACGTTCATTACTTTGATAATTTGATATGTGGATAGACCGGTGCTTGGGTGCTGCCCTTCCTTGGACAAGCCTTCCACTTATGATTAACCCCTCTCGCAAGCATCCGCAACTATGAAAGAAGAATTAAGGTAAACCTAACCATAGCATGAAACATATGGATCCAAATCAGCCCCTTACGAAGCAACGCATAAACTAGGATTTAAGCTTCTGTCACTCTAGCAACCCATCATCTACTTATTAATTCACAATGCCTTCCCCTAGGCCCAAAAAATGGTGAAGTGTCATGCAGTCGACGTTCACATAACACCACTAGAGGAGAGACAACATACATCTCATCAAAATATCGAAGGAATACCAAATTCACATGATTACTTATAACAAGACTTCTCCCATGTCCTCAGGAACAAACGTAACTACTCACAAAACATATTTATGATCAAGATCAGAGGAGTATTAATTATCATTAAGGATCTGAAAATATAATCTTCCACCGGATAAACCAACTAGCATCAACTACAAGGAGTAATCAAAACTACTAGCAACCCACAGGTACCAATCTGAGGTTTTGGGACCAAGATCGAATACAAGAGATGAACTAGGGTTTGAGAGGAGATGGTGCTGGTGAAGATGTTGATGGAGATTGACCCCCTCTCGATGAGAGGATCGTTGGTGATGACAATGGCTTCGATTTCCCCCTCCCGGAGGGATGTTTCCCCGACAGAACAGCTCCGCCGGAGCCCTAGATTGGTTCTGCCCAGGTTCCGCCTCGAGATGGCGGCACTTCATCCCGAAAGCTTCCTTCTTATTTTTCCAGGTCAAAACACACCATATAGTAGAAGATGGGCGTCGGAGGCCTACCAGGGGGCCCACGAGGACGGGGGGTGCGCCCTCCACCCTTGTGGCCAGCTGGTGGCCCCCTCTGGTATTTTCTTCACCTAATATTTTTTATATATTCCAAAAACATGCTCCGTGAAGTTTCGGGACTTTTGGAGTTGTGCGGAATAAGTCTCTAATATTTGCTCCTTTTCTAGTCCAGAATTCCAACTGCCGGCATCCTCCCTCTTCATGTAAACCTTATAAAATAAGAGAGAAAGGCATAAGTATTGTGATATAATGTGTAATAATAGCCCATAATGCAATAAATATCAATATAAAAGCATGATGAAAATGGACGTATCAAGGACAGCGAACGTCTCTCTTCAACTGCATTCAGGTAATCCACTATGGTTTTATTATTACTGATCAGCATGTCAAGGCTAGGTATGTTCCTTTTCCACTTTCTAATGGTCGTGCGGATGCGCCTCATCTGGAAATTAATAAGAGAAGCAAAGGAGTGAAACAGCCTTGTCGCACGAGACCAACCATCAGCAATGATCTCTCGTGTTTCCCTCATCTCCAGCCAGTGATTCTCCATCCTGAACAACTTACAGTTGGCAGGCTTCGTATCATACTGAACCAGGATAGGCACATGATCAAAAGTAACAGTGGCTACGAATGAAGCTGTAGTGTGAGCAAAAGCCAGAATCAAGTCTGCATTGATGAGGACCCGGTCCAGGCGAACAAGAGTTGGATTGTCCCTTTTATTGGACCAGGTGAACTTCCTGTTACATATCTCTACCTCATCCAAGCAATTCTCCCTTATCCACTGGTTGAAAGTTTCCATCATTGACCAGTTCACCTGACCATGAGACTTCTCGTCTGCCGAGCAATACATATTAAAATTGCCAATGATCATCCATGGTTCATTCACTTGACCAACATCAGCAGCAATGGCCTTGAAGAACAAAGGTCTATCTTGAGCAAGACAAGGAGCATAAACCGTGGTGATGAGTACTGAAAATTTGGACCCAGTAGAAGCTAGCCTGACTCAGAGGTGATACTTGTGTGTTGCAACAACCTGCCCAGAGACCAGAGAAGTGTCCCACGCAACCAGAATTCCACCAGATGATCCTGATGAAGGCACGATTGCATGACCATCAAGATGAGTAGGAAGAAAGGTACACAACTTCCCTGACTCGGTTTTTTTTGTGTCAGGGAAGGAAAAAGTAAGGTCGGCTGAGCCAGCGAATAATAAGAGGCTGGGGCGACGAGGCGCAAAGGCACAAAAAAAATAGTCTGCGAATTCAGGGAAAAGGTGGAGCGGACGAGTTGGTGTGGGTGGAATTAATCTGTGCATTGCGGCAAGAGGCTTCATGTTATTTTCTGAAGGGCAGACAGGGACGTTGTGATGGTCATATTTCTTGGTTAGATCGCCGACTACGGTGTGGCTTCAGACGAGGAATACGGGATCAGTGATCTTTTTCGTGAGGAAGTCATAGAAGAAAACAAGGGCGGTAAGACCGGTGGCAACAGGTCAGTTAGATCGCAGCTCGGCATGGCGCCGGGGTTCACCAAGTTTGATTTGGAGAAATTCGATGGCACGGGTAACTTTGGTCTATGGCAGACAAGAGTCAAGGATATTCTGGCACAACAAGGAATCTTGAAGGGTTTGCAGGAGACGAAGCCGGCCAAGGTTGAAAATGATGTGTCGGAGGATATGCAAGTGCAGGCGGCCGCTACCATACGGCTTTGTCTTGCGGATCAGGTCATGTATCATGTCATGGACGAAGATTCTCCTGAGGGAATTTGGGACAAGTTGGCAAATCGTTATATTTCCAGGTCAGCGACCAATAAGCTGTATTTGAAGCAAAAGTTCTATGGGCTGAAGATGTAGGAGGGGTCGGATCTTGTGGAGCATGTGAATGCCTTTAATCAGTTGGTCACGGATCTAGCGTGTCTGGATGTGAAGATTGATGATGAGGATAAGGCACTACTTCTTCTTGTTTCGTTGCCACTGTTCTATGAGCATTTGGTCATTACATTGACACATGGAAAGACAACCGTCAATAATGAGGAAGTCACTGCAACGTTGCTTGGACATGAGTTGAGGAAGCAAAAGAATGCTATAGAGGAGATTACTCAAGGTTGGGGGTTGGCAGTTAAAGGTTATCAACTCAGGAAGGGACAAGAGGCGGAGAAGAAAAAGAAGAAAAAGGTGCAGTGCTACGGGTGCAAGGACTGGGGACATGTAAAGAGGGAATGCCTAGAACTGAAGGGTGGGGCAAGTGCTAATGCGGCTACTCGTGGTGATGACTCAGACAGCAGTAGTGATGTTCTCATAGTATCAAACAAGCGGTCAACAAAAACTGAAGCGTGGATGTTGGATTCAGCTTGCTCTTTTCATGCGACTCCCAACAGGGAGTGATTCTCTTTGTACAAGTCTGGTGAGTTTGGTTTAGCCTATGTGGGCGATGACACAGGTTATCGTGTTGCTGGAGTAGGTGACAACAAAATCAAGATGTTTGATGGAATTGATCAGATGCTTCGGGGAGTCAGGCATGTGCCAGGGCTAAGGAGAGGAATCTAATTTTGCTTGGTGTTCTTCATGATGGTGGTATGGAATTCTGTTGTGATCGAGATAAGAAGACCGTGAAAATCATGGAAGATGGGGTGACTATGATGATAGGAGAGAGGACGGCTTCGCATCTTTACAAGTTGCAAGGGAGCACTATTGTCGATGGAGCCATGGAGAGTGGAGCTACAGGAGTAGCAGTGGAGTCACGGTGGCGGCGGGTCTGGCCCGTCGGGTAGCTCTCGGTAAGCTACAAAGAAGACAACCCAAGTCCGGAGTACATGGAGGTTCGAGTATGGACGACTTCTAACTGGTGGAGAATATTCGCCAAGGTGGAGTTTGTTATATTTGTGTTGAATATTATGTACGCAAGGGGTTACATGGACTTGGGAATTGTAATTGGTGTGGTTAGGTACGAGTTGTGTAGGAGTCGGACACGTTGTATCCTAGGCATCTTATATACGGAGGGGCACCACACGTTGTAACCCATGACGATTTGATAGCAACAGGTACGCGGGGGAGCCAACGGCTTGTGCCAGTGCTCGGGCGGCCGATGTTGCGGTATCTTGGGGAGGAGTGACCGTAGTCATCCCTGGGGATGTAGCCATATCGGTGAACCTCGTTAACAAATATCGTGCCTCGGTGTGTCGTCTATGATCTTGCATTAGTATTTTATTCTAACATGTGCCCGGCTCCATATCCGGGGACAGGTCCGTTAATCGGATGCCACTCTGAGGCGTCGGTTCCCCTGTGAGCGGACTGGGTGCCGCTCTCGGAGAAGAAAGTGCAGACTTTTGATGACGAGCAAGTGGAGAAGAAGGTCACCCTCATCATCATCGAGGAGGAGGGGGGAGGAGGAGGAGAAGGATCGCTATTATGCGCTAGTGGTCGCGCAGGAGGATCCCACCCTCGACGAGTACCCAGATTGAAATCGTGAAACACACTCCATTGCATGGAAAATCCAACACGGCTACATGTTGATCTCTTATGAGAAGGATGATAAAATTCACTCACACAATTCATATCGGTCATCACGCTGCTTCAATCGGACGACGACGTCTTGGATGGCGGCGTAGACGAGACGGTGGTGTCGATGGCCTTAGAGGCACCCCTACAAGGTCATGGTCCATTTCAAATTGGCTGAACTTTAGGCGACTCCGGTTGGATGGCCAGTGCCTTACCCGCTATCTACGGACATGTCTGAACGTGTCCGTGGACATTTGGTGTTCCGCTTGGAGTTGCCCTTATGTGTGTGCTCATGCATTCTTTATAAAAACATTTTATTAATAAAATAAGATACATTTGACATTGTGATGAAATATTCTAATTTGCTTTAGAGAAAATTTCACAAATACACAACATTTAGCACAAAGGTAAAAAAACAATATTCCATGCGATTTTAAGAAAAAAGAAAACACCCCCCCCCCATGTGTTAAGTGAGGGACGGCTCGGTTTGAGCCGAGTCAAGCCTAGCGAGGCCCAACTCTCTGAAAATATTAAAATACTTAAAATTTCAAAATGCTTATTGATAACATATTTTTAGAAAGCAAGTAATTCAATTCATCTTTGCAGGGTTTTTTAGGCAAATTCATCTTTGCAGGTCAATCCCGCAGTAGGTACTTTTTTTAGACGAAACATCACTTTTAATTCAATCAAACAAGGTTTGTGGGATACAAAGGTTACTAGGAGGATTGGAGAGCCACAAATGACGTCCCACATCCAAGCTAGTAGCCATCTTAGCAATAGTATGAGCCTCAAAATTGTGCTCGTGCTGCTCGTGGCATATTTCACATGCCAAAAAAATGGATCTACGAGAGTTAATCTCCTTCACTATCATACAGTACTCACCACGCTGCTCTGTCTCCTTAAGCTCATGTATGACTCTCAGACAGTCGGTAGCGATATGGATCTTGCGAAGTGCCAAATCCTCACCTAGAGCTTGAGCTTCTCGACACGCAAACGCTTCCAAAATTTCAGGCTCCGTCAAACCTTCAAAAACAACCGCAGAAGCCCCCAAGTAATTTCCATGTTCATCCCTACACACAACTCCCACGGCTCCTTTGTTTGTATTTTTTGCCACTACTGCATCAGCGTTAAGCTTTGCATGTCCCACGAGCGGTGGCTTCCATGCTTGAGGAGCTCAAATGGTAGCTGAACAATAACTTCTACTTTGGCCCCATTGACTTCCTCGCACCTCATCCAAGTACCTACTAATAAAGAGATGTGTGGACAATGGGCTTTGGAATTCTTGCTCGTGGATCGCCTTGCGTCGAGCCCACCATAGTGCCCATAATGTCACTAGAACCTCCACGCACTGATCCTCCTTCAACGTTTTGGTAAGGTTAAACATCCATAATTTAGCATTCGGTGTTTCATCTCCCACCAAAGGGATGATCACATCATCCTCACGGAGCGACCATACTGACTTGGCCATGTTGCAGTCCAGCAGTGTATGGCGCCACGAGTCCTCCGCTGCGCCACAAATAATGCATGTCGCCGATGTAGCCATTTGACGCCTCGCTCGCTCCTCCCCAGTGGGCAGGGATGATCGAGCTAACCGCCAGGCGAACATTCAAATTTTTGGCAGAACCTGTACTGACCAAAGCTTCTTCCACGACTTCTCTTCTTGTTCTATGTTTGATGCCTCAGCCTCGCAATTGAGCCAAGCTTCTCGGCACTTTTCGTTTCTACAACAAGCTTATAAGCTGATCGCACTGAGAAAGAGCCCGATCGTTCGTAGTGCCAAGCCCAAAAGTCTGGCTGCAGTACGTAACTAATTGGAATTTTCTTGACCGCCTCAACATCTATAGGCAACATCTGATGTTGCAGTACTGTCATGTTCCAGCTTCTCGTGGCTGGGCATATGAGGTCTGAAAATACTTCCACTGGAACATCAGAAATAGGACAAATGGAACGCAAGTGATAGTCCCTTGGGATCCAATTTTCATTCCACACACTCGTTGAGAGTCCATCCCCTATTCGCCGTATAAGTCCAACCTTGAGGATGTCGTGGCCTTCACAAATTGATCTCCATACATGTGATGGGCGGCTCCTGTAACGCCCTGATGCGGCTATATCTCCCACGTGTTGAAGCACGACTTAGAGGCATAACCGCATTGAAAGCAATGTCGCAAGTGAGGTAATCTTCACACAACCCATGTAATACAATAGGGAAAGAGATACATAGTTGGCTTACAATCGCCACTTCACACAATTACATGAATAAAGCATTACAACATCCAAATACAATCAAGGTCCGACTACGGAACCAAAATAAAAGGAGAACCCCAAATGCGACAAGGTCCCCGATCGACCCCAACTGGGCTCCACTACTGATCGACTGAAACGAAACAACACAAAGGACAAGATCTTCATCGAGCTCCTCCTGAGCTCAGTTGCGTCACCGGCACGGTTCAACGGCACCCGCAAGCTGGTTTTGGAAGTATCTGTGAGTCACGGGGACTCAGCAATCTCACACCCTCGCGATCAAGACTATTTAAGCTTATAGGTAAGGCAAAGATATGATGTGGAGCTGCAGCAGCATATATGGTGGCTAACATACACAAATGAGAGCAAGAAGAGAAGGCAAAGCATGGTCGATAAAAGTATGATCAAGAAGTGATCCTAGAACAACCTACGTCAAGCATTACTCCAACACCGTGTTCACTTCCCGGACTCCGCCGGAAAGAGACCATCACGGTTACACACGCGGTTGATGCATTTTAATTAAGGTCAACTTCAGGTTTTCTACAACCGGACGTTAACAAATTCCCATCCGCCCATAACCACGGGCACGGCTTTCGAAAATTCAAATCTCTGCAGGGGTGTCCCAACTTAGCCCATAACAAGCTCTCACGGTCAATGAAGGATATTCCTTCTAGCGGGAAGACCCGATCAGACTCGGAATCCCGGTTACAAGACATTTCGACAATGGTAAAACAAGTCCAGCAAGACCGCCCGATGCGCCGATATCCTGATAGGAGCTGCACATATCTCGTTCTCAGGGCAACACCGGATGAACACTACGTACAGCTAAAACCAGCCCTCAAGTTTCCCCGAGGTGGCGCCGCAAGTGGCTCTAGTTTGGACCAACACTTAGACAAGCACTGGCCCGGTAGGGGTTAAAATAAAGATGACCCTCGGGATGCGCGACTCCCAAGGGAAAAAGGCTAGGTGGCAAATGGTAAAACCAAGGTTGGGCCTTGCTGGAGGAGTTTTATTCAAAGCGAACTGTCAAGGGGTTCCCATTATTACCCAACCGCGTAAGGAACGCAAAATCCGGGAACATAACACCGATATGACAGAAACTAGGGCGGCAAGAGTGGAACAAAACACCAGGCATAAGACCGAGCCTTCCACCCTTTACCAAGTATATAGATGCATTAATTAAATAAGATATATTGTGATATCCCAACAAGTAACCAATGTTCCAACAAGGAACGAACTCCATGTTCCAACAAGGAACAAACTTCAATCTTCACCTGCAACTAACAACGCTATAAGAGGGGCTGAGCAAAGCGGTAACATAGCCAAACAACGGTTTGCTAGGACAAGGTGGGTTAGAGGCTTGGTTCAACAATATGGGAGGCATGATAAGCAAGTGGTAGGTATCACAGCATAGGCATAGCAAAAGAGCGAGCAACTAAGCAAGCAAACATAGAAGTGTCGAGGGTATGGTCATCTTGTCTGAAATCCCGCAAGGAAGAAGAACGAGTCCATGAAGAAGACAAACGGACGTAGTCGAACGGGTCCTCACAACACGACGTTATCGGAACCAACCCGAAGAAGCAACACCGGAAAGAAGCAAACAACATAGTAAACAACCAACACATCAACATGGCATGATGCACAATCGAGTATGATGCATGTCCGGTTTAATGAAGTATGGCATGGCAAAGTGCACAAACAATACTACAAATTAAGTGGAGCTCAATATGCAACTCCGTTGCATATTGAAGAAAACACCACATGACTTATTTAGTTCTCTCTCGTTATGTACCCAACAATATTAAATATTGTTAAACATGGCAAGAGGGTGAAGCAAAGAAAACTACCTATCTAGGAAAGTTTAAATGAGGCCGGAAACAACGAACAACAATTCCGGTAAATCCCCATATGCATATTTTGGTTATGGTACTGTTCTGCCCTAAACACACTTTTAGGGTTGTTAAACATGCAAAACAAGTACACCATGTTAAACTAGGCATTTTTCTACCCCATTTACATATAAAGTTTATTAAATTCCGAGTTACGGTTATTTAGTTATGAATTAAATCATATTAGCATGGCATAGGAGCAAATTTAATCAAACATCATTTTAAACATTTTAAACATAGATGAAAGTTGTAAATTATTAAACTAGATGAAATTCTAGTCAAGTTACATATATGACATGTTTTAAATGGATGCATGGTTCATGAGTAATTATATGCATGAAGTTAGAGGGTTTTTTTGCAAATATGTAATTCTCTGGATAATTGGCAAAATTCGCAGGACCCGAAAAAAAACATATCCGGCCGAATTAGAGCTACAGGCCGAAACAGGACATGGGCCCTGGGGGTTTCTCACCATGGGCCATGGCCCAGTTGGAAGCAGAGGGAGGCCCGCGGATCTGGCGAAGAGGAGTTGGGCCTTGGCACGGAGGAGGCCGACCCGCGGGTGCTCAAGTGTCGTGGATCGACGGTCAACGTGGCTGGGACGAGCGAGCGTCCTCTGTTCGGCAGGGAAGCGGAGCAGCGACGGCAGGGACTTGGCGCCGACGAGCAGGGGCATGAGTGAGGCTGGCGAGGCGGCAGCGGGAGGATTGGATCCGCAGGAAGACGAACGAGAGGGCAACGGGCGACGAGGGTTCATGAGCAGAAGAGAGAGATGGTTAGAGGAGAAGGAGAACCAGGGGAAAAGGAAAGGGGCAAGGGGCGAGTGGACCTGCTGGTCCGACGACGGGGTCCTCGGCGCTCGAGAGACGGATCCGGGTGGCGGGACATGGGGCGCCGGCGACGCTTGGCGCGATGCAGGGCTCCGGCGGCGCGGTCAACGGGCAGGAGAGGCGGGGTCGACCGGCTGCTGCGGTGATGTTCACGGCGGCTCCTGCGGTCAACACACATCGAGAAAGAGAGGGAGGGATCAGAGAATGGAAGGAGAAGTGAGCCAGGGAGGAAGGGAAAGAAAATGGCGCGCGACGGGGTTGGCCTGGCGATGGCTCTGCAGCTGCTGCTCGCCGGTGGCTCGGTGTCAAAGCCGACAGGAACGAGGTGCTTGGGGAGCCCCTCGGGTGCGAGAGGAGGCTGGAGTCTCGGGGTCGAGCTCCTCTCAAACGGAGCGAGGCTACTGCGATTGATTTGGAAGGGATCGGGAGGAGGCTCACTGGTTGGGTGGAGAGATCGGGAGGGATCGATGGATTGGATCGATGGGGAAAACGAGGAAGGTGGCGGCGGCATGGGGATTGATGGATGGGACAGCTCCCCTAGGAGGGCTTGGTCTTTAAATAACAAGTGAATTTTTGGGTAGGGGTATTTGGTCCCTCCGATTAAATTGGACGGTCCTAGATAAATAGGTTAGGGAGACCAAACAAAGAAAACGGAGATATTTTGTAGATGTTTGGGGATGATCCGGACACGACGGTGATGACTGTTCGGGTCGGGTCCGGGACAACTTCTCGGGCACGCGCGCGAGGAGGGCCGCGTGCTGACGGAAGAGGTTAGGCTGGGCCTGGCGGTGAGATGTAGTGCAGAAGGCAATGGACTGAGAAGAGAGAAGAGAGAGACCCGGTGACTGTTTTCGGAGACCGAAAACGTCCGACGTTAGACCGGCTATAATGCCACTATAGTTTAACGGTTGGGCTATCAAACGAACTCTGAATGTGATGAAACTTGGCAGGCGGCCTACCTACACTATAATAAGGCCACACGCCAACTTTCAACCCAATCCGAGAACATTTTCCGGCCACTTATAGAATAATATTTCGGACATGCCGCGGGCGCGTGCAAGGGTGTCTGGACTCAGAACGGACAACGGAAGGAACGAGGAGACCGGGACGGATGCAAGTTTTAAAACATGATGATGCAAAGCACATGATGACATGACAAGATGCAACACGCAAGCAAATGACATGGCAACAGCAGCGAATAACTCGAAGGCACCTGGCACATCGGTCTTGGGGCGTTACAGCTCCCCACCTCGGCTGAAAGAATATCCGAGGACGGAAAGTAAACTGCCTTTAAAATTCGAGCACTCAAGGAGTCTGGTTCCTGAAGGATTCTCCGGGCCTGTTTTGCTAACAGGGCTAGGTTAAATATTTCCAAATCTCTGAAGCCAAGACCCCCTTTATATTTCGGCATTGTCATATCATCCCATGCCACCCATGCCGTCTTCCTTTCACCTGACTTATTTCCCCACCAGAACTTGCGGATAATAGACGTCAAGTGCTGACAAAGTCCCCGTGGTAATTTGAATATTGCCATCGAGTAGGTGGGAATTGCTTGCACAACTAATTTTATGAGCACTTCTTTCCCACTCCCCGCTAAAGTTTTCTCGATCCATCCTTGCACCCTCTTCCATATACGGTCTTTTAGATAGCTAAAAACACCATTTTTGGAGTCCCCCATATCCGTAGGTAGCCCCAAATATTTTTCATTGAGTGTCTCATTATGCACCTCCAGAATTCCCTTGATCTCATTCCTTGCTGATTCCGGGCTGCCCTTACCAAAATACACCGTTGACTTGTCAACATTTATACGCTGTCCAGATGCTCCGCAATACCTATCCAGGACAGACTTGAGCGCCTCCACCTCATCATTCTTAGCTTTGCAAAAAAGTATACAATCATCGGCAAATAAAAGATGATGGACGGTTGGGGCTTGAGGTGCAATTGTTATCCCTTGAAGCACTCCCTCATTGCTGGCATGCTTGATCAAACAAGAAAGGCCTTCACCTGCCAGCAGAAACATATAGGGAGAAATAGGATCCCCTGCCTTATTCCCCTTGATGGGATAAATTCTCTTGTTCGATTGCCATTGAAAAGCAAAGAGAATGAAACAGACCGAACTCCTCTCATAACTGCACTCACAAAGGAGTCACACAAACCAATTTTCCGCATGATTGCCTCCAGATATACCCATTCCATCCTGCCATAAGCCTTTTGCATGTCTACTTTAATGGCACAATGAGAGTTCTTCTTACTCCTATTATTCTTCATATAGTGTAAGCACTCATAAGCTGCGATGACATTATCTCGCAGTAGGTACTAAGGCAATAAAATGGGAGATATGGATCATCCATTGAACCGGACCTCGGTTATTGTTTAGTGTGCTTTCAAATGGTTGTGTGAGTAAAATATTTGCATTGGATGCGAAAGTGCTGTTAAAATGGGAGATATGAATCATCCATTGAACCGTCCCTCTCACATAAGCTCGAGCGAACAGTAAACTCCAATAGAATAGTAAAAATTTCAATAAATTGTGGACTTTTTTGCCAGAAGTATTGATGTATTTCTACACGCGTGTAAATTTTCATGATGAAATCATATTCGTGCAGGTGTGGAAAAAAACAGCGCTCCAAAATGCTTCAAAAACACACTTTCTGGAGCAACAATTTTTTCCCACACCTCCATGAATGTGATTTCGTTGTGAAAATTTAGAAAAAACATCAATGTTTCTTGAAAAAAAACAGTTTTTTTAAATGCTATTCTTATGAAATTTACCGCTCACTCGGGCTAGTAGCTCACAAACTCCATGTCGCATTGGATGAAACTAATCCTTATAGTTATACGAGGGGGTATTTTTTCACTCACGCATTCGTTCATTGGTTGCTAGAGAAGACGTACCGCATTCCCTCAAAAAAAAAAGAGAAGACGTACCGCATGACCTACCTAACCAACCAATCCAATCACGTCTTATTTATGCATTTCACCATGCTGCACTAGCAAGCTTGCGTTGGTTCGGAATGATTCATCGGGGGCGTGACGAGAAACCAGATCTCTTCCTCTTGTTACTGCTAGTCGTGTCATTGTCACTGGTGCTCGACGTCGTCGGAGAATCACCGCCGGCAGCAGGAGGAAAAGGAGGAGAGTCGACGGCGGCATGCGGCAGTAGCAGCTACAACTACCTCGGCGCGCTGCTGGGACTGATGATCCCGTGCAAGGCGGCGGTGGCGCCCTTCAGCCCGGCGCCGCCCACGGACGACTGCTGCTGGGCGGTGCGCGAGCTGGGGCAGCCCTGCCTCTGCCTGCTCCTTGCCGGCCCGCCCATCTCGGGCGCCGACCGCCGCATGCTCGCCCTCCTCCCCTCCATATGCGCCGCCGCCGACGACGACAGCGACCTGCGTCAGGATCTAGGCTCGTGCACTGCTACGTAGCACGGTTCTCCTTCTCCTTCAGTTTGTGACACATATTCCTACTGGGCTACGGGACAAGCAAGCATTGACACGCGACTAGAAAGTTGATCTAACCCGAGCACCACTCGACTACTTGGGGCGTCCCTTTTTTTGTTACGTCCGCCTCCTGCTTGCTCCACTTTCGCTGCTTTTTATCTGCAAATTCAGTTAACTATTGTATCATGATGGTGATGCAACTGCGCATTTGCAGCAAAGAGGCATGTTTCATGGCATGCACTAGATACGCAACCAACCTCAGATTACCAGCAGCTAGCTAATAACTATGTGCTACAGACTTTAGACGATTCAACCTCCTTCATTTCACACACTAATATACTCTCTCCGTTCACAAATATAAAATGTTTTGGATATTTTAATATGGGATACATACGGACTGAAATGAGTGAACAAACACACTAAAACGTGTCAATATGCCCCTCGGATGTAATGGAGGGAGTAATTAATACGGTGCCGCAGTTATACGATGAAAAATCAAAATTTAGTGCTTACATACACGATATAATTCCATACAAAAACAAAATAAGATATGCCCCTCGGGTGTTAGCAAGGCTCTACCAGTCAGCTTGTAAGATATGCCCCTCGGGTGTTAGCAAGGCTCTGCCAGTCAGGTTGTAAGATTCCTAGTCCCAAATAGCTTTCTTCCCATCTACCACACACAAGAAATCTAGCATAGAGTTACCTCACAGCATGACCTTACCCGCAGGCATACCCCAACCACCAGGAAGTCCAAGAATTAAGGGCAGCTACCGAGCAAGCAAGCATGTGCCAAGTCATTCCAAACTTGCCCCCCTCAACTTCTCTGAGTAGATGTTCAAGCTAATATATAACCAGGCACCAGCAGCTCCACTTGATCACCCCTCCCTCTTCTTTCCATTCAATCACATCATCGGTTGCCGCGCACACAGGGGCTCCTTGACTGCCTAACGTCATAGTCACCATCCTGGCCTGTATATAAAGCTCATATACATCTCCATCAGAAAGCCGGTCTGTTCATATGGATCCCAAGGTCGCTGTTGCTCTCACCCTGTCTCTCGTAGGCGGCTTAAGCACCTCCCTCGGTACGCATACATGCGTCTTCCTTCAGCCCTTCACTCCTGCTGTCTGTTCATACTATTATCATGCACAGTAGTATTCATCATTGGCATCAAGCGTTTCATTTGATGCATTGCCTTTGCAATTGTTTCCCTTCCAAAGCTGTAACTGGTAGTGTGGGTTTTCCATTTAGTTGCTCCAATCAAGATTCTTTTCTCGCAGTACATCTTAAGCACGAAATTGTACAAGGTCCATGGGGCATTCATATATATCCTGTGAGAATGTTATGTGGGCCGTTAGTATGGTAGTTTGTTCAAAGTGAAACATAATATTGAGTAATTAATCTTTTCAGTTTATACTTGGCATCTAACAGCTGAGAGAAAATAGACTGCTGCTGTTACACCAAGAATGGGAAGAATTTGTGTACACATTACTTTCGATGAAGCACACATGAGCACAAGGATTACACGTCCTTACCTGTTGGTTCAGCACACCCGCTTCCAGAGCAGAATCCACTCACTCATCGCCCAAATTCGTATCCCCCTCCATCTTTGCACTGTGTCCAACTCATCCTGCCAATCCTCGACACCAACTAGCCTTTAAGTGTAGGTTTAAGTTTTCAGGAAAAACACTCCAGCTTTTAAAACTGACGAGTGTTTAGTTAGTAAGCCTTTAAGTGTTAAGTTCGTAAGCAACGCAATATGATATAACCAGGATCTAACGTGAATAGAGGGCCCATAAGCTGATGCTTTACAGATACTATTATTGCTATAACTCAAGTGACAGCCAGAAGCAATTTTATTTCTCAATGGGAGCTTTCCCATAATTTATTTGGAAAGCGTTGGAATGATATAGACTAGGCAGAGATGAAAAGCAAGATGTTGTGCCTCTTGATATCTAGCATTTGCCTGCTACTTTTGCCAATGATACTTTATTGCTACTCATCAGGTGCACTACTGGCAATACTAAATCATGCCCCAAACAACAGAACACTCGGGATATTACAGGTGAAATGCTACAACAATTTACTTAACTCTGACCATAAGGTCACATCCAAAGAGCAGCATAGGTTTATTTATACACAAATCAACGTTTAACAATTGTTTTGACAACTCTTTTTAGGGATTTGCTACTGGGCTCATGTTGAGCATGTCCTTCTTTGACCTGGCTTATGATGCTGTTAATGCAATTGGTTTTCTGAAAGGCAACCTTTGGGTGAGCGTTTTAAGCAAGATGTTTTGCAAGGCATCTGTACCATTTCTTATCTTTTTCATCCTTGCTTTGCAGTTTTTTGCTGGGGCACTTCTATTTTCAGCAATTGCCGATATTTTCCCTGAGCCAGAATGCAGTCCACCGGATGAAAATGACAAACAAGTATAAATTCCCTCAACTTTGCTAACAGCCTTTTTCAGTCAGCATTTATCGAAAAAGTAACATAGGATTATTTCATTTGGGGAAGAAGACTGTTAACAGTACAGCACGGAAGGAACTTATGATGAGACACCGAAGAAGAGTCATCTTTAGTGTAATTGTCACCGCAGTTGGTAAGTCTGATGTACTTTGCTAGCTTCATATAAAATATTTTCTACTCAAACTATTTGCACATCTACGTTGATGCTTCTGAACCAAAGATAACTTATCAGCCATTCAATGTATGAATAATTGAATATATCCATGTGTGCTCAATCTTTCAAATGAAAAGTAGCATTGTACAGCATGAAGTAAGCAAAACTTGTAACATCAAGTACCAAAAATGCATCACAGTGTTTTCAACAACATGAGCCCGGAAAGAGAAAACATGCCCTTTAAGATATTATACAGAAATCCACATTTTCGTGATAGGTTCTTCAGATGATATTGTTATATGACTACACATAACACTTCAGTACTGAGCTCGAGCATATTGACTCCAAACAAACGTATGGGGCTTGTTCATACAAGACAGTGTGTAGAAATATTAGATTAAAGGATTCAGATTGAACACCTAAATACAATTTAAGATCATAGACATGATTTAACAAGTGATGCTGGCAGTAAAACTTCAGGACCTGTTCAGTGTTTAATAGAGTTATGACCAAAAATAGTTCTATTTCAACAGCACCTGTTGAACACCTAAAACTAATTCAATCTTGGCAGGTGATAGCAGCAGTAGTTTTTCATAAAGTACGCGATAGAAGAATAAATCTAAAATAAATCAAGCACATGAAATTAGAAAGTTCTCAAAATTATGTAGAACAATATATCATATACACAATGATATGCCCCTTTCCTACAAGTTTATAATTTTTAATGATCACATTCATGAACGAAGTTCTTATGTGAACAGTTGCTGGTGTGAGTTTGCAAAACTTCCCGGTGGGTACTGCAGCATTTCTCGGAACCGCAAAGGTATATATTTGAGAAAATACTAGTATATTATAGGCAGGCAGATCACATTTGACAGAATCAGTAAATTGCTTGTATATGTTATCCTTTGCCATTGAATTAATTTTTACGATAAATTTCAATTAATGTTATATATATTATTGACTGGTATTACCTCCGTCCCAAATTACTTGTCTTAGATTTGTCTAGATACGTATGTATCTAACACTAAAATGTGTCTAGATACATCCGTATCTAGACAAATCTAAGGCAAGTAATTCGGGACGGAGGGAGTATTCTTTTTATTGATTTATGTACCTGATAAATCGTATTGAAGTATTGAACACTCCATACTCTGTTTCATGGATAAGTACATTCTAGAAATATTAATATTTCAATCTACGGGTCATTTGTCTAAAAGTATTACATCTCCATTCGACATTCGTGCATGTTATAGTAGAATAGCATTTTTGCAGTTATTCTGGATGCATGTTTATTTTTAGCCCATAACACTGTCAACATATCAAATAAGTATGAGCAAGACACTGACTAATGGAGAGTAGTAGTTTATGTTGTACATCCCATTAATCTTATCTACCTTTCAGGGATTCCGTGTTGGCCTTAACTTGGTTATTGCTATAGCTCTACACTACATCCCGGAGGTAATTAAATCTATAATGCTTTTAGATGGAATAGGGAATGGGTATGGAGCAGAAAATGTCATCTAAGTATCTAAAATGACTCTAAAGTCTAAACTATATCCATTTTGGTGGAAACTGGAAGTGGAACTTCCATTCCCAATCTCAATCAATCGCCAACATACAAAATTGGGACTTAGATACTTCCCACCTTTTTACGGTGCAAATGCATAGCAGATTCGAAGATACATAATAGTACAATACTATATTGGGTGAAGTTTTACACAACTGATTCTTGTGAAAAGTTGGTGTGTTTCTAATGACATAGCTAAGTTTACAAGACCAAAGAATCTGCTAATACTTGTAGCAATTTTCTGTTCATGTGCAGGGTATTGCTGTAGCTCTCCCTGCATATTTTGCCACTTGCAGGTACTGGCTAAAATTATTACACAATATGCATCATATATTTTACACTCTCCCCTTCAGGCCTTCACTATTAACTGTCCCTGGCTTGAGAAGTCTCAACTTCAAAATAACTACCCATCGAGGGGTAAATAGGTTAATGCAATAGTCCATTCTACACCGACTTTAATGTGCTCTGGAAGAGTAAAGTGCTTGTAGTATCTCATTTATTAGGGGTATGCATGATCATTCCTCACCAACTTATTAGATATAGTGTTTTCTTGGTCTGTGTGAATGCTGGGTTGAGAAGACTTGCAGCTAAACAAGGAAGTACATATTTTAACATGACAGTGCTGATTCATATGTAGGCATATTTTATAAAAAACCTCACCTAAATGATCAGAAAATAGGCACAGCTTAGTTGGTTTAATTCACAAGGTTAGTCAAACTAATTATTACCTAAAGAAGCATATGATTTGTTTTATAATAAAAAAGCATATAATTGCTAAAATACATAAAATGTATAATAAATATTATAGTCACACTGATTTGGAAAGAAAATAAGCTTTGCTGTTTGCAGTTTAATAATATTGTTATTTTGTGTCTATGATGCAGCAAATGGCAAGCGTTCAAACTAGCAACCCTTGCTGGTTTTGCGGAACCAATAGGTGTAATTATCGTCGGTAGGTTGTCTTCGCTTATTCTATTACAAGTGACTTGTTCAAAGCAATTGAGTTTTCCCCACGAAGTAATGATGTACTGATCCATGTTACTATCTGATTGAGAAGCTCAGTCATTGAAAATGGATCTTGGTACATACTCCCTCCGTCCCATAATATAATATGTTATTACAATCAATATATGAGTACACTGGTTGTAATAACACCTTATATTATAGGACGGAGGGAGTAGATCATTAAAAAATGCTCTAATCAATGAGATGCAGAGCTTTATTAAACAGTGAACAACCAGTTGCGACTAATCTTTCTCTAGAACTTATCTTTATTACAAGCAGATTTTCCCCCCTTCAGTGAGTAACATCCTAGGTTGAGTTTGTGCACTTCATTTATATTTTCCTCTTTTGTATCTCAAACATGGCATATAAAATTGTGCTACTTGCAGCATACCTATTTCCGAGCAACTTAAATCCAGAAATATTGGAAGGTCTACTTGGATTAGGTAATGAGTAAAGAACAGTTCAAAAATGTTAATAAGTTTTGCTAAGTAACATAATATTTATTCAAATTTTCCATTTTGTACAGTGGGAGGAGTAATGGCATTTCTGACACTGTATGAGATGCTACCATTAGCAATTGAATACGCTGGACGCAAGGATGCTGTGAAAGCTGTATTCGTTGGCATGGCTTTTATGTCCATGAGGTGCGTTAAACTCATATGATATGCAATGCAATTCAAATTACATAAGTCAATTATCTTTTATGTGCGTGAGGTGTGTGTATATTCATCTTTCCAAGGGTTATGCATGTCAGCTTGTAGCCAGAATTGGCCAAATTTGACTACAAGACTACAGCCAAATCTACCTCCCAATTTGGTCACACAAGATTTTTTTCCACAAATTGCATTTGGCCCAACAAAGAACTAGATGGTGGCCAGATTCTGAAAGTTATCCAAAAAATAAGTAGTAGACACAGAACAGTAAACACACTTTGGTGAATATTATCAAAACTTTGGAGACAATCTTTAGGAGATCCTAGTTATAAACTAAAGCAGTTTTATAACACTTGCTTACATATAACTTTCCATGCATCATGCAACTAACTTATTGTAAGTCTGAGACATCAAACAAGTACAGATTTACTTTAATCCATTTCTAGTTTGTAATACTTTGGCTAACATAAAAATATCATGTCTACCAGCATTAACTATATGTTGATCTTTGATTAATCCCCAAGTGCTAGCAACAAGATTATGTCCAATACTTCTGTAGCTAGCAACATTAAATAGTCAAAAGTCAAAACTAATAATGAGAACATCTACGTATTACATCGGCTCAATGTATCATGTACATATTCATAATAGGTCAGGGGGGACCCTCTCTATATTATTTTTAGAGCCTCTCTGGAAGGCAATATTCTAGAAACACAGGAATGGGAAGCACATAGCACCGAAATGTCATGATTTTGGAACCAAAACATAGGAATTTGCACAGATGATGTTTGCATACTCCACAGGAAGTAAACAGGAATCAAAAAAGAGAGAAGGTGCATGCAAGACACAAAGGAAAATTACATGAGGTTTAACCTCCTGTTAGGACTTAAGAATCCTATGCAAATGAGGTGAAGGAAAGGAATCCACAGGAATTTTGGTGGTCTTATTCTTTGATCCAAAAAGTTGTGTCCGTATGTAGGCATATTGCACAAATTCCAAACGGTTGAAATCCAAAAGGTCCCTTATTGCACAAATTCCAAACAGTTGAAATCCTATTAAGATCTTTCAATTCAGTGAGGGCTTCATAGTAGGGAATACTATGCAAGATGGAAGTAATGCATAAACTTACTATATTGAATATGTTAGCAGTTTGTGTCCGTATGTCAGAACTTGAAAATCACAAAGGTCTTGTATCAAAATTTGTATCTTCATATTTTTTTATAACTTAACGAATTCTAGTACAATATATAACTATCTAAAAAGATTTCGGAACACCTTTTGCTCAGGACTCGTTACATATATTTATGCCCCCAAAAGAAACAACTGCTTCACACAAATTTAAGGGACCACATTAGTGATATACAGAAGAAAACTCAGAAACATGTAGTGATATAAGATCGTAATTTGACAAAGAATTGATGCAAAGGGCATAATTTGGTAACATTATCTAACAATGCACTGATACATAAATTGACGTACCAGTACCATTTATAACAGTTGCATTTTCCCTCACATCAGTGCAAATATGTTTGGAAATGTCTCCTGATGTGCAATAAAACTTCAATTGGCAGCTTGTACTTCCTGGAAGTTAGTCTTCCAAAGGAGATGAGCGCTTAAAGTTTCAGTCTAACCCAATAAGTGATATGGGCAAATGCATCATGGACTTACAACAAGGTATACTACTTTTCCTTGACATTACTATTGTGCTATTTATTAAGAAATAAATTTCACTGTCCCTATTCCTTTAAACTTAGTTTCCAAATTACTAGTAGAAATGAATAGTTGAACCTGCAAGTGACACCAAATTCCATTTCTTCATGTATGAAAATAAAGCATCATAAATCGTCAATAGTCGTGCCATGTATCTACTACAATGTTCCATTCTAAATAACTATGGCTGTGCACAGACATAACAATCCTTGAGGTATCATGGAAACCTAATAACTAGGGAAGGTGCATTTTAGCTGCGAATGATCCTCAGCAACCCTCCACTCAAGTAATCAGTCATGCACTTGTCTAAAATGAGTCCCTAACAGTCGCAATTAATTACAATAGAAATCGCATGTATCAACTTAATTGCTTAGTGTGTTCTTTTTACACATATAGATACACTGGACCTAAGTGATCACTGAGAAACGGAAGATGGGTAAATATTTGGAAAATCATATTTTAAGTGAACTATACTTTTGCAAACGATAAACATAACTTCTGTGAAGAAAATATACAAGACCGAAGAATTGGTTAGGAGAAACAAGTTTGGCCATCTTACCTTAGTATTTCATTCATGGAACTGGCAAGACAGCATGACCTCTGCAGCATCACATTTCTGTATTTTCTACAGGTGCTGATTGGAAGGATGTGTATACAATTACATTCCATGATATGTTCTTCTCCAATCTATTACAATGACTTTCAAATCTAGGCCCTCATCAATGACCTCCAGTTGCAGGGCTACCGTAGCTGCAAGAAAATTAGAACTCTCAAACTCTGACAATGTACATAACAAATAAAACTGTACTTACTGGAAGGGAGAAATAAAAGGACTCGTATGATGTAAATAATAAAAAGGAAAATTATGAGATGAACAATTGATCTCCATTTGTTACCAAAGTGAATTGTATCTCGTGTGCTCCAACACGTATGCTTCAAAGTTTACTTTATGCAAAGGTTAAACCCAGTGACTTGCTATCAGCTGTTGACATATTGTTTTGGTAAGAGACAGCATATGGATTTAGGCCAAACTCATGAGATCCAGAGCATTTTTTTACAGATAATGGAGGCCTTTATTACCCTCAGCCTCTTCATCATAGATGCATATAGACTTATTACATCGTTTATTAAATAGTCGGCACCAACCATACCGCACCAAAAGCAGGGAGAGACAAAAACATCAAAACAATCCATTGGAAGTATGTTGGAAGGCTGTACCTCGAGAACTTGAATATAGTATATTGTAGGCAATTTTACACTAGTGGGCTATTGGTAAGTTTACAGAAACTCTAAAGGCGAGCTTCGGTTTGGATCTAATTGATTTTAGCGAAAGTTAAAGCTAAAATAAACTTAGCCAGCAAGAGTAAAGCGGTTCCAAAATATTTCATGGACACAAGCAGGGATCAGGACAGTCTAAGGCTCTTTTATTGGTTTTCTTTTTTTTTTCTCCGTTTAGCTTTTCCCTCACCTCCATCCTCTCTAAGAATTAACATCAATGTCTTATTACGAAAAGCATATAATCAATCTCTTTCAGTGTGTTACCATAATCCCAGTTGGTTGGTTCTCTAAACTATGAAGCTTGGAAGCTTGGTATAAGTAATTTGATTTCCAGAACTATCTTGGTTTCCACATTAGGCTCAACGACCAACTTGATTGAACAAAAATATTACGATTGAGTATTGACCAACATTTGAAAGTTTAGGGTAATAGGAAATCTCTAGAATGCCAAGCAGCAAAATGGTAGATGGGATCGCAGGGACTTTCAAGTGCTACAACAGGCTGGAATGGCCCTTCCTTGTTGAAGTATTGGCAAGATCGCGTAAAATAAGAAGATGGATGAGTTATATTCGTTCAATGTTTACTAACTACTGGCTCTGCAATATACGAAACATTGAGAAAGTATATGCTTGAGCCTTCAGATATTGCAGGGAATCAGCAAGAACAGAACTTGCGCACAATTGAACTTGAGATCAACCCCATGGATTAGCAGATAAACACACAAGCTTGGTGCACCCCAACATGGTGTTTTCTTCTGTTCCTTTTATTTAACTCGATGCAAAAATACTCCAGCGTTTAAAATGGCCTCATACCAGCCAAATTATAGGTGGCACACTGCCAGGGCCTTAAGCCCAACTTGAGCCCTTGAAGGACTTCTATACAAGTCAAGATGTAGTAAATGCAGACTGAGCCGAATGAGGGAAACATACCAGCCTAATTAATTAAGGGGTACTTTATTTGACGACAACCTGACAATGCTAAACATAACTCTGATTCCCTAATATGCTCATTGTGTGTATTCTCCAGATGCAACTTGCATTATAGCAGAGCATTTATACGTGAAATGCTCCTGAAATGACCAGATCAAATGTAGACCCACACAGTTCCTACCAAATCTTCTGACACAAAGCCCTAAAATTAAGTTTCACTTCCTCCGGCTCTGGCTCATGGTATTTCAATTGCAATTGTACCGACCATCAAAGATTTGACACAAGGTTCTTACCTTCGGCCTGCTACCCTCACCTCCCTCTCTTTGGCGGAATGGTAACTTGATTAACATTCTATTGACAGCACTCATGTACTTGGCCAATCTGGAGTTCTAGACCCTCTCATCAGAAACAGTCTGCCAGATTGGAGCGTGCAGGTACAATGCTGGCTGAAGGTCATTTTTGCACATACCGTCTCGTTAAGGATCCTCCTGCATGGAGGGATGTGAAGAGATGTTATTCACAAACAGTTAAAACTTATAATCCGACCAGCCCCTTCCCTTATTTCCTTTGCTACAAGCACATTGCCCAGATGTGAAGTATCATGAAACGGATCCTAGTACAAGGACATGTGCTCCCAAGAACTGAATTGGATTTCAGAGATGGGTTCAAATTCTTAAGAACTGGAATATACAAGCCGATTATAAATCCAATTTTTCAGGTTCCAAACGAGTGCCAGGGTAAATAAGAGAATCTCCACCTGCTAGAATTTGAATGGAATCAACTAGTCCAGTTCAAGACTTCAAGTTGACCCAGACACTGGAATTAGATTCCTATCCCATGTTTCTAGGGCACAATGCATATTACCAACGTGGGTGGTACATTTCGTACACCTAACAGCAAAAGCGGGGACAGATCTGGCGCAAAATTAGTAAATCTAGCAAACAGGAAACATGACACTCTAATAATACAGGTCGTGCGCACCTCGCGTACCAGAAGGAATCTGGGGCGGAAACAAATCAGCGCGGCGCGGACTGCCCTCGTGTGTCTACCGCGGAGCAGGTCAGGGAAGAGGAGAGGGTCGTGTGGCCATCGCCGTGCGGCATGCCGTGCTGGGGCTAGGTCTTCCAGTCGTCGAACCAACGGCTAGGAGAAGGGGGTGTGTTTGTATAAGAAAAAAAACCCCACCAGTTGGCACTTTATTGCAAAGTCTTCTATATATAAATAGCTAGCCTTTGTTAACCTATTTCTTTCAACGTGCAAACATTTTTAACATGCACTAGAAAAAGCATACCTCAACATTCAATGAGTCATAGGTGGTGTTTGTTTCTCTAGTCCTAAGACTTTTTAAAAAAGACTCTCAAGAAGGTGCTTCTAAGAACTTTTAGCAAAAAGTCTCAAAAAAGTCCCATCCTGTTTGGTTTGCTAGGGACTTTTTCTAGTCCCAACACAAAAAAGTCCCTGAAACCAAACACCCCCATAGAAAAGGTTTATATCAACATGCAGACATGCATGATATATTTAATAAATATTTTACAAAAATATAATAATCAAACACAAAAAAACCCATATGTATTTTTAGTTTTAACTCTTATATTATTTCTCTGAATATTCTTATTTTCATAAAATTAATATCTCTAAAATATATTGCAAATATTCCGACAACAACGTGCGGGGCATTATCTAGTTTAACAGAGTTAGGGTGTCTGCATCTTGACCCCCAAACCGGTGGGACCAGTCTCACGGATATGGAAGTATCCAAAGCTAGCCGCAAGTATTCAGTTACATTTCAGAAGAAGTTTAATGAATGTGAACAAATTTGATGCAAATTTAAAACGGATGAAGAGCCCATAGTTCATTCTTCAACATAAGATCATAGCCTAGAAGGGTATTTAAATTCCAGTTGTAATGTGTGCCCCAACATATGTTTCAAATCTATGATAACATGTAGCACGGTATAGCTGTCAAAATCCAAGCTATGTACGCCAAAACACCGGTGTAAACATTTCTTCAAATATCAAATATAACCTAAAATGTAGCAGCAAGAACTTTCACTCTTTGAGAACAAAATAAAACAATATATATGAACAAAAGAGACAAACGGCTAGGAAAAGGTGAAAAGAATACTGGAGCGTGTTACGGTCCCTGCCACCCTGGCCCCACCTGCAGCAACCACTACGGGCCAGGCTGCTACATCAACCAACGGACTGGAACGACCGCGACGCAAAGTGAAGCCCAACAGCATGTTTCCGGCCCATACTTGGGAGACGACGGGTAGGGTTAAGTAGGTCTCAAAGCCTCCTGCGCGAGGTGTGGAGAAAGTAATTGGTTGGTTGCGGCTCTCTTCCCTCCTGATTCCCCTCTCTTCTTCCGTGGAACCCTAGACCGATCGGGGCTTGTATCGAATATTTACTCAGAGTACTACTTAGAGCGTGTGGGAACATAACAATAGTTATCAGAGCCAGCCCGATCCACCGGAAAAAAATTCCACCCTTCCCAATCTCGTCGGGTGATTTCCATCTTGAAAGGCCATGCGGTGCCCCCATGTGTGGTTTTGGTAATTGATGACATTCTCTATGGACTAATGGTTGCATTGAGTCATATTTGAAGGATTTGTCTATAGGCATTTCTTGAAGTCCATGTGTTGGTTTCAAGGAGTTTATGTGTTGACCAAGGTGCTATTAAGGAATTATCCAAAGATTGGTCATGTGAGAGTTGAGCTGTAACGTCCCGGATATAACATTCCATAATTGTAACTCCAACTCTTGCCATTTCCGGCAATGTTATGTTATATTCTTCGTGGTTGAGTTTTGTCCTCGTTTTTGCATTTTGTCCATGTCATGCATTTCATCTCATGTCATTATGTGCATCTCATTTGCATTCGTGTTCGTCTCATGCATCCGGTCATTTTCCCCGTTGTCCGTTTCAGAATCCGACACTCACACATGCACCTGTTGCACCTCTCAGATCTTGTTTCGTGAGCGGGAGAAAAACGTTCTCGGAATGGGCCGAGATTTGTCGAGTGGCCTTGGTACATCACCGGTAGGCCGCCTGTCAAATTTCGTTCCATTTGGAGGTCGTTTGATGCCCCCAACGGTTAGCCGTGTAACCGCTGAAAGCCCTCTCTCCTTGCAGCCCAACACCCCTCCACAACAGCCCACTAGCCCATCTAAACCCCCTCCATGCTCTCCATTGTTGGAGCACGATCGTGTGGGCGAAAACCGCACCTCAATAGCCCTCTCCTAGCTCCCACAATCTATAAATAGCCCCTCCCCTGAAATTCATGGGTGAAACCCTAGAATCTCCTCCTCTGCGCCGCCGGGCACGTCCGCCGATGGCCTGACGCGTCCAGCTGCCGTCCCGGACGAATCCGCTCACGCCATGTGGCCTCTGCCGCCGCCGCCGGCCCGCGAGCCCGGATCGGGCCCGCGCGGCCCGAGTCGCCGCCTCCCGCGCCCGCATCGCCCCCGACCTCCCGCGCCGCCTCCGTCCGTCGGTGTCGCCGCCGACCCGCCTCGGCGCCGCCCGCGCCCTCCGTCGTCGCCACACCGGATCTGTCCGGATCCGGCCGGAGCGCCCCATCGCCGACCTTCCTCCGGCCATCTCCTCGCCCTCGCCGGTGACGTGCTCGTCGCTGCCTCGGTTTGCATGCATGGAACCCTAGATCTGAGGTGGTTCCTTTTCTTCAAGTCCCTGCGATTTCATCTCATGTGTGCTACTTTGCTATGTCATAACTCCGTGCTCGTAGCTCCGTTTTGCATGCATGATATGTCGAAATGTTCATCTCATGATGCTTTACATGCTAGTGTCTTTTTCATGCATGTTATTGTCAATATTGGTGCCCTAATCTTCGTTGCAAAAGTGCTAAATGATGTTATCTGCTGGAAACTATCAGTACTTGCTGATTTGTCTTTTTATAGCATTTTGTGTGTTTGTCTTTTGAGCATCATGTCTACATGTTTTAGGAGCATCTTCATGCCATATTTACTGTGGTGCAATCCTTGTATTTTTTATATGCTCTGTGGTGACTAGCACAAGCATGCCAAGTAGGCCACTTGATGTTGCTGATTTCAGTCACTTAGCAGAAAACTAAGTCTTTTCCTGTTACATTAGATTGCCATGTTAACTTGTTGCCTCTAGTGAATACATGCATGTTTTGATGAAGTTCAGTAAGGATGTTTTGAAGATATGGTTATGCTCTATGCATCGATGCATTTGTTTGCAATTATGGGGTGCTTTAGCTTGTCATTACCATGCTCTCGATTTGCTAAATATTATTGCTGTCAGTCTATTACCAGGAAGTGCATTTTTGCCATGTGTTTTGCTAGTGATCCATGCACCCTATGACCATGCTCTTGCCATGTTTAGCTTCATAATTGTGTATTCTTATTGTTGGTTGCTTTGTTATGCCATGAAATGACTTGTGGTGAGTTGCACAAGCTCGCAAAGTTGCTATCATGAATCTGTTTCTGCCATGCTTGATTTTCCTCCAAGTCTGAAACCTGTTCATATCACTTGCCATGTTTGCATTGATGCTACCATCTTTTCTGTGGGTCTTTGGCTCAAGTTCAGTAAGGGAGTTTTGTTCATTACCTTTAGTACTAGCATTCCATGCTCAAGTTTGTCTTGATATGCTCCTGTAGCATGTAGTTTACTAGCTCTAAACATTGCTAACTGATGTTGTTTCTGCCATGATCAGTGATTTTCTGCTAAGTCTGTGAAACTGTTGTCATTTGCATTCTTGCCATGCTGTTTTAGACTTGTTCTAGTTAGTTCTAGCAGTAGCTCAGTGTTCATGATTTGTAGAACTCCACATGTACTTCACTGCCATGTGTTTTGGTTTTATGTTGGGGTGTTGTAGCATATTTTCATGATGCATCTTAAGTGCTATGTTGTTGTTAAGCGCATTTTTGCATTGTTCTTGTTTTGCTCGTCATTTGCAAACCGTGCATCCGTTTCCGATGATCTTCATATCGATTTCGACCGAAATCTCTCAACCTATCCAGTGGCATCCTTGGTTTGCCAAGTTGATTCCATGATCATCTTTTCCCTTCTGGAGTACCCATATGCATTGCACATCATACCTTGCATTCCATGCCATGTCTTGCATCATGTTGCTTGTGCATTGCACCATGATTGATTGTTGTTCCCTTGCTTGTGTTCTTGCTTTGGGTAGAGCCGAGAGACGAGTTCGTGAACGAGGATCCTATTGAGTACGTTTACAAGGAGCAAGCTTTCGACAACCCTGAGAACTTTGCAGGCAAGATGATCATTACCCCCGATATCACTTCTATTTTTGCTTGCTAGTTGTTCCTTCTATCGCTATGTCGCGCTACCTACCACTTGTTTATCAAGCCTCCCATATTGCCATGTCAAGCTTCTAACCCCCCCTTCCTAGCAAACCGTTGTTTGACTATGTTACCGCTTTGCTCGACCTCTCTTATAGCGTTGCTAGTTGCAGGTGCAGTGCAGGTTGTTCCATGTTGGAACATGGATATGTTGGGATATCACAATATCTCTTATTTAATTAACGCATCCATATACTTGGTAAAGGGTGGAAGGCTTGGCCTTTTTCTTGGTGTTTTGTTCCACTCTTGCCGCCCTAGTTTCTGTCATACCAGTGTTATGTTCCTTGATTTTGCGTCCCTAACACGGTGAGGGTTTATGGGCGTTGGGGAACGTTGCAGAAAATTAAAATTCTTCCTACGGTTTCACCAAGATCCATCTATGAGTTCATCTAAGCAACAAGTCAAGGGAGAGAGTTTGCATCTACATACCACTTGTAGATCGCGTGCGGAAGCTTGCAAGGTGATGATGTAGTCGTACTCGACGTGATTCGAATCACCGATGACCAAGCGCTGAACGGACAGCACCTCCGCGTTCAACACACGTACGGGACGGGAGACGTCTCCTCCTTCTTGATCCAGCAAGGGGAAGGAGAGGTTGAGGAAGACAGCTCCACCGGCAGCACGACGGCGTGGTGATGGTGGAGAAGCAGTACTCCGACAGGGCTTCGCCAAGCACATGGAGGAGGAGAGGTGTTGGGGAGGGGAGGGCTGCGCCTTGCAGGGTGGTCTGGCTGCCCTCCCCTCACCCCTCTATTTATAGGGAGAAGGGAGAAGGGGGTCGGCCCCTCTAGAACCCATCTAGGGGGGGGGGGGCCAAGGGGAGAGGGGGAGAGGGTGGCTTGCCCCCCAAGCCAAGGGGGCGCCCCCTCTAGGGTTCCCCCCTCAACCCTAGGTGCAAGGGCCCAAGGGAGGGGGTGCGCCCAGCCCACAAGGAGCTGGCTCCCTGCCCCACGCAGCCCATGTGGTCCCCCGGGAGGGGTGGCCCCTCCCGGTGGACCCACGGAACCCTTCCGGTGGCCCCGGTACAATACCGGTATGACCCCGAAACTTCCAGGTGTCCGTTTGACAGCTTCCCATATATAAATCTTTGCCTCCGGACCCTTCCGGAGCTCCTCGTGACGTCCGGGATCCCATCCGGGACTCCGAACAACATTCGGTAGTCACATACTAGTCTTCCTAATAACCCTAGCATCACCGAACCTTAAGTGTGTAGACCCTACGGGTTCGGGAGACATGCAGACATGACCGAGACGCTCTCAGGTCAATAACCAACAGCGGGATCTGGATACCCATGATGGCTCCCACATGCTCCTCGATGTTGTCATCGGATGAACCACGATGTCGAGGATTCGATCAAACCCTGTATACAATTCCCTTTGTCAATCGGTACGTTACTTGCCCGAGACTCGATCATCGGTATCCCAATACCTTGTTCAGTCTCGTTACCGGCAAGTCACTTTACTCGTACCGTAATGCATGATCCCATGTCCAACACCTTGGTCACATTGAGCTCATTATGATGATGCATTACCGAGTGGGCCCAGAGATACCTCTCCGTCATACGGAGTGACAAATCCTAGTCTCGATCCGTGTCAACCCAACAGATACTTTCGGAGATACCTGTAATGCACCTTTATAGTCACCCAGTTACGTTGTGACGTTTGATACACCCAAGGCACTCTTACGGTATCCGGGAGTTACACGATCTCATGGTCGAAGGAAGAGATACTTGACATTGGCAAAGCTCTAGCAAAACGAACTACACGATCTTTTATGCTATGCTTAGGATTGGGTCTTGTCCATCACATCATTCTCCTAATGATGTGATCCCGTTATCAACGACATCCAATGTCCATAGTCAGGAAACCATGACTATCTGTTGATCACAACGAGCTAGTCAACTAGAGGCTCACCAGGGACATATTGTGGTCTAAGTATTCACACGTGTGTTACGATTTCCGGATAATACAGTTATAGCATGAATAAAAGACATTTATCATGAACATTGAAATATAATAATACTTTTATTATTGCCTCTAGGGCATATTTCCAACAGTCTCCCACTTGCACTAGAGTCACCAATCTAGTTACATTGTGATGAATCGAACACCCATAGAGTTCTGGTGTTGATCATGTTTTGCACGCGAGAGAGGTTTAGTCAGCGGATCTGCGACATTCAGATCCGTGTGTACTTTGCAAATCTCTATGTCTCCATCTTGAACATTTTCACGGATGGAGTTGAAACGACGCTTGATGTGCCTGGTCTTCTTGTGAAACCTGGGCTCCTTGGCGAGGGCAATAGCTCCAGTGTTGTCACAGAAGAGTTTGATCGGCCCCGACGCATTGGGTATGACTCCTAGGTCGGTGATGAACTCCTTCACCCAAATCGCTTCATGCGCTGCCTCCGAGGCTGCCATGTACTCCGCTTCACACGTAGATCCCGCCACGACGCTCTGCTTGCAGCTGCACCAGCTTACTGCTCCACCATTCAACATATACACGTATCCGGTTTGTGACTTAGAGTCATCCAGATCTGAGTCGAAGCTAGCGTCGAAGTAACCCTTTACGACGAGCTCTTCGTCTCCTCCATAAACGAGAAACATGTCCTTCGTCCTTTTCAGGTACTTCAGGATATTCTTGACCGCTGTCCAGTGTTCCTTGCCGGGATTACTTTGGTATCTTGCTACCAAACTTACGGCAAGGTTTACATCAGGTCTGGTACACAGCATGGCATACATAATAGATCCTATGGCTGAAGCATAGGGGATGACACTCATCTCTTCTTTATCTTTTGCCGTGGTCGGTGACTGAGCCGAGCTCAGTCTCACACCTTGTAACATAGGCAAGAACCCCTTCTTGGACCGATCCATTTTGAACTTCTTCAAAATCTTATCAAGGTATGTGCTTTGTGAAAGACCTATGAGGCGTCTCGATCTATCTCTATAGATCTTGATGCCTAATATATAAGCAGCTTCTCCAAGGTCCTTCATTGAAAAACACTTGTTCAAGTAGGCCTTAATGCTGTCCAGGAGTTTCGTATCATTTCCCATCAAGAGTATGTCATCTACATATAATATGAGAAATGCTACAGAGCTCCCACTCACTTTCTTGTAAACGCAGGCTTCTCCATAAGTCTGCGCAAACCCAAACGCTTTGATCATCTCATCAAAGCGAATGTTCCAATTCCGAGATGCTTGCACCAGTCCATAAATGGATCGCTGGAGCTTGCATACTTTGTTAGCGTTCCGAGGATCGACAAAACCTTCCGGCTGCATCATATACAGCTCTTCCTTAAGATGTCCGTTAAGGAATGCCATTTTGACGTCCATCTGCCATATCTCATAATCATAGTATGCGGCAATTGCTAACATGATTCGGACGGACTTCAGCTTCGCTACGGGAGAGAAAGTCTCGTCGTAGTCAATCCCTTGAACTTGTCGATAACCCTTAGCGACAAGTCGAGCCTTATAGATGGTAACATTACCATCCGCGTCCGTCTTCTTCTTAAAAATCCATTTGTTTTCTATCGCTCGCCGATCATCGGGCAAGTCTGTCAAAGTCCATACTTTGTTTTCATACATGGATTCTATCTCGGATTTCATGGCTTCAAGCCATCTGTTGGAATCCAGGCCCGCCATCGCTTCTTCATAGTTCGAAGGTTCATTGTTGTCTAACAACATGATTTCCAGGACAGGGTTGCCGTACCACTCTGGTGCGGAACGTGTCCTTGTGGACCTACGAAGTTCAGTAGCAACTTGGTCCGAAGTACCTTGATCATCATCATTGGTTTCCTCTTCAGTTGGTGTGGGCATCACAGGAACATTTTCCTAAGCTGCACCACTTTCCCGTTCGAGAGGTAGTACTTCATCGAGTTCTACTTTCCTCCCACTTACTTCTTTCGAGAGAAACTCTTTTTCCAGAAAGCATCCGTTCTTGGCAACAAAGATTTTGCCCTCGGATCTTAAGTAGAAGGTATACCCGACAGTTTCCTTATGGTATCCTATGAAGACGCATTTTTCCGACTTGGGTTCGAGCTTTTCAGGTTGAAGTTTCTTGACATAAGCATCGCATCCCCAAACTTTTAGAAACGACAGCTTAGGTTTCTTTCCAAACCATAATTCATACGGTGTCGTCTCAACGGATTTAGACGGTGCCCTATTTAAAGTGAATGTAGCTGTCTCTAGAGCGTATCCCCAAAATGATAGCGGTAAATCGGTAAGGGACATCATAGACCGCACCATATCCAATAGAGTGAGATTACGATGTTCGGACACACCGTTTCGCTGAGGTGTTCCAGGCGGCGTGAGTTGTGAAACGATTCCACATTTCCTTAAGTGTGTACCAAATTCGTGACTTAAGTATTCTCCTCCACGATCTGATCGTAAGAATTTTATCTTTCGGTCACGTTGATTCTCTACCTCATTCTGAAATTCCTTGAACTTTTCAAAGGTCTCAGACTTGTGTTTCATTAAGTAGACATACCCATATCTACTCAAGTCATCAGTGAGAGTGAGAACATAACGATATCCTCCGCGAGCCTCAACGCTCATTGGACCGCACACATCGGTATGTATGATTTCCAACAAGTTGGTTGCTCGCTCCATTGTTCCGGAGAACGGAGTCTTGGTCATTTTGCCCAAGAGGCATGGTTCGCATGTGTCAAATGATTCATAATCAAGAGACTCCAAAAGTCCATCAGCATGGAGTTTCTTCATGCGCTTGACACCAATGTGACCAAGGCGGCAGTGCCACAAGTATGTGGGACTATCGTTATCAACTTTACATCTTTTGGTATCTACACTATGAACATGTGTAATATTACGCTCGAGATTCATTAAGAATAAACCATTGACCATCGGAGCATGACCATAAAACATATCTCTCATATAAATCGAACAACCATTATTCTCAGACTTAAATGAGTAGCCATCTCGTATTAAACGAGATCCAGATACAATGTTCATGTTCAAACATGGCACTAAATAACAATTATTAAGGTTCAAAACTAATCCCGTAGGTAAATGTAGAGGCAGCGTGCCGATGGCGATCACATCGACTCTGGAACCATTCCCGACGCGCATCGTCACCTCGTCCTTCGCCAGTCTCCGTTTATTCCGCAGCTCCTGCTGTGAGTTACAAATATGAGCAACGGCACCGGTATCAAATACCCAGGAGTTACTACGAGTACTGGTAAGGTACACATCAATCACATGTATATCAAATATACCTTTGGTGTTGCCGGCCTTCTTATCCGCTAAGTATTTGGGGCAGTTCCGCTTCCAGTGACCCTTCCCCTTGCAATAAAAGCACTCAGTCTCAGGCTTGGGTCCATTCTTTGACTTCTTCCCGGCAACAGGCTTACCGGGTGCGGCAACATCTTTGCCGTCCTTCTTGAAGTTCTTCTTACCCTTGCCCTTCTTGAACTTAGTGGTCTTATTGACCATCAACACTTGATGTTCTTTCTTGATTTCAGCCTCTGCTGACTTCAGCATCGAGAACACTTCAGGAATGGTCTTTTCCATCCCCTGCATGTTGTAGTTCATCACAAAGCTCTTGTAGCTTGGTGGAAGCGACTGGAGGATTCTGTCAATGACCGCCTCATCTGGGAGGTTTATGTTCAGCTGGGTCATACGATTGTGCAACCCAGACATCTCTAGGATGTGCTCACTGACAGAACTGTTTTCCTCCATCTTACAACTATAGAACTTGTCAGAGACATCATATCTCTCGACCCGGGCATGAGCTTGGAAAACTAGTTTCAGCTCTTCGAACATCTCATATGCTCCGTGGTGCTCAAAACGCTTTTGGAGCCCCGGTTCTAAGCTGTAAAGCATGCCGCACTGAACGAGGGAGTAATCATCAGCACGAGACTGCCAAGCATTCATAATGTCTTGGTTCTCTGGGACGGGAGCGTCACCTAGCGGTCCTTCTAGGACATATTGTTTCCTGGCAGCTATGAGGATGATCCTCAGGTTCCGGACCCAGTCCGTATAGTTGCTGCCATCATCTTTCAGCTTGGTTTTCTCTAGGAACGCGTTGAAGTTCATGTTGACATTAGCGTTGGCCATTGATCTACAAGACATATTTGCAAAGTTTTTAGACTAAGTTCATGATAATAAAGTTCTAATCAAATTATGAACTCCCACTTAGATTAGACATCCCTCTAGTCATCTAAGTGTTACACGATCTGAGTCGACTAGCCCGTGTCCGATCATCACGTGAGACGGACTAGTCATCGTCGGTGAACATCTTCATGTTGATCGTATCTTCCATACGACTCGTGTTCGACCTTTCGGTCTCCGTGTCCCGAGGTCATGTCTGCACATGCTAGGCTCGTCAAGTTAACCCTAAGTGTTTTCGCTGTGTAAAACTGTCTTACACCCGTTGTATGTGAACGTAAGAATCCATCACACCCGATCATCACGTGGTGCTTAGAAGCGACGAACTGTAGCAACGGTGCACAGTTAGGGGAGAACACTTCTTGAAATTTTGTAAGGGATCATCTTATTTACTACCGTCGTCCTAAGTAAACAAGATGCATAAACATAATAAACATCACATGCAATTATATAGTTGTGACATGATATGGCCAATATCATAAAGCTCCATTGATCTTCATCTTCGGGGCTCCATGATCATCTTGTCACCGGCTTGACACCATGATCTCCATCATCGTGATCTCCATCATCGTGTCTTCATGAAGTTGTCACGCCAACGACTACTTCTACTTCTATGACTAACGTTTAGCAATAAAGTAAAGTAGTTTACATGGCGTTATTCAATGACACGCAGGTCATACAAAAAATAAAGACAACTCCTATGGCTCCTGCCGGTTGTCATACTCATCGACATGCAAGTCGTGAATCCTATTACAAAGAACATGATCTCATACATCACAATTCATCATTCATCACAACTTCTGGCCATATCACATCACATGATCAATCGCTGCAAAAACAAGTTAGACGTCCTCTAATTGTTGTTGCATCTTTTACGTGGCTGCAATTGGGTTCTAGCAAGAACGTTTTCTTACCTACGAATAACCACAACGTGATTTTGTCAACTTCTATTTACCCTTCATAAGGGCCCTTTTCATCGAATCCGCTCCAACTAAAGTGGGAGAGACAAACACCCGCCAGCCACCTTATGCAACTAGTGCATGTCAGTCGGTGGAACCGGTCTCACGTAAGCGTACGTGTAAGGTTGGTCCGGGCCGCTTCATCCCACAATACCGTTGAGCAAGAAAAGACTAGTAGAGGCAAGTAAGTTGACAAGATCCACGCCCACAACAAATTGTGTTCTACTCGTGCATTAGAGAACTACGCATAGACCTAGCTCATGATGCCACTGTTGGGGAACGTTGCAGAAAATTAAAATTCTTCCTACGGTTTCACCAAGATCCATCTATGAGTTCATCTAAGCAAGGAGTCAAGGGAGAGAGTTTGCATCTACATACCACTTGTAGATCGCGTGCGGAAGCTTGCAAGGTGATGATGTAGTCGTACTCGACGTGATTCGAATCACCGATGACCAAGCGCTGAACGGACAGCACCTCCGCATTCAACACACGTACGGGACGGGAGACGTCTCCTCCTTCTTGATCCAGCAAGGGGAAGGAGAGGTTGAGGAAGACAGCTCCACCGGCAGCACGACGGCGTGGTGATGGTGGAGAAGCAGTACTCCGACAGGGCTTCGCCAAGCACACAGAGGAGGAGAGGTGTTGGGGAGGGGAGGGTTGCGCCTTGCAGGGTGGTCTGGCTGCCCTCCCCTCACCCCTCTATTTATAGGGAGAAGGGAGAAGGGGGCCGGCCCCTCTAGAACCCATCTAGGGGGGGGGGGCGGCGGCCAAGGGGAGAGGGGGAGATGGTGGCTTGCCCCCCAAGCCAAGGGGGCGCCCCCTCTAGGGTTCCCCCCTCAACCCTAGGCGCAAGGGCCCAAGGGAGGGGGTGCGCCCAGCCCACCAGGGGCTGGCTCCCTGCCCCACGCAGCCCATGTGGTCCCCCGGGAGGGGTGGCCCCTCCCAGTGGACCCCCGGAACCCTTCCGGTGGCCCCGGTACAATACCGGTATGACCCCGAAACTTCCCGGTGTCCGTTTGACAGCTTCCCATATATAAATCTTTACCTCCGGACCCTTCCGGAGCTCCTCGTGACGTCGGGATCCCATCCGGGACTCCGAAAAACATTCGGTAGTCACATACTAGTCTTCCTAATAACCCTAGCGTCACCGAACCTTAAGTGTGTAGACCCTACGGGTTCGGGAGACATGCAGACATGACCGAGACGCTCTCAGGTCAATAACCAACAGCGGGATCTGGATACCCATGATGGCTCCCACATGCTCCTCGATGTTGTCATCGGATGAACCACGATGTCGAGGATTCGATCAAACCCTGTATACAATTCCCTTTGTCAATCGGTACGTTACTTGCCCGAGACTCGATCGTCGGTATCCCAATACCTTGTTCAGTCTCGTTACCGGCAAGTCACTTTACTCGTACCGTAATGCATGATCCCGTGTCCAACACCTTGGTCACATTGAGCTCATTATGATGATGCATTACCGAGTGGGCCCAGAGATACCTCTCCGTCATACGGAGTGACAAATCCTAGTCTCGATCCGTGTCAACCCAACAGATACTTTCGGAGATACCTGTAATGCACCTTTATAGTCACCCAGTTACGTTGTGACGTTTGATACACCCAAGGCACTCTTACGGTATCCGGGAGTTACACGATCTCATGGTCGAAGGAAGAGATACTTGACATTGGCAAAGCTCTAGCAAAACGAACTACACGATCTTTTATGCTATGCTTAGGATTGGGTCTTGTCCATCACATCATTCTCCTAATGATGTGATCCCGTTATCAACGACATCCAATGTCCATAGTCAGGAAACCATGACTATCTGTTGATCACAATGAGCTAGTCAACTAGAGGCTCACTAGGGACATATTGTGGTCTAAGTATTCACACGTGTATTACGATTTCTGGATAATACAGTTATAGCATGAATAAAAGACATTTATCATGAACATTGAAATATAATAATACTTTTATTATTGCCTCTAGGGCATATTTCCAACAATGGGCCCCTCTTGATAGTTTGCTTTGAATAAAACTCCTCCAGCAAGGCACAACATTGGTTTTACCATTTGCCTAATAATAACTAAAACTTGCATAGGGACTTTCCGGACCCCGTGGGCCAGTGCTCCTCATGAGTGTTGGTCCAAACCCAGGCAGACTGCGAGGCCGCCTCGGGGAAACCCGAGGTATGTGGTATATACCTATAGGCTGACCCATCCAGACATGGCCTGAGACGAGATACACGCGACTATTATCAGGGTGACGGCACGCCGGGAGGTCTTGCTGGACTAGTTTACCATTGTCGAAATATCTTGTGCACCGAGATTCCGAGTCTGATCAAAGGGTCCCGCAATGGAGCATTGTCTCTGCGGATCATGAGCTTGTCATGGGCTAAGTTGGGACACCCCTGCAGGGTTTAAACTTTCGAGAGCCGTGCCCGCGGTTATGTGGCAGATGGGAATTTGTTAATATCCGGTTGTAGAGAACTTGACACTTGACTTAATTAAAATACACCAACCGCATGTGTAATCGTGATGGTCTCTTTCCGATGAGGTTCGGGAAGAGAACACGGTGGGGTTATGCTTGAACGTAAGTAGCTCAGGATCACTTCTTGATCACTTCTAGTTTACGACCGTTGCGTAGTTTCTCATCTTAATCTTGTACTCGTATGTTAGCCACCATATTTTCTTAGTGCTTGATGCAACTCCACCTTATAACCACATCCTACCTTTAAGCTTAAATAGTCTTGATCTCGTGGGTTTTGAGATTGCTGAGTCCTCGTGACTCACAAATACTACAAAAACAGTTACAGGTGATGCCACCAAGCTCAAGTGGGAGTTCGATGATAACCTTGGCCGTTACTATGTTTCCTTTCCGGATGATCAGCAGTGGCGCCCAGTAGGGACAATCAGGACTTAGCATGGGGGTTGTCTTATTTTCATTTGGATCCGTCTGTAGTCGGACCTTGTGTGTACTCTAAATGATGTATGAATAATTTGATCATTGTGTGATGTGGCGATTGTAAGCCAACTATTTACTTCCTTGTTCATTTACATGGGAATGTGTGAAGATGACCCTTCTTGCGATCATACCAAAATGCGGTTATGCCTCTAAGTCGTGCCTCGACACGTGGGAGATATAGCCGCATCTTGGGCGTTACATGAGCTTATTGCAAGCATGTATTGAATAAGAAGATTGTGTGATCATTCATTCTTATCTTCAAGGTATCATCCAAATGAGTAGAGTTGGAAAGGTTCAAGGTTGATCAAGACTAAGTCAAGAGTGAATCAAGTTGATCAACTCACAAAGTGTAGAAGATGTACCGAGAGGGATCAAGTGATCCCATGGTATGGTAAGCATTGTCCATTATGCTATGTTTACTAACCCATGATCTACATGTGAGTTCTATGTGGGGTTATGTTTGTTTCCATGGGTTTGCATCAAGAGGAAGATCTCATACAACCCATCGAGGATGACATCAAGTGGCGATCATCATCAAGTTTGCGGTGTGCAAGTTCAAGTGGAGCATCACGATGAAGCTTGCCGTCCATTGTGGTGTCAATGGACTTGTGAAAATGTGCCAAAGAGTGGCTCACCCAGAGTGGACTATGGGGGAGCAATCAACTAGTCTTCATCGAGCTAACGCAATCAAGAAAGGTGGTCCAACTTGAGGGAGTCAAGATTGTCATCATCTAGCTCAAGTGGACTTCGTGCAAGGCAAAGGTTTTCCCTTGGTAGGTTTTCTATTTGACCGGTCTCATGGTGATAGTTTGGAGACTGGGTTATAGGATCGATAGCGGTACTATCAAGGGGGGCTCTCAAGTGAGTAGCTTGATCGTATCATTTTACCGGTCTTATTCGAGGAAGGGTTCTCACCATTTTCTTATGGGACTTTTCTAATTTGCTTATTATTGTTATTTCTATCAAGATTGTGTTAGCCCATGTCGTTAGCTTTCCAACAAACTTGGTTTTGTTGAATTCAAAGTCCGTTTGCAAAAGTTGTGGCTGTTTTGGTTCCCTTAAAAGGCTGCAGTGGTACTACCGCGGCTACTACCGCTTGGAGGGGATGTAATTTTTTACTGCCGCTCCAGAGTGGTACTACCGTGGCTACTTCCATGGCTACTTCCTCTTTGGACCAAAATCTCATATTAAGTCCAGCCGTGGTAGGCACGGATGTATTTTTTACTACCGCTCGCAAGCAGTAGTACCGCTACCCTTAGCGGTAGTACCGCTACCCCTAGCAGTAGTATCGTGAGGACGAGCAGTAGTACCGCTCCAGCGGTTCTACTGGCCTTTTGCCTCCTCGCTACTGTTTTTCAAAGGACTTCCACTGCCCTAGCGGTAGTACTGTGCGGGCTATGAGCATAATGGTTGGATTTTTTCCCACCTATAAAAGGGGATCTTCTTCCCCAATAAACCTTATCCTTTGAGCTCGTGTTCTTCCCCCATTGTTGACCTTCTTCGAGCTTGCTAACTCTCAATCCCTCCATGGATTCTTGCTAGTTTTGAGGGAAAAGAGAGAGGAGATCTAAATCCACATTTCCACCAATCACTTTCTCCTCTATGTGAGGGGAACCCCTTGGATCTAGATCTTGGAGTTCTTGGTGTTCTCCTTCTTGTTCTTCCTCTCATTTCCCTCCCTAGCATTAGTTGCTTTGGTGGGATTTGAGATGGAAGGACTTGGGCACTCCGTGTGTGCCCTTGCCATTGCATTTGGTGCATCGGTTTGAGTTCTCCACAGTGATACGTGGAAGTTACAAGTTGAGAAGCTTATTACTCTTGGGTGCTTGGTACCCTTGAGCTTGTTCCTCTTGGGTGCTTGGGCGCCCTAGATAGTTGGTGGTGTTCAGAGCTCAATCATTGTGGTGTAAAGCTCCGGGAAAGTGTCAGGGTCTCCGATTAGGTTGTGGAGATCAAGCCGAGCAATTTGACGGGTTCTAGTGGCCGCCCCCCAAGGGTTGCCAAAGTGTACGGGTTCGGTGACTGCCCTCAAGGGGCCCTTAGTGGAATCACGACATCTTGCATTGTGCGAGGGCATGAGGAGATTACGGTGGCCCTAGTGACTTCTTGGGGAGCATTGTGCCTCCACACCGCTCCAAACAGAGATTAGCATCCGTGAGGGTGTGAACTTCGGGATACATCATCGTCTCCGCGTGCCTCGGTTATCTCTTATCCGGGCCCTTTACTTATGCACTTTACTTCGTGATAGCCATATTGTTTCTTGTCATATAGCTTGCTATCACTTAGTTGTTTATCTTTCTTAGCATAACTTGTTGGTGCACATAGGTGAGCCTAGTTGTTGTAGGTTTTGTGCTTGACAAATAACCGCTAGGTTTATTCCGCATTTGTTCAAGCCTAAACCGTAATTATTTTAAAGCGCCTATTCAGCCCACCCCCTATAGGAAACATCCTTGATCTTTCAATTGGTATCAGACCCTCGTCTCTCTTTGTTAGGCTTAACCGCCTAGAGAGTAAGGATGTCGACTAGGGGATTAGGATTCTCTGACACTCTTAGTTTCGATGGCACAAATTTTGATGTTTGGGTAATTCGCGTGCTTAATCTCTTTAGGGTCATGGACCCAAATTTAGAGTGAATTGTAGATATGGGTTTTTCTCCTCCAAAGGATCCGCAAATATTATCTTTAGAGGATCAGAAAAACTCTTATCTCAATGCCCAAGCTTCTAATGTGCTTTTCAATGCTTTGAGCAATGTAGTTATATTTCAACTCATGCCGTTCTAGGATGCTCATTGAGTTGTGGACAATGCTTCAAGTTAAATATGGCGTGTCCAAGATATTTGGATATGATTGTACTCTCTCCACCTCCGGTCGTATAGTGTTCTCAACTTCCTCTAGTTCACCTACATCTGGTTTGCCACAAGGTAATGCTATGGTGAGTAGTGTTGGTCATTGCAATGATGATAGTGTGCTTATCGTTGATGACTCTCCATTACTATCTTATTACAATGCTCCATCTTTGGACTTTAACACTTCGTGCACCTTACATGTTTCACATGCTTGTGTTGATAGTCCGTGCATATCATGTATAAATAGCTTGACTAAATCTCATGATGATATGCTTTCTATATCTAGTTGCCATGCTAAATATTCATGTATTTCCTCGAGTTGTTATGCTAACAATGTAGAGGAAACACAACACCCCATGGAACAAGATGTGGTCTTGAATGGTGCTTCAAGGGATCCCACATCATCATCTATTGCATTTTGCCTTATGGCTAAGGCTTCAAAGGTATCTCCCACTTTGAATCCCGATATATCTTATGATGATAAGAATGATGATGATGTTGATAATGATGAAGAGAATGATAATGTTGCCTCCTTAAAAATTGAGGGGGAAATGGGGTTTAAAGCTCTTCATAAAAATAAAATTGCTCGTTCCAACTTCATGGAAATCATGTCCATTGCCATTAAGGGCAAGAATTATATTGAGGAGTTGGAATCTCATCCTGAGGAGCATGAGGTCACCATTGAGAAAATGGAAGGTCACGAGCATGATTACACTAATGAGATTGCGGACCTCTCTCAAGCTCTTGAACTTGAACAAACCACCAAGGAATCTCTTGAGGAGACTTTTGCTCTAGAATTATCTAGAGTGAAGTAATCTCATGATAGAGCTCTTGAGGTGTCCAATGATTTTGAAACTAAAAATGAGAAGCTTGAAGTTGTGCATGTGAAACTCCTTGAGGACTTTGGGCACCTCAAAAATGGCTCAAGGGTCATTAAGAGTGAGCTCCTCAAACTCACCGAGTCTCATGCACAACTTAAAGCTTCATATTCAAAAGAGCTTGTCAAGTTTCCTTCCCCTCTTGCTATTGTTGATGATGCTTGTGCTACTAACTCTATTACTTGTGAAGCATCCATTTTGAAGGGGAATGTTGAGCTACGGGCTCAACTTGAGTTGCTATCTATAGCAATTATGGGAAATTGGAAGAAAGTGATGAAAAGCTCTCAAGATCTCATGATGATCTTCTAGTATCGCATAATGTGCTAAAGATAGCTCGTGAGGCCATGATTGCTAAGGTAACATCTAGTGAGCCTCATGTGGATACTAGCACTACTACAAGTCAAAATGATATATTGCCATGTGCTAGTCCTTGTAATTCATCCACTCACAATGTTGGTACATCTTGTGATGAATTGCTTTCCTTTCCTTGTTGCTCTAATGATGAATCTTATACTTCCTCCAGTACTTGTGTTGAGACTAACCATGTAGAGGAAATCAAAGAGCGCAAGGCCCAAGTCACTTCTTTGAAGAAAGACTTGGAAAAGAGTCATGAAGGGAAATCCACACTCAACAATATCTTGAGTGTGCAAAAATCCCCCAATGACAAAGGTGGACTTGGATTCAACTCCAATAAGAAGAAGAAGTTCATGATCACCAAGAAGAAGGGCCAAGAACAAGTCAAGAATTTGGCTAAGATTGTTTGCTTCAAGTGCAAAATTGAAGGGCATCATGTTAGATCTTGCCCATTGAAGAAGAAGCCCATTAGTGACAAGCAACAAGGGAAGCGTCAACAAGTTCACTCTCATGCTCAACCTCAAGTTGAAGAAAGGCCTCTTCCCAAGAAGACTCAAGCTAATGCTTCTCAAGTTGAGAAATCAAGTGAGAAGAAAGTGAAGAGTAGACGTTGCTACCTATGTCGTGAGAAAGGTCACGTCGCTTCTTCATGCATGAATGGTACCTTATCCAACCCTATTATAATTGATGATGTCTATTCTCTTGGGAAGGATAAGGTTGGCAATGTGTTTGCCAAATTTGTTGGTACTCAAAGTGGTGTCAAGAAAAGAATCATTTGGGTAGCCAAGCCTATTGTGACTAACTGTCGGATTTCGGGTTCCGGCAAAACCCTTAAGGTTCGAACACTGGGGTGCACGCGAAGATCTCTCCCTCACCGATCACGCCCTCAAGCACTTCGCGATCTCAAAGGCTAGCTCAACGAACTCGCAACACAAGAGACACAAGATTTATACTGGTTCAGGCCACCGTTGCGGTGTAATACCCTACTCCAGTGTGGTGTGGTTGATTGCCTCTTTGGCCGAGGATGAATAGTACAAGAGGAAGAACAGCCTCCTGAGGAGAGGTGTTCTTGTGCTTGGTGGATGTGAGGATGGGTTGGATCTAGTCCAGGTTGAGGTGGTTGCCATCCTTTTTCTACTACTGTGGTGGCTAATCCTATTTATAGAGGCCCTGGTCCTCTCCCCAAATATTGAGCGGGAAGGGAGCCAACAACGGCCAATTTGAAAGGGGATAGCTAGTACAAGTTATCCTGACAAAAGCAGCCTTCGCCTGCCAAAGGCTCTGGTGGTGATGCCACCGTGGGCTCCACGGTGACCCCCATCCTGCCGTCCTACTGGTCTTGGTCTCATTGCACCGATATGGAAACCTTTGCTTTACGCCTCGGTACTCTTCGTCTGCGCTTGCCTCCTTAGCACCAAAGAGGAAACAAGGACACTGTGCACGCTGGCACCCGCCTGGTCTCGATCGTCATGGCTCACGTCATTGGAACCTTGCGAGGTTTGCCTTGCCTTGATCTCTCCGCCCCTCACGAGCCAGCTTGGTGAGGCCGCTCCTGAGGAGGTCTTGTGTCGTCCGCCTCACGAGGCTTGGCCCCTTGCGAGGGTCTTGAATGCTTGTTGGTGAAGTTGGGCCATACGGGCCCGCTTGCAGCGCCATGTCGTGGGCCGCAGGCAGGCAAGTCTGGGGACCCCCGTTCCCAGAACGCTGACAGTAGCCCCCGGGCCCAAGGTGGGCTCGGTCTTGGATTTGAGGCGAAGCCAAGGGGCAAGTGCGGAGCGCCGCGACCCCCAATAGCTTGCGGCCTTGGTCGATGCATGGTGGTTGATTGGACGTGGGCGTCTCCGCTTCCCCACATTGTCTCGGCAACTGCCCGACTATCAAAAGGCTGGCGTAGACAGCGCTTGCCTTCACTACTTCCTTTCGCCTTGCTCCAGATCCCCTTTCTTGCTCTCTGCTTCTGAAATCTCCAGATCTACCCCATCCTTTTCCGCATCAACGACCAATGGCGCCCCAGAGGGTCAAGCCCGCCTCGTTGTCGGCTTGGTACGAGCCAGCACTCGATGCACCCAATGTCTCAGAGAAGAACCTCGCCGCCACGCGCTTGCTGACGGCGGGGGAACGCAACAAGAGGGGGAAGACTGAGCTCCGGGCCGGCTCCGATGTGCTGGAGCCCGAGGGAAGCACCTTCTTCTCCTTATTCACAAGCAACATCATCGTGGGGCTGGTTCCCCCCTTCTCTGACTTCTTCTATGAGGTCCTTGACCACTACGGACTGCAGGTGCTACATCTTCATCCCAACTCTATCCTTCTCTTGTCGATCTTCGCCTACTACTGCGAGGCGTACCTCGGCGTGATGCCGTCCGTGGCTCTGCTGCACCACTTCTTCTTCCTCCGCATCAACGATGGCCATACCTCCGGGTGTGCCAATTTCATCGCGGCCGGTAAGGCCAACTCAATCTTGAAGACTAGGAAGAGGGCCGATAGCTTCCGGAGCAAGTGGGCCATGATGGACGCCAAGTGCGTCCACCCACGCTTGACGCTGCTGACGTAGATGCCCCAGTCTGACAAGGGGTGGTCTTGCGCGAAGCTCACTGATGAGCGGGCGATGTTGGTGCTAGAGCAGATGAACGCCGACTTGAAGCCGGGCAACTCGAAGGCGGCAAAGGTGAAAGGGGCCATGCTCCTGAGGGAATTCCTAATGTTGCGCGTAGCCCCACTTCAGGTGTGTACGCGCCCCTTGTGGGAGCTTGGGAATGAAGAGGACAAGGTTCTCCTGAGCCCGAGAGCCTTGTCCGATGATGAGCTGGCTGTGTCTCTCCACATCCTGGTCGGGGACGACCAGGAGTACCCACCGAATGTCTTCACTCCCTTGTTCCACCGCAAGGACGGGGCACTGGTCGTGGCCTCCAGGACGACCTTTGACGGGCGCAGACTGGTGCCGCCGGTGCCCACCGGGGCCCCTGCGGCGCCGATGCCGGTGGAGCTGTCTTCTAGTGAGTACCGCAGGGAGGAAGAGGAGGAGGAGGAAGACTCGGAGGTGACCCCTGAAGGGATGGGGGAGACCTCCCCCTTGAGAAAAGCTGACATCCTTCGCACCCTTCCTGACGATGATGAGGCTAACGCCCGCCAGGAGAAGGGAGAGCCGCCCGTCATCCCGATGAGGGACCGATCGGCGTTGATCTCTAGGATGCTGCTTCTGCTCCGACGCCGCCTGGAGCTGCTTCTGGCCCAGCTGCCGCTCCTGCTTCTGCTCCCAGAGCTGGCGCGCCTGCGCCTCGGGTCGCGAAGCTCTCCGGCTTCAAGCTCCCGAAGCGGGGGGACTATGTCGCGGTGGATCAGTAAGTGTCCCCGTCTTGCCTTGTTCTTGCTGTTGATGCTTGTTTCCGACTCTTTTTCCTTGTTGTGTAACCAGGCCGATGCCTACGGCGAAGAGGAGAAGGGAGAGCGAGGTGCTGCTGCTTGAGCCCAGGTTGCCTCCTGCGACCGCGCCCCTCTCCATGAGCAAAGGTGGGGACGGTGATCGTGCTTCTCCAGCCCGATCATCCTCACGAGGCTAGGTGGAGCATCCTCGGGAGGAGTCAGCCCCTGAGGCGCCGCTGACTCAGGAGGTGCCAACGTCCAGCTCGGGTGCTGAGGTCCAAGAGGCTCAGGAGCTTCCTGCCTCCCAGGCCATGGTGATGACGATGCCTCTTCCTCCTTCTTATGCCATGTTGCTGACCCCAGGTTCCTCTGCTTCTCCTGACGTCCTAGAGCGAGCCCTTTCTAAGATGGCCCTGCTGCGAGAAGACCTCCAGAGCGCCAAACCCCTCCTGGCGGCTGGTCGCCTGGAGCTGGTTTCTGGTTGGCTCCATTCTGACATGTCTGTTCGTACGGCGCTGAGCCAGGTCACGACGACCTTTGAGGGGGAGAAGCGAGCCTCAGCTTAGGCAGCAGTTGCTCGCGAGGCGGCGCTGAAGGACGTCCAGGCCACCCAAGGTCGCTGTCGGGTGCTGGAGGCCGAGCTGAAGATCCTGCATGATGAGCGTACTGAAGATGCCCATGGCCGTAAGGCGGAGGAAGAGAGGATGAAGGTCCGGGAAGACACCGTCAAGGGTCGCGACGCCGAGCTGGAGCAGCTGGCACAGGCGCAGGCCGCTGAGAGCGGCCAGCTAGAGGAGCTAGAGCAAAATATGCAGGCTGAGAAGGCCGAACTCGATGCCAAGACGAAGGTTCTGGCCGAGGACTGCGCGGCCTTCGCACTTTTGGATAAGAGGTCTCGCGAGGCTCTGAAGTCACTCTATGAGAAGGGCTTGGAGAAGCCGTTGGCCACCAATGAGGACGGCCCCGCCTAGTTGCTTCCCTACTTGGTCGAGGCGCTCGAGGAAGTCATGCGCGGCATCGGCCCCATGGCAGAGGCTGAGGCTCGTGTCCTTTCTTCAGCCGCGTTGACGCGCATCTTCAGCCACCTCCATCTTCACGATCCTGCCGCCCACCTTGACGAGCTGCTGGAGCCCGTGGCTGATGAACACCGCGTAGCCACCGCCGCAGCCGTGAAAGGTCAGGTGGAAGCCCTGCTGGAGAAGTTCGACGCCTTCGCCCCCGCGCCTTCAACCGATGGTGCAGGTGAAGGCAACGCCACCCAGGAGGGGGTGCCTCTTGCAGGTGCCGGCGGTATCGAGGGATGACTAGCTTGCGACTCCTTTCCTGTTGAAACTCCTGCAGCATGTAGCATGCCTCGTGGTGGAGTTTAAACTTGTGTTCGATATTCGGAGGACAATATGTCTTGTAATATTTGCTTTGAGATTTTGTGATTTCCTTCCCATTTGCTTTACGTTCTACGTCGGCAGAGCCCGACCCCGCGCTTACTTCAGCCGCTGTTGGGCCGACCGGATCACCAGGACAGTCCAAGGAGTGAGGGGCTACGTGGTTAGTTAGGCTCCTGAGTCACGATGCTCAGGAGTCCCCCTTGACGCGTGATGACCCACAAGTATAGTGTATCTATCGTAGTCCTTTTGATAAGTAAGTGTGTCGAACCCAATGAGGAGCAGAAGGAAATGATAAGCGGTTTCCAGCAAGGTATTCTCTGCAAGTACTGAAATAAGTGGTAACAGATAGTTTTGTGATAGGATAATTTGTAAAGAGCAACAAGTAACAAAAGTAAATAAAGTGCAGCAAGGTGGCCCAATCCTTTTTGTAGCAAAGGACAAGCCTGGACGAACTCTTATATAGAGAAAAGCGCTCCCGAGGACACATGGGAATATCGTCAAGCTAGTTTTCATCCCGCTCATATGATTCACGTTCGGTACTTTGATAATCTGATATGTGGGTGGACTGGTGCTTGGGTACTGTCCTTACTTGGACAAGCACCCCACTTATGATTAACCTTTATTGCAAGCATCCGCAACTACAATAAAGGTATTAAGGTAAACCTAACCATAGCATGAAACACATGGATCCAAATCAGCCCCTTACGAAGCAACACATAAACTAGGGTTTAAGCTTCTGTCACTCTAGCAACCCATCATCTACTAATTACTCCCCAATGCCTTCCTCTAGGCCCAAACAATGGTGAAGTGTCATGTAGTCGACGTTCACATGACACCACTAGAGGGATGACAACATACATCTCATCAAAATATCGAACGAAGACCAAATTCACATGACTACTAATAGCAAGACTTCTCCCATGTCCCCAGGAACAAACGTAACTACTCACAAAGCATGTTCATGTTCATAATCAAAGGGGTATTAATATGCATATAGGATCTGAACATATGATCTTCCACCAAATAAACCAACTAGCATCAACTACAAGGAGTAATTAACACTACTAGCAACCTACTAGCACCAATCCCGGACTTGGAGACAAGAATTGGATACAAGAGATGAACTAGGGTTTTGAGAGGAGATGGTGCTGATGAAGATGTTGATGGAGATTTCCCTCTCCCGATGAGAGGAGCGTTGGTGATGATGATGGCGATGATTTCCCCTTCCTGGAGGGAAGTTTTCCCAGCAGAACAGCTCCGCCAGAGCCCTAGATTGGTTCCGCCAAGGTTCCGCCTCGTGGCGGCAGAGTTTCGTCCGAGAAGATGGCTTATGATTTTTTTCTCATTGAAAGACCTCATATAGCAGAAGATGGCCATCGGAGGGCCACCAGGGGGCCCACGAGGTAGGGGGGCGCGCCCCCACCCTCGTGGGCAGGGTGTGGCCCCCCGGTGAACTTCTTCCGCTGAGTATTTTTTTATATATTCTGAAAACGTCTTCCGTGAAGTTTCAGGACTTTTGGAGCTGTGTAGAATAGGTCTCTAATATTTGCTCCTTTTCCAGCCTAGAAACCCAGCTGCCGGCATTCTCCCTCTTTATGGGAAACCTTGTAAAATAAGAGAGAATAGGCATAAGTATTGTGACATAATGTGTAATAACAGCCCATAATGCAATAAATATCGATATAAAAGCATGATGCAAAATGGACGTATCAACTCCCCCAAGCATAGACCTCGCTTGTCCTCAAGCGAAAGCCGAAATCGAAAAATATGTCCACATGTTTAGAGATAGAGGTGTCGATAAAAATAAAATACGGACATGAGGGCATCATGATCATTATCAGAATAGCAGCTTATATAATTCTTGTCATACGATTTCTTATGCTAGAGTAATAATTTCAATCACAATTCCAAGTACGAATCATAAACTTTATTGAAAACTAACAAACTATAATCTCAGTCATTGGAGCAATTGCAATTTATCATAACATAGGAAAGAGTCAATGTATGAGAGCTTTTCAGCAAGTCCACATACTCAACTATCATATAGTCTTTCACAATTGCTGACACTCACACAATACTTATGGGTATGGAGTTTTGATCGGACACAGAGAAACATAGGGGCTTATAGTTTTTCCTCCCAACGTTTTACCTCAAGGGTAATGTCAACAATAATAGTTCATGAAAACTCACATCCAATTAGCCATATATACCAGGATCTTTCCAACATACTGTGCTTGCCAAAGGATAAAATGTAAAAAGGAAAGGAGAAGATCACCATGACTCTTATGCAGGGTTGGAGATAAAAGTAAAAGATAGGCCCTTCACAGAGGGAAGCAGAGGTTGTCATGCGCTTTTATAGTTGGATGCACAAAATCTTAATGCGAAAGAATGTCACTTTATATTGCCACTTGTAATATGGACCTTTGTTATGCAGTCTGTCGCTTTTATTTCTTCCATATCGCACGATCGTATAAAGCTTATTTCTCCCACACTAATAAGTCATACATATTTAGAGAGCAATTTTTATTGCTTGCACCAATGACAACTTACTTGGAGGATCTTACTCAATCCATAGGTAGGTATGGTGGACTCTCACGACAAAACTGGTTTAAGGGTATTTGGAAGCACAAGTAGTATCTCTACTTGGTGCTATGAATTTGGCTAGCATGAGAGGGAAAGGCAAGCTCAATCATGTTGGATGATACATGACAATATAATTTATTTCAGATGTAAGAAAACATAACCCATTACGCTGTCTTCCTTGTCCAACGTAAACTCTTTAGCATGTCATATTTTAATGAGTGCTCACAATCATAAACGATGTCTAAGATAGTATATCTATATATGAAGACCTCTCTTTCTTTATTACTTCCTATTAATTGCAACGATGACCAAAACTATTTTTGTCAACTCTCAACAACTTTTATTCATCACACTTTTTCTATGTGAGCTCATTACTCTCCATGAGATCCATATGATCTCTTTGTTTCTTTTTATTTCTTTCTCTTTTCTTTTATTCACTTAAGATCATGGCAAAATAATCAAGCCCTTGACTGAACACTAATTTTTGTTATATATAGCTCACGGACTCGATTACATAGAAGGATCATAAAGCAAAACTCACAAGTAGATCATACTAAGAACTTTTATGCTACTAGATCAAGATATTACCAAAAGGATCGAACTAACAAAAACAGTAAAGATAAAAGTGATGGTGATATGATACCGGGGCACTCCCCCAAGCTTGGCAGTTACCAAGGGGAGTGCCCATACCAGATACTCAATTCTTCTTTGTTGGTGGAGACGGTGATGATTTTGTTGATGGCGTAGGCTTGTCATCCTTCTTCCAAGGCATAGGCTCACCATCATAGAAGGATGATCGAGTCTCCTGAAACCTCAAATCTGCAGCCAAACTCATCCTCTTGAATCTATATTCATACTCACAGTTTTGATTTTGCAGGTTGTAGATCTGGGCTTGGAGGTGTTCGTTTTTCTCTTGAAGCTTGAAGATGGCCTCCCCAATGTCCTTGACGTCTAGCTTGTGGTTGTTGGTGAACTCCGTGATCATAATGTGATTGGAATCGAGTCCACGCTCCACCATCTCCTAACACTTGAAAACTTCTTGCTCCAATGCCTCGAGCCTTGCCTCTGTGCTTCCGATCTTCCTTGGTCCCTCAGCATCGCAGATGTGCAACAACCCCTCACGCACCTCAATGGTTTGAGGGTGTTGCAGCACTTCTGCGAGGTAGGGGTTGATGACCTTCTCGAAGAACTGGTCCTTGGGGGCACTTGAAGATGACATGATGACCTGGATCTGTCAGAAAAACAACTAGAAACAAAAACAGGAGATTTTTGCGTGATACAGGAGTCAAAACCCCCGGGAGAATATATAATGAACTTTTACCGACCAAAATACGTAATGTGTAAGAAAACGGAGTTCGGAGAGCAGACGAGGTGCCCACGAGGTAGGGGGCGCGCCCAGGGGGGTAGGGCACGGCCTCCACCCTCGTGGAGCCCTCGTGTCCTTCCCGGACGGCTACTTATTTTTCTATTTTTCTAAATATTCCAAAACAGAGAAATATTGCCTTAAAACTGTTTTGGAGTCAGTTTACTTACCGTACCACATACCTATTCCTTTTCGGAGTCTGAAACGTTCCAACAAGTGTCCCTTATGTATTCCTCCGGGGTTACGGTTTCAATAACATTGGTTTCAACATTTATGGGATTACCTGAGATATAATGTTTGATTCTTTGACCGTTCACCACCTTCGTATTTGTGCCTTCGAAGTTGTTGATTTTTATGGCACCGGAACGATAGACCTCCTCGATAACATAAGGACCTTCCCATTTAGAGATAAGTTTTCCTGCAAAAAATCTTAAACGAGAGTTGTATAGCAATACATAATCTCCTACATTAAACTCACGCTTTTGTATTCTTTTGTCATGCCATCTTTTAACTTTTTCTTTAAACAACTTGGCATTTTCATAGGCTTGGGTTCCCCATTCATCAAGTGAGCTAATATCAAATAACCTCTTCTCACCGGCAAGTTTAAAATCATAATTGAGCTCTTTAATAGCCCAATATGCCTTGTGTTCTAGTTCGAGAGGTAAGTGACATGCTTTTCCATAAACCATTTTATACGGAGACATACCCATAGGATTTTTATATGCAGTTCTATAGGCCCATAATGCAATAAATATCGATATAAAAGCATGATGCAAAATGGACGTATCAACGCGCAAACAGCTTGTGGAAAGGAGATGAAGTGGTAGGTCTTGTGTTCTATGTCGGCAGGGCCCGACCCCGCACATACCTCAACCGCCATTGGTCCGACCTGATCACCAGGACAGGCCAAGGAGTGAGGGGCTACATGATCAGTTAGGCTCCTGAGTCCAGATGCTCACGAGTCCCCCTTGAAGTTCAAACGACCTTCATACCTTAGCCCCGCTTGGGAGGGCGCGCGACGACCAGGTCCGAGGGACCTGGCGGAGTGGCATACGCTTGGGCGTGACCTGAGCACAGACCCCGTGCCCAGCCCCCTCGCGCGGCTCTCTTGAGGGGAGGCATTGCATTGAGGCCAGACACCGAGCCCGAAGGCTCCCTGAGGTTGATACAGTCGTGAGACCGCCCTCAGTTGTTTATCACTAGGACGGACCATGGCGCTTCCGCACTTGCATGGGCATAGCCGCTCCTTGGCAGTGTCGACTGCCAGCACGGAGCATGGTGCTTCCACTGGCATGTGGGAGGGGACTCGCTACCGCGGAGAGCCCCCGAGGCATGTACAGCCCCGCCCTGACACGTGGCTTGCACGGCAAGGCTAGACAAGGTGTGTCTGGGCACTCGTGAGCCAGCACGGGACTCACGAGGCCTTACCTCAAGGCGGGTTGCGCGTGGTCTTGATTCTTGTTTGCTGTGTTGGTCCTGTGAGGTGGTCAGACAACCTGTGCCGAACGAATCTCCTGAGGTTATCGCGTGAGAAAGCCAAGCACCAATGGCCCCAAGAGGTGACGTGAACGAGGCCGGCCTGCCAGACAGAGCTCAGCCATTGGATTTATCGACGCTGCAGGGATGGACCCAAGCACAGACGCCGTGCCTAACCCTCTCACGCGAAGGGTCCTAAAGAAAGACGACCTGCGCACGGCTCCCGTGGTGGGTGACAATCAAGCAGGTGATAGTCATAGATACATTAAGCATGGAAGGAAAACTAGCTCAGGTAAATGCATGAACGATACGCGCCACTGGGTCCGGCCCGAGTGGCTTGGGGATGATGCAGCCCGAGGGGCACCCCTAGCAAGGTAAGCTAAAGACATAAAAAAGAAGGGATACATGCCACAGGGACAGACCCACGCGGCCTGGGAATATGCAGCCCCCCGGGCGCTCCCAGCTAAATAAACTTGGAAAATGTCACCTGGTTCCGTTGATGAAGGGATGTTGAGGCAGCTGAAGGTATGAGGCGAAGGGGTTGCTCCTCACGAGCCACCTGGGCCCTGAGCCTCGGGAGGCTCTGAGGGTCCAGGCGGTTCCTTGAGGACCATCGCCATCTCTGCCAGGACTCCGTGGTGCCTGGCCTCTTGACTCGCCATGATGCCCCGCAAGTTGCGCTGGAAGGCTGCAGCCACGCTTGGCAGGCCGAACGACATGCGAATGTAGCTGTGAGGTGGACCTTCGCAGCGGCCAACACGCGAAGGCCAGATGCGCTCCTGAGATGCGGCTCGGTTGAGCCCTGGTATGTCGATGCAGATGTGCAGCTGACCACCCTTGCCTAGGTGGGGAGCAACCCCAGGTGGGCGGCGGTCGTCGTGTATTGCTCTTGCCTCCTGTAGCTCCTGAGATACCTTGGTGATGAACTCCTGAGCGCCGAGCGCTCCTTTCCCAGTGTCCTCCTGAGGGAGATGTGCCGCGAAACATGCCTCCAAGTGGTGCTCGAGCGCCTCCCTCGTGACGTTGGCAAGGTCTGAGGCCCTCCAGAAAAAGAGCCCCCAAGCCTTGCCCGAGGAGGGCACCAGGCGTGCCTTCCTATGCGACAAAGGGAGGCGCCCCATGTGCGGGCGTTGATCCTGATGAGGTACCACTTGTGGCGCTGCCCTCCTGAGGTCCGGCACAGAGTAGCTGCTTCTTCTTCTTGGGGACGACCTCAGGAGGGTACCGAACTGCATTGTTGCCGGGGTCTTTGATTGACGCTGCTTGGAAGGCGCGCTGGAGGGAGCACACCACATCTCTTTCTTCACAGGGGACTGTGATGATCCCGCAGCTTCCTGGCATCTTGAGGACATTGTAGCCGTGGTGCATCACTGCCATGAACTTGGCCAGGGCCGGATACCCAAGGATGGCATTGTACGGCAAACGAATGTGGGCGACGTCGAAGTCGATGAGCTCGGTGCGGTAGTTGTTGCATTCTCCAATTGTGACTGGGAGGCGGACCTGACCTATTGGCGTGGTGGAGCCGTCGGTCACTCTTGAGAAAGGTTTGGTAGGCTGGAGCTGATCGTATGGCACTTGAAGGTTGTGAACGTCTCGATAGACAGGACGTTGAGCCCTGCCCCGCCGTCGATGAGGGTCTTGGTGACTTGCATGTTGCTGATGACGGGTGAACAAAGCATTGGGAGAGCGCCAGCGGTGGCCGCACACTTGAGATGATCTGCTGAGCTGAAGGTAACAGCGCACTTGGATCACCTGAGCAGGCGTGTAGCCTCGAGCTTGGGAAGAACTGCGTTCACCTCACGAGCAAACTGCTTGAAGATACACTATGAGGCTGGGGCTTGAGCCCCGCCCAAGATGCAGGCGATAGCACGCGGCTCCTGGAAGCCCCCAACCCCCTCGTCTTGGTGGTGGTCATCATTCCTTCTTGGTGGCGGTAGTGGAGGAAGCCCAGCATTGCCCTGAGGACGGTCCTCGCAAGGTTGATTCCTCCAGGCACCTTCATGAGGCTGATCCTGCCAGCGGTCCTCATGAGGCCGGTCGCGCCACTCCTAGCGTGGGCCCCAGTCGTCCTAACGTCCTCTGCCGCGTCCTCCTCCTTGGCCGTAGCCTCATTTGTTGCGCTCGGGGCGTCGACCGAAGCATCCGTCGCGCATGGCTCGGAGCTCTTGGCAATCGTTGGTGTTGTGGTTGTGTACGTTGTGGAAGGCGCAGAACGGTCGGCTGCCCTTGGATGACTCAGGCTGGTCCCTGCCGCGCTTCGTGTCCAGCTCTGCCGCGAGCACGACGACTCCCTTGCGCTTCACGTCCTTGGCCTTGGCTTTCTTCTCCTTTGGGTCGGCAGCCGGGAGCTTGAGAAGGGAAAGGCGCCCTTCCTCAGCCCTTGCTCACTTGGTCGCCAGGTTGAACAACTCCAGGGATGTGCACAACTCCTCGTGGATGGTGAGCTTCTCCTTCATCTTGATGTCGCGGACACCATTGGAGAACGCAGAGATGATGGCCTCGTCCGTCACCTTGGGGATCTTGAGACAAACATTGTTGAAGCGCTGGATGTGCTTCTGGAGGGCCTCCCCTGGTTGTTGCTTGACGCAGCGCAAGTCACCCACGGCCGGGGGGCGGTCGCAAGTGCCCTGAAAGTTGGCGATGAAATGATCGAGCATCTCGTCCCAGGAAGCGATGGAGCCAGGAGGTAGGTTTAGGAGCCAGGAGCGGGCGCCATCCTTGAGAGCCATGGGGAACCAGTTCGCCATGACTTTCTCATCGCAGCTGGCCGCCTAGATGCTCAACTCGTTGAGTTGCAAGAACTCTGCGGGGTCGGGGGTGCCGTCGTAGCGCAGAGGTAGGTATGCCTTGAACTTGCTTGGCTAGGCGATGCTACATAGCTCAAGGGTGAAGGCGCGACAGCCAGCCGTGGTAGCCGGGGCCTGCCTTGGAGGTGGAGCCTGGTCGTGGTGCCCATGCGTCGCCGCGGCACGCGGTGCATGGCCCTGACGCAGCAAGCAATCCTGGCGTAGCGGAGCTGGGAGTGGTGGAGCACTTCCTTGGGGACGGGGAATCTCTTGGCAGCTTCTTTCCTCGTGCAATGGCACGCGGCGCGGTGGGTCGCGCCGCTGGACCGCGCATCTTGGAGCGAGGACGCCACCTTGGCGTGGGGGAGGCTGAGGTGCTCCCTGAGCCGCATGCCTCAGCACAAGGGTGCCATCTTCTTGTGGAGGAGGCGGAGGCGCTCCGTGAGCCACGTCGCCCGTAGCTGACGGAGGGCGAGGCAACGAGAGGGACGGTGCAGGAGAGCCTCCCGTTGCACTGACGAGCTCGGCGATGTGGTCCAGCCAGTCCTCGTAGAGGTCATCGACCAGACGGTAACGCAGGAGCTCGCGTGCCATGAGCAGCGCGGCCTGCGCGTCCGTGGGGGCGCGGCGAGTGAGGGAGTCCTGGATTAGGGGGTGTCCGGATGGCCGGACTATACCTTCAGCCGGACTCCTGGATTATGAAGATACAAGATTGAAGACTTCGTCCCGTGTCCGGAAGGGACTTTCCTTGGCGTGGAAGGCAAGCTTGGTGATACGGATATATAGATCTCCTACCATTGTAACTGACTTTGTGTAACCCTAACCCTCTCCGGTGTCTATATAAACCGGAGGGTTTTAGTCCGTAGGACAACATACAGAACAACAATCATACCATAGGCTAGCTTCTAGGGTTTAGCCTCTCCGATCTCGTGGTAGATCTACTCTTGTACTACCCATATCATCAATATTAATCAAGCAGGACGTAGGGTTTTACCTCCATCAAGAGGGCCCGAACCTGGGTAAAACTTCGTGTCCCTTGCCTCCTGTTACCATCCGGCCTAGACGCACAGTTCGGGACCCCCTACCCGAGATCCGCCGGTTTTGACACCGACATTGGTGCTTTCATTGAGAGTTCCTCTGTGTCGTCGCCATCAGGAAGGATGCCTCGCCCCGTCTTTAAAGACGGCACCGTTGCTAAGGGAGCTTTGGCTGTCGGCCAAACCCTCCGGCTAGGTGGTTTTCTTATGACCGCCTGTTCGGCTTCTGCGCCGACGATGACCTCTCGAGCCATCGAAAACAATCTTCATGTCAGCTCGGAACTCGCCGAGCAGTTAGATCCAATGGAGCTCTCCTCCATAAACGAGCTCTTGGATCGCATCGCCGCCCTGGGAGTCGCTACGGATTACGACCAGATTGGGCCTAAACCCGATCTGAGAGAGATTAACTCTCCCCAAGTCACCCATCACGTTGCCGTGGTAGAGGGACAGTGCGGCGACCCTTCATCTATCTTAAGGACTAGCTACGTCCGGATTCCCGATCCCTCCAAGCCGGATACCCGCGGAGGGGAGGATATCACTCAAGACCTGAACTTAGAGTCAGGCGACGGGCTGGATTCATTGGACAACATCCAGGAATCCAAATTTTCGAGTTCGGAAATTCCTCGGCCTCTGAGCCTCAGATTGGGTGAGGCTTCGGATTTAATTCCACCCACCCACCCGAACATAAGCGATCTATCCCAAATCAGGCAAGAGCCCGAAGAAACAGTACATCATTACTGGGCCAGATTCCTCCTGGTTAGGAACAGGATAAGGGACTGCCGCGAGGAAGACGCAATCTCAATCTTCTGCAATAATTGCACGGACAAGGGAATCCTCAACGCCATAAGTCGCCGTGATATTACACGCTTCGCTGACTTGGCGTCCATTGTACGAAAGTACTGTGCGATGGAAAGCGCCTGGAAAACCGAAATAAAATTTTGGGACGATCCGGCCCTGAATACAAACCCAGTCCGAAATAAAAGGGTGCATCATCGCCAGACACCCGGGTCAAACACCAAAAAGCAAAAACCCTCTACAGGGCATGGAACCGTACTGGAAGGATGGCTTAATGGACCCTGTAAAATTCACAGTACAGAGGACGCCACACCAACTCACAGCCTTAGAGCATGTTGGATACTCCGGCAGGTGGCCAAAATTGGCGAAGATCTCCTAATTCCGGAGGCCACAGAAAGCCACCCCAGAGACACCAATACGGTATTAACAGTCTTCGAGACTTTCGCATCAAATAATATGCGAAAAAGGACACTCCGCAGCCTTGCCGAAGTCTACCAAGTAGCAACAATAAACCCATGGAGTGACACGGCTATTACCTTTAACGCCAGTGATGAACCTAAATTCCGAACAGCCCGAGCACCAGCCGCATTGGTCCTCAGTCCAATAGTGGACGGCTTTCGTCTTACCAAGGTACTCATGGACGGCGGCAGCGGATTGAACCTCATTTATGAGGAAACCCTTCAAAAAATGGAAATAGACTGGAACCGCATTGAGCGAAGCAGCACAACCTTTAGAGGAATAATCCCCAGTCGGGAAGCGCGCTGTACAGGAAAAATCACACTAGATGTGGTGTTCGGCACGCCGGATAATTACAGGTCCGAAGAGGTCACGTTCCATGTGGCTCCGTTCAGCAGCGGTTATCACGCTCTGCTAGGGCGGGAAGCGTTTACAATCTTCCAAGCAATACCCCATTACGGGTACATGAAGCTCAAGATGCCCGGGCCTAACGGGATCATCACTCTCGCTAGTGATCCGGACATAGCACTCCGCGCCGAAAACAAGACAGCCGCACTGGCCCTCGAGGCACTATCCGAAGCCCTAGCGGCTGAGGAACTGACTGCGCTGCGCTCCATGGTGAATAGGGACGATGTGGTACTCGACAAAAGATCCAAGTCCACCTCCTTTAAACCGGCGGACGAAATAGTCAAATTCCAGGTCCATCCAACGGACCCCAATAAAACAGCTTCCATCGGGGCACAGTTAAACCCTGATGTAGACGCCGCACTGCGAGAGTTCCTACGAGAGAACTGGGACATTTTCGCCTGGCACCCTTCAGACATGCCAGGAATCCCACGCAGGCTGGCCGAGCACAGCTTAAATATCCTAAAAGGATTCAAACCTGTCAAACAAGCTCTTCGGCGTTTTTCCGAACCTAAGAGACAGGCCATGGGAGAGGAGCTAGCAAAGCTATTGGAGGCCGGATTCATCAGAGATATAAAACATCCGGACTGGCTAGCAAACCTGGTGATGGTACCAAAGAAGGACAAATCCTGGCGCCTGTGCGTTGATTTTAAAGACCTTAACAAGGCTTGCCCAAAGGATCCCTTCCCCCTCCCCCGCATCGATCAAATTATCGACGCTACCGCAGGACACGATTCGTTGTGTTTCCTCGACGCATATTCCGGCTACCATCAAATCAAGATGGCAGAATCAGACCAAGCCGCAACGGCATTTATCACACCATACGGCCCATTCTGCTTCAACACAATGCCCTTCGGGCTCAAAAACGCCGGCGCAACATATCAGCGCATGATTCAGACATGTCTGGCAAACCAGATCGGCAAAACAGTGGAGGCATATGTAGATGATGTGGTCGTCAAAACAAGACATGTCGAATCTCTAGTAGACGACTTGAGGCTCACATTTGATAACCTCCGAACATACGACATCAAGCTCAACCCGGAAAAATGCGTTTTCGGCGTCCCAGCCGGAAAGCTCTTGGGCTTCATTGTATCCGGTAGAGGAATTGAAGCAAATCCAGCCAAGATCCGAGCTCTGTCACAATTGGATATCCCAAAGGACCTCAAACAAATACAAAAGTTAACCGGATGCGTGGCGGCTCTAAGCCGCTTTATCTCCCGCTTGGGAGAAAAGGCCCTACCCCTTTACCGCCTCCTTCGGCGCACCGAACACTTCGAATGGACGGATGCAGCCACGGCCGGACTCGACGAAATAAAAGCCATATTGGCAACAAACCCAGTCCTGGCCGCGCCAAACATTGGCGAACCAATGCTATTGTACATTGCAGCAACACATCAGGTTGTAAGCGCAGTGCTCGTCGTCGAACGAGAAACGGACGGACACAAATTCCCCCTTCAAAAGCCGGTCTATTATGTGTCCACTGTCCTCACTCCGTGCAAATCACGGTACCCGCATTATCAAAAGATTGCTTACGCGGTATTCATGGCATCCCGGAAGCTACGACACTACTTTCAAGAGTGTTCAATAACAGTAGCCTCGGAAGTACCACTTAACGATATTATAAACAACCGTGACGCAACGGGCCGGATTGCAAAATGGGCCATTGAGCTCCTCCCGTTCGACATAACTTATAAGCCACGGCGAGCCATCAAGTCGCAAGTTTTGGCCGACTTCGTCGCAGAATGGACGGAGGCCGAACTCCCTAAAGAGTACGGCACATATTCAAATTGGATCATGCATTTCGACGGCTCCAAGATGTTGGCCGGACTAGGGGCTGGCGTCGTTTTGACGTCCCCCACAGGAGACACAGTTCAATACGTACTCCAGATTATGTACACAGACTCCAACAATGCAGCCGAATATGAGGCCCTTTTACATGGTCTCCGGATGGCAGTATCCATGGGCATTCAACGCCTAGAGGTGCGCGGGGACTCGAACCTCGCAATATCCCAAATAAATGGAGACTTCGATGCCAAGGATCCAAAAATGGCAGCTTACCGCAACGCCGTCCTAAAAATGTCAGCTCGGTTCGAAGGGCTTGAATTTCACCATATAGCCCGGGAAAATAATCAGGCGGCAGATGTCCTGGCACGCATCGGCGCAAAACGCGATGTAGTCCCCCCCAACATCTTCTTGGAAAGGTTGTTCAAGCCATCCGTAGTATGGGAAGGGGAGCCGAACAATAACAGCCCGGACCCAACCGCACTGCCCGACACCGAACATTCTGACACAATCGGAGGCTCTGCCAATGAAATAACACCTTCAGCCCACGTAATAATGGCCGTCATCGCCCCGTGGACAGAACCATTCCTCGCCTACCTTACTAGGCAGGAACTCCCCGAGGACCAAAATGAGGCACGCTGCATAGTGCGGCGATCCAAAGCCTACAAAGTCCACGAGGGAGAGCTTTATAAGAAAAGCACTACCGGAGTCCTTCAAAGGTGCATCTCCGAAGAGGAAGGGCGGAACCTCCTGGCTGAAATTCATGCCGGACTCGGCGGTCATCACGCTGCAGCTCGGTCCCTTGTAAGCAAGGCCTTCCGTACAGGCTTTTATTGGCCGACGGCCCGGGCAGACGCCCAGGACTTAGTCCAACGATGCGTCGGTTGCCAGCTCTTTGCAAACCAAAGCCATATGCCACCCACCGCCCTCCAAACTATCCCCATCACTTGGCCCTTCGCGGTCTGGGGGCTTGACATGGTTGGACCCCTTAAAGGCGGAACCCACAAGCAAAAATACTTACTGGTCATGGTGGATAAGTTCACCAAATGGATAGAAGCCAAGCCTGTTAAGACGGCCGAATCCGGACCGGTGATAGACTTTATATCCGGGGTTGTACACCGTTACGGCGTCCCCCACAGCATCATCACTGATAACGGCACGAACTTTACGGCCGACGAGGTAAAACTCTGGTGCAAAAACATGGGCATCAAGCTCGATTATGCTTCCGTCTATCACCCACAAACTAACGGCCAGGTCGAACGTGCAAATGGTCTTATCATGAGCGGCATCAAACCCAGATTAGTGCGGTCCCTCAAGGAATCTAACACGCACTGGGTAGAGGAGCTCGACTCCGTACTCTGGGGGCTGCGGACCACGCCGAATCGCACCACCGGATACACACCATTCTTTATGGTGTACGGCGCAGAGGCAGTTTTGCCTTGCGACATAATTCATGACTCACCTCGAGTGCGCATGTACGAAGAAAGAGAAGCCGAGCTCGATCGGCAGGACAGTTTGGACGCATTGGAGGAGGAGCGTGACGTGGCAAAAGCCCGTTCCGCATTCTATCAACAGCAGGCTCGAAGATACCAAAGCAGAGAAGTACGGGCCAAAAATTACAACGTTGGCGAATTAGTTCTACGCCTGCCGGACAAGAAAAAGGACAAACTCAAGCCCAAGTGGGAAGGTCCCTTCATAATTGACCAAGTCCTGACTGGTGGAGCGTACCGCCTGCGAGATGCATCGGATAACCGACTCGAGCCGAACCCATGGAACGCAGCCCGTCTCCGAAGATTCTATGCCTAGCGCCGGACTCTGTGTTCGTCTCCTTCCTCTGTCCATTTTTTATATACTGTCTGTCTTACATTTCTCTCCTTCTCCCCTTCCTTTCTCTTATAGCCTTTAAAGGCTCATCAAATGACGTGCTATTCGCACTCATTAAACCTGGGGGCTTCTTTTAACAGAAGCTTATTTATACGGGCTTCATGCCCAACACATGTGTTACACTTCCGCATGTACCTTTTATTTCACCATTATATGCATCGATATGACTTAAGTTTTGGCCAAGCTGGGTTGCCTGGCTCCTGTGCTTACCCCTACGTTCCCGATTATTCGGCTAGGCGGTAAAGGGAGCACCTCTGCGATTGTTACTGCCGGATCAGCCGGATGTGTACCTCAGACTGGGTGAAGCCGAAAGCTAGCGTTCTTAAGGGAATATTCGGTCGGTGACCTAAAAGATGATCTTTTCACTTATTTATTTATGCGCCCCCAGATGCTTTTTCCTGCGTCTTTTTCGCAGAATGGGCATGCACTTTAGGGCATGCCTCCCAGGGAAAGGAACCCCTAACGGAACTATTCTCCCTGGAAGATGTTTCTTACTAACCATGTAATATAACATAACTAGTCGGGCACTTGTCTGTTCACGCACTAATGACCCCTACGCCTGGTCTCCATGCATTCCCCGGTTCTTATATAACCGCATGGGAATTCGGACACACTCCGGACCGTCAGGTCCCGAGGCTGAAGCGAAAAGGTCGGCCATGACAAACGATCTACAATCCGGCTAGAAGGCATTATAAATGTCAATTAAATTACATAGTCATTCTGACTGATTGTATTCCTCTTCAATACCATCTAACAGGCTGTCTAATTTACAGTCCTGCTGGGAATACTTTGCGGCCAATTCTACTTGGCCGTATACTAAGCTTACAGGGATCTCCTTCCCATCGGGCCCCACAGGACCGACCTCGGCCATGTGGTTGGGGTCAGCCTTTGTGTACCGCGTCTTCACCATGGCCCAGGCCTCCCTAGCGCCTTGACGGCAGGCCGATATCTTCCACAATCGGAAGCGCCGCCGTGCTCCCTTTAGCTTCTCCGCAAGCTCTCCAAGACCTTCGGGCATGGAGATGGATGGCCACAAGGGCCTGGGCGACGCCTTGCATCGCCTGCCGAACTCGCTCGAGCAGTTGCGAGAGCTCGGGAAGAAGGTCACCCGTAGAACCGGGCATCTCCTCTGCAGGACGACCTGTTAGCACACCTACAGACATTACTCTGTTAGTCGACTTCCCCGCCGAACTTTTTTTTCAAAGGTTCGTTCAAGCACTTACTAAATATGCCGCGCCGAAGCCGCTGATTCTCCTTAACGGAGTCTGACAGCTGGGCACGAACATCTTTCAGGTCGACGCCCAGCTTGGTGTTGGCATCTTGGAGATCGTTCTTCTCCCGCCTCACCTTTGTCAGCACCTTCTCACCAGCCTTCAGCTGGCGTAGGAGGTGTTGCCTTTCCGGATTCAATCCGGCGCCATCTGCAATTTCATTTGTCAGATTCGCACCCATGCCGTGCTTCGCAAAATACTTATCTTTCGAAGTGTATATTACCAGAGGGGGTCTCCTTGGGCTCCCCTGCCGCGGCTAGTGCGGCCTCAAGTTGGGCTTTGCACTCTTCCAGCTCCTGGGACAGTAGGGAATTCTTTTCTGTAAGAACCTGCATAACAAATGATCCTTAAATCAGTTATTCTAACTGTTTCAAGTCTCGGGGGCTACTGGTATATATATAATTACCAAAATTTTCTTACCCGTATGTCTTTTACATATTGCTCCGTGGCTCTGGCTAGACCATTTTGAGCGGCACGGAGGTACGCATCTCCCGAATTGAAGGCATCTAATGCCTCTCGGGAGAAACAAGCGTCGCGAAGAATTGTCCGGCGACGCCTGTGGTTCATGGCACTCTCCACCTCAGAGTTGGTGGCAGACAACCTGTCCACATCCTCCGTCGGAGGAGCGTCCGGTGCGCGCCTTGTGTTCGCCTCCGCCTCCGGACCAGGCTTTGGAGCCTGGCTGGTGGAGGCGCGATTGGCAGCCTCTCCGGATATAGTCCGGCGAGGTCTCTTTGTCCTGAAGAGAGCACGAGTGTTAATATGCCTTGAAGGTATAACACCTGGGATAAGGGGGCGCGCCATACCTTTGCGCTGACGCCTCGGTCCGGACTGCACCTCTTTTCTGCCCACGGGGCCCTGCGGCCCCTCGTTGGCTTGTCGCCGCAGGTTCGGCCTCCCGTCTCAAAAACCTCCCCTGCAAAGCTCGGTTGTAATCAGGAAACTGAAAACACGAGAGGGCGGACCCCTATTCGGGGTACTGGGACTTCGATCTCAGTTACCTGGGAGGCCGGGATTAGCCCTGGGTAATCGGCCGTAATGGCCACCAAGGCGTTGTCCTTGCTCAATTGATGGAACACTCCATCAATCAGCTCCACAGATAAGTCCGGATCCTCTTGAGAGGCCGGGTCGAGGGACCGTCCTGGGTCCTCGGGTTGTGGAGGAGGGCTGTTTATTTCTTTAACAGCCTGGCGCAGTTCCTGCGTTAAAGTCGTTAGACTGAATATTTAACAATGGGAATATAAAACGGATGGGCAAGTAAACCACTTACCCAGCTTGGGGGATTGTACATAGAAAATCCACCCTGCGGGTTGACGCGGAGAAATTCCTCCTCTTCTCCCTTGTACAAAGCGGACAAGGTCTTTGTTAGGGCCATAGCCGAATCCGGTCCCTTACGGCCGTAGCGGGTGGCGTCGTCCTCCCCGTTGAAATCCCACATGGGGTGGCCTCTGTACTGTAGCGGCTGCACCCCTCGCATGATGCATGCGGCCATGACCCCGATCATGGTCAGTCCGGAATGAGCTAACAATCTTATCCGGCCCATCAGGTAACGGACGTCCTTGTCACTTTCCCTCTGAGGGCTCCATGGACGCCAACTTAGGCGCTTCTTTAGTGGAGCACTGTCGAACTCAGGGAGGCCGATCCGGACAGGATTCGGCAGCGGGACGTCCTCTATGTAAAACCATTCCGAAGGCCAGTCCTCGGACGCCTTCTTTGGGGTTCCGGATAGATATCCGGTCCCGACGATGCGCTCACACTTCGGCTCCGCCCACTTGATATATTGACCCCTTCTGAGAACGGGGCACAAGGCAGAATAGCTCTTTCCACAGCCCGAAATGAGCCTCAACACCCAAAAACAGCTCGCAGAGGGCTACGAAGCCCGCGATATGCAATACGGAGGCAGGCGTAAGATTGTGTAGCTGGAGGCCATAGAACTCCAGGAGCCCCCGGAGAAACGGATGGATTGGAAATCCGAGCCCTCTTATTAAATAAGGGACGAGGCATACCCGCTCTCCTTTGGAGGGATTAGGGGCACTCTCCGCTTGCTCTCCGCCATTATAGATGGCAAGACCGGCTCGAACCGGGACCATATAGGCCGGGGGGAGAAATCCCTTGGTCTGGAGCGTCACTAGCTCGCTATGCGGGATGGAGCATCTCTCCCAATATCCAGGCTGAGGGCTGGAAGGGCGAAAGGAGGAGTTGCGACGGCTGGCCATGGTGGTATGGACCTTTGTCGGATGCGCTCTGATGAACACTCGCGAAGGGGAGAAGGTGTGGTTTGGATCTAAATCCTCGTCCCCTTAAATGGGCGGCTCATTTACGCGGCTAGGGGTGTGGATGTAAAAACACTCAGACTTTTCATATTCGTTTGACACGTGGGAGACGGCCATTATTGGGCGTAGAAGCCAAGGAGCGCAACATTTACAAGAAACCGGACTTTATTCGACAGGTACACGGAATTTGGAGGAGAACCCGCCTTGCAATGCCGAAGACAATCTGCGCGCCGGACTCATCGTCATTGAAGCCTGGTTCGGGGGCTACTGAGGGAGTCCTGGATTAGGGGGTGTCCGGATGGCCGGACTATACCTTCAGCCGGACTCCTGGACTATGAAGATACAAGATTGAAGACTTCGTCCCGTGTCCGGAAGGGACTTTCCTTGGCGTGGAAGGCAAGCTTGGCGATACGGATATGTAGATCTCCTACCATTGTAACCGACTTTGTGTAACCCTAACCCTCTCCGGTGTCTATATAAACCAGAGGGTTTTAGTCCATAGGACAACATACAGAACAACAATTATACCATAGGCTAGCTTCTAGGGTTTAGCCTCTCCGATCTCGTGGTAGATCTACTCTTGTACTACCCATATCATCAACATCAATCAAGCAGGACGTAGGGTTTTACCTCCATCAAGAGGGCCCGAACCTGGGTAAAACTTCATGTCCCTTGCCTCCTGTTACCATCCGGCCTAGACACACAGTTCGGGACCCCCTACCCGAGATCCGCCGGTTTTGACACCGACAGCGAGCGTGAGATGACGAGCCAGCCGGGGTTAGCAATGGGGTGGCGGTGTGGCCATCCGGGCGCATAGAGGGATCCAGTGAAGAGGCTTGCTACTCGCTCACCGCCAGACCGGTGACGGCGTTGGCGGTGGGTGATGGAGAATGACGGGGAGGCCCGCCGACGGGAGCCGTCTGAGCAACGTGGGCAGCGAGGGCGGCCCGGCGCTCAGCGCGAGCTCAGCGAGCGTCGGCCATGATCTTGGTGGAGTGACGAAGCGTGGGTCGATGAAGAAGAAGGCTTCGGCGCACCCCTACCTGGCGCGCCGAATGTCGGATTTCGGGTTCTGGCAAGACCCTTAAGGTTTGAACACTGGGGTGCGCGCGAAGATCTCTCCCTCATCGATCACGCCCTCAAGCACTTCGCGATCTCAAAGGCTAGCTCGACGAACTCGCTAAACAAGATACACAGGATTTATACTGGTTCGGGCCACCATTGCGGTGTAATACCCTACTCCAGTGTGGTGTGGTCGATTGCCTCTTGGGTTGAGAATGAATAGTACAAGGGGAAGAACAACCTCCTGAGGTGAGGTGTTCTTGTGCTTGGTGGATGTGAGGATGGGTTGGATCTAGTCCAAGTTGAGGTGGTTGCCGTCCTTTTTCTACTACTATGGTGGCTAATCCTATTTATAGAGGCCTTGGTCCTCTCCCCAAATATTAAGCGGGAAGGGAGCCAACAACGGCCAATTTGAAAGGGGACAGCTAGTACAAGTTATCTTGACAAAAGCAGTCTTCGCCTGCCAAAGGCTCTGGTGGTGACGCCGCCTTGGGCTCCACGGTGACCTCTGTCCTACCGTCCTGCTGGTCTTGGTCTCGTTGCACCGATATGGAAACCTTTGCTTGACACCTCGGTACTCTTCGTCTGCACTTGCCTCCTTAGCACCAAAGAGGAAACAAGGACATTGTGCGCGCTGGCACCCGCCTGGCTTCCGCCTGGTCTCGATCGTCATGGCTCACGTCATTGGAAACTCGCGAGGTTTGCCTTTCCTTGATCTCTCCGCCCCTCGCGAGCCAGCCTGGTGAGGCAGCTCCTGAGAAGGTCTTGTGTCGTCCACCTCGCGAGGCTTGGCCCCTCGCGAGGGTCTTGAATGCTTGTTGGTGAAGTTGGGCTGTACGGTCCCGCTTGCAGCGCCACGCCGTGGGCCGCAGGCAGGCAAGTCCGGGGACCCTTGTTCCTTGAACGCTGATAATAACCTCTTAGAAACCAACTTGGTTGGGGGCCAACTAGCTCAAACTTGATCAATAGGTGTTGTTGGAGGGCATTGGGGACTTGGCTACATTATGAAGAATTAAGGGGACTTCATCATTCTTATTGTCTCAAGCCAACTCAATCGGGTTATCAAGTTTCTATCTTATATCCAATTTGCCTCCATGCAGTAACTTGTACTTAAATTGTTTACATTGAAAGTTACTTGCCACTTTGCATGTTTTGGCTTTGTACCTTGCATGTGTTTGTATATGTTGTGCTTCTAATTTGCTTGTCTTGAGTAATCAAGTATGTGTATGTTGGTTTGCACATCATGTACGTGAGAGTATTGTGTCGAGCCTTTTTGCATCTTGTGTGTATCTTAGTTGGCTCTTGTGAGAGATTAATGGAAAATCCCATTTTGGGGAAGTGATGTGCTTTGTGCACCTCACAATCCTATAAATGTGTGTACATGAGGAATACCATCTAGTATTGATATTACAAGATTATCTAGTTGCTATGTGGTATGTCTTCTCATGAGAAATTCAAATTCTAAATAGTCCATTAATTATCTCTTGTTGGATCATTTTATTTGCCTCTTGTTTATCTTTAATTGGTATCACATTATGGGGGAGTAATATGCTATGCGTATATTACATTATTACTAGCCTAGAAAATGTGCACATTTGAGATATTATCACCTAGAGTAGATACTGTAGATTATCTTGTTCCTAGGTGGCATGTTAGCTCTACAAGTTGCAAGTTGCTTATGTGTTTGGTGTGAAGATGATGTCGGATATCCTTGCTATCTACCATCGGGAATTATTTCGAAATACTTCTTATCTTTTGACAATTGGTACTCACTTATGTATGGTAGAAATTATTGATCATCTTCATGTTAGCGTTTGCTTCACTACAAAAAATACACTTCTGTGATGATACATGTTTGTCACAGTAGGTCACATTTTCTTTCATGCATGTACATCCATGACGATTTTATGACAGAATCAAGATAGTCATACCTGTGCTGTCGTAGAAGTGTTCCATGACATTACCAAAATTATCATCACGCAAGTGTCCACTTCCATGACGATAAATGGCGTGTCATGGAAGTGTTTTCATCAAGGGTAACCAACACGTGACATCCACCGTAACGGGTCACCGTTAAGCTATCGGTCCGGTTTTTGATCCGATAACCCATTAACAGCCCAGACAATGGGGATTTTCCACGTGTAAAATTCTCATTGGCCGGAGGAAACACGTGTTGGCTCACCATTGGGACAGATGTCATCCACTCATTGGACAGGAGGCGCCTATGATATGTCGACATGTGGCACGGCCCAACAAAGGCCCATTCCGGTGAAAAGGCCAGCTCGTTTGACTTGGTCAAAAGGTAGCGGGCCGACCCACGGAAAGCCTGTTAACGGCCTGTTCGTATATAGCCAATTTACGGGCCGCTAACTCATGGCCTGTTACGGCCTATCAGAATTAAGCCCAGTAGCTTCACTTGGGCCATCCAATATGATTCCAGCCCATTGTAACTTTTGGCCCATGTATGGCCCATGATGTCTTTCGGCCCATATGAGGCCTGATACGTCCATTTTGCATCATGCTTTTATATCGATATTTATTGCATTATGGGCTGTTATTACACATTATGTCACAATACTTATGCCTTTTCTCTCTTATTCTACAAGGTTTACATGAAGAGGGAGAATGCCGGCAGTTGGAATTCTGTGCTGGAAAAGGAGCAAATATTAGAGACCTATTCTGCACAACTCCAAAAGTTCTGAAACTCCATGAAAATCAGTTTTGGAATATATAAAAAATATTGGGCGAAGGAAGCACTAAAGGGGGCCACCCACTTTCCACGAGGGTGGAGGGCGCGCCCTACCCCCTAGGCGCGCCCCCTGCCTCTTGGGCCACCTGGAAGCCCCCCAATGCCCATCTTCTGGTATAAGGTGTATTTTGCCCTGGAAAAATGAGAAGGAAGCTGTCGTGGAATTGTCATGGCAGATGTCCTAGTGAAAGGACTTAGTCGTAGGGCCATCACAACTAGGAAACTTAAATGGGTTAATCGGGACAAAGGACACGAGAGGTTTTATACTAGTTCAGCCCCTTACAATGAAGGTAAAAGCCTACGTCTAGTTGTGTTGGAATTGCTGGGGGTTCAATTACCAAGAGGCTCAACTCGCCGGTTTGGTTCTCGACTTGATTGTCCCTCTCCTAAACCGCCACCGGGTTGTCCCCTTATATAGACGGGTTGACGCCTGGTGGCTTACAGAGTCCCGGCCGGCTCATAATCGTGTCCGGCTCGGTGAATTCCTTTACATGCCTTTCTTTACAAGTATTTTCGCCCATATGGCAGTTTACAATAACGGGCTTTTAAGCCGGCCCGAGGCCTTTGGGCTTTCTATATATACTAATAAACTATCATCTTGACTGTATATTGGGCTTCTTATGTAACCCGTCATTAAGGCTGACCCGGCCCCTCCTGGGCGGGTCTTAGCTGATAGTAATATCCCCAACATTAGGCCCCAGGTTGACTTTGAACTTTGTTCTTTGTCAATCTTCAATACTTAGGCAGAATTCATCCTCTGTCTGAAAATTTCCTTAACCCACCATGACGTCATCTTTTTGAAACACAAAAAACTTTCATGATGTCATCTTCCAACGGATCTTTCATTTTTAATGCCTTCCGGGAATCGAGGCATCTGTTCAGTTGGATAATCATTATTGGGTCTCCTTGATTTTCGCGCCCGCTTGTTCGCGCACTCCCTTATAAATAGGCATAACTTGGGTCTTTCTCATTCTCCTTTCTTCCTCATCTTCTTCCTCTCGCAACCCCCGTCGCTGCTTGAGCTCCACCGCCGCTGCAACTCTCATCATCATCGTCGAGCTTGGCCGCTGCATCACCCTTGAATCCATCCAGAAAACGCCGCGACTCTTCGCGGCGGGTCTGCATCTTGTAAGTTTTCTTCTCTCTCACCCACCTAGATCTGTTCTAGGTTTGCGAGTTCTTCAGTGTTGTTCATCTATTCATCACAGACCGTCTTGTAGATCTTCTCCGCAACTTCTTTTGATCCAGAAAAAAGATTTAACTCGCGCGGTAGCTGTTTGGCATTCATTTTGGATATCAGTAGATCCCTTTTACCTATATAAATGCTTCGTTACAGTCGACGAACTCATCTGTACTATGTTTTTAGGTCTAGAATATTTCCCTTTTTGAAACAACCTTTTGATCCAAAATGATAATGATCACTTGGTGAAACTTGTTTATGCCAACACTTAACTGAATCTGCCCTCTGAGAAAATATGTAGTCATGGCGGCTTACCACTCCGGCTTTCTTTTCCCTATATGTCATTAGCCCTTAGTTAAACCGCCATTACTTGCTTTCTAATTGACCGTAGACTGAACTGGCATATTATTATTTATTTTTTAGTTCATTGCACATCATGCCGTCAAAGTCACCCACCGTCTGTAATTGGGTCCCTTCATCTGTAACTGAGGAACGGTTAAAAGAGTTCTTCATCGTTGGGTTTTTGCCTGCAAAGAATGTCATGTCTTATCATGCTCCTGACCCGGAGGAAGATCGTCCCAATCCAAAAGACGGAGAAGTGATTATCTTCACTGACCACATGAACCGTGGCTTTTCACCGCCTGGTTCAAAATTCTTCAAAGAGGTCCTTCATTTTTTCAAACTCCATCCTCAGGACCTTGGACCCAACTCTATTTCCAACATTTGTAACTTCCAAGTGCTCCGTGAGGCATATCTTCAACAAGAGCCCACCGTAGAGCTGTTTAGAGAGTACTTTTATATGAATCGTCAAAATGAATGCACCAACGGATCTAGCTTAGAACTTGGAGGCATCTCGATTCAGCGCCGTCAGGGTGCCGTTTTTCCTCTCATCGTCTTACCAAGCCACCCAAAGGATTGGAACCAAACTTGGTTTTATTGTCAGGATACTTCTCCAGCAAACGAGAAGCCTCTGCCGGGTTACCGCCCTAGTCGTCTTTACTCCAAGTTCACCCTTCCGGATAAGCTTATTGTTGCTAAACGTAGGAAGCTTCTTCCCTCCATTAGAAGAATCAACGGCTTGTTGGGTAATGGTTTAACCGGAGTAGATCTGACCCGTTGCTGGATCTCATGGCAGGTTATTCCATTAAGTCGTCAATCTCAACTGATGTATGAATATGACAGAAGCCCGGACAACCCTCTTCGTCACAGCCCAGTTGAAATCACCGAAGAAGACATTGTTTCAATGTCAACCCTTTTGGTAAATTGGAAGTACGAAGATTGCAGTATTGTTGGGTTAAGTCCCTTCTGCAAGATTAATCCGGTGCCAGAAGTAAGTACATTCTGATCTCTTTTTCTTTGTGTTTTGCCCAACTATTAGTACTTAATACTGATCTTTCTTCTTGTCTTTACAGGCCAATTCTGACTTCTGGAAGGTGAAATATGACCATGAAGCTGCCAAGAAGGCGAAACTCGCCGCCATGAACGCCAAGAAAACAGCCCGGAAATCCAAGAAGAAGAAGAAGAAAACCATTGCTGAAGATTTAATGAAGCTTGATGACACGTCTGACTCAGAGGTAGCCCTTGACTCCCTTGGCCAATTTTTTAACACTCTTATTGACACTGATCCTTACTAGGATGACACTGGGGCCAGTCAGGCTGAGGAAGTAGAGGTAACTATCATTTCCTCCGACTTAGAGCCCTTACCAAGACACAAAGTTCGTCGAGTGATCCATAAAGTAAGGTTTTCTAACCCTTTAGCTCACTTGGATCCCAACTTTCATTTGAAAAAGCAGCAACATGAAAGCCGCCATGAAGTTGGAATTGAGGATGAACCGGCTGTTATCCTTCAACAGACCCCTCAGAAACGCCCGAACGAGGTTTAATTATTACTGTCTTTAACCCGTTTTAATGAATCCTGCTCCTTACATTTCTTTTAACTCTTTCCTTTATCTTTTCAGGAGGTGTCTCATTCTTCAGATGACTCATCTCAAACACAATTGCCGGCTTTCAAGACTGCTCCTGGGTAATCAGAACTTTTCCTATCTTCTAGGTTGCTCCACTATATCTTAACGCTGACAATTCTGCTATATTATTCTTTAGTGGCCAGGCTAAATCCAAGAAATCAAAGGTGGCTAAACAGGTGGAAGACCTACCAATATCAGCATTTGAGCCGTCTAGGCCACCTTCTCCATTAACTGCAGCCCCAGAAGACCCGCCTATCAATGAAGCAAATCCTTCAGAGTTGTCCCTTGACAACACCACTATGAATCCTTCCACTGTTGAACTGTCAAGCTCAACTGACCCACCGTCTCCACGTGTTCAAGATGTTCAAATTACTAGAAGTTGCTTCGTTGAGCCGGGGAACCCAACGGTGTTGGCTAGGTGCACAACTAAGCAGGAAGCATTGGAAAGGCAAAAGGTTCGCTTTGATGTTGCCAACTACGACCGTCTTAATGCCAGTGATATCTTATCCGGCTATCTCAGTCATGTCCACTCCAGTCGTGAGTCTAAGATTGAGATGGTCAAGCAACTTCAGTTGAAGTATGAGGTATGTTATTTCCAGTTTACCAATATTCCTTCAGCCCCCAAGTCTTCAGCTTTATGAGAGAAGTGGAATAACCTGTAGACTTAAAATACAGGCCGAGACTTTTACCTCTGAATCATTGCCTGATAGAAACAAAACTTGACCCATAGTCCCCAAGGACCGGTTTATTTTGAGCATTAATGAATCGGTACTTTTAGAATTAAAACCGCCTTCAAAATACTTAACACTCCGGTTTAAACTTGAAAAACTTGCTGTACCGCGTGCATTAGCCCCCAAGTGCCAAGTGCTGTTACTTTGTAAAGGACTTGGGACTTCAAATATGTTGGTAGAGTCATAAAAATTTGATTTGACATACATTAGCCCCCAGGTGTCAAGTGGTTTATTCATAAAGTACTTGAGACTTGAGTCTTGAAATTGGATACTAGAATTTGAAACCAAGTCTTGATTTATCTGAATGTTTTCACAGAATGCATTGTCTGAACTGAACTCCCAATTGACTGATACAAAGACCCGGCTAGCGAACTAGGAATCAGAAATTAAATCTTCCACCTCCCAACTGCAAATAAGCCTTTCTGAAATGGAGAAGTTGAAGACCGACTTTGCTGTCAAAGAGAAAACGTGGGCAGATGAGAAGATACTTCTGACTTGGCGAGCTGAGACAGCCAAAACAGCTCTGAAGGAAATTTCAACCGAACTGAACCGTTTAAAAGGCCGAGTGTCTTAGATGGTCGCTGCTATCTTTGGTAAGCTTCCTGATTTGATCTTTCATATGTGTTTCTTGTCAAACCAGAATATGATCCGTCAACTGACTCTGTGAAAAATGCATGTAGGTCTGCAAAGTAAGAATCTAAACCAAGACCTGTTGATTAAGATGAGAGTCGTATACACTTTAACTGCACAATTGTATATCGGCGCACAACGAGCTCTGGCTACCATCTCTCCTACTAATCAAGGGTCTAACAGGATTAGTGACGTCCTGAAGAAGCTGTCCATTCTCCCTGCCAGATTCCAAGAGGTGAAACGCTCCTGCGCGCGAGCTGGAGCTTTGACTTCCCTAAGCCGCTCCAAGGCTTGGGTACCAGATCTAGACCCGGCAAACGTGGCAAGGGGTTATCCTACCATGAAGGAGGACGAGTCTCCTTCTGATCAGGATGACTTTATAGCCTGCGTACGTGAAGTCCGGCCTCAGGCGACTAGCCTTGGAGATGACACCAATGTGGACAAGTATCAACCGGGTTTTGACAGTGAGAATAAGAAGATGGCCCCTCCTTCCTATAAAGTAACCGACTTGATCCCACCGGTGAGAGAAGACACATTTGCGCCGGAGGTTGATCCGATTGGCCTGATTGATGACGAAGCTGAATTTGTCGCCATGAACGGCTATGACTGGTCAAAACCCAACTTCCAGCAGATTCAAGATGTTGAGCCGGTGAGGGAAGGACAATGACCATCTTCATGGGCTTTCGAAAGCCTTGTAATAGCTTAGCTGTTAAAAACACTGCATGTTTGCTTATGCCATTGCGCATAAAACACTTCTATGTGAATCTGTGCTTCCGGGTGCCAATGTTTTAATGCTTTTCTTATGCCTCGTTTAATGCTTGTCTCTGCAATGTTTAAACTCTGTTCCTGTGATCACAAGGAAAAAAGAAAGACCTGGCAAGGCGGTTTAGAAACAACTGGGTTTAAACACCTCTTTTACAACTCGTATCTCCACCTCAAAGAATAGAGATAAATATAAATAAAGGATAAGGTTTAATACTAACTCTTAAATTAACGCAGCCCGTAAGCACGTATAAATAAGAATTATACCTTGTCCTTGTTGATTCTTAGGCCGCCGGCTCAAATAACCTGGGTGACGAACTTGATAATTCAATATGTATAAAAGTTAATACTCCTTGAATATTCAACAATCATATCTCAGTTGCTCATACCTTTGGATCCTTAGACCACCGGTTTGAATAACCCGGGCGGCTGTGTTGTCTAATAATTGAGCCGACAAAGAAAACTAGGCTATCTCATTTGTAATATAGAAACAGAAAAAACTCAAAGGCAAGCAACAAACATAATTTTAACTCTGTATTCAAAAGATTGGGGGTTTATGATTCGAATACGATCAGTAAACCGGACCAAAGGGGTTAAGCTAAGGTTCGAATATGACCATATAGCCCCCAGTGGCTTTGGCGTTGCGCCGATCAAGAGGGTACCGACGGCTATGCTCTCTTTGGTTCGAATACGACCTATGTTTGAACAGGAAGCCCCAAATGACCTTGAGAGGTTTTTAACGACCCTGATTCGAATACGATCCAAGTCGTCTCAAAAGGGGTTAAGATATGATTCGGATACGATCAAGAAGCCCCCAAGTGAGTTTGGCCTTGAGCCGATCAAGAGGGTTATGATAGCTATGTTCTCTTTGGTTCGCATACGACCTATGTTTGAACAGGAAGCCCCCAAATGACCTTGAGAGGTTTTTAACGACCCTGATTCGAATACGATCCAAGTCGGCTCAAAAGGGGTTAAGCTATGATTCAAATATGATCAGCTCCTTAATAGTCATTTGTGAAAAAATAATAAAAATGCATAATCTTTGAAAAGAAAAGAGACCGATGGTCTTACTTTATTGCTTATCATCGTATATACAATGTGGACGTATGTACATGATGAGAGTCGGTGGCTCAGGTATAATACGACCGAAGTTGAGCAATGTTCCACGGCCGGCGGGTCTCCTCTTCCGACTTACGTGAGTTTGCATGCTCTCGAACGTCAATGAGGTAGTAAGACCCATTGTTTAAATTTTTACTAACCACAAAGGGTCCTTCCCAAGGTGGGGATAACTTGTGTGCATCTGAAAGATCTTGGATGAGCTGGAGCACCAAGTCGCCTTCCTGAAAAGTCCTGGTCTTAACCCGACGGCTATGATAATGATGTAGGTCCAGTTGATAGATTGCTGACCGTGCTGCTACTAAGTCTCTTTCTTCATCCAACAAGTCAAGCGCATCCTGTCTGGCTTTTTCATTGTTAGCTTCAACATAAGCCGCCACATGGGGCGAGTCATGACGGATGTCACTGGGCAATACTGCTTCTGCCCCATAAACCATGAAGAAGGGTGTGTAACCCGTAGACCTGTTGGGTGTCGCATTGATGCTCCATAACATCGAAGGCAACTACTCTACCCAACATCCCGGCGTTCGCTATAAAGGAACCATAAGACGGTGCTTTATCCCTTTCAGAATCTCCAGATTGGTTCTCTCAGCTTGACCATTGGATTGAGGATGAGCTATAGAAGAAACATCAAGCTGGATGTGCTCTCGCTGACAAAACTCTTCCATAGCCCCTTGGGATAGATTAGTGCTATTGTCTGTGATAATACTGTGTGGAAAGACGAAATGGAAGATTATTTTCTTCATGAACTGAACCGCTGTGACTGCATCACACTTACTCACAGGCTCTGCCTCAACCCATTTAGTGAACTTATCAACAGCCACCAAGAGATGTGTCTTTTTATCCTTAGACCTTTTGAAAGGTCCCACCATGTCAAGCCCCCAGACTGCAAACGGCCAAGTGATTGGAACCATCCGGAGCTCTTGAGCCGGCACATGCGCCCATCGTGCGAATTTCTGACATCCGTCACATCTACTGACTAGATCCTCCGCATCAGCGTGAGCCGTCAGCCAGTAAAACCGTGATGAAACGCCTTGGCCACCAAAGATTTTGACCCGACGTGATGACCACAATCACCTTCATGGATCTCATGAAGGATTTCTTGACCTTCTTCGGGGGAAACACACTGTTGAAATGCTCCGGAAACACTGCGATGAAATAACTCTCCATCCGAAATTGTCATGGACTTAGACCGCCGGGTTATCTGTCGAGCCGGGGTCTCATCCGCTGGCAATTCTCCCCGGGTCATGTAAGGCATGAACGGCACCGTCCAATCTGGGATAACATGAAGAGCCTCCACCAACTGTGCCTCCATGTTAGGAACAACTAAATCTTCTTCTGTGGGCAACTTGATAGAGGGGTTATGCAAAACATCTAAAAAGGTGTTGGGTGGCACCGGCTTACGTTGAGACCCCAGCCGGCTTAAAGCATCAGCCGCTTCATTTTTTTGACGGTCAATGTGTTCCACCTGATAACCTTTAAAATATCCTGCAACAGCATCGACCTCTCGGCGATAAGCCGCCATGAGAGGGTCTTTGGAATCCCATTTGCCAGATACCTGCCGAGCCACTAAATCTGAATCACCAAGACATCTGACCCGGCTCAAGCTCATCTCCTTTGCCACTCGAAGACCATGGAGTAACGATTCATACTCTGCTGCGTTGTTAGTGCACGGAAACATCAATTGTAACACATAACAAAATTTATCACCTCGTGGGGAAGTTAATACAACTCCAGCCCCCGAGCCTTCTAATTGCCTAGACCCGTCAAAATGAATAGTCCAATATGTGTTGTCCGGATTTTCTTCTGGCATCTGCATCTCTGTCCAGTCATTGATGAAGTCAACCAGAGCTTGAGACTTAATCGCGGTGCGTGGAACATACTTCAGCCCATGAGACCCAAGCTCAATTGCCCACTTGGCAACTCGCCCTGTAGCTTCTCTGTTTTGAATAATGTCTCCCAAAGGAGCAGAGCTAACCACAATGATTGGATGTCCTTGAAAGTAATGCTTAAGCTTCCGACTTGCCATGAACACCCCATAAACAAGTTTTTGCCAATGTGGATACCATTGCTTGGACTCAATTAACACTTCACTGACATAATAAACCGGCCACTGAACCGGATGCTCTTTGCCAGTCTCCTTGCGTTCTACCACCATGGCCACACTAACAACCCATGAATTTGCAGCTACGTACAACAATAGTGGCTCTTTCTCAATTGGAGCAGCTAGGACCGGCGGCTCAGCCAGTTGTGCCTTCAGATCCTCAAAAGCGGCGTCTGCAGCATCGCTCCAAACAAACACATCCGTTTTCTTCATCAACTGATACAGAGGCATAGCCTTTTCCCCTAACCGGCTTATGAACCGGCTCAAGGCAGCCACACAACCCACCAGTCGTTGAACATCATTGATGCAGGTTGGTTTGGCCAGAGATGTAATTGCCTTGATCTTTTCCGGGTTAGCTTCAATACCTCGGTTAGACACCAGAAAACCCAAGAGCTTGCCGGCTGGTACCCCAAAACACACTTAGCCGGGTTAAGCATCATCTTATAAACTCGAAGATTATCAAAAGTCTCTTTCAGGTCTGTGATCAAGGTTTCCTCTTCCCTGGACTTCACCACTATATCATCCACATAAGCATGAACATTGCGCCCAATTTGATCATGAAGACAATTCTGCACACATCGTTGGTAAGCCGCCTGAGCACTCTTGAGCCCAAAAGGCATAAACACATAGCAGAAAGCCCCAAAAGGTGTTATAAATGCTGTTTTCTCTTGATCCTTGACTGCCATCTTAATCTGATGGTACCCAGAATAAGCATCTAAAAAACTCAACCGTGTGCAACCCGCCGTAGCATCAATGATCTGATCAATACGGGGAAGGGCAAAAGGATCAGCCAGACTGGCCTTGTTTAAATCTGTGTAATCCACACACATACGCTAGGTGCCATTCTTTTTGAGCACGAACACCAGGTTAGCTAACCATTCTAGGTGAAAGACCTCCACAATGAACCCGGCCGCCAAGAGTCGGGCCACCTCTTCTCCAATGGCCTTGCGCCTTTCCTCATTGAACTGCCGAAGAAACTGTCTGACAGGCTTGAACTTTGGATCGATATTAAGAGTGTGCTCAGCGAGTTCCCTCGGGACACCCGGCATGTCTGAAGGTTTCCATGCAAAGATGTCCCAGTTCTCATGGATGAACTCGATGAGCGTGCTTTCCTATTTTGGATCCAAGTTTGCGCTGATGATGAACTGTTTGGATGAATTGCCAGGCACAAAGTCAACCATCTTAGTGTCATTAGCTGATTTGAACTTCAACTCTGGCTCGTGCTCTGTGGTTGGTTTCTTTAATGACGTCATGTCCGCCGGGTCAACATGATCCTTGTAGAATTTCAACTCTTCTGTCGCACAAACAAATTCAGCATATGAAGCATACCCTTCTTCACATTCCAAGGCTATCTTCCGGCTCCCATGGACTGTAATGGTGCCCTTGTGACCCAGCATCTTGAGCTCCAAATATACGTAACACGGCCGAGCCATGAACTTGGTATAAGCCGGCCACCCAAACAGAGCATGATATGGGCTCTTGATTTTAACCACCTCAAAGGTTATTTTTTCTGCTCTGGAGTCGTACTCATCTCCAAAAGCTACTTCCATCTCGATCTTACCAACTGGGTATGCCGACTTACCAGGCACCACACCATGAAAAACAATGTTGGATTGTTTAAGATTTTTATCCGTCAATCCCATCCGGCAAAATGTCTCATAGTAAAGGATGTTGATGCTGCTGCCTCCATCCATGAGTACCTTAGTAAATTTGTATCCACCCACCTAAGGTGCTACTACTAACTCCAAGTGACCTGAATTATCAACCCGGGGCGGGTGATCCTCCCTGCTCCACACAATGGGCTGTTCCGACCAACGTAAATAACGTGGAACTGCAGGCTCAACGGCATTGACGACCCTCTTGTGGAGTTTCTGGTCTCTCTTACATAAACTGGTAGTAAATACATGATACTGTCCACTACTCAACTGCTTCGGGTTGCTCTGATAGCTGGATTGTTGCTGCTGCTGATTCCCTTGGCCGTGTTGCTAATTATATCCTCCCTGGTGACTAGGATGACCATGAAAACCTCCTCCGCTTGAACCGGCGCCCGGGCCCTGAAAGCCGCTTGAGCCGCCACCCGAGCCATGACCCCCATCAAATGTGTTTGAATTTTTAAACGCCTTCATGATCGTGCAATCCTTCCACAAGTGGGTAGCTGGCTTCTCCCAGGTGCCGTGTCTTGGACACGGTTCATTCAACAACTGCTCAAGGGTGGGGCCTGACCCGCCCGATCGAGGGGGCTGTCTGCCCTTGCGCCGTTGATTACCACCCTGCACATTAGTATTAGCAACAAACTCATCATCCTTACGCTTATTCCCTCCTTGATTTGCCGTTCTTCTTCCCCTTCGTTGCCTTTTCTTCATCAGACGCCGGGTCTTTGGTAGTATCAGAATCGACATACTTGACAAGAGCCGCCATTAACATTCCCATGTCATTATAGTCACGTTTAAGCCGCCCCAACTTCTGCTTCAGAGGTTCAAAACGGCAATTTTTCTCCAACATCAAAACTGCTGAGCCGGCGTCCATTTTATCAGACGAATGTATTATCTCCTTGACCCGGCGCACCCAATGGGTTGTAGACTCTCCATCCTCTTGCTTGCAATTGGTCAGGTCCACAATTGACATTGGCTGTTTACACGTGTCTTTAAAGTTTTGGATGAACCATGCCTTCAACTCTGCCCATGAGCCGATGGAATTGGGTGGTAATCCTTTCAACCAGGTCCGAGCCGTTCCATCCAACATCATGGTAAAGTACTTGGCCATTGCAGCATCACTAACCTCCAACAGCTCCATAGTCATATCATAACTCTCAATCCAAGCCCCCGGCTGTAAGTCAGCCGTGTAGTTAGGTACCTTACGAGGTCCCTTGAAATCTTTGGGCAACCGTTCATTGCGTATGGCTGGGACCAGGCAAGGTACGCCTCCGGTTCTCGTAACCACTCCTGCCTCAACCGAAGTTGCTGGGTAAGCCAAAAAGGTTTGGTGAGCCACCTGCTCTGCCGCTATCTGAGCTGCCCGTTCCGCTTCTTGATGAATCCTCTCCTGATCCACCAAGTTGAGGGCTCCAGCCCGCACTGGCTCATGCCTATATGGCCGGTTGTGGCGTTGAGCATTACTTGACATCTCTGCAGATTCCATGTGCCTACTGTAACTCGGGCTCCGACTTGGGCGAGGAGTTGAATGAATCCTGTCTCGACTGTAGGAGTATGCATCTTGCTGGGCCAAAGCTGTCTGAAGTAGTTCTCTTACCCTCCAGGTTTCAATTGCTGCTGGCGAGTCGCCTTCCATCGGGAGAGCTACCAAACGAGCTGACGCCGCAATGAGGTTCTCCATGGGGTTGGAGAAGTGACCCCGGGGTGTTGCTATATAATGAGGAGGAGCTGCATTTATGCGCGGCGGCTCCATGGTGCATGGTCGAACTGGTGCACCGGGCGTCGTGACCCGATTTGCCTCTAGCGGGTTGCTCCCTCCAGCTCCGGGTGTATGGAACAAATTCGCCGGATCCAGCGTTAGAGGCAGACACGACTGAGTTTTCTGACGCCTCCTCCTCATGACCTCGTTTGATGCATTAAGATCCACCGAGAGCCGGAAGGTTTCTGCTTGAAGCTGCTGAGCACGAGCATCCAAAGCTGCTCACTCTGCAGCCATCCGGGTTTCCTCGGCGGCTAGATTTTCCTTAGCTTGCACCATCTCCTCCCGCACGCGTGCCACTTCCGCGTCATGCTGGGCTTTATCCGCCGGCTCTACCGCAGCGGTTAATAGCGTCGTCAGTTTATCCATGAGGTCCATGAGAACCTGAGCCGGGGGGCGCGCGGGGTCTCCTGACCAGGCAGCTGCCGACCTAGTGGCCGCAGCTGTCGCTGCGGTGGAGTTCTTCCCAGGCTGTGTCCCTGCCATGAAGACTCCGACCCAATTCGGCGGCTCAAGGGGGTTCGGAATACTGCTGCCATCGGAACAGCCCCCGAGCACGCCGTCTTGCAGTTGGTACAATGAGTCCGTCTCACCTATTAATGATGCAGTATCAGAGCAGATGGCTGTCTCCCGCCTTCCATCGATCCTTCAGAGTATTCACCGCCATGGATGCAGCCTACGAAGGCATGCTTCACGACAGATTGAACACGGGCGGAGCCGGCACGCCGAGCCGTTTCGATGAGGTCGGTGTGGACATCCGACTCAGGGCCTGACTCGCCGATCCGGCCGATGAAGACGTGAATTCTGCCGAAGGGGACCCGGTACCCGTACTCGATTGAGCCAGCCTCGGGGCCCCAGCCTTCGTCGTCGATGTAGATCTTGCCGCGACGACTATTGGTAATCCGGTCCACAGCGTATCCCTTCAGCCCTTTGAAGTTTCCCTTCAAGAACTCAAATCCACCATGCGCTGGCCCCATGGTGGGCGCCAACTGTCGTGGAATTGTCACGGCAGATGTCCTAGTGTAAGGACTTAGTCATAGGGCCATCGCAACTAGGAAACTTAAAGGGGTTAATCGGGACAAAGGACACGAGAGGTTTTATACTAGTTCGGCCCCTTACGATGAAGGTAAAAGCCTACGTCTAGTTGTGTTGGAATTGCTGGGGGTTCAATTACCAAGAGGCTCAACTCGCCGGTTTGGTTCTCGACTTGATTGTCCCTCTCCTAAACCGGCACCGGGTCGTCCCCTTATATACACGGGTTGATGCCTGGTGGCTTACAGAGTCCCGGCCGGCTCATAATCGTGTCCGGCTCGGTGACTTCCTTTACATGCCTTTCTTTACAAGTCTTTCCGCCCATATGGTGGTTTATAATAACGGGCTTTTAAGCCGGCCCGAGGCCTTTGGGCTTTCTATATATACTAATGAACTATCATCTTGACTGTATATTGGGCTTCTTATGTAACCCGCCATTAAGGCTAACCCGGCCCCTCCTAGGTGGGTCTTAGCTGATAGTAATATCCCCAACAGAAGCTTTAGGGACGAAGCGCCACCGTCTCGAGGCGGGACCTTGGCGGAACCAATCTAGGGCTCCGGCGGAGCTGTTCTGCCGGGGAAACATCTCTCTGGGAGGGGGAAATCGTCACCAACGATCCTCTCACCGGGAGGGGCTCAATATCCATCAACATATTCACCAACACCATCTCCTCTCAAACCCGAGTTCATCTCTTCTATCCTATCTTTGTCTCAAAATCTCAGATTGGTACCTGTGGGTTGCTAGTAGTGTCGATTACTCCTTATAGTTGATGCTAGTTGGTTTATTCGGTGGAAGATTATATGTTCAGATCCTTTATGCACATTAATACCCCTCTGATAATGAACATGGATATGATTTGTGAGTAGTTACGTTTGTTCCTGAGGACATGGGAGAAGTCTTGTTATAAGTAGTCATGTGAATTTGGTATTCGTTCGATATTTTGATGAGATGTATGTTGTCTTTCCTCTAGTGGTATTATGTGAATGTCGACTACATGTCACTTCACCATTGTTTGGGCCTAGGGGAAGGCATTGGGAAGTAATAATTAGATGATGGGTTGCTAGAGTGATAGAAGCTTAAACACTAGTTTATGCGTTGCTTTGTAAGGGGCTGATTTGGATCCATATGTTTCATGCTATGGTTAGGTTTACCTTAATTCTTCTTTCGTTGCGGATGCTTGCGAGGGGGGTTAATCATAAGTGGGATGCTTGTCCAAGGAAGGGCAGTACCCAAGCACTGGTCCACCCACATATCAAATTATCAAAGTAACGAACGTGAATCATATGAGCATGATGAAAACTAGCTCGACGATAATTCCCATGTGTCCTCGGGAGCGCTTTCCTTGATATAAGAGTTTGTCCATGCTTGTCCTTTGCTACAAATAGGATTGGGCCACCTTGCTGCACCTTTTTTACTTTTGTTACTTGTTACCCATTATGAATTACCTTATCATAAAACCATCTATTACCGATAATTCCAGTGCTTGCAGAGAATACCTTACTAAAAACTGCTTGTCATTTCCTTTTGCTGCTCATTGGGTTCAACACTCTTACTTATCGAAAGGACTACGGTAGATCCCCTATACTTGTGGGTTATCAAGAATCTTTTCTGGCGCCGTTGCCAGGGAGTGAAGCGCCTTTGGTAGGTGGAATTTGGTAAGGAAAAATTTATATAGTGTGCTGAAATTTACTATCACTTGTTACTATGGAAAATAATCCTTTGAGGGGCTTGTTCAGGGTATCTTCACCCTAGCCAGTAGAGCAAAGAGTTGCTCCTCAACCTACTGAACCTACTAAAAATGTTTACTTTGAAATTCCTTCGGGTATGATAGAGAAACTGCTAGCTAATCCTTATGCAGGAGATGGAACATTACATCCCGATATGCACCTAATCTATGTGGATGAAGTTTGTGGATTATTTAAGCTTGCAGGTATGCCCGAGGATGTTATCAAGAAGAAGGTCTTCCCTTTATCTTTGAAGGGAAAGGCATTGACATGGTTTAGGCTATGTGATGATAATGGATTGTGGAACTACAACCGATTGAAATTGGAATTTCATCAGAAGTTTTGTCCTATGCATCTGGTTCATCGTGATTGTAATTATATATATAATTTTTGGCCTCGTGAAGGAGAAAGTATCGCTCAAGCTTTGGGGAGGCTTAAGTCAATGTTATATTCATGCCCCAATCATGAGCTCTCAAGAGAAATTATCATTCAAAATTTTTATGCTCGGCTTTCTCTCAATAATCGCTCCATGCTCGATACTTCTTGTATTGGTTCTTTTATGATGAATACTATTGAATTCAGATGGGATTTATTGGAAAGAACTAAATGCAACTCTGAAGATTGGGAACTCGAAGAAGGTAAGGATTCCGGTATAACACCTAAGTTTGATTGTGTTAAATCTTTTATGGATACCGATGCTTTTCGTGAATTTAGCACTAAATATGGACTTGACTCTGAGATAGTAGCTTCTTTCTGTGAATCATTTGCTACTCATGTTGATCTCCCTAAGGAGAAGTGGTTTAAATATCATCCTCCCATTGAAGTAAAAGTAGTCGAACCTATTAAAGTTGAAGAAAAGACTATCACTTATAATGTTGATCCTATTGTTCCTACCGCTTATATTGAGAAACCACCTTTCCCTGTTAGAATAAAGGATCATGCTAAAGATTCAACTGTGCTTCGTAAGAGTAATGCTAGAACACCTACACCCTCTGGGCAAATTAAAGTTGAACCTAGTATTGCTATGGTTAAGGATCTCTTGGTCGATAATATTGATGGGCATGTTATTTACTTCTGTGATGAAGCTGCTAGAATTGCTAGACCCAATACTAAAAATAAACATAGACCTATTGTTGGCATGCCTGTTGTTTCTGTTAAAATAGTAGATCACTGTTATCATGGCTTATGTGATATGGGTGCTAGTGTCAGTGCAATATCTTATACCATTTATAAAGAAATTATGCATGATATTGCACCTGCTGAGATAGAAGATATTGATGTTACTATTAAGCTTGCCAATAGAGATACTATTTCACCAGTTGGGATTGTTAGAGATGTTGAAGTCTTGTGTGGGAAAATTAAATATCCTACTGATTTTCTTGTTCTTGCTTCCCCACAAGATGATGTTTGTCCCATTATATTTGGTACACCCTTCTTGAATACTGTTAATGCCAAGATAGACTGTGAAAAGGATATTGTGACTGTTGGTTTAGGGGATATGTCTCATGATTTTAATTTTTGTAAATTTCGTAGACAACCCCATGATAAAGAATTGCCTAGTAAAGATGAAATTATTTGTCTTGCTTCTATTCGTGCCTCCTAATGATCCTTTAGAACAATATTTGCTAGACCATGAAAATGATATGTTTATGAATGAAAGAAGGGAAATAGATGAAGTATTCTTTAAACAGGGACCTATTTTGAAACACAACTTGCCTGTTTAAATTCTAGGGGATCCTCCTCCACCCAAGGGTGATCCCGTGTTTGAGCTTAAACCATTACCTGATACTCTTAAATATGCTTATCTTGATGAAAAGATGATATAACCAGCTATTATTAGTGCTAACCTTTCAGAGCTGGAAGAAGAGAAATTATTGAAAACTCTGAAGAAGCATCATGCTGCTATTGGATATACTCTTGATGATCTTAAGGGCATCAGTCCCACTCTATGCCAGCACAAAATAAAATTGGAGAAAGTCGCTAAACCGGTTGTTGATCACCAACGACGGTTAAATCCTAAGATGAAAGAAGTGGTAAGAAATGAAATAGTAAAGCTTCTGGAGGCATGTATAATTTATCCTGTTGTTGATAGTCAGTGGGTAAGTCCTGTCCATTGTGTCCCTAAGAAGGGAGGTATTACTGTTGTTCCTAATGATAAAGACGAATTGATCCCACAAAGAATTGTTACAGGTTATCGAATGGTAATTGACTTCTGCAAATTTACTAGAAAGGATCATTACCCTTTACCTTCTATTGATCAAATGCCAAAAAGATTATCCAAACATACACATTTTTTGCTTTCTAGACGGTTATTCTGGTTTCTCTCAAATACCTGTGTCAAAAGAGGATCAGGAAAAGACCACTTTTACTTGCCCTTTCGGTACCTTCGCTTATAGACGTATTCCTTTTGGTTTATGTTATGCACCAACTACCTTTCAAAGTTGTATGACTGCTATATTCTCTGAATTTTGTGAAAAGATTGTTGAGGTTTTCATGGATGATTTCTCTGTGTATGGAACTTATGATTGCTTAAGCAACCTTGATAGAGTTTTGCAGAGATGTGAAGAAACTAATCTTGTCTTGAATTGGGAGAAGTGCCACTTTATGGTTAATGAAGGTATTGTCTTGGGGCATAAAATTTCTGAAAGAGGTATTGAAGTTGATAAAGCTAAAGTTGATGTTATTGAAAAGATGCCGTGTCCTAAGTACATTAAAGGTATAAGAAGTTTCCTTGGTCATGCCGGTTTTTATAGGAGGTTCATTAAAGACTTCTCAAAAAATTCTAGGCCCCTGACTAATCTATTACAAAAAGATGTTCCTTTTGTCTTTGATGATGATTGTATAGAAGCATTTGAAATACATAAGAAAACCTTGATTTCTGCACCTATTGTTCAGCCACCTGATTGGAATTTACCCTTTGAAATTATGTATGATGCTAGTGATTATGCTGTAGGTGCTGTTCTAGGACAAAGATTTGATAAGTAATTAAATGTTCTCCAATATGCTAGTAAAACTCTAGACAGTGCCTAGAGAAATTATGCTACTACTGAAAAAGAATTTTTAGCAGTTGTATTTTCTTGTGATAAGTTCAGGCCTTATATTGTTGATTCTAAAGTAACTATTCACACTGATCATGCTGCTATTAAATATCTTATGGAAAAGAAAGATGCTAAACCTAGACTTATTAGATGGGTTCTCTTGCTACAAGAATTTGATTTGCATATTATTGATAGAAAGGGATTTGAGAACCCCGTTGCAGACAACTTATCTAGGTTAGAGAATGTTCTTGATGACCCACTACCTATTGATGATAACTTTCCTGATGAACAAGTAGCTATCATAAATGCTTCTCGTATTGCTCCATGGTATGTTGATTATGCTAATTACATTGTTGCTAAATTCATACCACCTAGTTTCACATACCAGCAAAAGAAAAAGTTTTTCTATGATTTAAGACATTACTTCTGGGATGACCCACACCTTTATAAAGAAGGAGTAGATGGTGTTATTAGACATCGTGTACCTGAGCATGAATAGGAACAGATCCTATGCAAGTGTCACTCCAAGGCTTATGGAGGACACCACACTAGAGATAGAACTGCACATAAGGTATTGCAATCCGATTTTTATTGGCCTACTCTTCTCAAAGATGCTCGTAAGTTTGCCTTGTCTTGTGATGAATGTCAATGAATTGGTAATATCAGTAGATGTCAAGAAATGCCTATGAACTATTCACTTGTTATTGAACCATTTGATGTTTGGGGCTTTGATTATATGGGACCATTTCCTTCCTCTAATGGGTATACACATATTTTAGTTGTTGTTGATTATGTTACTAAGTGGGTAGAAGCTATTCCAACTAGTAGTGCTGATCATAACACCTCTATTAAGATGCTTAAAGAAGTTATTTTTTTCGAGGTTTGGAGTCCCTAGATACTTAATGACTGATGGTGGTTCACATTTTATTCATGGTGCTTTTCGTAAAATGCTTGCTAAGTATGATGTTAATCATAGAATTGCATCTCCATACCACCCACAGTCTAGTGGTCAAGTAGAACTAAGTAGTAGAGAGATTAAATTAATTTTGCAAAAGACTATTATAGATCTAGAAAGAATTGGTCCAAGAAACTTGATGATGCATTATGGGCCTATAGAACTGCATATAAAAATCGTATGGGTATGTCTCCGTATAAAATGGTATATGGAGAAGCATGTCACTTACCTCTCGAACTAGAACATAAGGCATATTGGGACATTAAAGAGCTCAATTATGATTTCAAACTTGCCGGTGAGAAGAGACTATTTGACATTAGCTCACTTGATGAGTGGAGAACCCAGGCCTATGAGAATGCCAAACTGTTTAAAGAAAAAGTTAAAAGATGGCATGACAAAAGGATACAAAAGCATGAGTTTAATGTAAGTGATTATGTTTTGTTATACAACTCTCGTTTAAGATTTTTTGCAGGAAAACTCCTCTCTAAATGGGAAGGTCCTTACGTTATCGAGGAGGTCTATCATTCCGGTGCCATAAAAATCAACAACTTCGAAGGCACAAATCCGAAGGTGGTGAACGGTCAAAGAATCAAACATTATATCTCAGGTAATCCCATAAATGTTGAAACCAATGTTATTGACAACGTAACCCCGGAGGAGTACATAAGGGACACTTTCCAGAATGTTTCAGACTCCGAAAAGGAATAGGTATGTGGTACGATAAGTAAACCGACTCCAAAACAGTTCTAACAACAAATTTTCTCTGTTTTGGAATACTTAAGAAAATATGAAAATAAGAAGTAGTCTGGACAGGACACGAAGCATCCATGAGGGTGGAGGGCGCGCCCCCTGCCTCGTGGGCACCTCGTGTGCCCTTCGGACTCCATTTTCTTGCACGATACTTCTTTTGGTCAGCAAAAATTCATTATATAATCTCCCGAAGGTTTTGACCACCGTACCATGACACAATCCTCTGTTATGGTTTTGAGTTGTTTCTACCGCAGATTAGAGCAATATGTCATCCCAGGATTCAGAGGGAGAAAGCTACGTGGCTGATTACTTTGCAGACCCTAAGGTCTACGGGGACTTGGAGCATTGTGGTTCGACCACAGAGGAAGAGGAAGACTATGAACGTAGGGGAAAGGAGGAGACGAGCTCATATGAAGATGAAGGCCCATTACCTCAACCTGGGGACATGCATGTGGAGTTCAAAAAGTCAATCCTCCCTGATGGAGCAAAGAAACCTAAGATCGAGTTTATTCCTTTTCACCTCTTGCAGGAGAACAAACAGGAACTATGCAAAATGATATTAAGCCTTGAGCAGGAGATCGATGACCTAAGGGAGCAAAATTATATCCTAAAGCGCAAATTAAGGAAGAAGCCTACATCATCAACAACTCCATCATCACCACCTCCGAAGAAAGAGACATAAATACATGGGTATGGGCACTCCCCTTGGCAACTGCCAAGCTTGGGGGAGGTGCCCCAGTATCGTATCACCATCACACTTCTATCTTTACCGTTTTTCTTAGTTCGATCCTTTTGGTTATATTTTGATCTAGTAGAATAAAGTTTAGTCTGATCTAGCTTTGAGTTTTTGTGTTGATCCTTATCTATGTAATGGAGTCCGTGAGCTATATATAATAAAGGTTAGTCTTGAGTCGAGGGCTTGGTTATCTAGCTATGATCTTGAGGGAAAAAAGAACAAAAAGAAATAAAGAGAACATACTGATCTTATGGAGAGTAATGTCTTCACATATAAAGAGTATGATGAATAAAAGTTGTTGAGAGCTGGAAAACATAGTTTTGGTCATAATTGCAATTAATAGGAAGTAATAAAGAAAGAGAGGTTTTCACATATAAATATACTATCTTGGACATCTTTTATGATTGTGAGCACTCATTAAAATATGACATGCTAAAAAGTTGATGTTGGACAAGGAAGACAACATAATGGGTTATGTTTTCTTATATCCGAAATAAATTATATTGTCATGGACCATCCAACATGTTGAGCTTGCCTTTCCCCCTTATGCTAGCCAATTTTTTTGCACCAAGTAGAGATACTACTTGTGCTTCCAAATATCCTTAAACCCAGTTTTGCCATGAGAGTCCACCATATCTACCTATGGATTGAGTAAGATCCTTCAAGTAAGTTGTCATTGTTGCAAGCAATAACAATTTCTCTCTAAATATGTATGATCTATTAGTGTGGAGAAAATAAGCTTTATACAAGCTTGTGATATGGAAGAAATAAAAGAGACAGACTGCATAATAAAGGTCCCTATCACAAGTGGCAATATAAAGTGACGTTCTTTTGGATTAAGATTTTGTGCATCCAACCATAAAAGCACATGACAACCTCTGCTCCCCTCTGCGAAGGGCCTATCTTTTATTTTTGTCTTATACCTTATACAAAAGTCATGGTGATCTTCACCTTTCCTTTTTTTACACTTTATCCTTTGGCAAGCACTATGTGTTGGAAAGATCCTGATATATATATATATATATATATATATATATATATATATATATATATAATTGGATGTGGGTTTTCATAAAGCATTATTGCTGACATTACCCTTGAGGTAAAAGGTTGGGAGGCAAAACTATAAGCCCCTATCTTTCTCTGTGTCCGATTAAAACTTCATACCCATAAGTATTGCGTGAGTGTTAGCAATTGTGAAAGACTAAATGATAGTTGAGTATGTGGACTTGCTGAAAAGATCTTATATTGACTCTTTCCGATGTTATGATAAATTGCAATTGCTTCAATGACTAAGATTATAGTTTGCTAGTTTTTCAATGAAGTTTCTGATTCATACTTGACATTGTGAATAGATTGTTACTTTAGCATAAGAAATCATATGACTATGTATATATATATGTTGCTATTCTAAGAATGATCATGATGCCCTCATGTCCGTATTTTATTTTATCGACGCCTCTATCTCTAAACATGTGGACATATTTTTTGATATCGGATTCCGCTTGAGGAAAAGCGAGGTCTAAGCTTGGGGAGTTGCTACGTCCATTTTGCATCATGCTTTTATATAGATATTTATTGCATTATGGGTTGTTATTACACATTATGTCACAATACTTATGCCTTTTCTCTCTAATTCTACAAGGTTTACATGAAGAGGGAGAATGCCGGTAGCTGGAATTCTCGGCTGGAAAAGGAGCAAATATTAGAGACCTATTCTGCACAACTCCAAAAGTCCTGAAACTCCACGAAAGTCAGTTTTGGAATATATAAAAAATATTGGGTGAAGGAAGCACTAGAGGGGGGCCACCCACTGTCCATGAGGGTGGAGGGCGCGCCCCCTTCCTCGTGGGCCACCTGGAAGCCCCCCGATGCCCATCTTCTGATATATGGTGTCTTTTGCCCTGGAAAAATGAGAAGGAAGCTTTCGGGACAAAGCATCGCCGTCTCGAGGCGGAACCTTGGCGAGACCAATCTAGGGCTCCGGCGGAGCTGTTCTGCCGGGGAAACATCCCTTCGAGAGGGGGAAATCATCACCATCGTCATCACCATCGATCCTCTCATCGGGAGGGGGTCAATCTCCATCAACATATTCACCAGCACCATCTCCTCTGGAACCCTAGTTCATCTCTTGTATCCGATCTTTGTCTCAAAACCTCAGATTGGTACCTGTGGGTTGCTAGTAGTGTTGATTACTCCTTGTAGTTGATGCTAGTTGGTTTATTCGGTGGAAGATTATTTGTTCAGATCATTTATGCACATTAATACCCCTCTGATTATGAACATGAATATGATTTGTGAGTAGTTACATTTGTTCCTGAGGACATAGGAGAAGTCTTCTTATAAGTAGTCATGTGAATTTGGTATTCGTTCGATATTTTGATGAGATGTATGTTGTCTTTCCTATAGTGGTGTTATGTGAACGTCGACTACATGACACTTCACCATTTTTTGGGCCTAGGGGAAGGCATTGGGAAGTAATAAGAAGATGATGGGTTGCTAGAGTGACAAAACCTTAAACCCTAGTTTATGTGTTGCTTCGTAAGGGGCTGATTTGGATCCATATGTCTCATGCTATGGTTAGGTTTACCTTAATTCTTCTTTCGTAGTTGCGGATGCTTGCGAGGGGGGTTAATCTTAAGTGGGATGCTTGTCCAAGGAAGGGCAGCACCCAAGCACCGGTCCACCCACATATCAAATTATCAAAGTAACGAACGCTGATCATATGAGCACATGATGAAAACTAGCTTGACGATAATTCTCATGTGTCCTCGGGAGCGCTTTCATTTATATAAGAGTTTGTCCAGGCTTGTCCTTTGCTATAAAAAGGATTTGGCCACCTTGCTGCACCTTGTTTACTGTTACTTGTTACCCGTTACGAATTACCTTATCATAAAACCATCTGTTATCGATAATTTCAGTGCTTGCAGAGAATACCTTACTGAAAACTTCTTGTCATTTCCTTCTCCTCCTCGTTGGGTTCAACACTCTTACTAATCGAAAGGACTATGATAGATCCCCTATACTTGTGGGTTATCAAGGCCCTTTATTACTCTTGTCCCATTAACAACCCATAGTGAAACTGGCCCGTAATGAACAGTGTACCGCTTTATACCCATTAACGGCCCATTAGTCCATTGGGCCATTTCCAACCCATGTTATCTTTCAGACTTCTCAGGGCCTATTTATTCTTGGGCTCATTTCCAGCATTTGGGTACTTATAGCCCGTTACTGGCCTTTTCTGCTTGTGGGCCAAATTCAGCCCGTGGTTATAGTCGGCCCGTTTGCAGCCCGTTAATCCGTTGGGCCATTTTCATAGCGTCATCAAATACGGCCGATTAATGACGTCCTGATATGGCCGGCCCATGAACGGACGATTCCAACTCTAGCATGTTTACGACCCGTGATGCGATATGTTATTGGCCCATGTTTGCCAATCGATCATATGGCCCGTAGACGACCCATTGTTTCTATGACCCGTAGGAGGCCCAGGGTCACTACAGTAAATATGTAGCCCATGGTTATTGTGGCCTAGTTTTAAAAAATAGGTTATTGCGGCCACTAGCAAACCGCGGAAAAATAACTACACTGACTACAAGCAAACAAATAAACAAGGAAACAAGGAAATATATAAGCAAGCAACTTACGCTAGGCTATCACGGCTATTACACATATTACATCCACTGGGCATCAAAGTTCGCCACCACTGCAAATATAGGCAACAAAGCAGCATATCACATAAAATGGTTGTCAAAGTTGGGAACCAGTGCAAATAAACGCCGCAGCAAAACAAGTCCAGAACTGAAACCACTTTAAAAGAGCTCAAAAAACAATATTCTGGGTACCCATAATGCTGGCAAGATTCTTAGCAAGCTTATTAACTTTCTCTTGTTGGGCGCTTAAATCCTCCAGTGCTTGCTGTTGCACTAGAAAGTATGCATCTGAATTCTGTAGGGACTTCCTTAGTCCTTTGGCTTCCTGTCGCAGAACATCTGATTTGATGTCTTTAAACTTGAAGTTGAGACTTAAGAAGCCGAACTGATTCAGGCAGCAAGTTCGAAGAGCTGGTGCTAGCAGTAGTGGCCAGTAACTCCAACAATACATTAAGACATGACTTTGGGGTTGTCTCAGTGTCTTCAATATAGTTTCTATCACCTTTCTTGGAGACCAACAGGGATGTCTCACTATCTTGAACCTTATCTGCATTACTTCCTTTACCATTGCATAACGGGGTACTCTTCTCTAATATTTTGTCCGCATTCTAAAAGAGAAACAAGCAGACACATCATAGGTTTACCATGTTGTATATGAAACTCATTTTGGTAAATCAGTTCAGTAGTAAAGTGGACATGATAACACCATGAAACAAACATATATCTATGTACCATGGTCACTTTATGGTCTATATCATTCTAGTTTTTGTTGCCAAATCAAGATAGAGACACAGTTCAAATAATATTTGTTCAAGACAAAGTAGAATAGATAGAATATAAGTGTGGGAAACTACAGAGCAATAACAACACTTGTAATGTGCATGACATGAGAACATAACTGTTCATTCAATTGAAACTAAAATCAACATAGAGCAAGTTACAACAGCAAACCAGTTAAAGAAATAGGTTTAAAACATACCTGTTGCGCCATTGGAGTTTCAATTCCATCCTTCAAATTTGAAAATAGTTGGTATGAGTAAATACAGTGATGCAAGAGCAAAGGAGTATGAACCATAGCTACAGAACCTGACCTGAGAACAATTCTTCTTCTCCTTTAAGCGTTGAGTTGACATTCAGAGTGGTGGTCCTCGTGCTTTGGGCACTATAGTTCCCTTACTAACTGCTCGTGTTTGGGTGCTCTATGGTGGAGACAGTGCTATGTAAACTAGAACTATGTTACTATCTGCTGGGGTTGGGGTTAGAAGGGGTGTAGCTGGTTCTCTGTCCAACTGGGTAGGGGTACAATCTGCAAGAGTCTGAGTTATGTGTGGCGGGGCTGGTTCTTGGGCAAGTACAACCGTGGTTCTATCTGCATCGACTGGTAGCACTATTTTTTTCTGAAGACCGTGTTGTTACTCCCTTAGATATTGCCATCACCCTCTCCAATTCAATTGGCTGATAAACAAGAAAAGTAATTGAATTTACAGACATTGTATGATAGACAGGTGCAATGGATATTGGGAATAAAAGAGGGCATGAAATAATTTACATTTATGTTGTCTAACCAAACATGATAGAATGACACAATTTGACATATATGATGGCTAACTAAATAGGATAGCATGACACAATTTCATATATATGATCATTACTACAGGATGCTGCTAACGCGACACTACGATCAGAGACCCTTTGACGAAACTGTGTGCAATGCAATAATCACAAACGGTGGTGTAAAAAACCCGTCAAAAAGGTGCAAAACATTTGCGATGACGGATGCATCAACCACGGTTCAGATTTTAGTTCAATTAACTATTTGCGAAGAGGCAACACAAAAGAAACGGGCAGCCAGATGGAGGTGTGTGCGATATACATCATATGGTTCACTCGGATGAACTATCTGTGATTAGGCAACACAAAAGAAATGGTCAGCTAGATCAAGGTGTGTGCTATATACGGCATGCGGTTCACTCGGATGAACTATTTGCGTCGAGACAAGAGAACAGAAACGGTCAGCCAGATTAAGGTGTGTGCGATGTACAGCACGCGGTTCACTCGAATGAACTATTTGTGATTAGGCAACACAAAAGAAATGGTCAGCCAGATCAAGGTGTGTGCAATATATGGCATGCGGTTCACTCAGCCTTGTCATTAGTGTCTGACCTCTGCGGGAACCGTTCGCTCCCCACTAGCCTCTTCTTGTACCGTGGCAATCGTCCACCGCCTCTTCGCCTTTCCCTCTTGATTTGGAACTGCTGTCGCATGCTCTTCCTCCCTCCATTTGCCTTCACCCTTCCTTTTGCCATTGTTCGATCATCTTCAACATGGAGGGAATAGGCCTGAAATGACCCCGTTATTCTTGCCCTGATCTGAAAGATGACGTGGCGGAGGAACTCATTGATCGGTGCTCGGCTAGCATGGCAGTTTCGTTCAAGACCATTCTCGACTCAACTAATAACATCATTACAAGGAACCCAAGGGTCCAGGAGCGGTTTGATCTCGCCTATCTTCTTCGTCGTGACCCTGCTGACTAGTGTGGGGACGAGGGAAGCCTCTCCTTGTGCAACTTGATGCCGCTTGATAATGATACATATGATGTTAAGATGCCATTGCTTGAGGGAAAGGCTTGGGCAGACACAAATGGAGATTGGGTTGTTTATATTGGGTACAACTGCGAGTGGGAACTTGTGAATGTGTACACTCGTCACCGAGTTCCACTTCCAAAAATCTCAAACTGCCTAGAGGTTGAGTACACCGGTATTCTACGTGAGTTCAAATACGATCATGGTGACTGTCGTCTACGGAAGATAGCAATATGTCGAGTTCCCAACCGCTCTTGGGATTACATGAACTATGAAGTTGTTTCTATCTTCGACAAGCTTGTTGCCTTCCTTACTTCCACGCCTCAATGGATATTGCTCAAAAATCAATTTCTGTACACGGATGAGTACAGTGATGCAATTCAATACGAGGGTCTTGTGTTTGTTGCCACCACTCATGGCACTATTTTTGCATGGAATCCTGATGCTTTTGGTATGTTTGTCTTCCACCGTAATTATAATTGTTTCATCCACATGCATGCGGGTTAGCTAGTTTCCCTTTACTAATTAACCTTCTTGTGTTTCCAAGGTCCTGTGAACATTCCACCACCTATACTTGAAAAAATTTATAACCAAGGGGGAGATGACGATGCTGATGATCACGAGCATGAGGACCCATATACTCAGTGGCGCTTGGCAACTTATTCTGATGGATCACCTATTCTTGTCTGTATATAGGGCACTGCTGGTGTTACTAAGGAAGAAAGTGTTGTCTCGCATGGTCGCACTCTCCGGACCAATTCCAACACCCGTTGCAGGGTATTCGGGATGGATACTAGTGTACTAGCGCCAACACCTTCTCCCTGGTTCAGTATTGAAAGTCTTGGAGGAAACTCCCTCTTCCTTGGACAAAACTATCCAATGATGGTGGAAGGCGATCCAGCTGCTGTTGACACAACGTTACAACCATTTATGAGAGGCAACTGTATCTATACCTCAGACATTGCTATGCTTCCCTACCGTCCCAATATGGATCCTGACATGGGCCGCTTCAGCCTAGATGATCAGTCCTGCATTGGTCTCGAGATTGATAGTAGTTGGCCCTTCCCAGAGAATCACTTATGGTTCAAAGCAAGCGTTTTCAACGCCGACGAGTGGTTGAGCTGAAGTTCATTTCATCGCTTTGTTATTTGTTGTGTGAGAAAACTTTACTTTACTAGAATGTTTTATTGGAAATGATCTATAATCCAACATGTATCCTTGTTGTCGTTGTGGGTTGATGACTTGTTGTATGTAATCAATGGTACATTTGCATATGCGTCCATCAACTCACACCTGCTAGTGGTGTCCATATGAACAGTGCTAGTTATTTTAGTTGCAAAAATTAGATAGTGCTAGTGATTTTTAGCTGCATATTTTGACAAATCGCAGTGTTACAAGGTTGACAAATCGCAATGTTACTAGGTAAACAAATGTTAATCTTTCCAGTTTGACAAATGTCAACATACCCAAAATGACAGATGCAAATCTTACCCAATTGTTTCTACATGGTTGCACACGGGTCATGCAAAACAACCGTTTGCATTGAAGGGATGCAGAAATCCTGCTCGGCACATTTTCCCTTGGCTTCCTGGGGAAGCTGTCGGTTTGCGTACAGGTGTTCTAACTAAAACGCTTGCGATGAGTGTTTTATATTTAAAAACCATTGACATTTTTTCAAAAGAAAATCGTTTGATAAGTTTGTACATTAAGAGAGAAAAAGGCAAGTTCGTTCAAACCATATCTTTCATTCAGTCACACTACGAATTTATATTCATATGATCGAGAATTCGAGATATAGTATTAAACCCCCAAAAGAACTATTTCCGGTGGCGGCGGAGGCGGCGTGCCGTGCCATCGTTGTCGTCCTACGGGACGCCGTTGTTGAAGTCTTCAAGGAAGCATAAAATGTTCTTCACTTGTAAATCAAACATCATGTCGTCGCGCGATCGACGGGAGGGGCACGGGAGGACGACAATTGGCGCCGCTGAGAGGTAGTGGTTGACGGCAGCGTCCCATGCCGCTGAGGAGGGGGGGGCGCATGGGCAGGGGCAGAGGCACAGCAGGTGCAACCAAACGCACGGGTACCGTCACCATGGTGGGTGGAGGGGTGCACACGGGTAGGGGCACGGGCACGGCGGGTGCACGCAAACGCACAGGGGCCGGCACCATGGTGGGTGGAGGGGCGCGCACGGGCACGGGCGCTGGCGCTGGCATGTACATGAGCTCGCGTGGGTCCGCGAAGACCTCGCTGACGCCCATGGCTTTTAGCTCTACGATAGTGCTCGGCGACCAGGCCGTCAATGCTATGGGGATGGTCGCTGGCACGGGTGCGGGGATGGGAGCTGGGACGGGAGCGGGGGCAGCAACCGCCGCGGCCAGCTCATTCTAGGCCATGTCCATGAGGCACCATTCCTCCTTATTCTCTATCTCCCACGGCTTGGATTCGACTTCACCAAACTTGAAGACTAGTGGCAGATGATCATTCTGCGCCATGGCGTTGGTGGAGGTCTACGGGAGGGAGGGGAATGGGAGGCGAATAGTAAGGCCGCCCGTATTAAACAGCGGCTCAGGTGCCATTAATGAAGAGGAAGGCGAGTGGCCATGGAAGTCAAACGGCTCGCTTCCAAGTGAGCCTGCACAGCGTACAGCTCGCACGCTTCCCGGTGAGCCTGCGCATCCGAGGACAACTTGCACGCCTCTCGGTCAGCCTACGCACCGGGCTCCGCTCGCACGCCTCCCGCTCAGTCAAGGTCAAGCAGCTGTCTGCACGGCACCTCCTATAGCCATTAAAATGAAGACACGTGGCATGACGTGAATGGTTAATAAAACGCACATGATTTGAATTATACAACTGTTTGAGATATTAAAGTGGCATCTATTTTTCAAAATGCCTTTGTTGGCTGTTATTCGAGTGAGGCTTCTCTCAAAATGGACATGAAAAATACCACAACATGTCGGGTGCCATTCCATGATAGCATGGCAAGTTTCATGAATTTCAGACGAGTTTTAGATTTACTAGAATTTAAAAACAAAGTATCTCAACGTTTTGCCGACAATCAACGGTGCCCTAGTGTTTGAAAATCATTCCCATTTCTTGCATGGGACCTAAGCATGCACCCAAGGACACTGATTTGATTTTTCAACCAATTTATATGCACTAGAGCATGTGCATGTACTTCAAATTTGAATTATGCACATAAATGCATTGAAAACTCAGTTAATGCATAAAAATGTCCAAATGAACCCTGAAAAATCACACAAATTGACACAACACTTCTGTTGTTCTATGTTGAAGCGAGAAAAAATTTGAAAGCAATAAGAGGCAATGGATATCGTTTCGTCCCCAAAGGTGGGAGTTCCCTATCGAAAGAATCATGCTTGTTGTGAGAAGCTTATACCCAAACCTGCCCCAAATGGGACACATTTTTTTACCACGACATGTTGATGCAGCTCCATGATAGCAGGCCAAGTTTCATGAATTTCAGACGAGTTTTGGATTTACTAGAATTTAAAAACCAGGCATCTCAACGTTTTGTCGGCAATCAACAGTGCCCTGGTGTTTGAATTTCATTCCCATCTCTTGCATGGGACCTAGAAATTCACCCAAGGACACACATGTCATTTTTCAACCAACTTTAGTGCACTGGAGCATGTGCTTGTAATTCAAATTTGAATTATGCACATAAAATGCCTAGAAAACCCAGTTAATGTATAAAAAAGGCCAAACGAAGCCTGAAAAAATCATTCCCATTTCCTGGATGGGACCTAAGCATGCACTGAAGGACACATATTTTATTTTTCAACCAATTTATATGCACCGGAGCATGTGCATGTAGTTTAAATTTGAATTGTGCACCTGAAATGGCTAGAAAACCAGTTTAATATATAAAATGTCCAAATGAACCCTGAATAATTCCAATTCTTTTACGACACACATATAGTTGCATGTTCACTGCAGATAAAAGGTCTAGCAATTCAAACAACATCCATTGCCGCCGTGACCCTGCGACCTCTTGAGCACTTGCGTTGGTTTTTCCCTTGAAGAGGAAAGGGTGATGCAACAAAGTAGCGTAAGTATTTCCCTCAGTTTTTGAGAACCAAGGTATCAATCTAGTAGGAGGCCACGCATGAGTCCCTCGCACCTACACAAACAAATAAATCCTCGCAACCAACGCGATAAGGGGTTGTCAATCCCTACACGGTCACTTACGAGAGTGAGATCTGATAGATATGATAAGATAATATTTTTGGTATTTTTATGATAAAGATGCAAAGTAAAATAAAAGGCAATAAAAATAACTGAGTGTTGAAAGATTAATATGATGGAAGATAGACCTGGGGGCCATAGGTTTCACTAGTGGCTTCTCTCAAGAGCATAAGTATTCACTATGGGTAAACAAATTACTGTTGAGAAATTGACAGAATTGAGCATAGTTATGAGAATATCTAGGTATGATCATGTATATAGGCATCACGTCCAAGACAAGTAGACACTCCTGCCTGCATCTACTACTATTACTCCACACATCGACCACTATCCAGCATGCATCTAGAGTATTAAGTTCAAGAGAACAGAGTAACGCTTTAAGGAAGATGACATGATGTAGAGGGATAAACTCATGCAATATGATATAAACCCCATCTTGTTATCCTCGATGGCAACAATACAATACGTGCCTTGCTGCCCCTACTGTCATTGGGAAAGGACACCGCAAGATTGAACCCAAAGCCAAGCACTTCTCCCATTGCAAGAAAGATCAATCTAGTAGGCCAAACCAAACTGATAATTCAAAGAGACTTGCAAAGATAGCCAATCATACATAAAAGAATTCAGAGAAGATTCAAATATTGTTCATAGATAAACTTGATCATAAACCCACAATTATCGGTCTCAACAAACACACCGCAAAAGAAGATTACATCGAATAGATCTCCACAAGAGAGGGGGAGAGCTTTGTATTGAGATCCAAAAAGAGAGAAGAAGCCATCTAGCTAATAACTATGGACCCATAGGTCCGAGGTAAACTACTCACACTTCATCGGAGGGGCTATGGTGTTGATGTAGAAGCCCTCCATGATCGATGCCCCCTCCAGCGGAGCTCCGGAAAAGGCCCCAAGATGGGATCTCGTGGATATAGAAAGTTACGGCGGTGGAATTAGGGTTTTGGCTCCATATCTGGTAGTTTGGGGGTACGTAGGTATATATAGGAGGAAGGAGTATGTCGGTGGAGCAACAGGGGGCCCACGAGGGTGGAGGGCGTGCCCAGGGGGGTAGGCGCACCCCCTACCTCGTGGCCTCCTGGTTGATGTCTTGATGTAGGGTCCAAGTCCTCTGGATCACGTTCGTTCCAAAAATCACGTTCCTGAAGGTTTCATTCCGTTTGGACTCCGTTTGATATTCTTTTTCTGCGAAACTCTGAAAGAGGCAAAAAACAGCAATTCTGGGCTGGGCCTCCGGTTAATAGGTTAGTCCCAAAAATAATATAAAAGTGTGTAATAAATCCCAATAATGTCCAAAACATAATATAATATAGCATGGAACAATAAAAAATTATAGATACGTTGGAGACGTATCAGACCCCATTATGTAATTCAAATCAAGTAGATACCACACAATTTATTATCACCAACCATGTGAGATCACTACTGCAGGATGCTGCTAACGCGAGACTATGATCAGAGACCCTTCAAGAAACTGTGTGCGATGCCATAATCGCAAACAGTGTTGTTTGAAAACCATCAAAAAGGTGAAAACATTTGCAATGGAGGATGCATCAAACACGGTTCAGATTTTAGTTGCGTGTGCGATCCAGGTCATACGGTTCAGTCCAATGAACTGTTTGTGATCAGGCGAAACAAAAGAAACGGGCAACCTGATGAAGGCATGTGCGATATAGAGCATACGGTTCACTCGGATGAACTGTTTGTGATTAGGCAACACAAAAGAAACGGGCAGCCAGATGAAGGTGTGTGCGATATACATCACACGGTTCACTCGGATGAAATGTTTGTGATTAGGAAACACAAAACAAACGGTCATCCAGATTAATGTGTGTATGATTGTGGGCATACGCTTCAGAAGGATTAATGGTTTGTGATTAGGCAACAGAACAGAAACGGGTAAGCTAGATCAAAGTGTCTGCGATTGATGGCATACACTTCACATGGATGAACTGTTTGCAATTAACCACAACAAACTGAAACAGTTAGATAGATCAACGTGTGTGCGCTAGACGGGCACACCCATTCTAATTAAAAGACGTGTGCTGACATTGCCTATTGCGGTGCGCCCAATGGTGCAAGCGCCACGTACATGGCCGAGAAGGCGTACGTGCCCACGTTACGCCTTCCGGGAATAGTGCCAAACTTATAACCGTCAGTAAATTTTGAGCATGCGTCCCATCACATTCCAAATTGCAAACCTGTTCACACCGATCAAAACCTAAATGGTTTCCCACTTAGGAGCGTATTACTACGCGGTTATAAATACTACTACTCCAAGATGACTGCACATTCCTCCTCAACTCCTCATCCACAAAAAGTCAAAAACAAACAAGTCATTCATCATCATTCCCTTGCATCCGCCATGGCTAGCATGAGTTCTGGGTCGAGAGATTGCGACCAGGGAGAGGCAAGCCTGGAAGCGGGAGCATGAGAGATGTCCCGCCTCGCCGCGATAGCAGCCAACATGTCCCACCGCACGGCCGTAGCAGCAGAGAGGTCCCGCCGCGCCGCCGAAGCAGCACGGAGGACCCGCCACGCTATCGATGCAGCAGACTGGTCCGGCCGCGCCACGAATGCAGCAGAGATGTCCTCCCTTGCCGTGGCGGCCTGGGAAAATGCCTCGCAGACATGCGAGGACTCTTATAGGAGCATGCGTGCCCTCGTCCATAGGCGGATGGATCAGATCTCTAGGTGGGTGAGGTTGTAGGATGACCTGCAAGCCTTGTTTGAACAGTCTACCGACGTCATCTGACAACTAAATGAGAGCAATGCGAAGCTCCGGGAATGCCATGCTGCACATCGAGCGCAGAAGGCTGGTGGAGGAATCCGTGGATGCTCTCAACCAACATCTTGAGGACAAGAAAGAGCACGTCGCCGCCCGCCGCGGAGACTAGTTCTCTTCCTTCTTCTTTTGCCCTTGTGTATATCAGGCGTTGCCACATGTGGCTTTTTTTAATTATGTTTATAAATATGTAAGACAATTATTATCCAATGTCATCGTCCTTATATTCATCGTGCTTGCTATAAGTCGCTGTCGATGCTATATAGGTCCGTCGGATCTTACATCAAGATCCGTGCAAAACTTTCTTTTCTGATTTTCATTTTTCTCTCTTAAATCTCAGTCCAGTGAGACATATAGCCACGCCGTAGAACAGGTGCTCGGGCGCCATTAATGGAGACGTTGGGAGGGAGGTGCGCGACGGGTAGCAGTCAAAGGGCTCTCCTCCCGACGAGCACGCGCAGGGGTCTGATCACACGCCTCCCGTACTCAAATATCTACCTCGCACGACACCTCCTAGCCAATGAAAAAGGGGACGTGTGGCCGCACGTAATTGGTAAGTCGAACGCCCATGGTTTCAATAATACTTGTGTTTTTGATTTGTAACGTGACAACAGTTGTTCCAAAATGACTTTATTGATTGTTAATGTGTGGGCCTTCGCAAATCGGACAGAAAAACTACCACAACATGATGGTGCCATGTCATGAGACCATGCCTAGTTTCATGATTTTCAAGCGTGTTTTGGAATTATAGGAATTAAAAAACCAAGTCCGGCCGAGCCACGACACCCAGATGTTTAAATTTCACCCCCATCTCTTGCATGGGACCTAGAAATTCACCCAAGGACACACATGTGATTTTTCAAACAACTTAGGTGCACTGGAGCACGTGCTTGTAGTTCAAATTTGAATTATGCACATTAAATGCCCAAAAACCCAATTAATGTATAAACAAGGCCAAACAAACCCGGAATAATTCCAAAATTTAGCACGATACCTCTATTTGGTCTAATCTGGCTATGTAAAAAAATAAGGCGGGAGAAGGCAGTGTACGTATGTCGTTTCACACACGAAGGTGACACGTTCCTTCTCGGAACCACGAGTGTTCTTGAGGGAAGCTCCGGTTTGCAAGAAGCTTACACCAAAGATTGTCCCAATTCGGCCAAAAATATTACCGCGGCATGTTGGTACCATGTCATGACACCATGCCAAGTTTCATGATTTTCAGGCGTGTTTTGGAATTACAGGAATTAAAAAACTAAGTTTCTCAATATTTCCGGCCGAGCCACGATGCCCAGATGTTTGAATCTCACTCCCATCTCTTGCATTGGGACCTAGAAACTCACCCATGGAAACACATATGATTTTTCAAACAACTTTGGTGCACTGGAGCATGTGCTTGTAGTTCAAATTTGAATTATGCACACTAACTGCCCAAAAACTCAATTAATGTATAAAAAAGGCAAAGCGAGCCCAGAATAATTCCAAAATTTAGCACGATACTTCTATTTTGTCTAATCTGGCTGTGTAAAAAATAAGGCGGGAGAAGGTAGTGTACGTATGTCATTTCGCACACGGAGGTGACACGTTCCCTCTTGGAACCACAAGCCTTCTTGAGGGAAGCTCCGGGTTGCAAGAAGCTTACACCAAAGCTTGTCCCAATTCGGCCAAAAATATTACCGCAGCATGTTGGTGCCATGTCATGACACCATGCCAAGTTTCATGATTTTCAGGCGTGTTTTGGAATTACAGTAATTAAAAACCAAGTTTCTCAATCTTACCGGCCGAGCCACGACGCCTAGATGTTTGAATTTCACTCCCATCTCTTGCATGGGACCTCGAAATTCACCCAAGGACACACATGTCATTTTTCAAACAACTTTGGTGCACCGGATCATGTGCTTGTAGTTCAAATTTGAATTATGCACATTAAATGCCCAGAAACTCAATTAATGTATAAACAAGGCCAAACAAACCCGGAATAATTCCAAAATTTAGCACGGTACTTCTATTTGGTCTAATCTGGTTGTGTAAAAAAAATAAGGCGGGAGAAGGCAGTGTACGTATGTCATTTCGCACACGGAGGTGACACATTCCCTCTCAGAACCACGAGCCTTCTTGAGGGAAGCTCCGGTTTGCAAGAAGCTTACACCAAAGCTTGTCCCAATTCGGCCAAAAAATTACCGTAGCATGTTCGTGCCAGGTCATGACACCATGCCAAGTTTCATGATTTTCAGGCGTGTTTTGGAATTACAGGAAAAAAAACAAGTTTCTCAATCTTTCCGGCCGAGCCACGATGCCCAGATGTTTGAATTTCACTCTAATCTCTTGCATGGGACCTAGAAATTCACCCAAGGACACACATGTGATTTTTCAAACAACTTTGGTGCACTGGAGCCTGTGCTTGTAGTTCAAATTTGAATTATGCACATTAAATGCCCAGAAACTCAATTAATGTGTAAAAAAGGCGAAATGAGCCTGGAATAATTCCAAAATTTAGCACAGTACTTCTATTTGGTCTAATCTGGCTATGCAAAAGAATTAAGGCGGGAGAAGGCAGTGTACGTATGTCGTTTCGCACACGAAGGTGAGACGTTCCCTCTCGGAACAACGAACCTTCTTGAGGGATGCTCCGGTTTGCAAGAAGCTTACACCAGAGCTTGTCCCAATTCTGCCAAAAAAATTACCGAAGCATGTTCGTGCCATGTCATGAGACCATGCCAAGTTTCATGATTTTCAGGCGTGTTTTGGAATTACACGAATTAAAAAACCAAGTTTCTCAATCTTTTGGGCCAAGCGACGACGACCAGATGTTTGAATTTCACTCCCATCTCTTGCATGGGACCTACAAATTCACCCAAGGATACACATGTGATTTTTCAAACAACTATGGTGCACTGGAGCACATGCTTGTAGTTAAAATTTGAATTATCCACATTAAATGCCCAGAAACTCAATTAATGTATAAAAAAGGCGAAACGAACACAGAATAATTCCAAAATTTAGCACGATACTTCTATTTGGTCTAATCTGCCTGTGCAAAAAAATTAAGGCGGGAGAAGGCAGTGTACATATGTCATTTCGCACACGGAGGTGACACGTTCCCTCTGGAAACCAGGAGCCTTCTTGAGGGAAGCTCCGGTTTGCAAGAAGCTTACACCAAATCTTGTCCCAATTCGGCCAGAAAATTTACCGTAGCATGTTGGTGCCATATCATGAGACCATGCCAAGTTTGATGATTTTCAGCCATGTTTTGGATTTACAGGAATTAAAAAACAAAGTTTCTCAATCTTTCTGGCCGAGCCACGATGCCCAGATGTTTTAATTTTATTCCCATTTCTTGCATGGGACCTATAAATTCACCCAAAGACACACATGTGATTTTTCAGCAAACTTTGGTGCATTGGAGCATGTGCTTGTAGTTCAAATTTGAATTATGCACATTAAATGCCCAGAAACTCAATTAATGCATAAAAATGCCAAAAGAACCTGGAATAACTCCAAATTTAAACACGACACTCATGTACTAGTTGCATGTTCATTGTATGTAAATGTTCTAGCAATTCAAACACCATCCTTTCCCTCAGTAACACCATTTTGTCTTTCAAAACAAAATAAAAAAATCAGGTATACCACAAATAGTTTACTAGAAAGAATCGTGTGGGATGCGATATAAAATATCTTGGCGCACTGTCTTGTTTGGCATACGCAGGAAGCTTCATCGTCTATAGTCCACCGCCTCCGCTTGAACCACACTTGCACGCCAGTTTCTCGCGGCACCGAGCGATTTTTTTGCCACCGCGGAAATATCTATCTCCCTGCCCCATCCCTCCTACCGAAAGACACATTTCCAATGTTCCTCCTTGCTTTCCAAGTTCAAACCTTCACTGCTGCTTACTGGTAGCTCAGCCTCCTCGCTGGCGACCCTTCTTCTTGCAGTGCCGCCTCCTCGCTGGCTACCCTTTTCTTGCAGCGCCGCCTCCTCGCCGGTGACCCTTCGTCTTGCAGCGCCGCCTCCTCGCCGGCGACCCTTCTTCTTGCTGCGTCGATATGGTCAGGTGCGCCCTTCTTCTTGTTGTGCGGCCTCGTCGATATGGTCAGGTAATCCACACCCTACCCACACCATCCTCCTCCTTTCCCGTCCCACATGCCCCGACTGATAGAGCAACACCTTCCACCGAAATCACTGCCCCCTCCTCCAATTAAGCGCCACCCACAGCCATTTTACATGCAGTATAACGTGGAGCTGAGTAGCATGCGACCGCATGCACGAATGAGGTCGCTATGGCTGACATGCGTGTCGACCGCCAGATCTTGGAGGAGCACCTCATCTTCGAGGCCACCGTCGACACCGCTGCATGGTTGTCTACTTCAAAATACAGTTTGTGATGTTTTCTCGAGGCCACCACCAGTGCCTTCTAGTGATTTGTCCTTTGTAATGTTAATATGCAATCTGATGTTCAGTTAACAGTTTGGTCCTCTGAAATGTAATGTCCAGTTAACACTTTGGTCCAACAATTGCTACATTTCGTAGTACTGTTCTCAAGCATTCTTTGTTTTTTAACTGTCTTATCTTCTAGTACATGTTTCTATTCTGCAATGTCGTGCTCAGTTAACTATTTTGGCTCATTTGATCTGCTGTCCATTTAACTGCTTGGTTTAGTTCTGCAATTTGATTTTCATTTGCTGTGGGTACAATTTTGTATTGTTATGGATGTGACACCAATCGAATTTGGCTGTACTCAATACATATTCTACTGATAGTATGGCAACTCTCAGTTAACCTGATCAAGATCTTCCTTATGTGTGTTACTAGGAAGCAATGGGAGACAATGCGGTTTACCATCGAGGTTTGTTCAAGCAGGGTCCTTTGGCTAATAGCACATTATTGTGCAGTTGCAGGAATCATTCTAATATTTAGGTTTCTTACAATTTGGTCTTGCACATGTAGGTCCTGCTGTCAGAGGCTTAGACCCACTGTTCGACCCATTTTTCATATGGGGAAATGAGATGTCCATGAATATCAGTCAAGTCAAGAAACTCAGAAAGATTGTTAGATGAAGAAACTTGTGACGAATAACAGCAAGATCTTTGTTTGCACAATGAAGAAGACATCAGTCAACTATAGGATGGTACCAACTCTTTTACCTTGTTTTTACCCCTTGCGCCATTTCAAAATTTACAATAGCGATTTATGAATAGCTTTTTTTCAGTACTTTTCAAAGCAGTTCACCGATGATTACCTCTCAAACCCACGGTACAATACTGCGGTCAAGAGGCGAGGCAGATATTCATTCAACACCCACGGTACAATACTGAAGTCTTGCTGAAGAGGACGAAGGTTGGGTGGGCAATTATCCATAGCCATTGGCCTAAAGTTGCAAGGACATTCAACATCACTGAAGGCTCAATACTTGCCTTCCGCTTCTGCAGTTTCCTAGATGAGATTCATCTGTCTATTTACCGTGTATGATGCTACTTTCCAAATGTTTTTGATGCTGCATGTGAAACTTGGTACTGTTGTGTAATGGTGTAACTGAGTGCCAAAGCTATCTGATGTATTTCGATTATGAAATCCTGGTTGCTTTTATACGGATATGAACTATCTGGCATGTTTTATAAGAAATATAATTTGATTAGTACATGGATTATCAATAATAGGCTAATTACCCTGCTTATTGGGGTTTTCTACTGCAAACGATTACTCAGACAACACCGTGGGCGATGAACTAAAACAACCCGCACGGTTTCTAGAAAGTAGGCGTGTTCGATCAACTAACAATCACACACGACTTCCGGCAACGAACTGTTTGCGTTAGGCCACCTTGCACACATATTTCCACACAAAGAACTGTGTGGGATGTACATACCTACGGAAATGATTTTCTAGGATTCACCGTGTGGGATGTACATACCTACGGAAATGATTTCTGGGATTCACCGTGTGGGATCAACATACCTACGGAAATGTTTTTTGGGATTTACCGTGTGGGATGTACATACCTAAGGAAATGATTTCTAGGATTCACTGTGTGGGATGTACATACCTACGAAAATGATTTCTAGGATTCACCGTGTGGGATGTACATGCCTACGAAAATGATTGGGTTTCCATGCCTCGCCCGATCACACACGACCCCAGCTTGGGTCCCACGAGGGCCTATCCCCGGTGATTTTTGGGTCGTGTGGGAAGGACCCCCCTATCGCCCACACTCACTTGGCGACGGTTCCAAATGCCGTCGCGGAAAGGGGTTTTAAACCGTTTTTTTAGGAGCTCACTGTACCAGTGGATGTAGTACAAATATCTTGGAGCATCGTCGGTGTATTACAAGAAATATGTCAACTTGTGACCTTCTGTCAGTGACCCTGGAAGAATTGGTCATAAATCTATGACCATTTGAGACCAATTGGTCAAAAGCTGTTCGGGGGGCTCCAAACCCTAAACTATAACGACCATTTTGGTCAGAAAGGTCGTAATTCCCTTACACGAAATGGTCATGAAGCAGGCAGCACTGGTCCGCTGCCTTATTTCTAGCTGATAACGACCAATATAGATGGTCATAGCCTTGTAAATTGTGGTGCATTGCTATGACTAGGCGCCACCTCATCAGTTTTGCCTATGTGTCATGTCTATGTGTCAGTTTTTGCCCTAGGTTCTGAAGCAGCCTATATTTCTGTCATTCCCAGAATTCCCAAAAAATTGGGCATTCTTTACTACCCAAATCATTATTGCCTCATGACAATATTCAACTCCATTTTCCTAGTAAATCATCCTCGGCAAATTTCCAAAGTTTTTGCTCAGCTCGAACTGTTGTGAAGGAAGTACTGGCTAGGGCATATCCTAATGAGTTGAATTTTTGCCACATCTTCTATATTCCCAAATCATAGCTCTCCACAAAATTTGAGCCCCATCTAACAATCCATGTGAACTCAGCATCCAATCTTTGTTTCTAGTGATATTTTTAGTTTGTGAAGCAACAATATTTTATGTTAATTTATAATTGCTGAAAATTTACCACGACGTGACCCTGCCCATAGAACCTCCATCCACCATATTTTAGCTCCTTTATTCTAGCCAATTTCCCACAGCATTTTTCCCAATTTTCTATTCAGTGGAGAGAACTGTGAAGGAAGTACCATTTTTATGTATTCCAATGGTATGAAATTTTTAAAGTGGCTTCACATGCCCAAATTATCATCCTCCTCCAAATTTCAGATCAATCCATTCATTTATTTGAGTCTAGCTTCAACATTCATATTTTTGTCCAGTGTGGTACGTTGCAAAGCAAATGCCACCTAGGCTCCTCCATTTGATCTGAAAATTTGTGAAGACAGTCTTATTAGTAGATGATCATCCTCAGCCAAAACTCACGCCACTTGGCCATTTGCATTTTCCGTACCGTTAATCAAACACTTGGCTGCTAATTCATGTTTGAGCATAGTTCGGTCTACTCGTTGGATTATTTTGTTGTTATTTTCTTCCTAGCACATACCTGGGGAGTTTCCAACCCACTAGACATGCCTATGCCGTCCAGAATGCAGGGCAATGCCACGGTCACGCGATGACCACGCGGCGGTCATGCGAGTTTATGCGCTTCGGAGTTGGGGCCCTCGGCCACCATCCAAACCTCGACGTATCGCCACCAAACCATGTATTTCTGATTAAATATATACTTATGTATCTAGAAATGATTTTTGGAAAAAATAAAGAGCGAACTATAAGGCAGCTGCAGTTCAAATTTGACCCGCTTCCTCCTGAATCAGCGGAAATTTTTCTTTTTCACCAGAGGTGGATCAAAGCTTTTGATACCCAACCATTTTGTCAATTATGCATTAAATATGTCCTAGTATTTTATAAAATTGATTTGGTCCAATTTTGCAACAAATATATGGTAGGTCCTTCACAAAAAACTCATTTCGGGCACTCAAAAAATGGTAAATGAATTTTCCGTGCAAAGAAAAATGAAAACTCCCTTAGGCAACATTGTTTGGAATTCCAAGATGCACCCTTGTGCACAATATGAGATCATTTGAACAAACTATGCCATGAATGTGGCCATAAGATTGATCATTTGGCCTGAAATCCATGAATCTTCACGCATGATAGCTCATTTCTGAGAACATTTTTAAAATAATTTCCGTATTACAAGTTTATTATTATTTCTGGAAACTTCGTCTCACATAATGATAAAATGCGAAGGTTTTACAATTTTTTGATTTTTTTGATTTTTTATACCCGTTTCAAAATGCGATCAAAACAGCAGGCTTGACCGTTCCTAGCTAGTGGTTGAATCTTGGAAAACTTTTGACGTTTTTCTAATTAAATAGATACTTATGTACCTAGAAATGATTTTTGTTAAAAATAAAGAGCAAACTATGAGGCAGCTGCAGTTCAAATTTGACCCGCTTCCTACTAAATTGACGGAAATTTGTCTTTTTCACCAGAGGTGCATCAAAGCTTTTGACACCCAACCATTTTGTCAATTGTGCATTAAATATGGCCTAGTATTTTATAAAATTGATTTGGTCCAATTTTGCAACAAATATATGGTAGGTCCTTCACAAAAAACTCATTTCGGGCACTCAAAAAAATGGAAAATGAATTTTCCGTGCAAAGAAAATGAAAACTCCGTTAGGCAACATTGTTTGGAATTCCAAGATGCACCTTTGTGCACAATATGAGATCATTTGAACAAATCTTTCCATGAATGTGGCCATAAGATTGATCATTTGGCTTGAAAGCCATGAATCTTCACGCATGATAGCACATTTCTGAGAACACTTTTTAAAAATAATTGCCATATTACAAGTTTATTATTTTTCCTGGAAACTTGGTCACATATAATGACACAATGTGATGGTTTTACAATTTTTTTATTTTTTTTATTTTTTTATGTCTGTTTCAAAATGCGGTCAAAACGGCGGGCTTGACCATTCCTAGATAGTGGTTGAATCTTGGAATTTTTTTGATATTTCTCTAATTAAATTGATACTTATGTATCTAGAAATGATTTTTGGAAAAAATAAAGAGCAAACTATGAGGCAGCTGCAGTTCAAATTTGACCCGCTTCCTACTAAATCGGCGTAAATTTGTCTTTTTGACGAGAGGTGGATCAAACCTTTTGACAACCAACCATTCGGCCATTTGCATTTCCCGTACCGTTAATCAAACACTTGGCTGCTAATTCATGTTTGAGCATAGTTCGGTCTACTCGTTGGATTATTTTGTTGTTATTTTCTTCCTAGCACATACTTGGGGAGTTCCCAACCCACTAGACATGCCTATGCCGTCCAGAATGTAGGGCAATGCCACGGTCACGCGGTGACCACGCGGCGGTCATGCGAGTTTACGCGCTTCGGAGTTGGGGCCCTCGGCCACCATCCAAACCTCGACGTATCGCCACCAAACCATGTATTTATGATTAAATATATACTTATGTATCTAGAAATGATTTTTGGAGAAAATAAAGAGCGAACTATAAGGCAGCTGCATTTCAAATTTGACCCGCTTCCTCCCGAATCAGCGGAAATTTTTCTTTTTCACCAGAGGTGGATCAAACCTTTTGACAACCAACCATTTGGTCAATTGTGAATTAAATAATGCCAAGTATTTTTGTAAATTGATTTGCTCCGATTTTGCAACAAATATATGGTAGGTCCTTCACAAAAAAACTCATTTCGGGCACTCAAAAAAAATGGAAACTGAATTTTCCATGGAAAGAAAATGAAAACTCCCTTAGGCAACATTGTTTGGAATTCCAAGATGCGTCCTTGTGTACAATATGAGATCATTTGAACAAACTTTGCCATGAATGCAGCTATAAGATTGATCATTTGGCTTGAAAGCCATGAATCTTCACGCATGATAGCTCATTTCCGAGAACACTTTTTAAAAATAATTGCCGTATTACAAGTTTATTATTTTTTCTGGAAACTTGGTCACATATAATGACACAATGCGAAGGTTTTACAATTTTTTAATTTTTTTGATTTTTTATGCCCGTTTCAAAATGCTGTCAAAACCACGAGCTTGACCGTTCCTAGCTAGTGGTTGAATCTTGGAAAACTTTTGATGTTTCTTTGATTAAATAGATACTTATGTACCTAGAAATGATTTTTGGAAAAAATAAAGAGCAAACTATGAGGCACCTGCAGTTCAAATTTGACCCGCTTCTCACTGAATCGACGGAAATTTATCTTTTTCACGAGAGGTGGATCAAAGCTTTTGACACCCAACCATTTGGTCAACTGTGAATTAAATATGGCCTAGTATTTTAGAAAATTAATTTGGTCTAATTTTGCAACAAATATATGGTAAGTACTTCCCAAAAAAACTCATTTTGGACACTCAGAAAATGGAAAATTGATTACAACCATTTTAGATGATCATAACATCATCAAAGCCTGCAGTTTGTTCTGATTGGTCTATGGGCATGTCACGCGGATCAAGCATTAGAGACCATCGGATACTGCCAGATCCAACGACCCACACCCCTCACCCTCTCCCCACCCACACCCACCAGAAAGCAGCTCTCCTCACCTACACCACATGTCGTTGAGGACACTGACATGTGGGCCAAATTCCTCGCGGGCCGACCTGTCAGTGGCCGAGTGCCACCACTCACCCACCGCACACCACTCCTCCCCCTCTCCCCCTCTCCCCCGCACACCACTCCTCCCCCTCTCTCCCGCACACCACTCCTCCCCCTCTCCCCCTCTCTCCCGCACACCACTCCTCCCTCCTCTCCCCTCTCCAGTGGCACACCACTCCTCCCCCGCAGCCCAAACCCTAACCCCCCTCCCCTCTCCCTCCATTGGACCGTCGCCGCCACCTAGTCGCTCCTCCTCGCCTTCATGGACGACCAACTGCTCCCGACGTTCGCGCCCGTGCGCCTGCTCCTCACCACCTTGCTCCTCGCCTTCCCCGCCGACCACCCGCTCCGCGACCACCTCATCGCCACCACCGCCTCCGCCCTCGCCACCGCGTTCCCCACGCCGCTCTCTGACCACCGACAAGATGGAGCCGTACCTCTCCCTCTCTCCCATAGCGCCAGATCGAGCCGACGAGGTCAGTCCACGGCCAGATTCGCCACGGCCACAGAAGGCCTTCCGGATCCGCACCGTCAGGGCGGAGGCCTCCGCCAAGAAAAAACTAGCAGAGGCCGAAGCTGCCGCCGCGGCGAAGCAGCAGGCTGAGGAAGCCGCACGCCGCCAGGCGGCCTTGCTTGTTACCCCGCTGAACTCTACGCCACCACCGCCGGAGTTCACGGGGCAGACTGGAGGAGCCGGCGGGGAGAACCTCGTCGAGGAAAGGGAAGGTGGCGAGCCCTCTACTCCGGGCGCGAATGTTCCGCTGCCGCCTCCGCCGCCGTTTGAAGGCATGCAAGGCGAGCGGCCAGCGGACCCTCCGGTGCCGCCGACCGAAGACGAGGCCGTGGCGAGGCTACTCCTCCAGGTCGGCTCGCCAGCGCGCCGTCTTCGGGAGAAGGCGACTTCGGCAGCCCGCCCCCTGGAAGCCGGCACCGTCAGCTCGGCGGCTCCAGACGGCGAGGCAACGAGCGCCGCACCCGTTGGGTGGGTGCGGGGAGGCGGCACAGGGCCGCTAAACCGGGCACTCCTGGACGTCCAGGCGAAGCTCCGCGCTGAGGGCGACGCCCTCCAGAGCTGCACCAAGGCGTTCCTGGCGTCGCGGGCGGCCGTCCGGGTATGTCTTTTCTTTGGGCCTTTGTTTTTTCTTGTTCCTCTTTGTGGGGGCGCGCCAGCGCACCCACTGGGTGTAGTCCCCGAGTTTCGGGTCGGCTGCTGAGCAGGCGGCCCGGAACTCCAATTTGATGGACTTCTGGGTACTAACTTTGTCTGAAATGCTTGTTGCAGGACTACCACAACCTCCGCGTCACCGCCTTCAACCGTAATTTCTACTCCTAATGTCTCAGTACGTAAGTCATTCGTTCGTTTCGTTCGTTCCCACCCTTCCATCGATCTCTCCTCCACCAGGCGATCTCCTTCCCACCAATTTTTTTCCTCCCTCCGAAAACCAGGACCGGTTTTAATTCATGCATCACCAGAACCAAACCAACCCTTCCATCCTTCCATCGATCCCACTCTTCCATATAAAACACCAATACTTTCATCCTTCCCTTCCATATACAAAGCCAATCCTAGGAATCTCTACTCCTAATGTCTCAGTACGTAAGTCGTTCGTTCGTTTCGTTCGTTCCCACCCTTCCATCGATCTCTCCTCCACCAGGCGATCTCCTTCCCACCAATTTTTTTCCTCCCTCCGAAAACCAGGACCGGTTTTAATTCATGCATCACCAGAACCAAACCAACCCTTCCATCCTTCCATCGATCCCACTCTTCCATATAAAACACCAATACTTTCATCCTTCCCTTCCATATACAAAGCCAATCCTAGGAATCTGCGGTTTTGATGGTAGGTCGTGGTACGTCGTCATTCGCTTCCATCGTTTCGCTTCGATCGTAATTCAAGTCTTTTCCGATCGAGGGAATAATCGTGTTGTAATCCCCAGTTTCCAGGTAAGGCAATTCTCTTCTGGAAATAATCCACGATCAAATCCTAACTTCCCGGTCCAATCCCACCTACCACTTCAGTTTTTTTAGCATACCAAAATTTTCTAGCCTAACAATTCCACCGGTTCTCTCCACATCCCTCCTCACCTCATGTATCCCACGACCATGTGATGACCGAGGAACAACGCAGATCTCAGGCCATCACCTGCCGACCTCTCATGTGCGGCCCGGAGGTCGACCCGTCCTGCTCCTCTTGTCCGCAGGTGCGCGTCGCCGCACGATCTGCTCCTCCAGCCTACCTCCCGCACCGAGCCAACTCTCATGCATCTCATACAGCGCGAGCTGCTCGTGGAGGCTCAGCTGTTCCTCCATGATGGCGACGTTGAGGGATGGTGGAGGCCAATCATCATGGACGTGTCTCGCTTTGTGCAAGTCGAGGTGGTCGCCGAGGGCGCCGCGGCACTTCCAGGATCGTGATCTACCACTACGACGAAGCCATGAAGCTTCACCTCCGAGCAAAGGCCAGATGTAATACTTGCCTGTTCCCACGCACTGCTTGTTGGATTTTTTTGGCTACCTTTTGTTGCTAAGACTAGACCTAAGCATATGAGTTATGTCAAATTCAGCGCCGATCAGCAATATATGTGGACGATATGATGAAGGTCGTTGCATGCTGCAGCTAACTCTGACCTAGCAGGACACGTTAGTAATTTAGTATGCATATGTTGTCTTCCTAATGTACAAGCTGACAAGTAGTTGAATGCCATGACATGATGTTTCCTTCGTAGTCATGCAGATTTTGTAGCTTGCAAGATCCTTATCTCTATAATGTTCAAGTGAATGGATGAGAGATCAGTTTCCTACTCAATCGGTGTTCTCTCAACAATCTGAACTAATTTGGTGATTGGTTTATTACCTTCTAGGCGAAATCACCTCACGATATTATAGAGCCAGTAAATCTGGAGCCTACAAGTTTGTTTCCTTCTTTTGCAATGCAAAGTAAAAAAACTCATTGTGTGAGGGTGAAGCTATTTTTTAGGAAAAACTAAATCTTATGAACTCTGGAAGTTAGAGCTTTATGATTTACCAAGTATGGTTATAAATAGTTCTGGAGTTGCAACAACATCCCAACTTTAACAGTACATACACTATAAGCCCTCTTATGCATGATATATTGTTATACTGATAAAATTACTATTAGAGACAAATTTCAGCTCTCATAGGATGCTGATATATTGTAACCTTTTTGGATATTTTTGGTACTTTGTTTGATGATAAAAAATGGATCGTTGTCATCTTTCGGATGAATATTTTGAAGCTGGATAAACTGGTTTTGTAGCATGCCACTAACTGCTTCTGCGCATATACATGCAATTCTATATCTATTTATTGGAAGTCACAAATAGAATATGAAGAAAAGCATGTAAAAAGGCAGTATGTTTTTAACAGGTTCTCTTCTACGCCATACTTGCTTTGGAATGTTCAGGATGAGCTTCTTTAGGTACTTTGTGGATGATGAAGCAAAATCAACGCTCTTCAGTTTTGTCGTTGTTTGATTCGGCTTGCAGTTTCTACAAATGTTGTGCCACTTAGGCTTTGGATTGCGCCTTCTTATATGTTGACCATCTCATCTTTGCGGCAAATACGCAGATATATGTTAACCATCTCATATACTCATCTGTGCATGTTTACGTATTTCTTGTCTAACGGGTTCTTTTGGTGTGTCCTTGTAGAGACAAAAAAAATAGTAGGAGGCTTTATAAACCAAAGGGGAAAAAACAAATTTATTAGCAAACTAATCAAATTCGGGCTCACATCAAGGTATTTTTTAGGGGTATTAGTCCCATGTGCTAAATTCTGTGTTAGTATAGTTGAAGCCCAGGTCACATATTGATGATTCATAGTTCTCTGATTGGTCTTCTCATATTATTTGTCGTCTCCAAGCAAATTCTGAGAAACCATCGGAGTTCTTGATGCTTCTATTAATTCAGAAAAAGCAAGTTATTGTTTCCCTGGAGTTACTGTATATCTGCTATGGGATCGTTAGTTCATGAGTGTTTCGACATGGCACTCTGGAACAGGAGTTCAGAATTTGCCACTGACCACACTCCGGCGGCTACATTATGGGCTTTACAGGCAAGTGCCTGCTCTGTGACACCGTGCCTGCTAAGCTGATGGCCTCCTCGCAAATGTGTGCCATGTGGGTGGCAGCGACAGGAACGAGACGAGCAGGAGGGTGCCCTTCTACCCGGAGTTGCAGCTGCTCTGAGGATTCTTTAGAAGGACATGGCAGGTTCACCCACCACGCTTGTCTTCCTTCCCTGATTTTTGTTTCTCCTAATGCATTTTTATTTTATTTATGTTTCAGTGTTCCTGATGTTTGATATGATAGAGAACAGGTGCATGAAGGAATGCCTCCATGGTAGTAATGCACATCTCAGACGATAACATTCTTCTATTTTTTCAATCTAAGCTTTAACACTGATCATGCATCCTGGAATAGATCTTCTCAGGGCGCCATTCATTGGAACTTGATAATAGGTACAAATTTTGTCATTGGTACGTTGCTGATAATGCAATGTGTCTCCGGCACACTCAAAAAAAAAATCCATCGAGCAGCTGAAATTGTACTACTTTTCAGAGAAGTTAGTGTTGTCGGCCACTCACTCTTTGCAAAAACTTCGCCGAAGGTTTTCTTCACCATTTTGTGTCTGATAGGAGCCCTGCCCTTTATCATTACATGAGGTGGAAAGTTGTACAATCGATGGAGTTACCATTACAGAAAGAGAGAATAGAATTAAAAAACTGAACCAATTACTCATGAAATGAGTGACCTGAAGCATGAAGTTCATGATGTCAAGTGCTCATAATTGATTGGGTTGATTTTGTGTAGTTGTGATTCTGGATCAGTTATTTTTTTTTTCACGAATACACAAAGCTTGCGTATCTTTTCATTGATAGAAGAAGAGAAAATGAGTACAATAAAGGGTACAACGAACCGAGAGCAGGGAGAGGGATGCTCAGCCCGAACAGGGAAAAGACACAACAAAACCCACCAAGCCTAAAACTTGAGAGGCAGATTGGATGAGCACAACATCAAACATCTTCAGAGCCAACACCGGGGACACCGCAAGCAAGCAAGACGACGCCTTCAAGAAGGGAAACGGCATTGTGAGGCCGTCGCCATCCGATCCGACAAATCGGACCTAGAGTTTCCCCCGAAGCTTGAAGAGGGGCACGGTGAGAGGCCATGACAGCGCCTCCAACAAGGAAAACGACACCCACGAGTGTCACCGCTGCCAGCATCGGCAAGCCGAGCATGGATTTCGCCAAGCTTGTGTCCGTGCAATCCCATAGCCACCAGATGAGGAACTGTCCGTGCAATCCCATAGCCACCAGATGAGGAACTGGAGATGAGGAAGCCCGCCCACCGATCGATCGCCACCTCATTAGGGGGGAAGGGGTGGGGCTGCATCTGCCGCCGAAAAAACACGAGCTTTGGAGCCGACATGGCGTGTAGGAGGATGGGGTCGGGAAGGCAGCAAGGTAGAGAGCCGACGCGGATGGGTAGGGGTGACGACCGGCGCCGTCGGCAAGCCAGGAACCGGAAGGGGAGCGCACTTCCGAGCTGCCGAGGACGGAGTAGTCAGAACACCGGCGAGCCAGAGAAGCTGGAAAGGACGCAGCAACCTAAGCACCGGGGCCAAAAACGCGCCGGTAGGACACCGACATGCCATGGACACCGGAGAACGCAGGTCCGTGACCGTCGGGATCGGAGCGGAGCCGGCAAGGATCCACCACGAAGCTTCTACCGCTGCCAATGAAGACACCCATGACCTTACACCTGCAGATGTCGGCGCCGCGGCTCGGAGGAGACGCCGTCAGTGACGGAGAGTGGCCTGCACGGGGCAGGGCCAAGCCTCGGCCAGCCCGGCCACCTCCACCCAAGGGCCTTGCGCACGCCCCCCATGAACAGCAGCGCGAAGAAGAAGGGCTGTGCCGATGGAGGAGGCAAGGGTGGGCGGGGAGGAGCACGAAGGGCGTGCCGCGCCGCCGCGCCGGACAGGCAGGGGAGAGGGCAGCTGTTGGAGGAGGGAAGGCCGCTGTGCGCCAGATCGGATCTGGGGCGGCGGGGAAGGGGCCTCCGACGCCAGGGAGACCAAAAACCGCCCCGCCGCCGCCATCCCCAGGCACGGCGCGGGTTCCCCGGCTGGCCCTCCGGCAGCGGCGAAGCAGCGGAGGTGGTGGAGGGCGGGGCTTCCGCCGGCGGTCGAGGTTTCCCCCGTGTCGCCAGATGCGGGCGACGCGGGGATCAGTTATGTGTTTTAGTATGATCGTGTGATTGATCTTGATGTTATTCTAACTAGATGATACCCCGCACGTTGTTGCGGGAATATTTTGCAACATATTTCAATGTGACTCGTTGTATGAAACATGAATATTTGAAGTAATAATATAAAAAGCTAACAATAAAAATACATATAATTTATTGTGCTTGATTACTATATAGTTATAAAATGTTTATTAAATGTATATAGCATAATAGAATGAAAACCCTCATGTATGTTACATGTTGAGATAAGTCTTTTTTTCATGCATGTCATGATGAAGTGGCATGCTTGCATGTTGAGAGACATATGATAGTGGGGGTGGGCCTTTTCTCATGCATGTTGTGCAATGATGTGGCATGCTTGCATGTTGAGAGAAATAGTTAGTGGGGGCTAGCTATTTAGATATAGAAGAGAACAGAAGAGACGGGCACTTAGCTAGCCTAATATTTTATTTTCAAAGGAAGGAGTGTTTCTTTCTTTCAGATTTTCGTATGTTTCATATGTTCCAATCCAGTCCATGGCTATTTTTTGTTTGTGCCGGCATATGAGGTCAAGTGCATGGAAACCAATTACCGATTAATTGCTTGATTCAGCAATAGCATTGGTGCAACACGTCCAACCCCAGATGTATTTCTAAAATAACTATCAGAGCCCACGTCTGTTCGGTAGTTATACGTTTTATGTGTATATATACATACACATAAATCGTGTTTCGCCTTCCAGACCGTGAGGCCGTGGGAAGAAACACAATGATGCGGTCACATATGGATCGATGCCATCGTCGGCTCTGCCAGCTCCTAGCTACCTCCACTTGAAAGAGACACCTCCAAGCCTTCAAGCAGTTGGCTATGACATTGTGCACTCCTTGCACCAAGAATCGGCAAGGGACGCCATGGAGGTTAGAGAAGAGGTTGGGTGACGCCGTGAAGGGAAAGGGAGACGGCCGTGGAAGAAAGGTGTGAGCTGAATGTTGTGGTGTCGAGGGGAGGCGACAGTGAGAAGCCGTGGCAGGGAGATATGGCGGCGTAGATGTCATGGAGGGAAGAGGAGGCCGGAGGAATGAGATGTGAGTGTGAGCCTTGTGCCATGCGGTATGCCTAAGAAAGAGTGAATTGCTTTTGTAAGATACGAAGAAAAATGAGCGATACTTTTTATATGGTGAAAATATCACATACTTGTTAGGGAAAAGTGACGGTTTGTTATGAAAAAAATGTCACATACTGTTTTATATAGTAAAAAAATATCAGATACCATAACAAGCCATTTCTAAAGAATAATTATCAAAAAATTGATTTTAGGTGAGCCTACAATTTATTATAATTGGGATGCAACTCACTCTACTAGAAAGCAGGGTCCACGCTTACATCTAGCAGCTAACCAATGAATATATATTATGTATTACCTTATTTTTCTTAGTATATGCGAAAATCCCTTTTGGAGGCCGAGCTCCAATGAGGCCGGTTTTTTTAAAAATTCAAAATGAATCAAAATTCATGTTTTTTTTACATTTCAAATAATTCACAATTGTGTAAATTTTCAGGACATAATACGTTGAAATGAGAGCTGTGCAAAAAAGACAAATTTAAGCATTTTTAACACATGATACTATTCATCCTCCAAGGCCATGAATTTATCTTTTTTGTACAGATCGCATTTCAAGCTATTTCATTCTGAAATTTTACACACATACACAGAACATCCTTGTTCCTTGTACAAAAAAGTTCAGTTTTTTTTAAACTCACAAGTTTGAAATTTGAATTTTTCAAGAAAAACGGCCTCCACGTAATGCACAAGTGTGTAAATTTTCAGGACAGAATACGTTGAAATCAGGGTTGTGCAAAAAAGACAAATTTGAGCCTTTTTAACACATGATACTATTCATCCAAAAAAGCCATGAATTTGTCTTTTTTGTACAGACCGCATTTCAAGCTATTTCATTCTGAAATTTTACACACATACACAAAACATCCTTGTTTACTTGTACAAAAAAAGTTCAGATTTTTTTGAAACTCACAAGTTTGAAATTTGAATTTTTCAAAAAAAAAGGCCTCCGTGGAGGCCGAGAGCCAGAACGCCTCACTCTTTATATGTTCATTTTCGTAGATCAAAGATGAAAACCAATGTCTTCAGCTGCTACTTTGAAAATGTCAATTGACAAAATCACTGTGTAACTATGATGGACCGGACTAAATACTTATCAAGTTCTACACAATCAGAAGATATGCGTACAGTTAATTGTTTTTCTTTATATATATGTTGCACATGATAATACAAAAGGTGTATTCCTCTGTGTTTATTTTCACAAAGTATGAGAGAGATGAAGATGGTTATGTTGACGTTACAAAATAATCCATCGACAACGGACCTGAGGAAACGTTGTTGGATGTGGCCAAAATTTCACTAAGTTTTTATATATGTGCAATTTAAAAAAAAAACTAAAAAGCCCGTGGCAACGCACGGGCATTCTACTAGTGTTGAAGAGTTGGGCAAGCGGACCGCCGACTTGGCGGAGAGCTGGAGTAAGTCCTTCTCCTTTTTCTCTTCTCTGCGGGGGCGCGCTAGCGCACCCGCGGGCTGTAGTCCCCGAGATTCGGGCCGACTGCTGAGCAGTCGGGCCGGATCTCCCCGGCGACCTACTTTATTTGACGACTGCTGTCTTTCTTTCTTTCCTTCAGGGGCCAACGCTGCTCTTCAACAGCAGCTGAGCGAAGCCAACTCTGCCCTGCTCGCCAAAGGGGAGGAGTGCAGCAAGCTCGCCGCGGAGCGCTATTTGCTGACCACTCAGTTGGCAGAGCAGAAGGGGCTGCTCGCGAAGTCGCAGAGGGAGGCGAAGGAGACGGAGGCCACCCTCCTGGCCGAGTTCGCGAGCGAGCCCTCTTCCTGGTCTGACAAGGAGGCGTTGCTATCCTCCGACTTCCACGACATCGAAGACATCGTTGATGGTGAGTCTGTTTGTTTTCTTTCTTTGAGCTGTCGACTTAGGTCGTGCCGACTCCTGGTTTTTGACTCGCTTTTTTGTTTCTTCGTGTCTTTTGCAGACTTCTTCCCTGGGCAGTCGCAGGCCGCTACCCAAGCCATCGAGGCCGATCGTGCAAGTCGGAGGGCGGAGGGCGCAGAGATCACCGCCGATGCCCCCCGAACTCTTGATGAGCACATCTTGAGTATCGAGGCTCGCCTCCGGCCGGCGCACCGAATGCTGCGCCGGCTTCAGCGCGTCGGCGCCCAGGCGATCTCCGCCCTTTGGCCGGATATGCAGGCTCCGCGCACCTCCAGCCTGACGGCCAACTGGTTGGAGGTCGCGGCTGGTCGCCTCGAGGCTTGGAAGGGCTCTTCGGCCCGGGCTAGAGCGCGCCGGGCCTTAGAGTTCGTCAAGGCGTGGTACCCGGGGCTGGATCTAGAATGGTTGGCCACGCTTTGGTCGAAGGCCCAGTCGGAGCTGGCGGCTGCAGAAGACACCCTTGTCAAGCATGCTACGGCGATCGCCGAGTACACCGACACGAGCATCTTCGTCCCCGAGCGGTCTGAAGACGGCGAGGAGGTCCCGCCGGAGTGGTTTGGGATGAACCCAGACTACGACGAAGACTCAGCGGAGGTGGTCGGCTCCAGCATCGAGGAGGAGGACGAGGCGGAGGATGAGGGCGAGGCAGAGGCACCAGAAGACGGAGCAGACAGCCAGCCTCAGCCCGACCGCGCCTCCAGCAACGAGCCGCGTGCGACCGATCCGACTGCTGCCGGAGGCGATCAAGCCGAGACTAGCCGGCTGACCGCCCCGACGACTGACGCTGGCGCCTCCTCCGACCCCCCGACTCCGTCAACCGCCTCCTAAGCTGCCGCTGTGTCTTTTGTTTTATCTGCTTCAGTAGTCTTTTGAAGAACTTGTTAATTCACACAATTCCACCCGCGGGGTGTATTTTGAACCTCTGCTTGACAATTTGGCCAAGGGCCTATGTTATGTAAATTTATATATCTATCCTTTCTTGCTCATTGTTCTTTTGGTTGTTTTCCTTTACCGCTTTCCCCTAGTTGCCTGCCTTGCCAATCGGATAGCCGCTCTGCAGACTGTTGCTGGATCAAGTGCTAGGCTACTTTGGGAAAGCAAGTACTTAGCCGATTTCAAGATTCTTTGAGCAAGTTGGATAGAAAACGACAATCCGACTATCCGAGAATCGGTTTGCGAGAAAGGTTGGAAGCCGTCTTGAGCTATGTTTTATGCTTTGAGTCCTTAGCCATTTTTCGTGCGAGCACCCATTCTACCTTACCTCTGCCCACCGTACAGTCGCTCTGCAAGCTGCGGCTTCTGACAGAAGACGGCTTAGATGCTACACACTACTTGTCCGGCTGCAGAAAGCATTTCATAGTGCAAGGCGGGAAGTCCCCGGGCCGACTTGTCGAGCCCGGTGCCAAACGGTTTGACAAAGAGTAACATACTTGTAGGCATAATTTTTATCATACAAATAAAAGAGGGCAGTCCCCGAGCTCATCTCGGGGGGCCTGAAGTCTTGGTACTTTAATACAAAAGGTAGCATGGTACATACTGCATCAACTGTAAAATCTTCGGAGAAGATTTGCATTCCATGGCCGCTCTGTCTCCTTGCCGGAGTCATCCTTCTTGCGTGCTCGGGGCTTCTGAGCGTCGATCTGGTAGTAGGAGTCGTTGCTTAGTACTTTGCTGATGATGAAAGGGCCCTCCCAAGGCGGTGACAGCTTGTGCTGGCCGGCTGTTCGCTGGATCAGCCGGAGCACAAGGTCGCCTTCTTGGAAAGATCTTGGCCTGACCTTCCTGTTGTGGTATCGGCGCAGGCTCTGCTGGTAGATGCTAGACCGGCTGAGTGCCAGCAGCCGGCCCTCTTCCAGCAGATCAATGCCGTCTTGTCATGCTTCTTCTGCTTCCTCCTTGGTGTACATGGTGACTCATGGGGAGTCGAACTCTATGTCCGTTGGGATGACGGCTTCAGCACCGTAGACGAGGAAGAAGGGCGTGAAGCCGGTTGACTTGTTTGGAGTTGTGCGCAGACTCCAGAGGACGGCTATCAGCTCGTCGAGCCAGTAGCCAGCCGAGCGCTCCAGAGGCTCGATCAACCGAGGCTTGATGCCGTACAGGATGAGGCCGTTTGCTCGCTCCACTTGGCCGTTTGACTGTGGGTGGGCGACGGACGCTAGGTCCAGTCAGATGCCCTGTGTTGCGCAGAAACGGGCCAAGGCGCCTTTGGCAAAATTTGTGCCGTTGTCGGTGATGATGCTGTGTGGTATGCCGTACCGAATTGTGATATCGGTGATGAAGGTCATGGCAGTCGGACCGTTCAGTTTCTTAATTGGCTTTACTTCCACCCACTTGGTGAACTTGTCCACTACGACAAGTAGGTGAGTTAGACCACATCGTGCTGTCTTGAATGGTCCCACCATGCCCAGACCCCAAACTGCGAAAGGCCAAGCAATGGGGATGGTCTTGAGCGTGGAAGCCGGCTGGTGCGGCTTGGAGCTGAACTTCTGGCAGCCTTTGCATTTTTGGACCAACTCCTTGGCCTCTTCCAAGGCAGTCGGCCAAAAGAAACCGTGCCGGAAAGCTTTGGCGACGATTGCTCTTGAAGCCGCATTGTGGCCACATTCACCTTGATGGATGTCTTTGAGGATCACCTGGCCTTGCTCTGGCTCTACGCAGCGCTGGTAGACACCAGTGACGCTGTGCCTGACCAGCTCCCTGTTGATTATGGTATAGGCTGCTGCCCGACATTGTACTTGCCGAGCTGAGGTCTCATCAGTTGGTAGCTCTTTGTTCACCAGAAATTTGAGGATGGGCTGGGCCCATGAGGGTGCTGCTATTTTGTCGACTATCAGAACTGCGACTTGGACAAGGGCGGCTGGGCTGGGAGGCGGCGGGCTGGAGTCAACAGCCGCTTGTTGGGCAGATGGAGTCCCTAGGCCGACTGGCTCGCTCCTTGGGCCGAGTTCTGGAATCTTCGAGTCCGTCACCGCAGTCCCCGGGCCGGGCTCGACTGTGGCAGCTTTGGAGTCTCCCGCCAAAGTCCCCGTTCCGACTGCCAGAGCTCTGGAGTCGGATCCACCGTATTCAGGAGGAGCCGGCACAAAGATGGAGTCTGATTCTGGTGAAGGCTTGACAGACGGCTTGAGGAGGCGTTGAAGGGCGACGCCAGATGGAATTGCTTGGCGGGTAGAGCCGATTCGTGCCAAGGCGTCTGCTTGGTCGTTATCGTTTCTTGGCACGTGGAGGAACTCGCACCCTTTGAAATTCCCGCTGAGCTGCTGCACAAGGAAACGGTAGCTTGCCATGTTTGCGTCTTTCGCGTCCCAGTCGCCAGATGACTGCTGGACCACTATGTCCGAGTCGCCATAACATAGGATCCGGCGGATGCCAAGTTCTTTGGCAAGCCGGAGCCTATGATTAAGCGCCTCGTACTTGGCCACGTTGTTGGAGGCGGCAAAATGGATTTGCAGTGCATATTTGAGATTGTCGCCTTTGGGAGAGGTGAGGACGATGCCGGCTCCCAAGCCGGTGCGCATCTTGGAGCCGTCGAAGTGCATCCGCCAATGGGTGGAGTCAGGTGCTGGAGGCAGGTACTGGGTCTCGACTCAGTCAACGAGGAAGTCGACCAGTGCTTGTGATTTTATAGCGGTGTGGGGCTGGTAGTAGATGGTGTAAGGAGCCAGCTTTATGGCCCACTTGGCCACTCGACCAGAGGCATCTCGGCTACCGATGATCTCGGCAAGTGGAGCCGTGCAGACCACCGTGATTGGATGCTCTTGAAAGTAAGGCTTCAATTTCTTGGCGGCAAAGTGTACGCCATAGCACATATTCTGGTAGTGGGGGTAGTTCTGCTTAGAGGTCGACAGTACCTCGCTCAGGTAATATACTGGTCTCTGGACAGGCAGCGCCTTGCCTTCCTCCTTGCGCTCTACTACAATGACTGTGCTGACTACTCGGCTGGTGGCGGCGATGTACAGGAGCATAGGTTCCTTGGGAGTCGGAGCCGCCAGGATGGGTGGAGTAGTCAGCATCTTCTTCAACTGGTGGAAAGCTTCATCCGCCTTATGGTTCCACTCGAAAAAAGCGGTCTTCTTCATGAGTTGGTATAAGGGAAGAGCTTTCTCGCCCAGCCGGTTGATGAATCGGCTGATGGACGCCAAGCAGCCGGTGAACTTCTGCACATCCAGCAGTCGGCTAGGTACCTCCATTCTCTCGATGGCCTTGATTTTTACTGGGTTGCATTCTATGCCGCGTTCAGAGGGCAGGAAACCTAGCAGCTGGCCGGCTGGTACTCCGAAGACACACTTCTCGGGGTTGAGCTTGATCTGGAACCGGCGCAGGTTCTCAAAGGTCTCCTAGAGGTCTTCCAGCAATGTTCCTTGCTTTTCCGTCTTCACCACCACATCGTCCACGTAAACGTGGGCGTTCCTGCTGAGCTGCTTGAGGAGGCACTTCTGCATGCAACGTTGAAAGGTGGCGCTGGCATTCCTCAAGCCGAACGTCATGGTGAGGTAGCAGAATGCTCCAAACGGCGTGATGAAGGTGGTATTCAATCTGTCAGCCGGGCTCAGCTTGATCTGGTGATATCCTGAGTACGCATCCAAGAAACTCAACAGCTCGCATCCGGCTGTGGAGTCTATCACCTGATCAATTCTTGGCAGAGCAAACGGGTCCTTGGGGCAGGCCTTGTTGAGGCTCGTGTAGTCAATACACATTCGCCATTGCTTGTTCTTATTTAGCACCAGGACCAGATTTGCCAGCCACTCCGGGAAGAAAACTTCCATAATGAAGCCGGCTGCTAGGAGTCGGGCTATCTCTTCTCCGACAACTCTTCTCTTCTCTTCTGATAAGCGGCGCAGGGGCTGCCTGACCGGCTTTGCATCAGATCGGACGTGTAACTTGTGCTCGGCGAATTCTATCGGCACACCTGGCATGTCTTTGGGAGACCATGCAAAGATGTCCCGATTCTCACGGAGGAAATCGACGAGCTCGCCTTCCTATTTGTTGTCGAGGTTTGCACCTACGACAGCGTACCTCTCTGGGTGCTCCGGATCCAAGGGTATCTTCTTTGTCTCTTTGGCTGGCTTGAACGAACCTTCGGCTTCCGACTCCTTCGGGTCGGGCGATATCTCCGGCTGCTTGCCGGCCATCGCCACAGCTTGCTCAAGGAGTTGCTTCTCGGCCGCAATCACTAGGGACTCAGCCAGCCGACTGCTCTCGGCCGCGCAGGTGGACGACTTCCGGTAGTCGCCGGCCACAGTCAGAATTCCCCTGGAACTGGGCATCTTCATCTTGAGGTAGGCGTAGTGGGGGACCACCATGAACTTGGCCAAGGCGGGCCGGCCAAGTAGCGCATGGTATGGGCTCTCAAGGTCCACCACCTCAAACCAAACAGACTCTCTTCGGAAGTGATATTTGTCCCCAAAGAGGACGTCAATCAGGATCTTGCCGATTGGTGAATAGGAAAGCCCAGGAACAATGCCGTGGAAGATGGTCCGGCTGTTCTTAAGCTGTCTCGGCTTGATTCCTAACTTCTCCATGGTGTCCTTGTACAGGATGTTGATGCTGCTGCCCCCATCTATCAGAACTTGCAAGAAACGCGCGGCCTGTTTGTCTGTGGCAAAGGTGGCGTCCAGGACCAAGGCGTAGGAGCCCGGACTCGGCATCACTTCTGGGTGGTCAGCCCTGCTCCAGCTGATGGGCCTCTCAGACCAGTGCATGAACTCTGGCGTCTCCGAGGCTACTGCGTTCACCTCTTGTTGCTGCAGCCGCCTGCTGCGTCGATCATCAGTCACACTGGTGAACACCACGTAGGCTCCGTGCTCTTCAGGATACTCGTCTTGTACTGCGCCAACTGGCCTGACTACCGGCTGCTGGGGCGGAGGCGGAGGCGGCTGCCCAGCAGGCGGGGGTGGCAGGAGGCCGTCTCCCTTGGCGATCCTGGTGAGCCAGTGGCACTTCCGGGTGGTGTGATTCGATGGCTTCGCGCCGCTGTGGAACTTGCAAGGTCCATCCAAGGTCTGCTCGTAGGAGAAGGCCGGCAACCAGTTCGGCTTCCCGCCTTTCTGTTGCTTGGGCGGAGGCTGCTCTTCTGGCTGCTGGGCTTCGACGGTCGCGACCTGCCGGCTGCTGGAAGCTGGCTGCGGGGCCTTGCGCTTGTGGTCGCCCTGCTCTTGTCGCCGACCGGCGTCTTCTGCCGAAGTTCTTGGAGCCTGAGGAGCTACTTTGCCAGTCGTGCTGATTTGAATTTCCGTCTTCATGGAGGAGTCGGCCGTAGCGTACTTGTTCGCTATGATCAGCAGCTCGTCGAGGGTTTCTGGCTCGTCGCAGAGGAGCTTGTGCTTGAGGAGGGTGCCTTCTCGGCACCCGGCTGTGAAGTACTCGATGGCCTGCACTTCGTGCACGCCCTCGCAGGAGTTCCGGAGCTCGGCCCAACGCAATAGGTAGTCGCGAGTCGACTCGTCAGGACCTTGCACGCACAAGAAGAGCTGACGAGGCTTGGGAGGACGCTTGTACGTGCTGGTGAAGTTGCGGACGAATGCTTCGGTGAAGTCGACCCAGCTGTTGATGCCGCGAGGCTTTAGGCTGTTCAGCCATGTCCGGGCCGTGCCCTGGAGCATGAGCGGAACGTACTTTACGGCGACATGCTTGTTGCCGTTTGCTATGCTGACAGCCGTGGAGTAGTCGATTAGCCAGTCTTCCGGCTTCACGGAGCCGGTGTACTTGGGCGTGTCTCTTGGGAGCGTGAACCCTCTGGGAAAGGGTTCGTCCTGAATGCGGGGCCCGAAACAAGGCGGACCCAGCTCGTCTTCTTCTTCCAGCGCCAGGGACCGGTGAAGTCGGTCGATCCAGTGGCGGGCGTCATTCTCCCCAACTCCTTCTCGGCAGCCAAGGCGGTCACCGAGAGTCAGATGGTCAATAGGCGGTGGGGAGACTCGCCTCTCCTTGCGGGGAGGGGGAGGCGGACAGTCGTCCCGTCGTTCCACTGCTCTTCGGTGGCAGTCTCGGTCGTGCTCTATGGTAATCTGAGTCCGACTGAGGCTGACAGCCGGCTCCTTGTCCTTTCTTCCTCGGGCACCGCCAGTCGGCGTCCGAGACGTCGCGCCTTGATCTCGGTGCGGGTTGTTGTTTGGCCGCTGCGGCGCCTCCGCGCGGCAGCCGGCCTCGTTCTGCATGGCGGCCGCGTCGAGGAGCCGCTAGACTCGCTCCATCATGAGGCGGCGCTCTTCGCCCTCGAAATTGTCCAGCTCATCAGCCGCTGCCTGGGCGGCTCGGATGTTCTCCGCTGACGTGGCATACACGGGGCGGCTAGCCCCAAACAGGCTGGCGATGGCTATGCTGCACTGCCGAACCGCGCCAAGGCGGCTGGGCCCTGCCGGAGCCGGCGAGCCGCCAACAGCGCGATCCATCTCCCGCTGGTAAGCTTCTGACAAGCGTCTCATGCTGGCTAGCTTCTTCGCACCTTCAACAAGCTGAAGGCGGCGCACTTCTAATGTCTCTGCGTTAGCATCTTCCGGAATGGGCGCAGCTAGGTCTTGTAGCGCCACGCCGAGTGAGTCGGGCGCCCTTCCACCAGGGAACTCATCATGACTGATGACCAGCACCTCAGTGACAGTGCTCCCGTCGCTCTCCGCGTGGGGGAGAGGTTCATCGTAGACCACCACGTTAGAGGGGAACACGTCGACTGACGCGGTGTCGGAGTCGACCAACATCTGGTCGGTGGAGCCTACGGACTCAAAGTCTACAACAAGCTCGCCGGGAACATGGAGTTGATCGAGGAGGCCTGCGAGGAGGTTTTTGGGGCCGCCTACGCCTGCGTCGGACACAGGCTCGTTAGAGAGGCGGACCTCGCTGACAAGTTCGGCCAAGGAGCTGGCTATGCAGGCGATCTCCGCACCGCGCAGCGCATCGACGCAAGCTTCGTTTGGCGTGCCTGGCTGGCTGCGCTCACCAGGGAGGAAAAGGGTTCCCATCCAAAACAGATTTCCGGACGGCGGTGCACCATGCTCCACGGTGGGCACCAAATGTCGGGGGTTTGGTGCGACATATGCCAATGGATGGCTTATGATGGTGGGGGCGAGTAGAACATCGCTGGTGCCTGGAAATGGGATGAGGCGAAGACATGCACGCCGGCAAATCTTACCAAGCTTCGGGGCTCTCCGGGGAGATAATACCCCTACTGCTGCTCTGCGGGGTCTCCGCATGATCACTATAGTCAAGGGTTTACACGGTTGCTCCTTGAGCTGTGTTTGGTGGTAGGAGAGGGCAAGGCTAGCTCTCTCCCTCTATCTGGTGAGGTATAGAACTTCTGGGATCCAACCCTTTGCATGGGTGCCCTGGGGGTTTATATAGGCCTACCCCCCAGGGGTACAATGGTAATGTGACTGGGCGCGGGCCCAGCCGTTAGTGTCTCCGACCTCTGACTTCTCCACCGACTGCTGGGGCCCGCCGACTTGTCTAGTATGGAGCCGACAGGCCGCGTCCGCCGTGGGCGGGTCTTGCCGGCTGCTGATTATTATAGCCATGCTCCTGATGACGCAAGCTTGGTCATGGGGTCATGGCAACATCCCCGCCGCCTGGCGGGCGATCAATGTGGCCACTCCCCATCTCTTCTTGATTAATGGCGCGTGGGCCCCGGGGGAGGGCTCGGCCGACTCCCCCGGGCCGACTCCCATTGGATCCGACTGGCGGTGCTCCCGCCGTCTCCCGAGGTCTCGCTGGCTGGTGGGCCCTGCTGCCTCCACGCCGTACAGACAAGCTATCATGGGCGCAGGACCAGGCACAGTTGTGCTGATGTCAGGGCCGGCTGGGCAACAGTGCCACGCCGCGGGGAGATCTTCCCAAGTACGGCGAGCTGTAGCCATGCCTGCCCTTGGTAAGGGGCGGGGAGGGTGCTTCATTGTAGCCATGCCCCTGCCCCGTCCCCCTCAATGAGGTCACGGTTTGTTGGAGTCGCCGGCCAAATCCCCAAAGCCGGCTTCTCTAGAAGTCGTCCCTGGGAGTCGGCCGTGAGCGGGCAGCCGACCGCCTTGCCGTAGACTCCCCAGGAGGCGGCTCTTCGCCCTGTGGTCTTGAGGGGCGCAGCCTGCCCCGATGTTTTGAAAGGTCATGGGGCTCGGGTTGGCCTACCCGTGGCCCATTACTCCAACAATGATCAAGTCTCCGGGATCCTCAAATCTACAACCAAACTCATCCTTTTGAATCTATATTCATACTCATAGTTCTAGTTTTGCAGGTCATAGATCTGGGCTTGGAGGTGCTCGATTTTCTCGTGAAGCTTGAAGATGGTCTCCCCAATGTTCTTGGCATCCAGCTTGTGGTTGTTGGTGAACTTCGCAATCATCATGTGGTTGGCGTTGAGTCCGCGTTCCACCATCCCCTGGGACTTGAAAACTTGTTGCTCCATTGCTTCGAGTCTTGTCTCCACACTTCCGGTCCTCCTTGGTCCCTCAACATCGCAGATGTCCAGTACCCCCTCACGCATATCAATGGTTTGAGGGTGTTGCAGCACCTCCGCGAGGTAAGGATTGATGACCTCCTTGAAAAACTTGTCCTTGGGGGCGCTTGAAGATGTCATGGTGATCTAATTCTGTTAGAAAAACAGCTCGAAACAAAAACAGGGGATATTTGCGTGGTATGGTGGTCAAAACCTTCGGGAGATTATATAATGAATTTTTACTTACCAAAAGAAGTATTGTGCAAGAAATCGGAGTCCGGAGGGTGCACGAGGTGCCCACGAGGCAGGGGGCGCGCTCTCCACCCTCGTGGATGCCTGGTGTCCTTTCCGGACTGCTTCTTATTTTCCTATTTTTTAATATTCCAAAATGGAGAAAAATTGCTATTAGAATTGTTTTGGAGTCGATTTACTTACTGTACCACATACCTATTCCTTTTCAGAGTCTGAAACATTCTGGAAAGTGTCCCTTATGTACTCCTCCGGGATTACGGTGTCAATAACATTGGTTTCAATATTTATGGGATTACCTGAGATATAATGATTGATTCTTTGACCGTTCACCCCCTCGCATTTGTTCCTTCAAAGTTGTTGATTTTTATGGCACCGGAACGATAGACTTCCTCGATAATGTAAGGACCTTCCCATTTATAGAGTTCCTGCAAAAAATCTTAAACCAGAGTTATATAACAGAACATAATCACCTACATTAAACTCATGTTTTTGTATCCTTTTGTCATGCCATCTTTTAACCTTTTCTTTAATCATTCTCATAGGCATGGGTCCTCCACTCATCATGTGAGCTAATGTCAAATTGTCTCTTTTTCCCAGGCAAGTTTGAAATCATAATTGAGATCTTTAATGGCCCAATATGCCTTATGTTCTAGTTCGAGAGGTAAGCGACAGGCTTTTCCATAAACCATTTTATACGGAAAAATACCCATACGATTTTTATATGCAGTTCTATAGGCCATAATGCATCATCAAGTTTCTTGGACCAATTCTTTCTAGACCTATTAATAGTTTTTTGCAAAACTAATTTAAGCTCTCTATTACTCAGTTCTACTTGACCACTAGACTGTGGGTGGTATGGAGATGCAATTCTATGATTAACATCATACTTAACAAGCATGTTACGAAAGGCACCATGAATAAAATTTGAACCACCATCAGTCATTAAGTATCTAGGGACTCCAAACCTCGGAAAAATAACTTCTTTAAGTATCTTAATAGAGGTGTTATGATCAACACTACTAGTTGGAATAGCTTCTACCCACTTAGTAACGTAATCAACAGCAAATAAATATGTGTATGCCCATTAGACGAAGGAAACGGTCCCATATAGTCGAAGCCCCAAACATCAAATGGTTCAATAACAAGTGAATTGTTCATAGGCATTTCTTGACATCTACCAATATTACCAATTCTTTGACATCCATACAAGACAAGACAAACTTACGGGCATCCATGAAAAGAGTAGGCCAATACAAACAGGATTGCAATACCTTATGTGCAGTTCTATCTCCAGCATGGTGTCCTCCATAAGCCTCAGAGTGACACTTGCGAAGGATATGTTCATGTTCATGCTCAGGTACACAACGTCTAATGACACCATCTACTCCTTCTTTATAAAGGTGTGGGTCATCCCAGAAGTAATGTCTTAAATCATAGAAAAACTTTTTCTTTTGTTGGTATGTGAAACTAGGTGGTATAGATTTAGCAACAATGTAATTAGCATAATCAGCATACCATGGAGCAATACGAGAAGCATTTATGATAGCTAATTGTTCATCAGGAAAGCTATCATCTATAGGTAGTGGGTCATCAATAACATTCTCTAACCTGGACAAATTGTCTGCAACGGGATTCTCAGCTCCCTTTCTATCAATAATATGCAAATCAAATTCTTGTAGCAAGAGAACCCATCTAATAAGTCTAGGTTTAGCATCTTTCTTTCCATAAGGTATTTAATAGCAGCATGATCAGTGTGAACAGTTACTTTAGAATCAACAATATAAGGTTTGAACTTATCAGAAGCAAATACAACTGCTAAAAATTCTTTTTCAGTAGTAGCATAATTTTTGTGGGCACCTTCTATAGTTTTACTAGCATATTGGTTAACATTTAATTTCTTATCAACTCTTTTTCCTAGAATAGCACCTACAACATCATCACTAGCATCACACATAATTTCAAAGGGTAAATTCCAATCGGGTGGTTCAACAATAGGTGCAGAAATCAAGGCTTTCTTAAGTATTTCAAATGCTTCTAAACAATCCTCAGCAAATACAAAAGGAATATCTTTTTGTAAGAGATTAGTCAGAGGCCTAGAATTTTTGAGAAGTCTTTAATGAACCACCTATAAAAACCGGCATGACCAAGGAAACTTCTTATACCTTTAATGTCCTTAGGACATGTTATCTTTTCAATAGAATCAACTTTAGCTTTATCAACTTCAATACCTCTTTCAAAAACTTTATGCCCCAAGACAATACCTTCATTAACCATAAAGTGGCACTTCTCCCAATTCAAGACAAGATTAGTTTCTTCACATCTCTGCAAAACTCGATCAAGGTTGCTTAAGCAATCATCAAAAGAAGTTCCCTATAAGCAAAGGTAGCAGGTGCATTACATAAACCAAAAGGCATACACCTATAAGCAAAGGTATCGAAAGGGCAAGTAAAAGTGATCTTTTCCTGATCCTCTTTCAACACAGGTATTTGAGAGAAACCAGAATAACCATCTAGAAAGCAAAAATATGTATGTTTGGATAATATTTCTAGCATTTGTTCAATAAAAGGTAAAGGGTTGTTGGAAATATGCCCTAGAGGCAATAATAAAACGGTTATTATTGTATTTCCTTGTTCATGATAATTGTCTATTGTTCATGCTATAATTGTATTAACTGGAAACCGTAATACATATGTGAACACATAGACCACAACATGTCCCTAGTAAGCCTCTAGTTGACTAGCTCGTTGATCAATAGATGGTTATGGTTTCCTGACCATGGACATTGGATGTCATTGATAATGGGATCACTTCATTAGGAGAATGATGTGATGGACAAGACCCAATCCTAAGCATAGCACAAGATCGTGTAGTTCGTTTGCTAAGAGCTTTTCTAATGTCAAGTATCATTTCCTTAGACCATGAGATTGTGCAACTCCCGGATACCGTAGGAATGCTTTCGGTGTACCAAACGTCACAACATAACTGGGTGGCTAAACAGGCACACTACGGGTATCTCTGAAAGTGTCTGTTGAGTTGGCACAAATCGAGAATGGGATTTGCCACTCCGTGTGACGGAGAGGTATCTCTGGGCCCACTCGGTAATGCATCATCATAATGAGCTCAATGTGACTAATGAGTTAGCCACGGGATCATGTGTTACGAAACGAGTAAAGTGACTTGTCGGTAACGAGATTGAACGAGGTATTGGGATACTAATGATCGAATCTCGGGTAAGTAACATACCGATAGACAAAGGGAATTGTATACGGGATTGATTGAATCCCCGACATCGTGGTTCATCTGATGAGATCATCATGGAACATGTGGGAACCATTATGGGTATCCAGATCCCGCTATTGGTTATTGGCCAGAGATATGTCTCGGTCATGTCTGCATGGTTCCCGAACCCGTAGGGTCTACACACTTAAGGTTCGGTGACGCTAGAGTTGTTATGGGAAATAGTATGTGGTTACCGAAGGTTGTTCAGAGTCCCGGATGAGATCCCCGACATGACGAGGAGTTCCGGAATGGTCCGGAGGTGAAGATTGATATATTGGATGAAGGGTATTGGAGTCCGGAATTGTTCCGGGGGTATCGGGTGACGACCAGCGTGTCCGAAAGTGGTTTCGGAGGCCCGACCAAGTGTTGGGGGGCCTTATGGGCCAAGGGGAAGGGGCACACCAGCCCACTAAGGGGCTGTGCGCCCCTCCCATCTCATCTCACGTAACCAGGAGAGGTGGGGGCTCCTCCCCTAGGGCAGCCTCCCCTCCTGGCTTGGGGGGCAAGTCTCCTAGGGGTGGAGGCGCCCAAAACCCATCTAGGGTTCCCTCCCTGGCCGTCGCCCCTCCCCTAGATGGGATCTGAAGGGGCCGTTCCCCTCTCCCATTCTCCTATAAATAGTGGGGGTGGGAGGGCTGCCAGAGGATGGAGACCCTTCCCCTGGCACAGCCCCTTCCCCTCTCCTACACCACCTCCTCCTCCGTAGCGCTTGGCGAAGCCCTGCCGGAGAACCACGAGCTCCATCACCACCACGCCGTCGTGCTGTAGGAGTTCTCCCTCAACTTCTCCTCTCCCCTTGCTGGATCAAGAAGGAGGAGACGTCCCCGAGCTGTACGTGTGTTGAACGCGGAGGCGTCGTTGTTCGGCGCTTAGATTGGAATCGACTGCGAACTGAATCGCTGCATGTACGACTTCATCAACCGCGTTCTTGTAACGCTTACGCTTAGTGATCCTCAAGGGTATGAAGATGCACTTTCTCTCCTTGCTAGTATGTCCTAAATTGATGTTGGTGACACGTAGGAAAATTTCGAATTATTGCTACATTCCTCAACAGTGGCATCATGAGTTAGGTCTATGCGTAGATTCTATGCACGAGTAGAACACAAAGTAGTTGTGGGCGATGATTTGTTCAATTTTCTTGCCGTTACTAGTCCTATCTTGATTTGGCGGCATTGTGGGATGAAGCGGCCCGGACCGACCTTACACGTACACTTACATGAGATAGGTTCCACCGAATGACATGCACTTGATGCATAAGGTGGCTAGCGGGTGTCTGTCTCTCCCACTTTAGTCGGATCGGATTCGATGAAGAGGGACCTCATGAAGGGTAAATAGCAATTGGCATATCACCGTTGTGGCTTTTGAGTAGGTAAGAAACGTTCTTGCTAGAAACCCATAGCAGCCACGTAAAACATGCAACAACAATTAGAGGACGTCTAACTTGTTTTTGCAGGGTATGCTATGTGATGTGATATGGCCAAAAGGATGTGACGAATTATATATATGTGGAGTATGAGATTGATCATGTTCTTGTAATAGGAATCACAACTTGCATGTCGATGAGTATGACAACCGGCATGAGCCATTAGAGTTGTCTTAATTTATTGTATGACCTGTGTCAATGAAAAACGCCATGTAATTACTTTACTTTATTGCTAACCGTTAGCCATAGTAGTAGAAGTAATAGTTGGCGAGACAACTTCATGAATACATGATGATGGAGATCATGGTGTCATGCCGGTGACGAAGGTGATCATGGTGTCATGCCGGTGACGAAGGTGATCATGCGCACCTCGAAGATGGAGATCAAAAGGCGCAAGATGATATTGGCCATATCATGTCACTTTATGATTTTCATGTGATGTTTGTCATGTTTACATCTTATTTTCTTAGAACGACGGTAGCGTAAATAAGATGATCCCTCGCTAAAATTTCAAGAAAGTGTCCCCCTAACTGAGCACCGTTGCGAAGGTTCGTTGCTTCGAAGCACCACGTGAAGATCGGGTGTGATAGATTCTAACGCTCGCATACAATGGGTGTAAGCCAGATTTAAACATGCGAAACACTTAGGTTGACTTGATGAGCCTAGCATGTATAGACATGGCCTCGGAACACAAGAGACCGAAAGGTCGAACATGAGTCGTATAGTAGATATGATCAACATGAAGATGTTCACCGATGATGACTAGTCCGTCTCACGTGATGATCGGACATGGCCTAGTTGACTCGGATCATGTATCACTTAGATGACTAGAGGGATGTCTATCTAAGTGGGGGTTCATTAAATAATCAGATGAACTTAATTATCATGGACATAGTCAAAAGGTCTTTGCAAATTATTGTGTAGCTTACACTTTAGTTCTACTGTTTAAGATATGTTCCTAGAGAAAATTTAGTTGAAAGTTGATAGTAGAAATTATGCGGACTGGGTCCGTCAACTAAGGATTATCCTCATTGTTGCGCATAAGGCATATGTCCTTAATGCACCGCTCGGTGTGCTGAACCTCGAGTGTCGTCTGTAGATGTTGGGAAACATCTGACATACACGTTTTGATGACTACGTGATAGTTCGGTGCATAATGGTAATGGTTTAGAATTGTGGCACCAAAGACATTTTGAAACATTGCAGAACATATGAGATGTTCCAAAGACTGAAATTGGGATTTCAGACTAGTTCCCACGTCAAGAGGTATGAGACCTCTGACAAGTTTCTTAAGCCTGTAAACTAAGGGAGAAAAGCTCAATCGTTGAGCATGTGCTTATATTGTCTAAGTACTACAATCGCTTGAATCGAGTGGGAGTTAATCTTCCAGATGAGATAGTGATGGTTCTCCATAGTCACTGCCACCAAGCTATTAGAGCTTCGTGACGAACTATAACATATCAGGGATAGACATGATGATCCTTGAGCAACTCGCGATGTTTGACACCGCGAAAGTAGAAATCAAGTAGGAGCATCAATTGTTGATGGTTAAACCACTAGTTTCAAGAAGGGCAAGGGAAAGAAGGGATACTTCATGAAATGGCAAATCAGTTGCTGCTCTAGTGAAGAAACCCAAGGTTGAACCCAAACTCAAGACTAAGTGCTTCTGTAATGAGGGGAATGGTCACTGAAGCAGAACTACCCTAGATACTTGGTATATGAGAAGGCCGGCAAGGTCGACAGAACTATTTTGAATATACGTTATATTATTGTGTACTTTACTAGTACTCCTAGTAGCACCAGGGTAATAAATACCGGTTCGGTTGCTAAGTGTTAGTAACTCGAAATAAAAGGCTGCGGAGACTAGCTAAAGGTGAGATGATGATATGTGTTGGAAGTGTTTCCAAGGTTGATGTGATCAAACATCGCACACTCCCTCTACCATCGGGATTGGTGTTAAACCTAAATAATTGTTATTTGGTGTTTGCGTTGAGCATAAACATGATTGGATTATGTTTATCACAATACGGTTATTCATTTAAGGAGAATAATGGTTACTCTGTTTATTTGAATAATACCTTCAATGGTATTGCACCTAAAATGAATGGTTTATTAAATCTCGATCGTAGTGATACACATGTTCATGCCAAAAGATATAATATAGTAATGATAGTACCACATACTTGTGGCACTGCCATTTGAGTCATGTTGGTATAAAACGCATGAAGAAGCTCCATGTTGATGGATCTTTGGACTCACTCGTTTTTGAAAAGATTGAGACATGCGAACCATGTCTATTGGTAGATATGCATGAAGAAACTCCATATAGATGGATCGTTTGGACTCACTTGATTTTGAATCACTTGAGACATGCAAATCATACCACATGGGCAAGATGACTGAAAGGCCTCGTTTTCAGTAAGATGGAACAGAAAACAACTTGTTGGAAGCAATACATTTTGATGTGTGCAGTCCAATGAGTGCCGAGGCACGCAGTGGATATTGTTATGTTTTTACTTCACAGATGATTTGAGTAGATGTTGAGTATATTTACTTGATGAAACACAAGTCTAAATTATTGAAAGGTTTAAGTAATTTCAGAGTGAAGTTGAAGATCGTTGTGACAAGAGGATAAAATGTCTATGATATGATCATAGAGATGAATATCTGAGTTATGTGTTTGGCACACAATTAAGACATTGTGGAAATTCTTTCACAACTAATACCGCCTGGAACACCATAGTGTGATGGTGTGTCCGAACATCATAACTGCACCCGATTGGATATGGTGCATAACATGATGTCTCTTATCGAATTACCACTATCGTTTATGGGTTAGGCATTAGAGACAACCACATTCACTTTAAATAGGGCACCACACAATTCCGTTGAGACGACACCGTGTGAACTATGCTTTAGAAAAACCTAAGCTGTCGTTTCTTAAAAGTTTGGGGATGCGATGCTTATGTGAAAAGTTTTAGGCTGATAAGCTCGAACCGAAAGCGGATAAATGCATCTTCATAGAATACCCAAAACAGTTGGCTATACCTCCTATTTCAGATCCGGAAGCAAAAGTGATTGTTTCTAGAAACTGGTCCTTTCTCGAGGAAAAGTTTCTCTCGAAAGAATTGAGTGGGAGGATGATGGAGACTTGATGAGGTTATTGAACCGTCACTACAACTAGTGTGTAGCAGGGCACAGGAAGTTGTTCCTGTGGCACCTACACCAATTCAAGTGGAAGCTTATGATAGTGATCATGAAACTTCAGATCAAGTCACTACCAAACCTCATAGGTCGACAAGGATGCGTACTACTTCAGAGTCGTACATAATCCTGTCTTGGAAGTCATGTTGCTAGACAACAATGAACCTACGAGCTATGGAGAAGCGATGGTGGGCCCGGATTCCGATGAATGGCTCGAGGCCATAAAATCCGAGAGAGGATCCATGTATAAAAACAAAGTATAGACTTTGGAAGAACTACTTGATGGTCGTAAGGCTGTTGGGTGCAGATGGATTTTAAATGGAAGACGGACAATGATGGTTTTTTTGAGAACTAATGATAGTGAGCAACTCCCACTGCCTTTGTATTAAAATAATAAGGTTAGGGGGGTTAGAGAGTTCAGACTGTACAAAATTACATGTTGTGAGAGGGGGGTGGGGGGTTGTTAGCTAAACAACAGAACCGAACATAAAATCAAAGCAAGTTGACAATGGAAGTGATGCAAGGAGCCAGCTCCCGCCTAGCTCTATGAGCTAGCATAGCAAAATCCTTCCTGAACCTGCCCCTCCAAGAATCAAAGGAAGCCTGAATCCTCCTGAAGTGTTTGTCATTCCTCTCCTTCCAGATCCCCCAAGCAGCAACCACGAAGACTTCTAAGAACATCGGCCTTGTCCACCTGCTCTTGCCTTCATGAACCATTTTAATCCAGTCAGGGTCATTTGGCCAATGTATTCCCAGCGCAGCCCAGCACCTTTGACTTAAAGGGCAGACGAAGAAGAGATGAGCAATGTCTTCCTCGGGCGGCTGGTTACAGAGGAGACAGGCGTAGTTATCATTCTGGATTCTGAAGTGTCTGCGTCGAAGCATATTCCTGGTATTCAGTCTGTCAGCCAGCAACAGCCACAGGAACACCTTCCATTGCATCGTGCACTTGGTTTTCCAAATCAACCCAAAGATCTGATCTGCCTGAACCTGACTAAAGCAGTGCTCATAATATTTGGAAGATCGAAAGTTTGTCCCCCCCCAAACACATGACCATACGTCCCTGTCTTCATTCAAAGCCATTTCAAGGGTTTCCGACTGTATCTGAATAACCTCATTCTTAGCTTCCACTGACAGCGGCAGGTGGAACACCTCCCCCAATCTTTCTGACGACAAGAGATGTCTAACAGACACATCTGGATTTCGAGCAAACGAAAATGCTCTCGGGTACCTGTCTTGAAGAGTATCCGTGTTCCAACTGTCCTTCCAGAATAAGATCGTATCACCGGCAAACACTTCAGCTTTAGTGATTCCTCTGTATATATCAGACATCGACATAAGGTCTCTCCACCAGAAGGAGCCACACGGGTCAGAGGCATGAGGTATTTTGTCCACATAGTACGAGTCCCAAATCAGTTTGACCCAAGGGACATCATGTTTATTATAAAACTTGTGAAGTTGCTTTAACAGGAGCCCCTGGTTTTGGGTTTTGAGGTCAATGATCCCCAGACCACCTTTGCTCTTGGGTTTGCACACCATATCCCAAGCTGCCAAGGAGCTACCCTTGGGCCCATCATCAGATTTTCTCACCCAAAGACACGATCTCCTCAGTTTATCCAGGTGCTCAATGATCCTAGGGTTTATCTTGATGGAGCACATGGCATAAACGACCAGGGAAGTGACCACAGAGTTGAGCAACGTAAGCTTGGAGCCATAGTCCAGGAGCGAGATTGCAGCAGGCATCTTACGCTGAACGGAGGCTACCATTGGCATCAAGTCACTCAAGCTCGGGCGTGTGGTACCCATGGGCAGGCCCAAATAAGTGAACGGCATGGTGCCAAGAGAGCAGCCAAAGATAGCAGCAATCTCCCCTGCCAGCATCGGGTCACAATTGATGGGCACTAGAGTTGACTTGTGGAAGTTTATTTTCAGGCCCACCGACTTCGCGTAGTCAACTAGGATGGACTTCAGAACATGCGCCTGCGAGACTGAGGCCTGGAGCACAGCGATCGTGTCGTCAGCATACTGAATGACTGGGTAGTTGCTGTCAGACGTAGGAAGAGGTAGTTGAAGCAGTCCATTCCGCGTGGCATCATTGATCGCTGACTGAAGCAGGTCCGCCGCAAGGACAAAGATCAGAGGGGACAGAGGGTCTCCCTGTCGGACTCCACAAAGGCAGTCAAACAGTTTCCCGGGGGCTCCATTGAGCAAAACCGAGGAACTACCAGAAGAAAAAATGCATTTGATCCATCCCAGCCACTTCTCATCGAAACCCATATGTTTCATGATCTCGATCATTGGTTCATGCTGGATGGTGTCGAATGCCTTCGCAAAGTCTAACTTTAAGATGCAACACGCTCTCCCCGACGACTGGCACTGATGTATGTATTCAAACGCCCAGGCCAGGCAGTCCTGGATCGATCTCCCCTTCAAGAAACCGTATTGGTTCCGATGAATGATTTTGAGAACCAGCTTCTGCGGACGGTTAGCCAGCAATTTAGTTATCAGTTTCAGGCAACAATTGAGCAGCGTGATGGGTCTGAAATCATTGGCAGTTTCAGGCGACTGGGTTTTTGGGATTAGAGTTATGAACCCCGAGTTCAGACTCTTGAGATCAATGGTACCCTCATAAAAGTCATTGCATAATCTATAGAAGTCGTGTTTGATAATGTGCCAGCACGATTTCAGGAAACACCCATTAAAGCCATCCAGGCCGGGCGCTCTATCCGATGGCATCTCTCTAACCACACTGTCAATTTCCTCATCTGTGAAAGGCGTGGTTAGTCCTTCCAGCCCCTCCACTTTCTTAATGATTCTAGACAGGTCAAATTTCATCTCAAATTCACCTTTCTTGCCCAATCTCTCTCTGTAGGTATTGAACAGCTCATTGGCTTTACCCACATGATCTATTACCAGCGAACTGTCTGGAAGTTTCAGTGAGGATATGGAGTTCTTGCGATATCTTTCCGAGGCCGCCGAGTGAAAGAATTTGGTGTTGTCACCCCCGCAAGAGAACCATCTTACCGTATACCTCTTTTTCCAATATTCTCGTTTGTAGCCAAGGAGGGTGACTAGGTGGGTTTTGAGAATATCCCTGAAGTTTGTTTTTGGGACCGATAGCGGCCTTTTGTCCTCGATATTGTCAAGTTCCAGGAGAGCCCAGTTTGTATTATCAATACAAAGGTTCAGCCTAGAGATCCGCTTACTCCAGCGTTTAAGGGCATACCTTAGGTTCTTAAGTTTTTTGCATAAGAGCTGAGCCGAATTCGGTGCAAAGCAATGTTTCTCCCAGGTTGATCTAACCAGCTCGAAGAAACCCGGATGAGAAATCTAGAAGTTTTCAAACCTAAATATCCTACTCTTAGGTACCGAGGATTCAATCGAAATCACACAGGGTGTGTGATCAGATACTGGTTTGGGAAGGGGACCCACTGTGGTGTTCGGATAGTTTGAGGTCCAGTTAGACGATGTAAAGAACCAGTCAATTTGTTCTAGCAGTGGATCAGACTGCATATTACTCCACGTATATTGCCTGCCCTTAATTGGTAACTCAACCAGAGCTTGAGCGTGTACGAAGTCATTAAACGTGATCATATCATTAGCATCTCCTCTCGGCTTGTTGCGATTATCTGGCGCTCTAATGTAATTGAAATCCCCACAAAATAACCAATCCTCATCATCAGGTATATCCAGGTCAAACAGCCAAGATGTGAAATCGGATCTTCCCTGCCCAGCGCAGGGACCATAAATATTAACAATTTTCCAGGACTTGCCAGTGTGCACAGAGGTTAGCTGAATGCCCAATGCAAAAGATTCAGAGCAAAAAACACAACCAACGAAAATAGAGCTATCCCATAGCACAATAAGACCACCGGAGGCCCCTTGGGAGGGCACAACCTCAAACTTATCAAATTTTTTCGGACAGAATAGTTTAACAAAAGCTAGATCGAAAGTAGCACGTTTAGTTTCTTGCAGACAAATAACTGAACACCCACTAGAACTGATAGCATTGCACAATGCCAAAAGCTTCTTGTCGGAGTTAATCCCTCGGACATTCCAGCATAGAACTTTCCACGCCTTAAGCTGCATCCAGGCCACCAGTGTTACTCTTGTGCATCTCTTGCGTAGCAAGCAGCTTGTCTTCACTCAGCTGGCTCGAATGAACACCACACATATTAGTCCCAATGGACTGAATAGCATGGATAGAAGTGGGAGGTGGGACAGTATCAGATACCTTTTCATTGTTCCTAGCAGAAGAAGAGCCTGCAGTAGAAAGGCCAGCAATATAAGGGTCCTTCCTGGGCTTGACCTTGGAAACTGGTATTCTCCTGTCAGACATTGGTGGCACCCAAAACCCACCATATTTGTTTGCGCGTGCACTGCGACGAAGGAGGACCGTGTCCACATTGGCTGTCTCCATGAGTATCATACGCCCGATTGGGCCTGCATCAAGAGCCATGGAATCACGGACTTCCAAGTTCACATCGGGTTCCAACCTTGAGGTGTCAATCAATTGAAGATCACATGTAGGTTTTCCAAACCAAGCAGACAGAACAGTGACATTACCCATCTGAAACATTGAGCCAAAGATACGGCCGAAGATATCAACTTCAGGCCGTATAAGAGCAAGCACAGCCAAGCACATGCGATTAAGATGGAGTTGAATGCCAGTGAAAGGGTTAAGCGGATAGCACGCTGTTTGAGGGGTTTCAGCAGGTAGTATAGCTCTAGTGTAGATCCTCTTTAACATCCCTCCCATCCATGATAGCAAATCACTGTCAGTGACAAAGAACAGAGCAGAAACAGAGCCTCCAGCTCGGACAAATGCATGGGCTGCAGAGGGGACACCATTTATGAAATTATCAGCCAATTCCTCGACATACGAAAGCTCAGACCACACATCAGACAGATTGTCAACCAGATTATGTTCCTGCTGCACACCATCCATCAATGATGGACCATCATATTCAAAGTAGGTTCTGAAACTGAATCCTGTGTACGGTGGTGGCACCACTGGCCACGGACTCCAGTCATTGGCATGATGCTGATCCTGGGCGTGTTGATTACCATGCCACGCTGCCTCATTAGCTGCTTGCTGGGCCTCCATCTCATTGATTCGAGCCTGTTGCATGATCGTGTAGTAGGGCAGAGTGTACGGGTGTGGAGAAGCATTCAGGAGAGGGGGAGTATCCTCTGTCCCTTGCAGACCAGGTACAGTATCTCTGCCATTCAGAACATAAACGGGGACAGACCAAGAGCGTCCCAAACCCGGCAGCATTCCAACTTTAGTGACCAGCAGACTATGGGGGACTTCCGCAATATCCTTAATGTGGCACTTGACCAGAACCCTAGCTTTATTCTCATTCGGTCTTGGCCATGACAGCAGTTTACCAAAACGCGAGACCGCCTTATGAACATAATGTTCAGTCATGTAATCCATAGGAAAAGCAAGCATTAAGATCCAGACTTCGTATTGAAAAGCAGGCATTCTCATGTTAATCCCCTCGTCATGGGGGATTAGTGTGAAGTAAGAATCATCAGTCAATGCGTGCGGCCCCTCTCTAATGGCGTCATCTCTACTCTGAACATCAACAAAAGCAACACAACCCACAGCGATCGGATAGACAAACTCATCCTCAATCTGATACTCCAAATCCTCCCTAATAATCCGGCAGACTTCTTCTAGCCAAAATCTTTTCTGATGATCTGGAACAGGGGGGTGATCTCAATCAGAGCATACCTCTCATGGTTCAGCGGCGCCTCATCCACCACCATGGTGCTCCTCTGCAGGCGATGATCTGGCCCTCGCTCAATGTGTGAACCGACGGGAGTGAAGGCAAACGGCCTAACTGGAAAGTTCGCCATGGCGATGCCAGTAGGGTTTTTCGAGGACTCCGGTCTTGGAGCAGGGGATGCAGGGGCAGAGGAGAAGGAGGAGGCGGATGAAACTGGGGATACTGAATCTGATTGGGCCCCCAGGGCGGTGGAGTTGACAGCTGCGATGGGAGGGGGTATTCAGAGCGTCAAGCAATGGGGAAAGGACACGTCAACACTACATGTGATTTTCTGTTTCACCTTCCATAACAAACCCTGGTTGTTACCGTGTTTATCCCGCCTACCCCCCTGGCAGCCGATATCTTTCCGTTCCACAAGAGGAGGCGTAGTCAGTTTAAAGGTCTTGGGCCGCCAATAGTAGGCCGGCCCAATCCAACCCCCTCGACACGTAACATGGCCCAACAAGTTACACGAGCTGCATCTCTGTAGGCCAGGACAGCTACGACTTATATGTTCCCTGCTGTTACACGCCAGACAGGTTTGAAGCTTACGGCCCAACATGCATGCTTCACCCTGATCAGGAAGATATTCTGGACATAAACATTGATCGATAAGGCGGATACAACATTGCCAGAAGATACCTGGGCAATCCGTGGTAGGGTGGCCATGACGCGAGCATTTGGAGCATTTAAGCAAACGAGAATCAATATAATCTTGAGATGGGACATCAGCAATCTGGACCATAGAGGCGACTTCAGTATTAGAATAACCCGCTTGCCAACCGTCCATAATATGGTATAGCTTCTCGTCAGCAATGGAATCCCAATATGAATCACGAAAACGAGATCCCTTGAAAGAAGGTAGGGCTTGCACAATTTGTTTTCCAGAGCAAACAAAATCTCCCAAACGGATATCCAGCTCTTGATCCGCAATCACCGGAAATTTGAACTGCCCAAAAAAGATTCCATCGGCGGCTGACTGCCGACTCCAGTCTAGCGTGGAACCTTGTGAATAATCATGCGAATGCACCAAATGTTGAGCAACTAAGTTCAGCTGGTCAAATTTACTTTGTTGATCTTGGAGCCATTTTGATTTGATCGCCAAAGAGCGGGATCCCACCTCGTGCAGAAAACTATCCGCATGCCAACCAACTTCATGATGAACACCAGCGTGATCAGGGACTCCATGAAATAGATGAAAATGACAGATAAAATCTGGCCAGATCTGATCCTTAAGACCATAGATAAAGTGTCCCACACGGTTGGAGGCAACCGAGAATTGAAAACGACGATCACTTAGTTGCAAAACCCTAAATTTTGATGCGAGGCCGCCAATGCAAGATTGGAGCGCTAAGGCCACAGATTCCTCAGTCAACTTGAATGAAGCCGACGAGAAAGAAACAACAAGGAAGAATTCCTTGGAGGATCCCGGGTTGGCCCCAGCGAAGTGCACCGAAGATCCAAACTTGGCACGTACCTGAGATTCAATCGCCAAGCCCGGAGAGAAGTCCCAATGGAGGAGGCTCTCCATGAGTAGATGGTGGATGCCACGGCCGGAGTGGCCCGTGACAGTGGAAGGGGTGGTGGTGGCCGCCGGCGCCGGAGTGGCCACCGGCGCGGGCCGCCTAGGGAGACGCCAAGGGAGTCGCCTAGGGAGGCGCCACAAAGCTCGTCTGACCGTACTGCTCTTCCCACACCTGCTGTTATTCTCCGGCGACGGACAATGATGGTAAGTGTCACCATTAAGAAAGCTTGACTTGTCGTTAAGATATTTTCCGACAAGTTCAAGGAGTTGACTATGATGAGACTTTCTCACTCGTAGCGATGCTAAGAGTCTGTTGGAATTATGTTAGCAGTTACTGCATTATTTATGAAATCTTACAGATAGGATGTCAATACATTGTTTCCTCGACGATTTTCTTGAGGAAAGGTTGTATGTGATACAACCAGAAGGTTTTGTCAATCCTGAAAGATGCTAACAAGTATGCAAAGATCCAGCAATCCTTCTAAGGACTGGAGTAAGCATCTCGGAGTTGGAATGTACGCTTTGATGAGATGATCAAAGATTTTGGGTTTATACAAAGTTTATGAGAAACTTGTATTTCCTAAGAAGTGACTGGGAGCACTATAGAATTTTTGATGAGTATATGTTGTTAACATATTGTTGATCAGAAATGATGTAGAATTTCTGGAAAGCATACAGGGTTATTTGAAAAGTGTTTTTCAATGGAAAACCTGGATTAAGCTACTTGAACATTGAGGATCAAGATCTATAAGGATAGATAAAAAACGCTTAATAGTACTTTAAATGAATACATACCGTGACAAGATTTTGAAGGAGTTCAAAATAGATCAGCAAAGAAGGAGTTCTTGGCTGTGTTACAAGGTGTGAGTATTGAGTAAGACTCAAGACCTGACCAAGACAGAAGAGACAGAAAGGACGAAGGTCATCTCCTATGCTTTAGACGTAGGTTCTACAATATGCTATGCTGTGTACCGCACATGAAGTGTGCCTTGCCATGAGTCAGTCAAGGGGTACAAGAGTGATCCAGGAATGGATCACATGACAGCGGTCGAACTTATCCTTAGTAAGCAGTGGACTAAGGAATTTTCTCGATTATGGAGGTGGTAAAAGAGTTCGTCGTAAAGGGTTACGTCGATGCAAAGTTTGACAGTAATCCGGATGACTCTGAGTAGTAAACCAGATTCGTATAGTAGAGTAGTTATTTGGAATAGCTCCAAGTAGCGCGTGGTAGCTACATCTACAAGATAACATAGAGATTTGTAAAGCACACATGGATCTGAAAGGTTCAGACCCATTGACTAATAAACCTCTCTCACAAGCAAGATATGAACAAACCCCATGGGTGTTGGATTCATTACAATCACATAGTGATGTGAACTAGATTATTGACTCTAGTGCAAGTGGGAGACTATTGGAAATATGCCCTAGAGGCAATGATAAAATGGTTATTATTGTATTTCCTTGTTCATGATAATTGTCTATTGTTCATGCTATAATTGTATTAACTTGAAACCATAATACATGTGTGAATACATAGACCACAACATGTCCCTAGTAAGCCTCTAGTTGACTAGCTCATTGATCAATAGATGGTTATGGTTTCCTGACCATGTACATTGGATGTCATTGATAACGAGATCAAATCATTAGGAGAATGATGTGATGGAGAAGACCCAATCCTAAGCATAGGACAAGATCATGTAGTTTGTTTGCTAAGAGCTTTTCTAATGTCAAGTATCATTTCCTTAGACCATGAGATTGTGCAACTCCCGGATACCGTAGGAATGCCTTGGGTGTACCAAACGTCACAACGTAACTCGGTGTCTATAAAGGAACACTACGGGTACCTCCGAAAGTGTCTGTTGAGTTGGCACAAATCGAGACTGGGATTTTATCACTCCGTGTGACGGAGAGGTATCTTTGGGCCCACTCGGTAATGCATCATCATAATGAGCTCAATGTGACTAATGAGTTAGCCACGAGATCATGTGTTACGGGACGAGTAAAGTGACTTGCCGGTAACGAGTTTGAATGAGGTATTGGGATACCAACGATCGAATCTCGGGCAAGTAACATACCGATAGACAAAGGGAATTGTATACGGGATTTGATTAAATCCCTGACATCGTGGATCATCTGATGAGATCATCGTGGAACATGTGGGAACCAATATGGGTATCCAGATCCTGCTATTGGTTATTGGACGGGGAGATGTCTCGGTCATGTCTGCATGGTTCCCGAACCCATAGGGTCTACACACTTATGGTTCGGTGACGCTAGAGTTGTTATGGGAAATAGTATGTGGTTACCGAAGGTTGTTTAGAGTCCCGGATGAGATCTCGGACGCGACGAGGAGTTCTGGAATGGTCCGGAGGTGAAGATTGATATATTGGACGAAGGGTATTGGAGTCCGGAATTGTTTCGGGGGTATCGGGTGACGACCAGCGTGTCCGAAAGTGGTTTTGGAGGCCCCGGCAAGTGTTGGGGGCCTTATGGGCAAGGGGAAGGGGCACACCAGCCCACTAAGGGCTGTGCGCCCCTCCCACCCCATCTCATGTAACCAGGAGAGGTGGGGGCGCCTCCCCTAGGGCAGCCTCCCCTCCTGGCTTGCAGGGCAAGTCTCCTAGGGGTGGGGGCGCCCAAAACCCATCTAGGGTTCCCTCCCTGGCCGCCGCCCCTCCCCTAGATGGGATCTGAAGGGGCCGGGCCCCTCTCCCCTTCTCATATAAATAGTGGGGGTGGGAGGGCTGCCAGAGGACGGAGACCCTTCCCCTAGCGCAGCCCCTTCCCCTCTCCTACACCACCTCCTCCTCCGTAGCGCTTGGCAAAGCCCTGTAGGAGAACCACGAGCTCCATCACCACCACGTCGTCATGCTGTCGGAGTTCTCCCTCAACTTCTCCTCTCCCCTTGCTGGATCAAGAAGGAGGAGATGTCCCCGGGCTGTACGTGTGTTGAACACGGAGGCGCCGTTGTTCGGCGCTTAGATCGGAATCGACCGCGATCTGAATCGCTGCGTGTACGACTCCACCAACCGCGTTCTTGTAACGCTTCCGCTTAGCGATCTTCAAGGGTATGAAGATGCACTCCCTCTATCTCGTTGCAAGTATCTCCTAGATTGATCTTGGTGACACGTAGGGAAATTTGGAATTATTGCTACGTTCCCCAACAAGGGTAATGATCCTTTCTAGTAGCTTTATTTAATTTATGGAAATCAATTACCATTCTATAACCTGTAACAATTCTTTGTGGGATCAATTCATATTTATCATTAGGAACAACAGTAATACCTCCCTTCTTAGGGACACAATGGACAGGACTTACCCACTGACTATCGGCAACGGGATAAATTATACCTGCCTCCAGAAGCTTTAGTATTTCATTTCTTACCACTTCTTTCATCTTAGGATTCAACCATGTTGGTGATCAACAACCGGTTTAGCGTCTTTCTCCAATTTTATTTTGTGCTGGCATAGAGTGGGACTAATGCCCTTAAGATCATCAAGAGTATATCCAATAGCGGCACGATGCTTCTTCAGAGTTTTCAATAATTTCTCTTCTTCCTGCTCTGAAAGGTTTGCACTAATAATAACATGATATATCCTCTTTTCATCAAGATAAGCATATTTAAGAGTATCAGGTAATGGTTTAATCTCAAACACGGGATCACCCTTGGGTGGAGGAGTATCCCCTAGATTTCAATAGGCAAATTGTGTTTCAAAATAGGTCCCTGTTTAAAGAATACTCCATCTATTTCCCTTCTTTCATTCATAAATATATCATTTTCATGGTCTAGCAAATATTGTTCTAAAGGATCATTAGGAGGCACGACAATAGAAGCAAGACCAATAGTTTCATCTTTACTAGGAAATTATTCATCATGGGGTTGTCTACGAAATTTAGCAAAATTAAAATCATGAGACATATCCCCTAAACCAACAGAAACAACATCCTTTTTGCAGTCTATCTTAGCATTAACAGTATTCAAGAAGGGTATACTAAATATAATGGGGCAAAAGTCATCTTGTGGGGAAGCAAGAATAAGAAAATCAATAGGATATTTAATTTTCCCACACAAGACTTCAACATCTCTAACAATCCCAACTGGTGAAATAGTATCTCTATTGGCAAGCTTAATAGTAACATCAATATCTTCTATCTCAGCAGGTGCAATATCATGCATAATTTCTTTATACATGGTATAAAGTATTGCACTGACACTACCACCCATATCACATAAGCCATGATAACAGTGATCTCCTATTTTAACGGAAACAACAAGCATGCCAACAACAGGTCTATGTTTATCTTTAGTACCGGGTCTAGCAATTCTAGCAGCTTCATCACAGAAGTAAATAACATGCCCATCAATATTATCGACCAAGAGATCCTTAACCATAGCAATACTAGGTTCAACTTTAATTTTCTCAAAGGGTGTAGGTGTTCTAGTATTACTCTTACGAACCAAAGTTGAAGCTTTAGCATGATCCTTTATTCTAACAGGGAAAGGTGGTTTCTCAATATAAATGGTAGGAACAATAGGATCAACATAATAAGTGATAGTATTTTCTTCCACTTTAATAGGTTCAACTACTTTTACTTCAATGGGAGGATGATATTTAAACCACTTATCCTTAGGAAGATCAACATGAGTAGCAAATGATTCACAGAAAGAAGCTACTATCTCGGAGTCAAGTCCATATTTAGTGCTAAATTCACGAAATGCATCAGCATCCATAAAAGATTTAACACAATCAAACTTAGGTGTTGTACCTGACTCCTTACCTTCTTGAGTTCCCAATCTTCAGAGTTGCATTTAATTCTTTCCAATGAATCCCATCTGAATCCAATAGTCTTCATCATAAAAGAACCAGTACAAGAAGTATCGAGCATGGAGTGATTATTGAGAGAAAGCCGAGCATTAAAATTCTGAATAATAATTTCTCTTGAGAGCTCATGATTGGGGCATGAATATAACATTGACTTAAGCCTCCCCCAAGCTTGACCGATGCTTTCTCCTTCACGAGGCCAAAAATTATGTATATAATTACGATCACGATGAACCAGATGCATAGGATAAAACTTCTGATGAAATTCCAATTTCAATCGGTTGTAGTTCCATGATCCAATATCATCACATAGCCTAAACCATGTCAATGCCTTTCCCTTCAAAGATAAAGGGAATACCTTCTTCTTGATAACATCCTCGGGCATACCTGCAAGCTTAAATAATCCACAAACTTCATCCACATAGATTAGGTGCACATCGGGATGCAAGGTTCCATCTCTTGTAAAAGGATTAGCTAGCAGTTTCTCTATCATACCCGAAGGAATTTCAATGTAAACATTTTCAGTTGGTTCAGTAGGTTGATGAGCAACTCTTTGCTCTACCGATCGGGGTGAAGATACCCCGAACAAGCCCCTCAAAGGATTAATTTCCATAGTAACAAGTGACAGTAAATTTCAGCACACCATATAAAATTTTCCTTACCAAATTCCACTTACCAAAGGTGCTTCACTCCCCGACAACGGCGCCAGAAAAGAGTCTTGATGACCCACAAGTATAGTGGATCTATAGTAGTCCTTTCGATAAGTAAGAGTGTCGAACACAACGAGGAGCAGAAGGAAATGACAAGCAATTTTCAGTAAGGTATTCTCTGCAAGCACTGAAATTATCGGTAAGAGATAGTTTTGTCATTAGGTAATTCGTAGCGGGTAACAAGTAACAAAAGTAAACAAGGTGCAGCAAGGTGTCCCAATCCTTTTTGTAGCAAAGGACAATCCTGGACAAACTCTTATATAAAGGAAAGTGCTCCTGAGGACACATGGGCATTATCGTCAAGCTAGTTTTCATCATGCTCATATGATTCGCGTTCGTTACTTTGATAATTTGATATGTGGGTGGACCGGTGCTTGGGTACTGCCCTTCCTTGGACAAGCATCCCACTTATGATTAACCCCCTTTGCAAGTGTCCGCAACTACGAAAGAAGAATTAAGGTAAACCTAACCATAGCATGAAACATATGGATCCAAATCAGCCCCTTACGAAGCAACGCAAAAACTAGGGTTTAAGCTTCTGTCACTCTAGCAACCCATCATCTACTTATTACTTCCCAATGCCTTCCCCTAGGCCCAAACAATGGTGAAGTGTCATGTAGTAGACGTTCACATAACACCACTAGAGGAAAGACAACATACATCTCATCAAAATACCGAACGAATACCAAATTCACATGACTACTTATAGCAAGACTTCTCCCATGTCCTCAGGAACAAACATAACTACTCACAAATCATATTCATGTTCATAATCATAGGGGTATTAATATGCATAAAGGATCTGAACATATAATCTTCCATAGAATAAACCAACTAGCATCAACTACAAGGAGTAATCAACACTACTAGCAACCCAGAGGTGCCAATATGAGGTTTTGAGACAAAGATTGGATACAAGAGATGAACTAGGGTTTCAAAGGAGATGGTGCTGGTGACGATGTTGATGGAAATTGACCCCCTCCCGTTGAGAGGATCGATGGTGATGATGATGGTGACGATTTCCCCCTCCCGGAGGGATGTTTCCCCGACAAAACAGCTCCACCGGAGCCCTAGATTGGTTCCAGCCAGAGACGGCGGTGCTTCGTCCTGAAAGCTTCCTTTTGATTTTTTCCAGGGAAAAAGACACCTTATACCAGAAGATGGGCATCGGGGGCCTGCTAGGTGGCCCACGAGGCTGGGGGCACGCCCCCACCCTCGTGGACGGTGGCTGGCTCCCTTGTGGTGCTTTCTTCGCCCAATGTTTTTAATATATTCGAAAACCAACTTTCATGGAGTTTCAGGACTTTTAGAGTTGTGCAGAATAGGTCTCTAATATTTGCTCCTTTTCCAGCCCAGAATTCCAGCTGCCGGCATTCTCCCTCTTCATGTAAACCTTGTAAAATAAGAGAGAAAAGGCATAAGTATTGTGACATAGTGTGTAATAACAGCCCATAATACAATAAATATCGATGTAAAAGCATGATGCAAAATGGACGTATCACCCTTCCCCTTCCCCGGCCCCTATCCTCTCTCTACTTCCTTGTTTGATACCCTTTTTGGGGTTGGATTTGAACCGGAAGGAGACCTCCATGGACGACATCGATGCCGATGATGAGGACGACCAGGACATGCATGACCCCACCCCCGAGCCCGACGAGCTTGACGAGGAGATCGTCAAGTCTGACCTCGAGCTCGACCACGACGGCGTCCTCCAGCCTGACCACGATGATGCGCCATAGAAGGTCGTTCCCCTGCTCCCTCCTCTGCCTTCCTCCATCATGGGTATGTAGATCCCCTTGCAGATTTACAAATTTTAAGGAGGCTATAGGCATGGGGAATTTCTTGGAGGGGCAATTGGTTTATAATTTTAGACACTACTACTTACTACCTTCAATCATACAAACGATCTTGTTTATACTATTAGTTAGTTGTTGTGCTGGTAGATTTAATTCGATTCCACCTATAGTCAACCACAAATATCTGCCTGCTAGTACAACTACTGCAACAATGGTGTCATGGAACTGATTTAATTCAGGTTCCAGGATAGCTGCTAGTTTGACATGTTATAGGAACTGTCAGTTTCATTTCATGGATGGTTACTTGCATAGCTATGCCACTTCTTGCACTGCGACACTTAATCCTGGATAAGCACACGACTCATGTATTGAAGTCTAGTACTTTTCATCATTGCACATTACATCACATGTACTGCTTGTATAATTAATAGCTCACGGCATTCCCTGATTGCATGCTGCTTTCTCTGGCAGCAACAATGCAGGAGTAATGGCAACCCCTTTCTCCCTCTCAAAGGATGGCATCGAGATGCAGTTTGCAACTAACCATGTCGGTATGAATCGATTACCAGCTCAACTCCCATGTACTACTTGACGAGCTGATGAACCAGCTACATACCCTGATATACAACGACTGATCATTTCCATATGAATTAGTCCGTCATAATTTTCTAAAACACAAATACTCGATGATTACAAGGAGAAGTAGTCCCTGTTTTTGCGTTACTCACTTTTCATGAAAGTTTCATACACGTTTTGTAAATTCAGATGTGTTATCACTGGATATGCACTCGTAGTACAACATAGATTAGTAAACACTTGGTCAGGAGTATGTTATCCTTGTTATCCTTTTTTAATTTAGAGGTGTTTTCACTTATTGGTGCTGAGAATAGTAGCAAGTAGCGTCACTTGAGATGGAATTCTTGCTTCAAGTAGGGTCACCTGAGATGGAATTCTTGCTTCAGTCATGGTGGTGTACCTACACAGCTTTGCTGTTAACTGCTCGAACTGAACTAATTGATTGATAGCCTTGTTGTACCTACACAAGCTAGCGGCGGACTAACAATTTGTACTAAATTAATTGATGTACCTAGAGGAAATAAACAGTAAACTCGAGACCCAGATCATTGTTGGGAATGCTGGTGATTGTCGTTGTGGGAGTACAGTTTCTTATTGCCTTATGTCAATGGACCCACTGATCTAAAGTCAGTCCTTAATGTGTGGATGGTTGTGCTATTTTGCAGGTTATTGGCCCAAGGTGTTTGAGATGGTCTTCCTGTTGGTGCATGAGGAAGAGGAAGTAAAGTCATTGATTTGTCCACCGAGGAAGATGAAGCGTGAAGTCTTTGATCTGTCCAGAGGGTAAGTCCTTGGTCTGTCCCACTTTTCCTTTGCTATGTGATTGTGACCTCCATGTGTTATCTACTTATCTGGACACTTTGGTTCATATACTATTCTTGTGATTTTCCAATGCTAGGTCAAGAACTGAATCCGTAACCTTTAATGAATTCAATGTATAATCTTGATGAGAACGAATGAATGAATGATATCATACCAAATTGTTTTTGCCCTTGATCAGTATCATTTGTGGTAGCTCCTAAGCAACATGATATTTTTCTTTCTCCAAGTTCCTAAGTGTGGTGTTGTACTTTTGTTAACTAAATGGACAATTTTTAAATTTGGTGAACATTAGTAGCTTAGTTGTGCTAGATTGATGTCCTGCTAGCTGCTACTGTTAATTGTTACTGCCATGGTGTTGACACTGCTTAGAATATGTTCTGTGCCTTAATTCTAGTAGTATTTGTTGTCAAAAGCATGATTGTATTGTGAGCCATCAATTTCTTGGAGTCTTCTTAGAGCTTGCCGGTATTTACTTTTTTCCACCAATATAATATTTGCTAATATTTACTCATGGTTGCTATTGTTATCCATGCCCTCATGCTTTAGGATCGACCCTAGCTGGTTTTGTATTTGTTTATTATTCTGTTCAATATTATTTTCCTAGTTGTTGTATGTTCGAGGATATTGCTTTCATTCTGAATTTACAGCCATGATAATGATCATGTCATGTCTTTTACAGGAGCTCTAGGCTCAAGAAGTTGGAAAAAGGGAACGCTTCATCTTTGTAGCTAATTATATGTTCCTGGATGATGTGAATGGCTGTTATAGTACTTCATAGCAGCACTTTTGTAGTTGTTCTAAATTCCTGGATGATGTGAACTATGGCATGATTGTAATATATATAATATACTAATTTTGCTCGTCATTTCTGAAAATTTGAGTGATTGAGGCTCTCTTGACCAAAATACTGGTTATTTATTGCTGATACTTTATTGTTGATATGTCGGAAATGAAACATATACTATTTGGGCCCTAAAAAGGCCACAAATCAAACAATTCAGGGAAAATGAACAAAATTACTAAAAGAATCCATTGTGAAAAGGCGATGGCCAAGAAAATAAAAAGGCTTAGGCCCAAAAACAAAATAGATCACAAAAAGGCCATGGTCCATGAAATAAAAAGGCTAAAATGTTGGGCTCGGCGCATGTAGCTACCGAAAATTAATAGAAAAATATATGTTAAATAGGCTGAATTAATGGGCTCGGCCCATGTAAAACAGTGAACTGGGCCGGGCTGAATCTTGTCAATGACCTTTTCTTTTGGTCGCAATTTTGCCACGTCAGCTTGGCACGTCAGATCCGACGTGGCCTGGGCAGAGAGCTAGCGACCAAAACAGAAGGTCGTTGAACTAGTGACCTTTTGTTTTGGTCGTGGCCTTCCACGACCTTCTCACAGAGAAGGTCATTAATTTAATTTTACGACCGTCGACTTTTGACCATCTGTTTTTCGTCAAAAAAGGTCGCAAATGAAAAACAATGACCTTTCAGTGACCAATAGTGATGGTCGCAAGTTGACATATTTCTTGTAGTGGTGTATAGTACGCCTATGGCTTACGCGAGAAGGTGCGTCGGCTACAGTCCACAACCGGCGTGTCAAGCACACTAGATCGCTCCCCAAAAACTCCTGCTCTGCTTCAGTCCCTTGATTCAAATTTTCAGTAGCCCCGGCATTTTACTCCCACCTTTGCATCCCTCGCAATCTCAAAAATATCTGCTTGCTCTTGATCCAAATTTTCAGTTGCCGTAGTATTTCCTCAAACACAACCTTGACCCCCCGAAACCATTGGTAGGTCGCCGCTATCACTGGCACCTCCATCTCAACCTCTGTCTATGTGCTGGGGAGCTCGAGGAGCCAATTGCCAAAAAGAGGTTTATCGCGGCCTTTTCGCCCGACATCAGTGAGGTGGCCGCCGAGGTGTCCCCGTCGTCCTCCACGGGCCAGATCTGCCATCGCCGGTCCCCCGATCTGCCCGCCGCCATGCACCTACGCCAGTTCGAGGACTTCCCCGTCCTCCCTCGGACCCGGCAGCCGACGAGGTCCTACCTCGGAGTCTGGCAGCGGCGGTGGGGGACGTGGGTCACCAAGATTACAGATCGAGAGACCCACACCCGCCGGTGGCTCGGTAGATTCCACACAGCCGAGCTCGCGGCCATGGAGTACGACCGCTGGCAGGTCCGCTACCACGGCACGGCGGCTAGGCTTAATTTACCCTTCAGCACACGTCCGGTCGACCTCGTTCTGTCGAAGCCAGGGGTGGTGAGCTCGGATATGGCGCGGGAGGACCATGAGGCGTGGGAGTGCCTCGAGGATGAGGCCGCTGATGAGGCCTACATGCAAGAGCTCCGCTGGTAGCACCCTGAGCTTATGTAGGCGGAGCGGGCGATCTTTGCCGGTGCGGAGGGCGGCGAGGTTATCGTGCTCTCCTCCGATGACGAGGTCGAAGGCGGCGAGGACGGTGACGCGGAGGGCGGTGGGGTTATCGCTCTCTCCTCCGATGGCGAGGTCGAAGGTGGCAGGGATGGCGGCACAGAGGGCGTCGAGGTGGGCCTCGAGGACGAGGAGATCGACATCTATGAGAGGAGGAGTGCCTTCCCCAACGACCCCAACGACGGTACCGGCTCGGACCTGGCTCGCGGCACACCATACATGACGAGGAAGGATTGGCTCGACCTCTACTTCGACCGAAAGTAGTTTACCTTAGTTTAAATTTATGTTTTATGTTCGGTTATGCAACACTATCTATGTTTATGTTTGAATGCATGCTACTTTCGGTTGAACCTGCTTTAAACTTGATCAAATTGAAGTTTACAACCTTAAGTTTAGGGGATCAACTAGAAAAGGCCAAAAATTGCTGGAGTATATATATATATATATATATATATCCACTAAGGGGTTTAGTCCTTTAACTTTTTAAGGATCGCCTAGAGATGTCCTTATGACTTGCTTATTTCAGTTCTTCACAATGTGATGCTCTATATGTGCAACTATTTGCCGTGCAGTTCAATTTCATCAATAACAGTTTCAACTATACCACTATGAATTACGATATTTGGTTGCTGTTAAGGATATTGCAGTTAACATGCCTTTTCATTTTTCAATTGTTGTTTAGCACCATGCATTGTACTGAATGACTAAATATGCAATCCCAGGCTACATAGCAACAAGGAAGAGTGTTACCTTAATGTTCTGATGATGTCTAGATATACATGTAATAAAATCTTATATAATGGGATGGAGGGAGTGTTGTACTACATCATTTTTCAATTGTTGTTTAGCTTTTAATATTAGCTTGGTGCTTTTAGGTACATATATCATTGCCAAAGATCCACACTTCGACCCTTTCTGCGTATGAGGCAATGAGATATCCATGAATCAACATCAAGTGAGGGAACTGATAAAGATTGTTATTAAAATGGGTCAAAAGATGTCAATCAAACTATTTCTTTACAGTTTATGCAAGACAACAGTGAATTGCAGGATGGTAAGTAAGAAACCTGTAGCCTTCTTTTTACTGCCCATAATGAGTTGTGTTAGATGACAATATCTGATTTTTTTTCTTTTGCAGTGGATCCTGAAGCAGTTTACTCAAGATTACCTCTCAAACTACATGATTGGCGGCCGGCCATCACAAGGGGTTGGAATAGAGTCCTACATGCCTTCCACTTCCAGGAGATCATAATAGGGCCATTCCGCTTCACCTTGTTCAGCAACCGGAATGTCTGTCGCCAACTTTTTACCATCTGTAATAGTACAAGTATAGAACCCTGGTTCATCATTCTTTACTTGGTGCTTATGTAATTCTTAAACATATGTACCTATGAATCGAATAATGCATTGGTTGTTTGAACTTGATGGATATGAATAAAGCTATAGCCTACTTTCAACTTTAAATTAGGTACAATTTTAAATAGCAGCAATTAAATTAGGGAAAAATTACGTTGTGCAGGTCATTACGACACACACGGTTAGTAAAACACAAACGTTTGCGATATACACCATAATCCTAGACGGTTCACAGAGAGGAAACATGTGCAAGCATGCACACAATTGCCGTTTGCAAAGCATGTGTGATGTCAGACACTATCACATACAGGAAAACTAAATGTGTGATTGTCTACCTATCGTACACAGTTTATAATCCTGAACTATTTGTTATGTGCCAGGCATCGTAAAATTCATGTGCCTGGAATCTACCTGGAAAGATCTTGTGCCTGGAATCTGCCTGGTTTTATGTAAAACCACAAAACTCTGACTATGATGGCAATGCGAGCACAAACGAGTAGCAAGGATGAAGCGTTTGGGATATTTGAGATATCGGAAATGGTTATATAGGGATAATTGTATGCATCAAGGCTCCCTATCCCCAACGGTTTCTGGGTCATGTGGGAAGGACCCCCCTATCACCCACACTCACTTGGCGACGGTTCTAAATGCCATCGTGGAAAGGGGTTAAAAACCGTTTGTATAGCACCGACGCGCACCAGTGGATGGCTAACTAAAAAACGATTGAAAGACATAGTTCAAAATATGATGACTATGTAAACAGAATGACATGATATAACTATATAATTTGTTTATTAAATAGGTTGGCATGCCATAATTCACATACATGCCGCCTATGGAAACATGATAGCATGATATAATTCACGGATAGAATGACATAATTCAAAATATGATGACTGTAAACACTAATCAGGATGAGATGATATAACTATATGATGTCTTTATTAAACGGGTTGGCATGCCATAATTTAGATAGATGATGTCTATGTAAATATGATGGCATTATATAATTCAAATATATGATTTATATAGTTAGCAAGTAAGCAGATGGCAATCACATATATGATGTAAAAACTAAGCAATGCAAGACAACATGCATGCCATGAGTAATATAACCCTGCCAAGTTTGAGCATAGACCTCAGGGGGGAAATAGGGCTAGTCATCGGTCTTTGAATCCTCCTCCGAGGAGCTATCTGTAACCAGTGAGATGTCTGCTTCAGCAGGTAGCATTGTCTGCTCTGAATACCTTGTTTTCACTCCAGATACTTCCATCACTACTTCAAATCGCTGATGCACAGGAAGAGTAGTTCAATATACAAACATTGTTTAATACAAAAAAGGATAGCATGATATAATTCACATATATGATGATTGGCTAAACAAGACGGCATTGCATAATTCACATTTATAATGCCTTGCGATAAGATAGCATTGCATAATTCACATATATAATGTCTTGCAACAAGATGGCATTGCATAATTCACATATATGGTAATTAGACACTAAACAGGTGGCATTCACACAAAACATGTCTAAACTAATCAAATGACATAGCAATGCACGACACTATACGCACGATATGAGCAACATAACCTTTCTAAGTTAGAGCATACACCTCGGGGGGGGGGGATATGACTGGTCATCTATCTCTGAATCCTCCTCTAAGGAGCTATCCATAACCAACGAGATATGCGCTTCGTCAGATAGCATAGTCTGCTCTGAAGACCTTGTTTTCACTCCAGAATTTTTGATCACCATGTCAAATGGCTGATGCACACAAAGAGTAGTTGAATGTACTAACATTGTTGACAAATGTAATACATAATGAAAAAAAGGATGGCCTGATATAATTCACATATAAGATGACTAGCTAAGCAGGATGGCATTGCAAAATTCACATATATGATGCCTGGCTAAACAAGATGGCATTGCATAATTCACATATACGATAAAGAAACTAAATAGATGGCATTGACACAAAGCATGTCTAAACTAAGCGTATGCCATATTTGATGTATAAAGTAAGCAATGCAAGGCACCATATCCATGATATTACCAACATCAGCATGCCAAGTTAGAGAGAAGACCTCAAGGGGTAAATAGGAGTGGTCTTCTCCTTCTGAATCCCCCTCAGAACAGTAATCTTCCTCTTGATTACAACCCGAAATAGGTGGAGGGGGGTTGCCTTTGCGCCCGCCATGGAGCGACGGCTGCGCTAACCAGCTTGGACAGAATAGCCGAAACGGGGTCTGGCGTACCGCAGAACGGAGGAAGCGGCCTTCTGTTCGACTGGCCATGGTCGAAACAAGATCATGTTCATCGGGAGGGGTCTAGCGTACCGCAAAACGGAGGAAACGAACTTGTGTTTGAGTGCCTACGGTCGGAATAGGGTCCTGTTGATCGGGAGGGGTGTGGTGTATCGCAAAACGGAGGAAACATACTTGTGTTGGAGCGCCTATGGTCAAAACGGGGTCCTGTTCATCCACCGTCTACTGCCTTGCTCCAGCCTCCACGAGCTACTTTTCATCCACCGTCGACCTCCTCCATACTCCACGGGATACTGTTCATGCACGGCTACTGTTCATCCAGCCTCCATCAGCCGCTATTCATAGAGCCTCCATGGGGTCCTATTCATCCACCCGCAACCGGCTGGGCTGCGGCGGCCTCCTCAAGGTCCTATTCATCCAGCAGCAACGGCCTACTACCACGGGGTCTTGTTCATCCAACCCCCACCAGGAACTGTTCATCCACAGCCAACCAACTGGCTTGACTCACCATGTCTTGACTCGTTCTACGTACCGCGCGCACGGTAGCAACGGTCACTGTTCATCGAGAGGCAACCTAACACCGGATGCTAGGTCTCGCACGGGGGCTCGATCGGCTTCAGTAAGCAGCAACGGTGATCGATCGCTCAGGTTCAGTTAGCAGCAGCAGCGAAGGAATTGCTCGGGTTCAGGCAGCAGCAAATGAATCGCTCGGGTTCAGTTAACAGCCAAGGGATCGATTGCTCGGACTCAATTAGCCAACGCCTCGGACACATGTGCGTACACGAGAGAAACGCGCAAACCACAATACATCGCTCGGCCCCAACCACCCACCGTAATCGGGAACTCCGCGATATTTTCCTCGCCCTTGCTTCTACCATGATTTTTTCTGTCATGGACAGCCCAAAGAATGTCATGCAGCTGCATCTCTGGCCCGCCCAGAACGAAAAACCCATTTTCTATCATGAATTTTTTTCATAGAAGTAGGAGCCCACCACATCTATGATGATACCAGGTTTGGTCACAATTATCGTCATAGAAGTGTCATAAGCATAACATATTTTTTTTTTCATTCGGCCCAAAATGTCATGGATGTGTCTTTTTTTGTAGTTCTTCTTATTGCCTTATCTCTTGCCAAAGGATGTATACACTCCCTTTGTCTTCCATACCACTTGTGGATCTTGTTAATTTCTTAATCTTGTCTAGTGTTTTCTAGATATAGTGAAAGTGGTGACCCCACCTTGTGCATTTTGTATTCAAATGCAAATTCTCTATAATGCACTAGTCTTGGAGGAGCTATCCTATTTTCTATAAAACACTCATCTTGTGATCCTTATCAAGTGTGTGTTTGTGGAAGGCAACCCGTTTTATTTTTGGTACTTTGTGCCATCATGAAACTTTGTAGAGAGCTTGGTTTGTTTGGAACCATCCTCTCTTTTGGGAGTTTGATATATTTTATTTAGTGTGTATTAATGGATATCTCATTCCTTGATGAATCTTTCAGGTGATATCCTCCAAGTGATGATTTATTCATTTGGTATCTTTTCGTCACTTGGTATTACTTTGTCAATTGGTATCAGTTCTTGAAAGTCTTGATCATGCATATTAACTTCATGAAGTTTCTGTGGCATGCTCTCTTTCTTTGACCCAATATATAAGGGAAACTCCACCAAGTCTCTTATTGGCAAAGATGTGCATGAAATTTTATTTCATATCTATATGCACATATTTATGTGGAGTTTGTCATATGTATTGTTGGTTTGCTAACTCTTTGGTCCCAATGAGTTGGGTTACCATTTTGTTTGTGGTTTTGTTCTAGGAACAACTAGACATGCATTGGATGCTCGACTCATTCAAAAGGAAGGTGGTGTCACCATGTGCTTATTGGAGTCAATCTAGGACGTTCAATGAAGTACTATCGTTTACATTCAATTGGTATCTACTACATCCTTCCAATGCTATCTCGGTAACAAGTATCTACTCATGCATACATTTCTTACATATAGCCTTGTGTAGGTTGCATCATGGCATGAATTTCTTGATTAGTTCTTGTGATACTTATTTCCCTTCTCAAAGCATCTCAACAATGATCTGTTTTTGATACTTGTGATGTCTTTGATGTTCGTTTGGTTGAAGCTCGTTTATATACTATAAGATAATATTAAGCCATGCGCTATATGCTTTTCAAGCAAAGATATTATCAGTATATTTTCTGACTTCCATTTGGGTATCCTATTCTTTCCTTGAGTAACCATTTCTTGTGTGCATTCTTCTTTGTGGATTGACATCATCATGATTTTCATCTACCTAGAATCTTATACACTTGAGAGAAGTTACATCTTTAGTGGATATCCTTATTCTTTCATGCCCACCTTTCTTTCCTTTGTATTTCCTAGGTGGCTCCATGAAAGGATTTGTCTTAAGTGCGGATCTTATATCTTTGCATCTTGTTGCACTCTTTTGTGGTGAAGATTGTTTTCCTCTTGCTTGTCATGATGAGGCTTTTGACAATTCAGTTGGTATCCCTCCTCTTAAGAAGCTTCCTTTTATATCTTCACCACGGGTTGTCACCAGCATATGATCTTTATATGCTTATTAGTGAGCTTGTGAACCAATTTGCTAGTTGTGTGTGGGAATGACAAGCCTTGCACCGTTTATCTCATTCATTCAAGACTATATTGATGCTTAATGCTTATCAGTACATTAGTCTTCTCAAGTGTGTTGCCTTGACTCACACACATCGGTTTTGGTTGAGCCTATTCCTAAGTTGCCTATTTTACATGTTGCTCAACCATGTGTTTTGTTGCAAGTGCTATGCTTAGTTTCCTATATGCTCACTTGCACTTGTTGTGTGTTTTTATTGATTTTGGGGGAGTGATGATCCTACTTTGTGCATGTTGTACCCAAATACAAAACTAAATATTTCACAAATCATGGGGAGCTTCTCTATGTTCTTTAGAACACTCATTCGCACATATCATAATATCTTGTATCCATGTGGCTTGTAGGATCCATTGTCGGATTGTTTCAGTTGGTATCTTTTGATTGCTAATTTCATCCTTGGTATGCCTTTGAGCCATATCATCCCTTTGCAATCTTTGGATCCTCAATATAGTTTGTCTTTATCCAACTATTCATCATTGGATATATGTATTGTATTCCACTCATATTTTGAGCAATACACAATTTATGGAGGAACACATATTATATTGGCCTTCTAAGCTTTTCGCCCATTTTGGCAATCGATGCCAATGGGGAGAAGTTTCAAAGAGTTTTGAGGAGAAGTTTAGAGAGTTATTTATTCTTGCTTTGGTTTTGTTCCTAAGCATTTGCATCTCATACACATGCATTATTGGTTGTTGCATTGCATGGTGATGCATATTTCCTTATATAAACTCTCTTCAAAGTGATTGTCATCAATTACCAAAATGGGGGAGATTGAAAGGACATGCGGTGCCCCCACGTGTGGTTCTGGTAATTGACGACATTCTCTATGGACTAATGGTTGCAATGAGTTATATTTGAAGGATTTGTCCATAGGCATTTCTTGAAGTCCAGGTGTTGGTTTCAAGGAGTTTATGTGTTGACCAAGGTGCTATTAAGGAATTATCTAAAGATTGGTCATGTGAGAGTTGAGCTTATTGCAAGCATGTCTTGAAGAAGAAGATTGTGTGATCATTCATGCTTAGCTTCAAGGCATCATCCAAATGAGTAGAGTTGGAATGGTTCAAGGTTGATCAAGACTAAGTCAAGAGTGAATCAAGTTGATCAACTCACAAAGCGTAGAAGATGTACCAAGAGGGGTCAAGTGATCCCATGGTATGGTAAGCATTGCCCATTATGCTTTGTGTACTAACCCATGATCTACGTGTGAGTTCTATGTGGGGTTAGGTTTGTTTCCATGGGTTTGCATCAAGAGGAAGATCTCATACAACCCATGGAGGATGACATCAAGTGGTGATCGTCATCAAGTTTGCGGTGTGCAAGTTCAAGTGGAGCATCATGAAGAGATCATCCTTGAGGCTTGCCGTCCATTGTGGTGTCAATGGACTATTGAAGATGTGCTAAAAAGTGGCTCACCCATAGTGGAGTATGGGGGAGCAATCAACTTGTCTTCATCGAGTGAACGCAATCAAGAAAGGTGGTCCAACTTGAGGGAGTCCAGATTGTCATCATCTAGCTCAAGTGGACTTCGTGCAAGGAAAAGGTTTGCCCTTGATAGGTTTTCTATTTTACCGGTCTCATGGTGATTGTCTGGAGACCGGGTTATCGGATTGATAGTTGTACTATCAAGGGGGGCTCTCAAGTGAGTATCTTGATCGTATCGTTCGTTGATAGCTCAAACCATTGCATCCTTGCATCATCTTTCTTGATTCTTATTTGTATTTTCTCTTTGTGAGGTTTTATAACTTGTGGTTATCTTCATGACAAGCTCTAGTACATCGAAAACGGGTTTCATATGCTTCTTGTATTGCGTTTTCGGTGTTGGAGGTTTTACCGGTCTTATTCAAGGAAGGGTTCTCACCATTTTCTTATGGGCCTTTTATCATTTTCTTGTTATTGCTATTTCTATCAAGATTGTGTTAGCCCATGTCGTTATCTTTCCAACAAACTTGGTTTCGTTGAATTCGGAGTCCGTTTGCAGAAGTTGTGGCAGTTTTGGTGCCCTTAAAAGGCTGCAGCTGTACTACCACAACTACTACCGCGGCTACTACCGCTTGGAGGGGATGTAATTTTTTACTAACACTCCAGGGCAGTACTACCGTAGCTACTTCTGCTCCGGACCAAAATCTCGTATTAAGCCCAGCGATGGTACGCACGGATGTATTTTTTAGTACCGCCCGCAAGCAGTAGTACCGCTACCCTTAGCGGTAGTACCGCTACCCTTATCGGTAATACCATGAGGACGAGCGGTAGTACTGCTCCGGTGGTTCTACTGGCCTTTTACCTCATTGTTGTTGTTTTTCAAAGGTCTTCCACCGCCCACAACAGTTGTACCGCTCCCATGAGCGGTAGTACCGTTCTGTGCGGGCTGTGAGCATAACGGTTGGATTTTTCCCCACCTATAAGAGGGGTCTTATTCCCCAATGAACCTTATCCTTTGAGCTCGTGTTCTTCCCCCATTGTTGACCTTCTTTGAGCTTGCTAACTCTCAATCCCTCCATGGATTCTTGCTAGTTTTTAATGGAAAAGAGAGAGGATCTAGATCCACATTTCCACCAATCATTTTGTCCTCTATGTGAGGGGACCCCCTTGGATCTAGATCTTGGAGTTCTTGGTGTTCTCCTTCTTGTTCTTACTCTCATTTCCCTCCCTAGCATTAGTTGTTGGTGGGATTTGAGAGAGAAGGACTTGGGCACTTCGTGTGCCCTTGCCATTGCATTTGGTGCATCGGTTTGAGTTCCCCATGGTGATACGTGGAAGTTAAAAGTTGAGAAGCTTATTATTCTTGGGTGCTTGGTACTCTTGAGCTTGTTCCTCTTGGGTGCTTGGCCGCCCTAGACGGTTGGTGGTGTTCGGAGCTCAATCATTGTGGTGTAAAGCTCCTGGAAACCGTCGGGGGTCTCCAATTAGGTTGTGGAGATCACCTTGAGCAATTTGACGGGTTCCGGTGACTGCCCCCAAGGGTTTCCAAAGTGTATGGGTTCGGTGACCGCCCCCAAGGATTGCCATTTGTACGGGTTCGGTGACCGCCCTCAAGGGTCCCTTAGTGGAATCACGGCATTTTGCATTATCCGAGGGTGTGTGGATATTATGGTGGCCGTAGTGGCTTCTTGGGGAGTATTGTGCCTCCACACTGCTCCAAATGGAGATTAGCATCCACAAGGGTGTGAACTTCGGGATACATCATCGTCTCCATGTGCCTCGGTTATCTCTTACCCGAGCCCTTATTTATGCACTTTACTTTGTGATAGCCATATTGTTTCTTGTCATATATCTTGCTATCACTTAGTTGTTTATTTTGCTTAGCATAAGTTGTTGGTGCACATAGGTGAGGCTAGTTGTTGTAGGTTTTGTGCTTGACAAATTAACCGCTAGGTTTATTTCTCAATTGTTCAAGCCTGAACTGTAATTATTTTAAAGTGCCTATTCACCCCCTCCTAGGTGACATCCTTGATCTTTCACATCCATTATCCAGATGAGGCGAGGCAAGGCAAGGCAATGACGATGGATGAGCACACCAAGGCGCTCGCCGATCTGATCACGGCAATCAGGACCCTCACCTCCAAGATCGACGATATCCACCCGGTCGTCCTCGAGTTGCAAGGATGGTGGCCCTCGATCAAGCAGCCTATGGAGGAGCTCTGGATAAAGGTGGGTGACTTGCAGACTTAGATCAATAAGGCCATGGCCACATCATCAGCGAACAAGACCACGATGACCACACCAGCACCTCAACCCCTGCGGCTGGCTGATCTCCCGTCACTGCTTCCGCAAGACGTGCACTGGTCGCGCTCCCTGCTTCCTCCACCGACCACCGATGCACCGTCGATGCTTCAGTTCATGGTGACACTGGTCACAGGCCCGATGGCCACGACACTCTAACTGATCTTCGGGGGAATCACCAGGGGAGATCCACACCCCTCAATTGCCTCCGGCCGCTGGTACATCCGACCCCTACCAGCATGGCGAGCAATCATTTTTCAGGGATCGTGGGTACCTTTTAATTTCAAAACCACCATAGTTTGATTTTCATCTGTTCAATGGAAATAACCCTAGTGCTTGGCACCTCAAATGTGAGGCCTATTTCCAGGTGTGCACGCTTAGTCCAAATACTTTGGTTAGTTGTGCCGCCATGTACTTTACAGAGGGGGATCTCACCTGGTTGCAATCGTCCCCGGCGCAATTGCATTACTAGGATTGAGGCGATTTTTCTACTGCCATATGCACTCAGCTTGGTAGAGAGGAATTTGATAACCTCCTCCGGCAGTTTAACAGGCTGAAACAAACTGGCATGGTCACGGAGTACGCTAAGCAATTTACACAAATTATGCATAACCTATTAACACATCACACTTCCTGGGATCCTACAACTTTTGTTACCCAATTTATGGATGGTTTGCAACGTGATATTTGTGTTGTTGTTGTTCTTCATGACCCCCAAAACTTGGAAACTCCTATGGGTCTTACTTGTTTATAGGAAGAGGTAGTGGACGTATTCTGATGGGACGAACGATGTACTCCTGCGCCTTTCTCCATGTCTATGGGGGGGGTCGATTCCTCGCATGGCATTGCCACTTCCCACCATGCCAACGAAGGCCGTCGGCGCTCCGGGTGAAACACGCCAAGACGACCACCACACCTTCGACATGCCTCGACCACCAGCGAACAACGACAACCTGGCTGCGCTCCGGGCGTACCTCTGCGCCAAGGGCCTCTGCTTCAGCTGTGGCGAGCGTTGGGGGTGTGACCATCACTGTGCCCCCATGGTGCAACTCCATGTGGTCGAAGAACTCATCGATATGCTTCACCAACCACAAACCGATACAGCGCAAGTGGAAGCACCTGCTAGTGAGGCTGATTGTTTTGTCCTCTCCAGAGAAGCCATTGAAGGGGTTGAATCACCGATGATGATGCGCTTGCACTTGCATGGGTGGGTGTAGCATCCGGAGGTACTCATGCTTGTGGACTCTAGATCTTCACACAGTTTTGTCAGATTGTCTCTGGCTCAACACCTTTAGGGAGTGCAGCAAGTCAAGCGTGCCATCTCAGTGCGCATGGCCAATGGTGGTGCTCTCCATTGCGATCAGGAAATACAAGCGTGCACTTGGCGTCCCCAGGGAGTTGAATTCACTTCAGATCTCCAGGGTCTACCTCTGGGTTTCTATGATGTGATCTTGGGTGTCAATTGGCTGGCGTGCCATAGCCCGATGAAAGTGCATTGGCTACAGAAGACCATGGACTTTGAGTACAAGGGCAAGCAAGCGCATCTTAGCGGCATACAAGCGGATGTCACTCGTTGTGACCTGATTTCAGGGATTGAACTGCACAGTTTGTTGGATCAAGAGGTTGTGGCTCGGGGTGTGTGACTCTGCGTAACAACTGAAGACATGGAACAACCACCTATTCTGTCAGGCATTGGTGAACTAATTGAGCGGTATGGAGTGTTGTTTGAGGAACCGTGAGGACTGCCACTGCAACGGGCCTTTAATCACGCCATTCCTTTGGTGCCCGGGGCATTGCCTATCAACCCACACCCGTACCGACATAGCCCGACATAGAAAGATGAGATAGAGTGGCAGGTGGCTGATATGTTAGCTCAAGGCCTCAATAAGCCAAGTGTGAGCCCGTTTGCTTCTCCAGTCTTGTTGGTTCAGAAGAAGGATCTCACTTGGTGCTTCTATGTGGATTATCAGCATCTCAGTGTTGTTATACACTACAAAAAAAAGACACATCCGTGACATTTTGGGATGAACGATTTTTTCTGTCATGCTTATGACACTTCTATGACGATAATTGTGACATAACCTGGTATCATCAGAGATGTGGTGGGCTCCTACTTCTATGATGAAAATCATGACAAAAATGGGCTTTTCGTCCTAGGCAGGCCGGAGACGCAGCTGCATGACATCCTTTGGGTCGTCCATGATGGAAAAAACCATGGTAGAAGCGAGGGTGAGGAAACAATCAGGGAGTTCCCAGTTACGTTGGGTGGTCGGGGGCCGAGCGATGCGCGTTTCTCTCGTACACGTACGCACGTGTGTGTGAGGTGTTGCGCTCTAACTGAACCCGAGCGAGGCGTTGGGCTCTAACTGAACCCGAGCGATTGCACTAGCTATGTTACTGAACCCGAGAGATCGATCCCTTGCTGTTAACAGAACCCAAGTAATTCCTTCGCCACTGCTGCTAACTGAAACCGATCGAACCCTGCTTCCTCCTTCCCTTGATGAACATTGAGCGTTGTTGGGGGGGGGGATTGGATGAACAGTTCTCGGTGGGGGGTTGGATGAATAGGACCCCGTGGTGTTGCCGCCAGATGAACAGGACCCCGACCTTGCCGGTTGGGGGAGGATGAACAGGACCCTGTGGAGGGCTGGATGAATAGGACCCCATGGAGGGCTGGTTGAACAGTAGCCGGTGGAGGGCTGGATGAATAGTAGCCCATGGAGGGGTGGTTGAATAGGACCCCGTGGAAAGGGCTGGTTCAACAGTAGCCGGTGGAGGAGCGGTGGAGGCTGGATGAACAGGAGCCCGTGGATGAACAGTCGCAGGTGGAGGCTAGAGGAGGTCGACGGTTGTTGGGGGATATTACTATTGGACGTAAACCGGCCAGGAGTGGCCAGGTTAACTCTATGAGGATTAGAAGCCGAGGAAGACAAAGGTTGGTGGCGCTTTACAAAGGCCCAAGGCCCAAAGGCGGGTTAAGGCCTGTAGATGTAAACCGACTTTCTCATATAACTTGTATTGTAAGATAGGAAGGATAGAGACCGAGTTGGACACGTTGATGATCCGGCCTCGGGACTCTGTAAACCGACGGGCGTCGACCTATGTATATAAAGGGATGACCCGGCGGCGGTTTAGGGACAACAGGCAACAACAACTCGAAGGTAGGCAAAGCGAATTCGCTCCCTGGTCATCGAAACCCCAGCAATTCCATCACAACTAGACGTAGGCTTTTACCTTCATCATAAGGGGACGAACTAGTATAAAACTCTCGTGTCCCTTGTCCGGTTTAATCCCTTTAAGCTAACCCGTAGCGATGGCTCCACGACTAAGTCCTTTCATGAGGACATCTGCCGTGACAAAACCACGATAGTTGGCGCCCATCGCGGGGCTATCGCACCATGGTTTCGAGTTCTTGAAGGGCAGCTTCGAAGGACTTAAGCGATATGCTGTGGGCCGGATGACTAAGAGTCGTCGCGGCAAACTCTATATCGATGATGTAGGATGGGATCCCAAGGCCGGTTCAATTGAGTACGGGTACCGGGTCCCCTTTGGCGGAATTCACGTCATCATCGGCAAGATCGGCGAACCGGGCCCTGAGCCAGACATCTGCACCGACATCATCGAGACGGCTCAGCGTGCAAGCTCCGCCCAGGTTCAGCCCGCCGTAAAACATGTTTTCGTAGGTGTCATCCATGGGGCGGAATATGAGGGTAGATTGGCATCTGGTGGCAGAACCGTTGTCTTCTCTAATGACGAGTCTTCAACCGGAGAGACCGAGTCGCTATACCAGCTGCAGGACGGCCGGATTAGTGTAGGCTCCAATGGCAACAGTATTCCGGACCCCCTTGACCTGCCAACCCGGGTCACGGTCTTCATGGCCGGTACACAACCAGCACAACACTCTTCTACCGCCGCGGCAATGATCTCCGGTTTAGCAACAGCAACGCCAGCGGGAGCAGGGGGCTCTGCACCGCCTCTGGCTCAGGTTTTGTCCAATTTGTTCGACACTTTAGCAACGTTTCTAGCAGCGGAGGTGGACGCGGCAAACCAGGATTAGCATAACACGAATATTGCAAAGGTGAAGGATCAGATAACTCAGGCTAAAGCGGACCTGGCAGCAGAGAACGTCAGGTTTGCTACAGAACGGGCCGTGTTAGAAGCTCAGGCCTACCGGCTTAGGCTGGATTAGAGTGCCTCAGATGATGTCATGAGAAGGAGATACCGGTCGCACCTCTCGCCGGGTTATGAGCCAAGAAATCTCTTCAACAGGCCAAGAGCAGGAACCAGTAACCAGCCAGTGGTAAACCGGACCGAGGCACCGGTAACAGGAGCGCCGGTTCAGCCGCGCATGATGGACCTGCCTCATCAGAACAACATTGTGTCACAGTGTGTTCCGACGCCCCTGAGGCATTACTCCAACCCGTTGGATAACATTGTGGCCGCCGCTTCACGATTGGCAGCTCTCCCGATCGAAGGCGAGTCACCGGTGGCGGTTGAGACACGACGGGCGAGGGAACTCCTCCAAATGGCTTTAACTCAGCAGCAGGCTTATTCGCATAGTCGTGAGAGGATCCATTCCACCCCCCGTCTAAGCCAGAGCTACATCAGGCATATTGATGAACCGGCTGTGTCCAGCAGTGGACAGCACCGTAACCCGGCGGGTGGTGGTGCTAATGCACAAGATGTGGTGGATCATGGCCGAGCACACCGAGAGGCCGAGTTAGCAGCTCAGCACGCAGCTCGTCAGCCTAGTCTAGTTCGTCCAACCACCTCAGTAGAGCCAGGTGTGGTCTTCAGTTCTTTGGGGGTACCATGCCTCACCCCGACCATGCATAATGTGCGATTGCCCAAGGATTTTAAAGGCCCTCGTAAGGTGCCGAATTACACTACCGATTTTCCCCCTGAATCATGGGTCGAGAGTTATGAGATGGCAATGGAGATGCTGGATGTGGATGAAGCGGCATGTGCTAAGAATTTCACCATGATGTTGGAAGGAACGACTCATACTTGGTTAAAAAGTTTGCCAGCTAACTCCATTGGGTCCTGGGCCGAGTTAAAAAACCGGTTTATCCAGAATTTCAAGGACATGTGTAAGCAGCCTGTGTCAATTGTGGACCTAGCCGCCTGTGTTCAAGAGGATGGGGAGTCTACAACCCATTGGGTGAAGCGAGTTTCAGCTATTTTGCACTCATCAGACCGCATCAATGCGGATACAATAGTCTTGACGTTGGAAGGCAATTGCCGGTTTATGCCGTTAAAACTGAAGTTAGGAAGGCTCAAACGTCATTTAATGACATGTCAACACTTATGGCCACTTTGGTTAAATAAGCCGATTCAGATAGTACCAAGGACCCTGATTCTGAAGAGGACAAACCAGGGAAAGGGAAAAAGAACGGCAATGCCAAGGGGCAGCAGCATAACCCGACAGGTCATGGGAACAATGGTAAGCGCAAAGCAGACAATAGCCTAGACTTTGTGGCTAACACCAACGCCCAGGATAACGGTCACCGTCGTAAGGGCAAACCGCCCCAGAGGGGCGGAGGGTCAGGCCCCAATCTAGAGCACCTGTTAAATCAACCTTGTCCAAAGCACGGATCGAAGGAGAAGCCAGCTTCGCATCTTTGGAACGATTGTTTCATCATGCGAGAGTTCAAAAATTCTAATATGTTTCAATACAACAATGGCTCGCCCGACGGTTCAAGAGGCAGTTTTCACGGGTCGGGTTATGGAGGTGGCAGCTCCGGTTCAGGATTCCAAGGCAATCAAACCGGACACGACAATCAAGGTAATCAGGGCAATCAGGGAGGTTATAATCATCAGGGGAATCAGCAGCAGCAGCAGTCGGGTTATCAGAGCAATCCGAAGCAGTTGAATAGTGGGCAGTATCATGTCTTTACCACTAGCTTGTGTAAGCGCGATCAGAAGCTTCACAAGAGGGCCGTGAACTCCGTTGAACCGGCGGTGCCTAAGTATTTGCACTGGTCTGAACAAGCCATTTTATCGAGTCAGGAGGATCATCCGCCCCGGGTTGATAATCTTGGTCATCCGGCCTTAGTGGTGGCTCCTCAAGTCAGGGGCTACAAGTTCACCAAAGTGCTTATGGACGGAGGGAGCAGTATCAATATCCTTTACTATGATACCTTCCGTCGCATGGGGCTGACAGACAAGAGTCTTAAACCGTCAAACACCATCTTTCATGGAGTGGTGCCTGGTAAATCGGCATACCCAGTTGGCAAGATAGCCCAAGATGTGGCTTTTGGAGGCGATCATGATTCAAGATGAGAAACTTTGACTTTTTTAGTGGTGAAAATCAAGAGCCCATATCATGCCCTGTTCGGAAGGCCGACTTATGCTAAGTTCATGGCGAGGCCGTGTTATGTTTATCTGCAGCTTAAGATGCCGGGTCACAAGGGGACCATCATGGTACATGGGAGCAGGAAGATTGCTTTAGAATGTGAAGAAGGGGATGCGGCTTATGCTGAGTCGGTTTGTGCCGCAGAGGAGCTGAAATTTTATAAGGACAATGTTGATCCGGCAGATATGACTTCTCTGAAGAAGCCAACTATAGAGCATGATCCGGCACTGAAATTTAAATTGGCTGCAGACACTAAAATGGTTGATTTTCTTCCTGGCAATTCATCTCAGTAGTTCAGCATTAGCGCTAACCTGGATCCGAAATAGGAAAGTGCGCTCATCGAGTTCATCCGTGAGAACCGGGACATCTTTGCATGGAAGTCTTCTGACATGCCAGGTGTACCAAGGGAACTCGCTAATCACACCCTTAATATAGATCCTAAGTTCAAACCGGTCAGACAGTTTCTCCGCCGCTTAAGAGAGACGTAAGGCTATTGGTGAGGAGGTGGCCCGGCTTTTGGCAGCAGGGTTTATAGTGGAGGTTTTTCACCCCGAGTGGTTAGCTAATCCGGTGCTGGTACTTAACAAAAACGGCACTTGGTGTATGTGTGTGGATTACACAGACTTGAACAAGGCCTGTCTAGCTGATCCCTTTGCTCTCCCGTGTATTGATCAGATTATTGATGCTATGGCGGGTTGTGACCGTTTGTGTTTTCTGGATGCTTATTCTAGTTATCATCAGATCAAAATGGTAGTTAAGGACCAGGAGAAGACAACTTTCATAACTCCCTTTAGGGCCTTCTGCTATGTATCCATGCCTTTTGGGCTCAAGAGTGCACAAGCGACTTATCAGCGCTGTGTTCAGAATTGTCTTCATAAACAGATTGGGCGCAATGTTCATGCTTATGTGGATGATATTGTGGTGAAATCTAGGAAGGAGGAAACCTTGATAGAAGACCTGAGGGAGACCTTTGATAACCTCCAGGTCTATAAGATGATGCTTAATCTGGCTAAATGTGTCTTTGGTGTTCCGGCAGACAAGCTCTTGGGTTTTCTGGTGTCTAACAGAGGCATTGCGGCTAATCCGGAGAAGATCATGGCTATCACATCTCTGGCTAAACCGGCATGTATCAATGATGTTCAGCGTTTGGCGGGCCGGATTGCAGCTTTAAGCCGGTTTATCACCCGCCTTGGGGAGAAATCTATCCCTTTGTATCAAATGCTAAAGAAAACGGATGATTTTGTCTCGAGTGACGCGGCTGATAAAGCATTTGAAGACTTGAAGAGACAGTTGTCCGAACCGCCCATTCTTGCGGCTCCGATCGATAAAGAGCCCTTATTGCTATATGTGGCTGCTAATGCCAGGGCTGTTAGTGTGGCTATTGTGGTAGAGTGCAAGGAGGCCGGAAAGGAGTATCCGGTTCAACGGACAGTTTATTACATTAGTGAGGTGCTTATTGAATCAAAGCAGAGGTACCCGCATTGGCAGAAGTTATTGTATGGAGTTTTCATGGCAAGCCGGAAGCTCAAGCATTATTTCCAGGGTCATCCCATCACAGAGGTTAGTTTAGCCCCTCTGGGAGATATCATCCAAAACAGAGAGGTGACTGGCCGGATTGCCAAGTGGGCTATTGAGATTGGACCTCATGGGATAAAATATATGCCTCACACAACAATCAAATCACAAGCACTTGTGGATTTCATTAATGATTGGATAGAGTTGCAGACATCGGAGGAGAAGCCAGATAACAGATACTGGACTATTCATTTTGATGGGTCCGGACAATTGGAGGGCTCGGTGGCTGGAGTCATATTGACTTCCCCACGAGGTGACAAGTTTTGTTATGTTCTCCGCTTGATGTTCCCTTGTACTAACAATGCAGCTGAATATGAGGCCTTGCTCCATGGACTTCGGATGGCTAAGGATATGAATTTAAGCAGAGTTAAGTGCTTCGGTGACTCAGACCTGGTGGCTCCGCAGGTATCTAGCACTTGGGATTCTAAGGATCCACTCATGGCTGCATATTGACGAGAGGTGGACATAGTGGCTGGTCATTTCAAGGGTTATCAAGTTGACCATATAGACCGGCGAAAGAATGAAGCGGCGGACGCTTTAAGTCGTCTAGGCTCTCATCGTAAACCGGTGCCACCTAATGTCTTCCTCGACGTACTTCATAATCTGTCGGTCAAGATACTCACAGAGGAGGAGTTGGCTATTCCTGACCCGAAGGCCCACTTGGTAGCGGCTCTTCATGCTATACCGGATTGGACAGTCCCATACCTGGCCTATATGAACCGGGGCGAGTTGACAGGCGATGAAACCTTGGCCCGACAGATAATCCGGCGATCCAAGTCAATGACCATTATCGATGGGGAGTTACATCGTTACGGCGTGACAGGGGCGATTCAGCGGTGTGTGTCTCCTCAAGAAGGTTGTGAGATTTTGTGAGAGATCCACGAAGGAGAATGTGGTCACCACGTCGGTTCAAAATCCTTGGTGGCTAAGGCTTTTCGTCACGGCTTCTATTGGTTGACGGCTCATGCCAATGCTGAGGATCTAGTAAAAAGGTGTGACGGTTGTCAGTTGCATGCCGCGCTCATGTTTTGGCTCAGGAGTTGAGAATGATTCCAATCACTTGGCCGTTTGCAACTTGGGGGCTAGATATGGTTGGACCCTTTAAGAGGTCCAAGGGCAAAAAGACCCACCTGTTGGTGGCGGTTGACAAGTTTACCAAGTGGCTAGAGGCAGAGCCAGTCAGTAAGTGTGATTCATCCACGACGGTCCAATTCATCCAAAATGTGATATTCCGGTTTGGTTTTCCACACAGCATTATAACTGATAATGGTACTAATCTGTCCAAGGGTGCTATGGAAGAATTTTGTCAACGTGAGCACAGCCAGCTTGATGTGTCATCAGTGGCTCACCCCCAATCTAATGGTCAAGCAGAGAGGGCAAATCAAGAAATTTTGAGAGGTATTAAACCCCGGCTTATGGTTCCTTTAAAGCGGACGCCGGGTTGTTGGGTGGAGGAGTTACCTTCCGTGTTATGGAGTATCAACACCACACCAAACAGATCTACCGGTTACACGCCTTTCTTCATGGTTTACGGAGCAGAGGCGGTTCTTCCTAGTGACATCCGTCATGACTCGCCCTGTGTGGCAGCTTACGTTGAAGCTGAGAATGAGAAAGCATGTCAGGACTCACTGCACCTGTTAGATGAGGAGCGTGATTTAGCAGCGGCGCGTTCAGCGATTTATCAACAAGATCTCCGACGTTATCACAGCCGCCGGGTTAAGACCAGAACTTTTCAAGAGGGCGATCTGGTGCTCCGGCTCATTCAGGATCAGACTGATATGCACAAGTTATCCCTACCTTGGGAAGGACCTTTTGTGGTTAGCAAAAAATTGCACAATGGATCATACTACCTTATCGATGTTCGAGAGCACAAAGACTCACGTAAATCGGAGGAGGAAAACCAGCGGCCGTGGAATATAGCTCTTCTTTGGTCTTACTATACTTGAGCCACAGGTTCTTCTTATGTACATACTTATGACAATGTATATATTATATAATAAACCAGAGCCTCAGCTAAGTGGGGTATCTATTGTTTTTTTACATCGTGTGTGGTTACATAGGGGCTTGTACTTATAAAATGGAGTTCTACTAACCCGGCTTATAAAGCCACACAGATATAAAGGAAATCACTAGGGGGCTTGGTCGTATTCTAACCATAGCTATGTGTCTTGATCGGCTTAAGGCCAAACAGGGAAATCACTAGGGGGCTTGGTTGTATTTACACCATAGCTACACCTCTTGATAGGCTTAAAGCCAAAAAGGAAATTATGTGGAATCAAAGAGAGTCTGTTGCAAAAAACACAACTCAAACATAGGTACCCACTGAGCACAACTCAAATATTACTTGGGGGCTCCTTGCTTCTGAAAGAACAACGAGCTTGCACCCTTGTAATAGGCTATCAAGCCAGGCTTGGAAGCCAGGTGTATTCACCTAAAACCCCAAGTTATCCTGCCTCTTTAAGTAAGCCACTCCGTCCAGGTAAACCTGGTATAACTCATCGAACGTTTGACAAGTCAATCTCATAGACCCTGAACTTGTCAAAGTTAAAACGATGATTGGTTAAAGATTGAGGTCCATCTTAAAAGGCTTTGAAAAATGGTTTAACTCAGCGGCCTGGCAGCCCATGAAAAGCTCTTGATTTACGGCCTGGAAGCCCATGAAAAGCCTTGCATATTTTTCTTGTATTTGTTGCAAATGTTTTAACCTCTTTTGATAAGGGATTTATGAATATTTTCTGATAAACTGGTGTATATTACAACCCGGCATGGCTTTCAACACTCAGTTGTCAGGACATGATTAGTTCTAAACCGACAATAATTTAATCTGGTCTGGTTTTGACTAGAAGTCACCAGAATCATATGAGTAAATCGGTGTTTCTCATAGCCCAGTACGGTTTTGATATGAACCAGCAAGAATGAAAGGATTCATCAATACTCCATATTGGTGTTATCACCCTTATTATTGCAACAGTTGGACAACCAACAAGATGTATCACAGGTATCATCTATTTTATATCTGGTTATTACAGTCTTGGTTATACACCAAGCTATATATACATATATATATATAGGGTCGCGCTATTCGTCACCCTGGTTGAGGAATAGTTATTCTTCACCCCCCTCTATTTTACCATCAATGCACCGTAATTTTATGTTCCGTAAGTTTTGTCTTATTTCTGAAGTAAAAAGAGACCGTAAGAAAATATATAATCGCCGTAAAAAATATTTTATGTTATGTAAAATTGCAAACGTAAAAACATAGTCTAAACTACACATAAACTACAAATTTTCTTGTCTTATGACCTATATTTTTTTTATGTCAAATTTTACGTAGTGAATCAATAGGAATGTAACTATTTGAATTCTAAACGTAATTTAATTATGAAATGATTGTAAGATTACCTCGAGTGAAGAAATACTTATTCTGCACCCCGGATGATGAATAGTAACACTATATATATATATTTGGGTATCATGACCCGTCCAGTGGTAAACCACTAGGACACTTTCAAGTTCTTATATGCAGGAACAAGTTAAATAAAAGACGCAATGGACTATGCATATAATAGATCCCAAAGGCATGGCGAGTTATCAGTATCACGAAAAATAAATATGCTCGATGGCATAACAGCGAGTGTTTGAACTAGCCTATTAGAAGGCGCTTTAAATGCCCATCAGGAATAATTGTTTCCATAACAAGTGGCAGGCGGTGACAGCTAAACCGGCCTCCAGTTCAAGATTCATCATCAGGACGACTTGAAGATTGCGGATCATCTTGAGTTGGTGTTTCCTCCTCCTCTCTATCAAGTGGCTGGAAATCAATTGTTGTCCAATCGATTCCGGTTAAAGCTTGGAACACTGACTCTCCACTTATATGGTTGGAAGGGTCAATGTCTGGGGCATAAGTGTGCTTATGAATTGGCGGAATCAGATCTTCTACATCATGTATTGTTGCAGGATATCTCTTCTGATCCATATCGTAAACCGGCTGGTAATGAGACAGATCCGTTTCATCCGCCAATTTGCTTGCAATGGGTTGCAGTTCTCTTGTCAGCCTTCGGAGATCATCATTGTTGAATTTCGAGCCATCTTCTTTCACGCCGGGATAGCCTTGACCAATATCTGCTGGTTCAGGATCTGGAATCCACACCTAGGCCCGGATTAGCACGGTCAGTGCACCTGACCTTGCGGCTGATCTCTTCAGTTCATCCAACCGAGCAGGCAACATGGACAACTTTTCGATGGTTTTGTTTTATCAGTGTTGGAAGAGGCTTGTTATAAGCTGCAGTGCAAATGGCTCATTGGGATCCAGAATACAGCTGTTTTATCAGAGTATAGGCCGCCTTAGGATTCATCCGCATGTCGGAGCCCAGATGAGTAATGCGGGTCCCTGTCATGGTACGCATCAGTAAACCGGCCATTGATGAGTTATTATGAATTGGAAAAACTTCATATGAGGATACTCACCAAATACAGCAGAGGTCATGGCATTAATCTGCCGCTTTAAGCAGGTCAGTTCTTCAACCACCGGCTTCAGGGCTGCTTCTGCGTATTCGGCCTTCTTTGTTAAACCAGCCTTCTCTGTGTCCCAATTTGCACGCTCTTTATTAAAGGTTTCCTTCTACTTTTCCATGGCTGCTAAGGCATTAGTCAGTTCTTCCTTGGCTTTGGAAGCTTCCGCTTGCTGAGATTTAATGTTCTCCTGAAGGTCAGCGGGTTGAGCATCCTTCTTACTTAGCTTGGCTTACAAACACAAGCTATATCATCAATGGACTATGTATATTTGAAGTACCAAGCGTATAACAAGTTATGCACTTTGTACTTGGGGGCTAATGCCTATTTGCTCTATTATCAGAAATTTTTGCAAGTCCCAAGTACAATGCAGGCATTATCTTTGACACTTGGGGGCTAATGTACATTTGTTCAAATTGAAGCATGGATTAAAGACCCGGTTTACCTTGGAAAGATAAACCGGTCGTTGGGGACTATACAGGCGAAAAGTATAGGAAAATAATGATCAAGGACTGGTTTATTCTAAAGATTACTGGATATGTGAAAGATAAGCATGCAAGGGTCAAGATATTACAAAGTCCCGATTTATGATTGCTATCACAAACCGGCCCTTGCAGGCTACTAGACTTGATCCTTGCGAATTGGATTTAACAAAGGACAAATAATGAAAGTACCTCATAGTGCTCCTTTATTAGATTCACTAAACTGGCTTCATAATCACAGTTTGAGTGCAGACGGTTGAGAAAGCTAGAATGGAGTTCTTGAGCACCGAGGTGGGCATAGCTTGATAAATTGGTGCTCCATTCTTCCATTGTAGCACGTTCTTCTTTAGTGCTATGTTTGGATAAAGCATCAGGGTTGCCAGGAGAGGTATGACCAACACCAGTGATGACAACATCATCTTCCTTGTTACCAGTAGTCTGTGTTGGAGTCGTTGGGATATCAGTAGCCTTCGCCGGACTGGGCGGTCCATCGTCATTATGAACCGGGCTCATCGGTTTGTTGGCAAGGTTCGCTACTTCAACTTCTGCTTGCTCATTCATATCATGATCCGGAGGGGGTGGTTCATGAAAAACAGTGTCTACATGGGGTCCTTTCGGTTCAGCGGTTTGCTTCGGTTCAACAACCAATTCTTCAGACGGTCTATTCACCCGAGTTTTCTTGCTGGGTCTAGCCTTGGCTCTGAAAAGGAAAAGTTGCAAGGATGAAAACAGCATGCAAATACAAAGTGTCAACAGATTCAGTTCAAACTTACCCAGCAACGGTCTTAGGAGGAGGAAGTTGTGTCGCTGTTGACTCGCCAGAGGATGAAGGAGGTGTCACCTGATAATTCGAATCGGACAGATTAAGAGGTTGTCGGAAATAGCCGGCCTTGGGATAAGAAGTGTCAGAAGTGGGTGAGACCTCAGGTCGGTGTTTTCGGGCCGGGGTATTCAGTAAACCGGTCGAAATGACCATTTGGCCGCTGTGCTGGGTTGTGCGGCGAGCCTCGTGCTACTGCTTCTTCAAAAGAAATTTTGGGTCCAAGTGAGCAAGAGGGTGAGAAAATCTTACTTTCCGGACTGCTTGACGGATTTTTTGTGTTGGCCGAGAGTCTGAACCGGAGGAAAGGATAATTACCTCTGCATCGTCAGCTTGGCTGCCCTCAACGTCCTCCTGATAAATATCATTGTTAATGAGATGCATGAAAAGTGAACCAAGTGAATCAAGTTCTACCTCTGCTTCCGGTTCATCCGGGTTGTCATCAAGCTCTAAACCGATGGTTTCAGTGCCTTCCTTTTTGTGGTTTCCTTCATGCCTTTCGTTTTAGGATGAGAAGGCTTCACTGCTTTCTCCTGAGGTTTCTTTTTCTAGAATGGATCATCACCCTATTTAAAGATGGGCAGAGGGTATTCAAAGATTGCACAGTCCAAAAATATCAGGCGTAAAGCGGAAGTACAGACAATACTTACAGCGGGCGGTTTGTTTTGCGTGCAAAAGGGGCTTAACCCGGTCTTGCTGCAGACAACTTCCGGTTCATTCAACATTTTCTTGACAGACTCAGTGACTTCTTCATCTGTTAGCTGAATATTGATATGGCGTTGGGAGTCTTGTACGTCACCAGTATACTCACACATTAAGCCGGAGTGGCGACTTAACGGAAAAATGCTCCAGGATATCCAGCAACAGATGAAGTCCACACCTATTAAACCCGTTGGCCATAAAGGCTCTAAGCTTGGCAAGTTGAGGTGCGTACGAGGCCCGTTCCTGGGCACTTAGTCGTTGCGGAAGCGGATGAGTATTAGCGAGCCGGTGTGCACGATAACCTGGTAGAGGGTTCTCATCTTCAGGAGAGGTGTCTCTGCAGTAGAACCAAGTTTGATTCCACTCTTTTGGGTCACTGTGAAGTTTGGCATGAGGATACTCAACCTCTTTCCTTTTCTGATAGAGACGCCGTCAAGCTCAGTATTGGGTCCGTCTACAAATTCAGTGCGAGGGTTTAAATGGAAGAAATCCCGGAACAGCTCGACAGTTGGTTCTTCTTGTAGGTACGCTTCACAAAAAACTTGAAAGTTGCATATATTGGATACCGAGTTGGGTCCAATGTCTTGAGGGTGGATTTGACAGCTGGAAAGTACATCTCGGAAAAAGTTAGATCCGGGCGGTCTAAAGCCACGGCCTATATGATCAACAAACACCACTACTTCACCCTGTTTGGGGGTAGGAGGATTTTCCGGCCCAGGAACTCGCCACTGGATTTCATTTTTCTTCGGTAGGGTACCAATCTTGACCATTCCGTTCAGTTTCTCCTCTGTAACCCGAGAAGGGACCCAATTACAGGAATAGAACTGTTTGGCCATTGCAAGTAAAGAGTTGGAAAGAAAATAATGCCAGTTTATGGTTCGTTAATGACAAAGCGTATGGCACAACAGGTTGAGGAGAAAGGAACTTAAGCAGATAATAAAGTTAAAATAGAGGTTGATGCAGTTATGAATGGTAAAGCAATAAGCAGAAGCAGAGGTATATACATATTGTTACACTGGAGTACAAATGAATCGGCAGTTTAAAAGGGGACTAATGGTATCTGCCGGATTATCATACTTCAAAAAGGTAAACCGCCTATATTGGTGTGAGGAGTACAGATCTAAAAATACCTAAGTAAGGGAAAACAGGTTTCACAGATTTATATGAAAATTCCAGATCTGAGGTGTGACAGAAACTCGAATATATTCAGGTTTAAACTTTAGGTGCTTAAAATAGTTCAGCAAATCCAGAAAAGTTGTTCTCTGTATAAAGGGGGGGTCTAATGAGGAAAATAAGATTATGGCTACGGTCGTGCAAGAATAACAGGTTCAAACTAGCCTTTGATGCTACGGAAAAGGAAAGAGAAGAATAGCACCGGAGTTTTGATGAACTCCGACGAACATTGAAACCCTAAAGACAAGATATAGGGTGGAAGGAAAGAAGTTTTACTAGTGTCACAGGAATGGCGGAGAGATGCCGCGGCTTTCTGGTTTGATCAGGGTGATGCAGCGGCCAATGATGAGGCAGGGGCGAAGTTCGATGACGGTGGTGGCGCTCGGGTGCAGGGAAGTCGCGAGGAGGAAGAAGAGACGAAGAGGCAGCGGATGAAAAAGGAAAAGGGGCCTCATCCCTATTTATAAGGCGAAGAAATAAATGACAGGTGCGGGAATCGAGGAGCTCAAAATGGATATTTTATAAAGTTGTCGCCTTGATGGTTGGATGCTCATTAATAAAAGGCATCTTCGGATTCAATGAATAGATGACATCACGGTGATTTACCACAACTCCAGAGGATGGCGTCAGGGCGGTTTACAAGATCCGTGCGAAGGTGCAAGAGGAGGAATTTTTCTAAATGTTGAATATTAACATGAATAAATTCAAATCAATCTGGGGCCTAATGTTGGGGATATTACTATTGGACGTATACCGGCAAGGAGTGGCCGAGTTAACTCTATGAGGATTAGAAGCCCAGGAAGACAACGGTTGGTGGCGCTTTATGAAGGCCCAAGTCCCAAAGGCGGGTTAAGGCCTGTAGATGTAAACTGACTTTCTCATATAACTTGTATTGTAAGATAGGGAGGATAGAAACCGAGTTGGACATGTTGATGATCCGGCCTCAGGACTCTGTAAACCGACGGGCGTCGACCTATGTGTATAAAGAGACGACCTGACGGCGGTTTAGGGACAACAGACAATAACAACTCGAAGCTAGGCAAAGTGAATTCGCTCCCTGGTCATCAAAACCCCAGCAATTCCATCACAACTAGACGTAGGCTTTTACCTTTATCGTAAGGGGCCGAACTAGTATAAAACTCTCGTGTCCCTTGTCCGGTTTAATCCCTTTAAGCTAACCCGTAGCGATGGCTCCACGATTAAGTCCTTTCACGAGGACATCTGCCGTGACAAAACCACGACAATGGTGGATGAACAGTAGCCCATGGAGGCTGGAGGAGGTCGACGGTTGAGATGAACAATATCTCGTGGAGTCCCGTTTTGTGGTACGCCACACCCCTCCTGATGAACATGACCGCCGTTTCGATCGTAGCGCTCCAACACAAGTCTGTTTCCTTCGTTTTGTGGTACGCCACACCCCTCTCGATCAACAGGACCCCTTTTCGACCGTATGAGGTCCAAGAGATGTCTGTTTCCTTCGATTTGCAGTACGCTAGACCCCTCCCGATGAACAGGATCCTGTTTCGACCATGGACGGTCGAAAACAAGGCCGTTTCCTCCATTCTGCAGTACGCCATGCCTCATTTTCATTGGTTGTTCCATCCAAGCCGGTTGGCTCCCGATGAACATGACGTATTCCGTTGCCTCCCCATGAACATGACGTTGTTTCTCCGTTCCGACCCAGCGGGGTCGGTGCCTGATGAACAGGACGCCGTTGCTCCCGTCCGTTGCCTCTCCATGTACACAAGCCCTGGCCGTCTGTATATAAATGCACGAGTAGGCATTCAAGACACCGCCCGTACGTACGTATGTAGCCGTATTTATTTTCTTGCACCCTGGCCGCTGTACGTACGTGTACATGCTACATGCGTACCTCTACTACGGCGCGTGCCCTTCCTTACACGGCCACGGTTCATCGCTGCAGCCTGCAGATAGACCAATCGACCAGTATGTACGTACACGTTCGCGACCAGAATGACAACGCTACGTACACTTCGATTAGGTGGGTCCTGACTGTCAGGCACTTCCTTCCGTGCAAAGATGTAGCTGGTCGGTCCCAGCAGTTAGGGGGGAACAATTTTTTCACAAAATATGGTGGCCCGTCCGGTGGGTCCCCGCTGTCAGGTGGAGGAATAATTATTTTGCGTGTAATAAGGAGGCACTTCCTTGCTGCTACCGTGGACCCAGCTGTCAGCCTCTCCATGTACAGTACTCTTCCGATGGAAGTCGTTCCTTGACCACGTTGACCATGCCGCGTCGAGAGCACTAGGGCGGTGGATGACGGTGAGGCCTAGGAAGGGGACGACGCGGAGCCGGGGAAGACGCGGCAGTGGATGCCCACGAGGAGGGGAGTACGTGGGTTGATTGCTTCGGCTGTGGTGTGAGGCTGCCGTCACCGGAGAATAACAGGAGGTGAGGGTGAGTATAGAGGGATGGCATGGCCAGCGGTGGCAGCACAGCCGTACATGGGAGGCAGGAGCAGGCGGCACGGCCGATGCTGGATTGGGCGGCTGGAGCCAGAAGACCAAAGGCTGAAGAAGCACGACGACCGTTGGATGCACATCGTACGGTCACTACAGCTAGAATCGTTTATACTGACTAAGTTGACAAAGCCCTTGGTACGCGTCAACTTAGTAGGGCCACAGGTCAGCCTCCGAAACGATGGGCCCCAGATGTCAGGGGGAGGAATTATTTTTTGGGCGGCTGAAGCTAGAACATCTGAGATTCAAGAAGAAGCACGACATCCGTTGGATGGATAACCAACGGCCACTGCTGCTAGAACCGTGTGTTGATTATAAGTTGACAAAGCCTTGCATACGCGTCAACTTACTTTTTTGGGGGACACGTCAACTTAGTAGGCCCACAAGTGTGTGGCAGATAACTTATAGCCCATTTGCAATTTGTAAGAATGTACAACCCATTTTGGAATTCTAATGTAATTTACTTCAGCCCATTTGCAATTTTTAAGAATGTACAACCCATTTTTGAATTCTAATGAAATTTACTACAACCCATTTATAGTTTGTTAAAAGTACAACCCATTTTATAGATAGGACAACGATTAATAATTTCAACCAACCGCTCAAAACAGAATTCAATAAAATTTCCCACATTTTGATGGGATCCGAAATATTTTTATCTCGAAATTTCAATATAAATTTGTATTACGTAAAAATCCAACGAGATATTGTGCACGAAACAATTAATGAAATTAAAATTTTCAAAATCCAAAAATAAAATTTTATAAACTAATTACGTGTTTGGTGCATTTTTTAAAGTTACTGCCCAGCTTTTATAATTACATCCCATTTATTATTTCTTAAAGCCCATTTTCTTGTTAAGCCTAATGCATCCCTCCTAGGAAAGATTTGCAGCCCAGCGGGGCAGAGAATAACAAGTTGACCTTGCCTGGGTATTCCTCAAAAAAAGTATAGCTGGGCTAGCCATTTTTAGCTTGAAAAAAATTAATATCTTGGCTGGATATCTGGCCTGGGCTAGATGGGCCACAGCCCGCCCAGTTAATACCCTGCTCTCCTCTGAACAACAAAGAAAACATCGCTCAAGAAAAACTCTGCAGTGCTCACACTTCAAAAACAAACAAATACTGCTCGAGTTGCTTGGTCCCAGCTGTCGGCCGCTCCTTGTGCAATTCTCTCATTTATTGACTACATAGGTTGACAATGGTGTGAGACCATGATGTCAGGAAACCAGGAGGAAGTAAAAAAACTTATAGTTGTATATAATAAGGAGGCACTTGCGTATGTGCGGCTATGGCCCTGGTGGGTCCCCACTATCATCCTCTCCAAGTAAAGTCATCTCCTCATTCCTCATGTCCGTTGACCATGTTGACAATGCAAGACGGCAGCGCCACGGCGAGCGCAACAACTCGAAGGACGACGGAGAGGAGATCGCGGGCCATACAGATGGTCTGATACAACGCTCGCTACTCATTCGGGAAGCCAGGATCATAGGGCCACATGTGCGCGACGGCATTGTCGTTCGGTTGTCCACCGGTGCTCATTGAGGAAATGGAGGTTGCAGCACAGGTCCTCCTGCGCTGGTAGCTCTTCCACCATTAGGGCGTCAAGTGCGGCCGCACCTGCTCTATGGTGAACATGACATGAACCGGCTTGGACAGTGGCGCTGGCTCCTTGCGAGAAGCTACGTCCATCGTTTGATTGTCGTCGCTCAGCTCGGCGAGTGATATCCCACAAGTATAGGGGATCGCAACAGTTTTCGAGGGTAGAGTATTCAACCCAAATTTATTGATTCGACATAAGGGGAGCCAAAGAATATTCTCAAGTATTAGCAGCTGAGTTGTCAATTCAACCACACCTGGAAACTTAATATCTGCAGCAAGGTATTTAGTAGCAAAGTAATATGATAATAATGGTAACGGTAGCAAAAGTAATATTTTTGGGTTTTATAGTGATTGTAACAGTAGCAACGGAAAGGTAAATAAGTGAAGAACAATATATGAAAAGCTCGTAGGCATTGGATCGGTGATGGAGAATTATGTCGGATGCGATCGATCATGCAACAGTTATAACATAGGGTGAGACAGAACTAGCTCCATTTCATCAATGTAATGTAGGCATGTATTCCGAATATAGTCATATGTGCTTATGGAAAAGAACTTGCATGACATCTTTTGTCCTACCCTCCCATGGCAGTGGGGTCCTATTGGAAACTAAGGGATATTAAGGCCTCTTTTTAATGGAGTACTGGACCAAAGCATTAACACATAGTGAATACATGAACTCCTCAAACTACGGTCATCACCGGTAATGGTCCCGATTATTGTCACTTCGGGGTTAACGGATCATAACACATAATAGGTGACTATAGACTTGCAAGATAGGAACAAGAACTCACATATATTCATGAAAACATAATAGGTTCAGATCTGAAATCAAGGCACTCGGGCCCTAGTGACAAGCATTAAGCATAACAAAGTCATATCAACATCAATCTCAGAACATAGTGGATACTAGGGATCAAACCCTAACAAAACTAACTCAATTACATGATAAATATCATCCAAGCCATCACCGTCCAGCAAGCCTATGATGGAATTACTCACACACGGCAGTGAGCATCATGAAATTGGTGATGGAGGAAGGTTGATGATGACGATGGCGACGGATTCCCCTCTCCGGAGCCCGGAACAGACTCCAGATCAGCCCTCCCGAGAGAGTTTAGGCCTTGGCGGCGGCTCCGTATCGTAAATCGCGATGAATCCTTCTCTCTGATTTTTTTCTCCCAGAAAGTGAATATATGGAGTTGGAGTTGAGGTGGTGGAACGTCAGGGGCCCACGAGGTAGGGGGCGCGCCCAGGGGGGTAGGCGCGCCCCGACCCTCTTGGACAGGGTGTGGGCCCCATGACGTGGATTCTTCTTCCAGTATTTTTTATATATTCCAAAAATAATCTATGTTTATTTTCAGGTCATTCCGAGAACTTTTATTTCTGCACAAAAATAACACCATGGCCATTCTGCTGAAAACAACGTCAGTCTGGGTTAGTTCCATTCAAATCATGCAAGTTAGAGTCCGAAACAAGGGCAAAAGTGTTTGGAAAAGTAGATACGACGAAGACGTATCAATGAGCTCGCTGGCGAGCTAGCATGTCCGGCTGCTGGACCGACCCGCTGCCAAGCACGAGTCTGACTGCCCTGGCCCACCCAAGCCGCCTCCCTCGCCTGCGCGCACTTTCCGCCTGAAACGGTCAGTGTCGCCCGCCCCGCTTCCCGGTGCATGCGATTGCTCCGCCTTCAAATGACACAAGTAACATCCATTCGTCCATTTGTCTCCCACATTAATGACACGCGGTTGCCGAGGCAGCTTGTCACAGCCCTAGCTTTACCCTGGCCTTGGACTAGTTTGGTTGCTGCATCATGTTTAAATTCAATTGAAATTTGAATTGAGGAATTTTCCAAGCTCAGAAAACCTCTAAAAATAACCAACATTTAAATCTCATCAAATGAGTCCAAGAAAATGTTCCCGTTATTCTTTGAAAATATTGGCATGAGTTGAAATCCCAACCAATATTTTTGGAGTCACAGGAATAATTTATTTTGGGCCTTTGAATTAATTCAATAACTATTTGCATTGGATATATATTTTTTATAATTAATATATGTCCAATAATTCTGGAACATTTTATGTGGTTGGGTATATTTTAGTTCTAGCCACATAATTATTTTTAGGATTTTATAAAATGGTTTGGTGTTAAAACTAAACCCAAAACAAATTGCAGAATAGAAAATAGAAAACAGAGAAGAGAGAGAGATTACCTGGGCTTACTTGGCCGGCCCAGTGGACAGCCCAGCCCACTGGCTTGGTGCCAGTCATCCCTAACCTCTGCCACTAGGCGGAGGCGGGACAGCGCACACGCGCGCGAGGCGCCACGCCTCCTCCTGCTTGCCGCCGAGCCCCTGGACGCGTGGGTGAACGCCCCAATGTCGTCCCAAACCGCTCGACCCCTCTCACTCTTCCCCTGCTCCCTCCCTCGCTGATCCCCATCTCACCAAGCGCAACCGATGCTGCCGTTTGCCGTAGCGGCAGCCACCGCCACCCCCTTGCTTCTCTGACCGGCCCAGAGGCTCCACCTCGACCCCCTCTTCCTCTCCACCGAGTCGCGCCCCGCTGGAAGCCCTGCAGCGTCGTCCCCGACATCGTCTTCAACCTCTGGCCGCCGGCAAACTCTTCGGGGATTCGCGAGCTCCAGTCTCTCCCCGGCCTCGCCGTTGCCTCTGGTGGATTCGCCGTGAGCCCCTGCCTCTTTCCCCTCTCTCCCCGTGCTCGTCCGCGCCTTCTAGCCACCGTGGCCATCGGAGCCGACAGCTCCTCGCCGCCGGTCATGTCACCACCGCGGCTACGATCGTGCAAGCACGCGTCTGAGCTCACCACCGAACTGACCGCACTCCCCTGAGCATAACGCACACACCCATCCATCTCCCTGTGCTCTGTAGCCCCATCTCGCTCAACACCCAAACGCCGGCCGCCGCTACGAGCTCGACTCCGGCGAGCTCGCTCCACCCCAGCCCCTTCTGTTTGCCCTACCAGATGCGCGCGAGTCCCAGCTACGCATAGGACCAAACCACGGTCGATTTGGTTGACCGTGGGCAAAACCCGAGCCAACCCAGTGTGCCTCTGCCGCGTATTGGTCGCCGCCGGCGTAAACTCCGGCGATGTGACGTGGCAGATTAGTTTAGGCTAATGACGCAGTTAGTTACCACCTATGAGACTGACAGTAGGGCCCCGCCACCTAACTAAGCTTAGATTAAGTCTCTGCTTAGTATTAACTAATCCCAGTGGCCCCACGCGTCAGCATTGACCATGTTGACATGGCCATTGACTGGACCCACACGTCAACGTCCCTAAACAACACTGAGGCACTGACCAGTGGGTCCCACTGGTCAGGTTTGACCTGGACTACGTCTGTTGACCAGATGACATCAGCATGATGCAAGGCTAACGTAGTAAATGCTTTTCTGTATTTTTTAAATAAATCTAAATGATTTATTTATTTTCAGAAAATGCCCAAAACTTCTAAAAATCATAGAAATTAAACCGTAACTCCAAATGAAATAATTTATATATGAAAAATTATCAGAAAAACTCAAGGAATCTGTTTATGGCATTTTCATGCATGTTAGAACAACTTATGACTGCTTTTTAGGCCAATTCATATAAATGGAATTTAAACTCTCACATATGGAGTTTGAATTTGAACCTAGGGTTCAAACCAACTCCATTTAACATGTTGCTAGTTGCATTAGCTCAAATCACAGCATATCGACATGTCGTGATCATGCATCATGTTGTGCATTGCATTGATTGTGTTTCTTTCTCTGTTGCCGGTATTTGTCCCCTCTCGATAGACGTGGTTTCGGCGATGAGATCTATGACACCGATGAAGAACTATATTATCTTTAGGAGTGCCAGGCAAGAAAAACCCCTTGTTCATTCCGATACAATCCCACTCTCTCACTCCTGCTCTATTTTACTGCATTAGGACAACAACGATTCATCTGTTACTTGCTGCGGTAGTTGAACCCCTTATCCTCTGCATGACCTGTCATTGCCATAGTAAATAGATGAAACCCACTAGCATGAGTAGGAGTTGGTTGAGCCCTGATGTGCCTACTCATTCATGCTTGTTTGTCTTGCCTGCTACTGCTTAGAGTTGAGTCAGGTCTGATTCATCGGGGATGAATCGAAGGTGTGTGAACATGTCCTACTGTTGAGAGCTAAGTGTGTGAACATGATTTGGTAAATGTAGCGGTGAGAGGCCATGTAGGAGTACATGGTGGGTTGTCTCATTGAAACCATTCTTAGGAACTGAGTTATGTGTTTGTGATCCATGAACAACTACTACCACGCATTGGGCCCAAAACCAATGGACCCTCTCGACTTATTAACTGCCCTTGTGCTCTGTCCAGGAGTTGCAACTAGTTTCTGGTGTTTGTAGGATATGTGTTGGCGGCCGTGCATAACGCTGACCCTAGGGGTGGGCTATGATGCGGTAGATACACCGTGGCACGGTGTACCGGGCGCCCGTTTGGTGTCTCGGGAACCCTGCACACATCGTTTAGGGCTGTGAGCGAAACTCCGGCCGGATCTCCCCGCGGATGGAACCTGAATAGGCGATAAACCTGGAATAGAGACTTGTGTGGTTAGTCAGGTCGTGGCCGACTTCCTCGCCAGGCTTCCGCTTGAAGGTTGCCGAGATACACGGCGTGTACATGGTGGTAAGTGGCGAGAGCGTGTGTGAAGAAGTACACCCCTGCAGGGTTATAAATGATCTATTCGAATAGCCGTGTCCGCGGTAAAGGACTTCTGGGTTGCCTATAACAGTTCATAGACAAGTGAAAGTGGATACTATAAAACTTGCAAGATAAGCGTGAGTGCTATGGATGGTGTTCTCGTAGGGAGACGGGAGCGGATCCATAGTGGTGTATTGATATGGTGAATATGTGGACTCGTGTGCGCCACCTCAAAAGAGTTGCTTGCAGTCGTAGTTCAGGTTAGCCAGTGAGTCAAAGCTGGCTTGCTGCAGTTAAACTCCACTACCCCTTTGTTGATACTGATGCATATGTGGTTAGTTCTGATGTAAGTCTTGCTGGGTACATTTGTACTCACGTTTGCCTATTCTATGTTTTTGCAGAGAGACGTCAGTCTCGCTAGTAGTTCCGTGTGGACTTCGACGTTTAGCTTGATACCTTAGCTACGATCTTGTGCCCTCGGCAGGATCTGGTAGATAGTCAGACTTCTTAGCCTTTTTCATTTGTAGATGTCTGTACTCAGACATGTTAAGCTTCCGCATGTGCTTTGATTTGTATGCTATGATTGTTGGGTCATGAGACCCATGTTTGTATATCTCGCTCCTCGGAGCCTAATGAATAATACTTGAGTTGTAGAGTTTTGTTGTGATGCCATGTTGTATTTGCATATATTGAGCATATTGTGTGTATGATTGAAATGCTTGGTATGTGTGGGATCCGACAATCTAGTTGTTTATCCTTGGCAGCCTCTCTTATGGGGAAATGTAGTCTAGTGCTCCTTGAGCCATAGTAGTCCGCTACAGCCCGGTTCACCGGAGTCCTGCTAGCCCAGCACTACTGCTCAGGACACTTGACTGGCCGGCATGTGTTTCACTTCATTCCTATGTCTGTCCCTTCGGGGAAATGTCACCCGGTGACTTTCGGAGTCCTGTTAGCCCAGTACTACAGCCCGGATTCACACGCTGTTGACTGACATGCTCGATGTGATTCATGTATGCATGTCTCCATAAGTTTGTGCCGCTATGGGTTCACGACTAGCCATGTCAGCCCGGGTTCTCTATCATATGGATGCTAGCGACAGTATCATATACGTGAGCCAAAAGGCGCAAACGGTCCCGGGCCATGGTAAGGTGACACCCGTGGGGATGCCGTGTGTGAGGCCGCAATGTGATATGAGGTGTTACCGGCTAGATCGATGTGACTTGGAATCGGGGTCCTGACACGGCTACTCCGGCGCCACATGTTTGTCCCTCCGCTGCCCACCATTACTATATAAACTGCTGTGTCGGCCATAGCCACAGTCATCCACCTCGATTCCCTTTCTCCTGTCCACACCACTACTGCCCACCATGGCTTCCTCGCGCTCCAGTGCTCTTCGAGATGGGCGGACGATGGACCAAGCCAGTAGGCAGCCGGAGGATGACAACATCCCAATGGAGAACATGGTAGTTGACGATTCGGTGCCAACCCCCTCCTCCGCGCCATCCTCGTTGGTGCATTGCACCATGACTATCGGCAAGGCTTGTGACCAATACATGGACACGGTGAGGCAGAAGCTCGAGGAGCAGTTCCGGGAAGCGCAGGCCGATGCCACCTACAACCACCATCTCCTCCAGGAGCACCTGCAGGCGGAGGAGCAGATCGCCACGGAGCGGGCGGAGCAGGAGGCGCTGCTCGACTCGTACTGCTCCACCTGCGAGGGCCTCCTCGAGCGCTGGTGGTACCGCATGCGGGTGGCGGAGGCTGCGGCCGCCTACAAAGAGGGCGATGAAGCGGGCGAGGCGCTGTTTGGCGAGATCGAGGATGAGGCAGAGGACAATGTCGGCTCCGGCGAGTCCCCACTCTGCTAGCGTCGACAAGGCCCTGCTCCGCCGAGGCCCCATGGTGCCAACAACGAGGCAGAGGACACCGTCGGCTCCGCTGATGCCCCGCCCCGCCCCGTCGGCACCGAGGCAAAGGATTTTGCCGGCTTCGGCGAGGACCTTCTCCGCCGAGGACCCGCCGCGCCAACACTACAAAAAAAAAGACACATCCATGACATTTTGGGCTGAATGGAATTTTTTTGTCATACTTATGACACTTCTATGATGATAATTGTGAGAAAACCCGATATCATAATAGATGTGGAGGGGTCCTACTTCTATGTCAGAAAATCATGATAGAAAATGGGATTTTTGTCCTGGGCGGGCCGGAGACGCAGCAGCATGACATTCTTTGGGCCGTCCATGACGGAAAAAACCGTGGTAGAAGCGAGGGCGAGGAAAATATCAGAGAGTTCCCAGTTACGGTGGCTGGTCGGGGGCCGAGCGATGCGCGTTTCTCTCGTGCGTACGTGCGTGTGTGCGAGGCATTGGACTCTAACTGAACCCGAGCGAGGCATTGGGCTCTAACTAAACCCGAGAGATTGCACTGTAGGCTACGCGTTACCAAACCCGAGCGATCGATCGATGGCTGTTAACAAAACCCGATCGAGCGATTCCTTCGCTACTGCTGCTAACTGAAGCTGATCGATGCTGCCTCTGGATGAACGGTGAGCATTGTTGGGGGGTTTGGATGAATAGTTCCCGGTGGGGGGTTGGATAAATAGGACCCCATGATACTAGAGGCCGTTGTCGCTGGATGAACAGTACCCCAATCAATCGAGCCGGTGGATGAACAGGACCCCATGGAGGGCTGGTTAAACAGTAGCCGGTGGAGGGCTAGTTGAACAGTAGCCGGTGGAGGGCGGGATGAACAGTAGCACGTGGAGGGGTGGTCGAGCAGGACCCCGTGGAGAGGGCTGGTTGAACAGTAGCCGGTGGAGGCTGGATGAACAGGAGCCCGTGGATGAACAGTCGCAGGTGGAGGATGGAGGAGGTCGACGGTGGATGAACAGTAGCCGGTGGAGGCTGGAGGAGGTCAACGATGGAGATGAACAATATCCCGTGGAGTCCCGTTTTGCAGTACGCCACACCCCTCCCGATGAACAGGACCCCCGTTTCGACCGTAGCGCTCCAACACAAGTCCGTTTCCTCCGTTTGGCGGTACGCCACACCCCTCCCGATCAACAGGACCCCGTTTCGACCGTAGGAGGTCCAAGGGAAGTCCGTTTCCTCTGTTTTGCGGTACGCCAGACCCCTCCCGATGTACAGGATCCCGTTTCCACTGTGGCCGGTCGAACACAAGGCCATGTCCTCCGTTCTGCGGTACGCCAGGCCTTATTTCCATCGCATGTTCCGTCCAAGACGGTTGGCTCCCGATGAACACGACAACGCATTTCATTCCGACCCAGCCGGTTTCCTCCCTATGAACACGACGGCGGCGCAGCTTCTCCGTTCTGACCCAGCCATGTACACGAGCCCTGGCCGTACGTATGTGCGAGTAGGCGTTCGAGACCCCACCCGTATGTATGTACGTGGCCGTATTTTCTTTCTTGCACCCTGGCCGCTGTACATACGTGGACATGCTACGTGCGCACCTCTACTACGACACGTGTCCTTCTTTACACGGCCACGGTCCATCGCTGCAGCCTGCAAACAGACCGATCGTATGTACGTACACATTCGCGATCGGAATGACAACGCCTCGTACACTTCGACCAGGTGGGTCCCGACTGTCAGGCACTTCCTTCCGTGCGAAGATGCAGCTGGTGGGTCCCAGCAGTCAGGGGGCAAATATTTTTTTGCCCATAATATGGACGGACTTCCTTGCGTGCGAAGATATAGCTGGTGGGTCCCAGCAGTCAGCGGGGAAACGTTTTTTTGTGAAATACGATGGCCCGTCCGGTGGGTCCTTGCTGTCAGGTGAAGGAATAATTATTTTGCGCGTAATAAGGAGGCACTTCCTTGCTGTGGCCATGGACCCAGCTGTCAGCCTCTCAACGTACAATACTCTTCCGATGGAAGTTGTTCGTTGACCACATTGTCCACGCCACGTCGAGAGCACCAAGGCGATGGACGACGACGAGGCCTAGGAAGGGAACGACGCGGAGCCGGGGAAGACACAACAGTGGATGCCCATGCAGAGAGGAGTACGAGGGTTCACTGGTTCGGAGCTGGGGAAGACACGGCAGTGGATGCCCATGCAGTGTCGTCGACGCAGGGCCTAGCCAGCGGTGGGAGTAGTAGGGGGCGGTGAGGCCTCCGTGGCAGCACAGCCGGCCACGGGAGACAAGAGCACATGGTGGTTTGGATGGCTGGAGCAATAAAATCAGAGGTTGAAGAAGCAGGACGACCGTTGGATGTTAACAATCCAACGGTCACTAGTGATAGAATCATTTGTTGAATAAGTTGACAAATACCTCCATCCGCATCAACTTAGTAGGCACACAAGTCAGCCTCCCACTATGGTGGGTCCCAGCTAGCAGGGGGAGTATTCATTTTTTGTGCATAATAAGGAGGCACTTCCTTGCGTGCGAAGATATAGCTGGTGGGTCCGAGCTGTTAGCGGGAGTATTCATTCTTTTGGCGTAATAAGGAGGTACTTGCTTGTGTGCGGCCATGGACCATGTGGGTCCCAACTATCAGCCTCTCCATGTACATCCCTCTTCTGATGTTGTCATTTGTTGACAATGTTGACCACGCCATGTCGAGAACACCAGCGCGATGGACGATAGCGAGGCCCATGAAGGGAATGACCCGGAGGCGGCGAAGCTACAACAGTGGAGGGATGTGGGTGAGTAGAGGGATGTCCTGGCTAGTGGTGGCAGTTGTAGGGGCGGTGAGCCCTGCACGGCAGCACAGCCGGCCACGGGAGGCGGGAGCAGGCAGTCCCGCCGGTGCTGGATTTGGCGGCTGGAGCAAGAAGATCAGAGATTGAAGAAACACGATGGCCGTTTAATTGACATCCAACGGTTATGTCTACTAGAATCGTTTGTTGTCGTATATAATAAGTAACAAAATTTTGCATACGCATCAACTTATTAGGCCCACAAGTCAGGCCATTCCCTATTTTTTTAATAATTTATAAATAGCTCATTGCAACTTCTTATGCAATTTAGTGCAGTCCATTTTTTTGTTGGCCAGGGCTAGGGTTAAAAATTTAAACGAAATTTCGCATATTTCTATGGGTTCCAAACTATTTTTAATACCGAAATGTTGAGCCAGATTTAAAGTACTTTGAATATATATTTGATTTAGGTTAAAGCCCGGTGAAATTGGAATCTGAAAATGTGAAAAAATTCAGAACTTATAAAGTAATTGCCAATTTGTCATCTGTTTTTCATATTTACAGCCCATTTCAAATAACTTTCAAGATTTGCAGGCGTCTTGAAAGAGTTGCAGCCCATCAGGGCATAGAAAATAAGCAGGCCTGGATTGGGTATTCTTCAGAAAAAATAAACTGGGCTCATTTTCACAAACAAAAAATAGCTAGGCTGGTCATGTGGTGAACATAAAATATAAGCCTAGGCTAAACGGGCTACATCCCAGTTGAAACCCTGCTCCCTCTCAACAATAAAAAAATACTGCTCGAGTAGCTACGTCCCAGGTGTCAGCCGATCTTGTGTTGTTCTCTTGTCAATTGACTATATACGCTGACAATGTCATGGGTCCCAGATGTGAGGAAACCACTAGCAGGAATCATTTTCTTTTTCCATACGCTGACAATAGAGTATATATATATATAACAAAAAATGAGGAACTTCCTTGCGTCCGGCCATGGACATGGTGGGCCCCTACTGTCATCCTTTCCATGTACAGTCCTCTGTCGATTCCTCTTGTTTGTTGTCCATGTTGAGAACGAGAGAGGGCGGCGTCGTGGCAAGCGTAGCAAAGCGCGCGGAGGATGATGGCGAGGCTTCGGAGGTCAGTGTTAATGAGTTAGGAGATGGTGGGGTGGCGATGTGTGCCCTGAGGCGCAGCCAGCCGTGGGAGGCGGAAACAGGCGGCCCTGCCGGTGCTGGTTTGGTTTTGGCGGCTGGAGGAAGACAGGACTGAAGAAACATGACAGACTATAAAAGTAGCAAGAGTACTTAACAACCTTAACTGAAACCAGCAGGGGCACTTAACAAACATAGCTGAAAGCAGTATGAGTACTTATACAGGTTCAACCGTAAAAAGCACACCTCGAACAGTGCTACTTTTCCTACAGTTAACCAAAGGGTGAGGCCGCCAAGCCCCAGGACAAGGCCAAGACGCCACCCCGCGCATCCACAACCTTCTGAAAGCGGCTTCATCTCACAATGTGGTCAATAAATAGGTATTCGCTTTAGAGCCATGGAAAAGAAGGAACATAATCCTCTGTCCTATTCTCCAAGATGGACAAGCCTTAATTATTTGAGGACACCCATGAATAAGTATCTTTTCACCTCCAAGGATAATGGAGTAGGTCGACATAAACATCATGTTGTGACCAAGCACAAGTCTGAGCCGACCATGGTCAGGCATTTGTATAGGAAAAATATACCTGGGCTGTTCCTGTTTCAAGAAGATCACAACTGTAAAACTGTCCATAACAAGAGTTTATGAACAACGTATATAACAGAAAACAGCTCGTACCATAAGTTTCTCAACACAGTTGGACCTGCTCAACGAGTGCAGCAGTGGCACACATATCCCAAGTGGCCCTTCCACCACTGAAATGCCCCACAAGGACCTCAAGACGATCAATAAAGTGTAGGAACTTATGGATGTCGTCCAAGTCAATTTCAGTGCCATGAGTAACAGCCGAGTTCTTATAGAATAACAAACGAGTAGCTTGCTTAACTCTAAAAATACCTACACGTGCCACCAATTATAAGAAAATTGTAACACCCCGGATATGACTTTCCCAATTTGTACTCCAACTCTTGCCGTTTCCGGCGTTAAGTTATTTTATTTTCACGGGTTCGGGTCTTTGTCTCCGTGTGTTGTTATCATTGTCATGCATCTCATATCATGTCATCATGTGCATTGCATTTGCATACGTGGTCATCTCATGCATTTGAGCATTTTCCCCGTTGTCCGTTTTGCATTCCGGCGCTTCGTTCTCCTACGGTGGTCATTTCTACCTTTCTTTCGTGTGTGGGGATTAAACATTTCCGGATTGGACCGAGACTTGCCAAGTGGCCTTGGTTTATTACCGGTAGACCGCCTGTCAAGTTTCATGCCATTTGGCCTTCGTTTGATACTCCAACGGTTAACCGAGGGACCGAAAAGGCCTTGTGTGTGTTGCAGCCCAACACCCCTCCAATTTGACCCAGAACCCACCAAAAACCTCTCCATCATCTAGAGCGTTCGATGACGATCGCGTGGCCGAAAACCGCACCTCATTTGGACTCTCCTAGCTCCCTCTATGCCTATATATAGACCCCTTCCCCGAAATCCGGATCTCCCTCGTCTGAAACCCTAAAAAAATCGTCTCCGCGCGGCCGGACACGTCCGGACCGCGCCGGACACACCGCCGCCAGCCACTCCCGCGCCGCCACGTCACCGCTGCCGACCCGCGCGTTGCCGGGGCCCGACGGGCCCAGATCCGGCCCCCGAGCCGGCCGGCTCCTCCAGTCCGGCGCCGCCGCCCGCCATCTCCGGCGCGCCGCCCCGCCGTGCAAGCCCGCGCCTCCCCGCTCCGCCTCGTCGCGCTGGCCGGCCGCCGCCTCCCTGAGCCGCCGCCCGAAGCCCCCGCCGTCCGGCCTCCCCTCGTCTCCGGCACCGCCCCTCGCCGGACAACCTCGACTCCGGCCGACCCCTCCTCTCCGGCGAGTTCGTCGTCTTCTACTGTGTTCTCCGGTGACCACCTCGGGAAACGTGCACGATCTGGATCTAGATCTGGGATATTTGCCTCGATTGACTTTTTGCCTCGAAACCCTAATTATCTTGCCATATTCATCATGCCGTAACTTTGCATCCGTAGCTCCGTTTTGGGCATATAGCATATCAAAATGTTCATCCCGGAGAGTACATCATTCCATTCCATTGCATCATTTTCATTTGAGTTCATCTTGATGCCCGAAATGCTGTTAGAAGAGTGCTACTTGAGATATTTGTCATTTTTGCCACGATTATTGTGTGCATGATATGCCCATGAGCTCTACATATGTTTTGTTAAGGGTTTTGCCATCTTTCCAGAGGTGCAACCCATGTATTTTTGTGATGTGTGTGGTGACTATAACAAGCTTGCAAAGTGAAGCACTTGGTAATGCTGATTTCAGGGACTTAGCATTTCCACCAAGTCCTTGAGCTGTTTATCTCATGTTGTCATATGTTCATGTTGTTTCCTAGCGATCCGTGCCTCTTTTGAGGATGATCAGTAAGGATGTTTTGTTAATCTTGTAGTGCTCTATCCATCCATGTCTTTGTTTGCAATTATGGAGCACCCTAGCTTGAGTCAATCGAGCTCTACTTTTGCTACATTGTGAATCTGGGCAGATTGTCTACTTGTTAGCGATTTTGCCGAGGATGTGTAATTGATCCGTGCATGCTATGCTATTGTTCTTGCCATGTCTAGCTTGAATTTTGTGTATTCTTGATGGGTGTATGCTTAGTTGGTCATGACTTGCTCCGTAGTGAGTGCATCGAGCTCGTAAACATGCCTACTTGATATCTGTTTTCAGCATGCTCCAGTTTTCACTAAGTCTGAGAACTGATTATGTTTTTGCCATGTTCACATGCTTGCAATTGTATTTTCTGATCCCTTTTGGCTCAAGGTCACTAAGGGACTTTTGTTAATCGCTTTGAGTAGCTCCATGCCATGATTTACTTTGCCATGTTCAGGTCCTGTAGCATGTAGTTTTGTTGCTCCGAAGAGTGCTACCTGATCTGAAATTCCAGACAAGTGTTAATTTCACCAAGTCTAAAATCTGTTTGTCATATGCATTTTTGCCATGCTTGCTTGAACATGTTAATGGATGAATTGGCCGTAGCTCAGTGCTAGAATTTTGTTAAGCATCATGAATTCACACCTGCCATGTATTTTTTTGTCATGTTTGAGTGCTGTAGCATGTTCGTTTCATTGCATGTAGATGGCTACTTGCTGTAAATCGCAGAACGTGGCCATATTTGAATTGCTTGCCATTTCCAAACCGTAACTCCGATTCCGACGTTCTTTATATCGTTTTCAAGAGATTTCATCTCATCTTTCCAGTGGCACACTTAGATTCCCAAGTTGAGACCAGGTTAATGCATCCCTTGACAAATCTTGCATATGCATCCCGCATCGCATCCCGCATAGCATACCATCTTTGCATCATATAGTTTGATCCTTGCACGTGGTTGATTGTGCCCTTGTTGCTTGTTTGTCTTTTTTGGGTAGAGCCAGGAGACAAGTTCGCTAACGAGGAGCCCGTTGAGTTTTCTTTCGAGGATCCAGTCAACTCCGACAATTTTTCAGGCAAGATGATCATACCCTCGAAATCACTACTATCTTTGCTATGCTAGATTGCTCGCTCTTTTGTTATGCCAATGCTACAATGCCTACCACTTGCTTTCAAGCCTCCCAAATTTCCATGTCAAACCTTTAACCTACCATGTCCTAGAAAACCGTTGATTGTCTATGTTACCGCTTTGCTCAGCCCCTCTTATAGCGTTGCTAGTTGCAGGTGAAGATTGGAGCCTGTTCCTTGTTGGAACATTTATTTACTTGTTGGGATATCATTATATTGCCATGTTATCTTAATGCATCTATATACTTGGTAAAGGGTGGAAGGCTCGGCCTCTCGCCTAGTGTTTTGTTCTACTCTTGCCACCCTAGTTTCTGTCATATCGGTGTTATGTTCCCGGATTTTGTGTTCCTTACGCGGTTGGGTTATAATGGGAACCCCTTGATAGTTCGCCTTGATTAAAGCTTTTCCAGTAATGCCCAACCTTGGTTTTACCATTCGCCACCTAGCCTCTTTTTCCCTTGGGTTTCCGGAGCCCGAGGGTCATCTTATTTTAAACCTCCCGGGGCCAGTGCTCCTCTGAGTGTTGGTCCACCTGTCAGCTGCCGGTGGCCACCAGGGGCAACTCTGGGCTGGCCTACCCGTACCTAAGACAATCTGAGTGTGCCCTGAGAAAGAGATATGTGCAGCTCCTATTGGGATTTGTCGGCACATTCAGGCGGTGTTGCTGGTCTTGTTTTAACCTGTCGAAGTGTCTTGAAGAACCGAGGTACCGAGTCTGATCGGAACGTCTCGGGAGGAGGTCTATTCCTTCGTTGACCGTGAGAGCTTGTCATGGGCTAAGTTGGGACTCCCCTACAGGGATTTGAACTTTTGAAAGCCGTGCCCGCGGTTATGGGCAGATGGGAATTTGTTAATGTCCGGTTGTAGATAACTTGAACCTTAACTTAATTAAAATGAATCAACTGAGTGTGCCCGTGATGGCCTCTTCTCGGCGGAATCCGGGAAGTGGACACGGTGTTGGAGTAATGTTTGTGCAGGTTGCTCTCTAGTTTCTCGCTCGCACTTTGCCTCCTCTTCTCGCTCTCTTTTGCGAACAGGATAGCCACCAGATATGCTAGTCGCTTGCTGCAGCTCCACATATTTACCTTGTCGTACCTATAAGCTTAAATAGTCTTGATCGCGAGGGTGCGAGATTGCTGAGTCCCTGTGGCTCACAGATTACTATTACACCAGATGCAGGGCCTGATGATTCTGCTCCAGGTGACGCGCTTGAGCTCAAGTGGGAGTTCGACGAGGACTCTCAACGTTACTATGTTTCCTTTCCTGATGATCAGTAGTGGTGCCCTGTTGGGGGTGATTGGGACCGTGTCGCATGTTGGGTTATCTTTTATTTGGCGCCGTAGTCGGGCCATGAGTGTTTGGGTGATGTAATGTTATTTATGTACTTGATTGATGTGGCGAGTGTAAGCCAACTATGTTATTTCCCCTTTTATTATCTATATTACATGGGATGTTGTGAAGATTGCCTAACTTGCGACATATGCCTTCAATGCGATTATGCCTCTAAGTCGTGCCTCGACACGTGGGAGATATAGTCGCATCGAGGGTGTTACAAGTTGGTAATAAGAGCCTTCCCCGACCTTAGGAGCCCCATTGCTTGATCGTTATTAGCAGCCGAGTTGTGTCTAGAAAAATGTTTTGAGTCATTTAGGAATTATATATCGGAGAGTTTAGGAATTCTTTTTACTTCCCAGTCTCCTCATCGCTCTGGTAAGGCATCCTGACGTAGAGTTTTGACTCTTCTCTTCTCAAATTTCACTAAAAAAAATTTAGGATCACGCGGGTATCTTGGAATCGTTCCGATGGTTTTATAATGAGAACATTGTCTTGGTGCCTCCTGTCAGGGGTTTTGTGGAAGTGTCCCGGGGAGTTGAGCTCTGAGGTGTTGTCGTCATAATTTTATCGTTGCAGTTCTGGAATACCTGAGTTTAGTACGCCGACATCGAAAATCTCTTTTATGCAGTTCGTTGGTGAGATAACCTCGACGCCACCCAGTACTGGGGCGGGAGTTCGGGAGTATCGCCATAACTTGTATAACGGATGCTTTTCGAAGGTTGAGGTAGATGGTTTCCGAAGTTTTCTCGGTTATGTGTTGAAGGATGGATACAGCTGGATGTAGGATTTGCTAGATTTGGGTGAGATATTATGCTTCCCCTGTATCCCCAACACCTGATTGCATAACCGGAAAGGTTCGGGAGTTTCATAGGTGGGAATTCTGGTAGCTCTAGTTCTTCTTCCACGGATATTTGGTTTGAGATTGGGATTTCTTACCGAGTATTCGTTCTTGATCCGTACCTTGTTGATTTATTTCTCTACCTAAATTCTACGTGGCTTCTCAAATTATGGATATGTGACCATTTCAAGAGGAATGCATTCGTTCATTTTGTTCGGATGTGAAGACTATATGTTGCAATTTTCATTCCGTTGGATTCAGCTTCATTTTATCTATCAATGTGCTAATGGATGTCAACCTCTTCAGGATGGCTCCTCCAACGCGCACGACTCTGAATCCTGATCTGCCACCACCTCCACCTCCTCCGGAGGCATGCAAGCTGTGATGGCCGCAACCAATGCAAACACACAGTTGATCATGCAAATTCTTCAAGAGCGCAATCAAGGCAACCAAGGGAACCAAGGCAACAATCAGAATCACTTTGCTACACTCAACCAGTTCCTTGCAAACGGGCCAAAGACTTTCAGCAATTGTGTTGAGGCAACCGATGCTGACGATTGGCTTGTGGATCTGTGCAAGCATTTCGAGTGCAGTAACATCAAGCCTGAGGACTTTGTCAAGTTCACTTCCTTCCAACTCAAAGACCAAGCTGCAGAATGGTTCCAGCAGTATAAGGATTCCAGAGGTGGACGTGCTATTACCTGGGATGAATTCCGTCAAGATTTCAGAGCTCACCATATCCCTCAGAGCGTGGTTGAAAGCAAGCGTGAGGAATTCCGCAACCTGAAGCAAGGCTCTTTGTCTGTCTATGACTACAACAAGTTGTTTCAGAAGCTCGCCCGCTTTGCTAAGCAGGACATACCTGATGAGAAGAGCATGATATACCAGTTCAGGGGTGGTCTTAGAGAAGAAATTCAGCTCGCTCTTGTTCTCTGTGAGCCCTTGAGGTACGATGAGTTCTACAACATGGCATTGAAGCAAGAGGCCGCTCAACTGAGGTGTGATGCTTCCAAGAAGCGAGTCAGAGATGCTACTCCTTCTTCCTCTACTCAAGTGGCCAAGCAGCAGAAGTATTGGCTTCCTCCTCCTCCGTTCCGTCAGCCGTATCAGCAGAAGAGCAAAGGTGGCAATGGTTCTTCCCACCCACCCAACCCTGGCTTTCAGAACAAGACTTCGTCTCAAGCTCCAAGATCGAGTGCTCCGTATCACCGTCCGCTTTCAGAGGTCACGTGCAACAAGTGCCAACAGAAGGGTCACTATGCCAACAATTGTTTCAACCATAGGCGTCTTCCTCCTCCTCCTCCTGTCAGATCGGCAAGTACAGCTATGGTCAAGCATAACCCCAAGCACGCCAAGGTCAACTTGATGAATGCAGCTCAGGCAGAGGACTCGTCAGATGTCATCATGGGTAACCTTCCTATTAATGATATTCCAGCTAAAGTTCTTTTTGACATGGGTGCATCGCATTGTTTCATCTCGAGACCGTTTTCATCTAAGCATGGTTTGGCTTTGCAAATTTTGCCTAGTCCATTAGCAGTTGTCTCTCCTGGTAGGCGCATGCATGCTAACTCCATTGCTCCGGATGTTACTATCACCTTGGGTGACTACAAGTTTCTGGCTTCTCCAACGGTTCTTGGTGACTCGGATATTGATCTTATTCTCGGAATGGATTGGCTTTCTAAGCACAAGGCTCAGCTTGATTGTGCAGCCAGGCAGATTCAATTGACCCATTCGTCTGAGGATGTAATTGTGTTTCGCTCATGATGATACCGTCCGTCCGTTTTCTCTCAATGAGGAGGGTGAACTGGATGCTATCTCGCAAATTCTAGTCGTTTGCGAATATCAAGACATCTTTCCAGAAGAGCTCCCAGGAATGCCTCCGCACCGGCCAGTTGAATTCGTTATTGATCTTGAGCCTGGCACGGAACCAGTGTGCAAGCGTCCTTACAAGCTCGGACCTGAAGAGTTGAAGGAGCTGAAGAAGCAACTCGATATTCAAGAGAGAATGGGTCTCATCCGGCCTAGGTCTTCTCCGTGGGGTTGTGGTGTTCTTTTTGTGAACAAGAAGGATGGAACGGACTGACTTTGTGTTGATTACCGTCCATTGAACAAGAAGACCATCAAGAACAAATACCCACTTCCCAACATCAATGAGCTGTTCGAACAACTCAAAGGTGCCCAAGTATTCTCCAAGCTTGATCTCCGTATGGGTTATCATCAGATTCGAATCCGTGTGCAAGATATTCCCAAGACGGCTTTCAGGACAAGCTATGGTTCATATGGATACACTGTCATGTCTCTTGGCCTCGTCAACGCTCCTCCGACGTTCTCTCACATGATGAACTTCATCTTCAACGCCTACACCAATGACTTCGTTTTGGTCTATCTCATCGACATTCTGGTTTTCTTGAAGAACAAGGAAGATCATGCCAAGCACTTGCGTTTGGTACTCGATAAGTTGAGGGAACACCAGTTCTACGCCAAGTTCTCCAAGTGTGAATTTTGGCTCGATGAGGTTCTTTATCTTGGTCATGTCATCTCTGCCAAGGGCATTGCGGTGAATCCTGAGAAGGTGTCTGCAATTGTGAATTGGGAACCTCCTCAGAACGTGAAGCAACTCCGCAGCTTCCTCGGTCTTGCAAGCTACTGTCGAAGATTCGTTGAAAACTTTTCTAAGATCGCGAAGCCTCTCTCAAATCTTCTCCAGAAGCACGTCAAGTATGTTTGGTCTCCGGAGTGTGACATTGCTTTCAACACTTTGAAAGAGAAATTGATCACTGCTCCAGTTCTCACTCAGCCTGATGAATCCAAGCCGTACGAGGTCTTTTGTGATGCCTCTCTCCAAGGTCTTGGCGCAGTGTTGATGCAAGAGAAGAAAGTTGTTGCTTATACCTCTCGCCAGTTGAAGCCCAATGAGAAGAACTACCCCACTCATGATCTCGAGTTGGCGGCAGTCGTGCATGCTCTTTTGACTTGGAGACATCTCTTATTGGGAAGAAAAGTGGACATTTTCACTGACCACAAGAGTCTCAAGTACATCTTCACTCAGCCTAATCTCAACCTCAGGCAAACTCGATGGGTCGAAATGATTCAAGAGTATAATCCGAGTATCGAGTATACTCCATGCAAGGCCAATGTGATTGCCGACGCATTGAGCAGAAAGGCTTATTGCAACAGTCTAATTCTCAAGCCTTATCAACCCGAGCTTTGTGAAGCTTTCCGCAAACTTAATCTGCAAGTTGTTCCTCAAGTTTTTATCGCCAACCTTCAAGTCTCTCCTACCTTGGAAGACCAGATTCGCCAAGCCCAGCTTCTTGATGCTATGGTGAAAAAGGTGAAGATTGGGATTGCCAAGAGTCAACCCAAGTACAAGTGCTACCGCCTTGATGACAAGGACACTCTCTTCTTCGAGGATCGTATTGTTGTGCCCAAGGGTGAACTTCGTAAAGTGATCATGAACGAGGCTCACAATTCTCTCCTCTCCATCCACCCTGGGAGCACGAAGATGTATCAGGACCTCAAGCAAGCTTATTGGTGGACTCGAATGAAGCGCGAGATTGCTCAATTCGTGAATGAATGTGATGTCTGCAGAAGAGTGAAGGAAGAACACCAAAGGCCAGCTGGTCTCCTCCAACCTCTTGCCATTCCAGAATGGAAGTTTGACCACATTGAGATGGACTTCGTGATTGGGTTTCCAAAGTCCAAGCGTGGCAATGATGCTATATTCGTTGTCATCGACAAACTCACCAAAGTGGCTCACTTTCTGCCTATCAAAGAGTCGATCACTGCAGCTCAATTGGCGGAGCTCTATACCTCTTGGATTGTCTCTCTGCACGGTATTCCACAGGTGATCTCTTCAGACCGTGGCAGCATCTTTACCTCCAAGTTTTGGGATTCTTTTCAGAAGGCCATGGGCACCAACATCCGCTTCAGCACAGCTTTCCATCCTCAAACTAGCGGTCAAGTCGAGCGTGTCATCATATTCTTAAAGATATGCTCAGGGCTTGTGTAATCTCCTTCGGCATGAAGTGGGCGGATTGTCTTCCTTATGTTGAATTCTCCTACAACAACAGTTTTCAAGCAAGTTTGGGCAAAGCCCCATTTGAAATTCTGTATGGCAGGAAGTGCCGTACCCCTCTTAACTGGTCTGAAACCGGTGAACGTCAGCTTTTGGGTAATGACTTAATCATAGAGGCAGAGGAAATGTGCAAAGTCATTCGAGATAACCTCAAAGCAGCCCAATCCCGTCAGAAGAGCTACTATGATAGTAAGCACCGTGATTTGGCTTTCGAGATCGGAGATCATGTATACCTCCGTGTCTCTCCAATGAAAGGTACTTGTCGCTTCGGTATCAAAGGGAAGCTTGCCCCCATATACATGGGACCTTTCAAGATTGTCAGCAAGAGAGGCGATCTCGCCTATCAACTCGAGCTTCGTTCAAACTTTGCAAATGTTCATGATGTGTTCCATGTCTCTCAGCTCCGAAAGTGCTTCAAGACTCCTGACTGCACCGTCAACTTCAAGGACATTGAGCTCCAAGAAGATCTATCCTATCGTGAGCACCCAGTTGCTATTCTCGAAGAGACCGAACGCAAGACTCGCAACAAGTCAATCAAATTCCTCAAAGTCAAGTGGTCACACCATTCCGATCGTAAAGCTACCTGGGAACGCGAGGATCACCTCCGTTCCGAGTACCCGGCGTTCTTTCAGTCCTAGATCTCGAGACGAGATCCTTTCGTAGTGGTGGAGTGTTGTAACACCCCGGATATGACTTTCCCAATTTGTACTCCAACTCTTTCCGTTTCTGGCGTTAAGTTATTTTATTTTCTCGGGTTCGGGTCTTTCTCTCTGTCTATTGTTATCGTTGTCATGCATCTCATATCATGTCATCATGTGCATTGCATTTGTATACGTGTTCATCTCATGCATTTGAGCATTTTCCCCGTTGTCCGTTTTGCATTCCGGCGCTTCGTTCTCCTCCGGTGGTCATTTCTACCATTCTTTCGTGTGTGGGGATTAAACATTTTCGGATTGGACCGAGACTTGCCAAGTGGCCTTGGTTTACTACCGGTAGACCGCGTGTCAAGTTTCGTGCCATTTGGACTTCATTTGATACTCCAACGGTTAACCGAGGGACCGAAAAGGCCTCGTGTGTGTTGCAGCCCAACACCCCTCCAATTTGGCCCAAAACCCACCAAAAACCTCTCCATCATCTAGAGCGTTCGATCACAATCGCGTGGCCGAAAACCGCACCTCATTTGGACTCTCCTAGCTCCCTCTATGCCTATATATAGACCCCTTCCCCGAAATCCGGATCTCCCTCGTCCGAAACCCTAAAAAAATCGTCTCCGCGCAGCCGGACACGTCCGCACCGCGCCGGACACACCGCTGCCAGCCACTCCCGCGCCGCCACGTCACCTCCGCCGACCTGCGCGCCGCCGGGGCCCGACGGGCCCAGATCCGGCCCCCGAGCCCACTCCCTCCGCGCTGCCCGAGCCGGCCTCGTCCCCGCCCGAGCCGGCCGGCTCCTCCAGTACGGCGCCGCCGCTCGCCATCTCCGGCGTGCCGCCCCGCCCCGCAAGCCCGCGCCTCCCCGCTCCGCCTCATCGCGCCGGCCGGCCGGTAGTCGCCTAGCCGAGCCGCCGCCCGAAGCCCCCGCCGTCCGGCCTCCCCTCGTCTCCGGCACCCCCCCTCGTCGGACCACCTCGACTCCGGCCGGCCCCTCCTCTCCGACGAGTCCGTCTTCTTCTACAATGTTCTCCGGCGACCACCTCAGGAAACGTGCACGATCTGGATCTAGATCTGGGATATTTGCCTCGGTTGACTTTTTGCCCCGAAACCCTAATTATCTTGCCATATTCATCATGCCGTAACTTTGCATCCGCAGCTCCGTTTTGGGCATATAGCATATCAAAATGTTCACCTCGGAGAGTACATCATTTCATTCCATTGCATCATTTTCTTTTGAGTTCATCTTGATGCCCGAAATTCTGTTAGAAGAGTGCTACTTGAGATATTTGTCAGATCTGCTACTCCATTTAGATATTTGTCATTTTTGTCATGATTATTGTGTGCATGATATGCCCATGAGCTCTACATATGTTTTGTTAAGGGTTTTGCCATCTTTCCAGAGGTGCAACCCATGTATTTTTGTGATGTGTGTGGTGACTATAACAAGCTTGCAAAGTGAGGCACTTGGTAATGCTGATTTCAGGGACTTGGCATTTCCACCAAGTCCTTGAGCTATTTATCTCATGTTGTCATATGTTCATGTTGTTTCCTAGCGATCCGTGCCTCTTTTGAGGATGATCAGTAAGGATGTTTTGTTAATCTTGTAGTGCTCTATCAATCCATATCTTTGTTTGCAATTATGGAGCACCCTAGCTTGAGTCAATCGAGCTCTACTTTTGCTCCTTTGTGAATCTGGGCAGATTGTCTACTTGTTAGCGATTTTGCCGAGGATGTTGTAGTTGATCCGTGCATGCTATGCTATTGTTCTTGCCATGTCTAGCTTGCATTTTGTGTATTCTTGATGGGTGTATGCTTAGTTGGTCATGACTTACTCCTTAGTGAGTGCATCGAGCTCGTAAACATGCCTACTTGATATCTGTTTTCAGCATGCTCCAGTTTTTAGTCTGAGAACTGATTATGTTTTTGCCATGTTCACATGCTTGCAATTATATTTTCTGATCCCTTTTGACTCAAGGTCACTAAGGGACTTTTGTTAATCTCTTTAAGTAGCTCCATGCCATGCTTTACTTTGCCATGTTCAGGTCCTGTAGCATGTAGTTTTGTTGCTCCGAAGAGTGCTACCTGATCTGAAATTCCAGACAAGTGTTAATTCCACTAAGTCTGAAATGTGTTTGTCATATGCATTTTTGCCATGCTTGTTTGAACCTGTTAATGGATGAATTGGCCATAGATCAGTGCTAGACTTTTGTTAAGCATCATGAATGCATCCCTGCCATGTATTTTTTTTGTCATGTTTGAGTGCTATAGCATGTTCGTCTCATTGCATTTAGATGGCTACTTGCTGTAAATCGCAGAACGTGGCCATATTTGAATTGCTTGCCATTTCCAAACCGTAACTCCGATTCCGATGTTCTTTATATCGTTTTCAAGCGATTTCATCTCATCTTTCCAGTGACAGACTTGGATTCCCAAGTTGAGGCTAGGTTCATGCATCCCTTGTGAAATCTTGCATATGCATCCCGCATCGCATCCCGCATAGCATACCATCCTTGCATCATATAGTTTGATCCTTGCACGTGGTTGATTGTGTCCTTGTTGCTTGTTTGTCTTGTTTGGGTAGAGCCAGGAGACGAGTTCGCTAACGAGGAGCCCATTGAGTTTGCTTTCAAGGATCCAGTCAACTCTGACAATTTTTCAGGCAAGATGATCATACCCTCGAAATCACTACTATCTTTGCTATGCTAGATTGCTCGCTCTTTTGCTATGCCAATGCTATGATGCCTACCACTTGCTTTCAAGCCTCCCAAATTGCCATGTCAAACCTCTAACCCACCATGTCCTAGCAAACCGTTGATTGGCTATGTTACCGCTTTGCTCAGCCCCTCTTATAGCGTTGCTAGTTGCAGGTGAAGATTGGAGCCCGTTCCTTGTTGGAACATTTATTTACTTGTTGGGATATCATTATATTGCCATGTTATCTTAATGCATCTATGTACTTGGTAAAGGGTGGAAGGCTCGGCCTCTCGCCTAGTGTTTTGTTCCACTCTTGCCGCCCTAGTTTCCGTCATATCGGTGTTATGTTCCCGGATTTTGCGTTCCTTACGCGGTTGGGTTATAATGGGAACCCCTTGATAGTTCCCTTGATTAAAGCTTTTCCAGCAATGCCCAACCTTGGTTTTACCATTTGCCACCTAGCCTCTTTTTCCCTTGGGTTTCCGGAGCCCGAGGGTCATCTTATTTTAAACCCCACCGGGCCAGTGCTCCTTTGAGTGTTGGTCCACCTGTCAGCTGCCGGTGGCCACCAGGGGCAACTCTGGGCTGGCCTACCCGTACCTAAGACAATCTGAGTGTGCCCTGAGAAAGAGATATGTGCAACTCCTATCGGGATTTGTCGGCACATTCGGTCGGCGTTGCTGGTCTTATTTTAACCTATCGAAGTGTCTTGAAGAACCAAGGTACCGAGTCTGATCGGAACGTCTCGGGAGGAGGTCTATTCCTTCGTTGACCGTGAGAGCTTGTCATGGGCTAAGTTGGGACTCCCCTGCAGGGATTTGAACTTTCAAAATCCGTGCCCATGGTTATGGGCAGATGGGAATTTGTTAATGTCCGGTTGTAGATAACTTGAACCTTAACTTAATTAAAATGAATCAACCGAGTGTGTTACCGTGATGGCCTCTTCTCGGCGGAGTCCGGGAAGTGGTCACGGTGTTGGAGTAATGTTTGCGCAGGTTGCTCTCTAGTTTCTCGCTCGCGCTTTGCCTCCTCTTCTCGCTCTCTTTTGCGAAGAGGATAGCCACCAGATATGCTAGTCGCTTGCTGCAGCTCCACATATTTACCTTGTCGTACCTATAAGCTTAAATAGTCTTGATCGCGAGGGTGCGCGATTGCTGAGTCCCTGTGGCTCACAGATTACTATTACCCCAGATGCAGGGCCTGATGATTCCACTCCAGGTGATGTGCTTGAGCTCAAGTGGGAGTTCGACAAGGACTCTGAACGTTACTATGTTTCCTTTCCTGATGATCAGTAGTGGTGCCCTGTTGGGGGTGATCGGGACCGTGTCACGTGTTGGGTTATCTTTTATTTGGCGCCGTAGTCGGGCCATGAGTGTTTGGGTGATGTAATGTTATTTATGTACTTGATTGACGTGGCGAGTGTAAGTCAACTATGTTATCTCCCCTTTTATTATCTATATTACATGGGATGTTGTGAAGATTTCCTAACTTGTGACATATGCCTTCAATGCGATTATGCCTCTAAGTCGTGCCTCAACACGTGGGAGATATAGTCGCATCGAGGGTGTTACAAAAATATTAGTTAGAAGTAGCATCTTCGTGAGAGATTCGTTGCTACTTCTAAAGTTAAATTGTGATTAGTTAGACAGAATAGGTGGATTAAGAAGTAACATGGATGAACAATTGGAACGACGTCGGGGTGGAAGATCGCAGTGAAGATGAGACCAGGTTCTGCTATTTCCATCAACATTTGTGCGCCAACTTTCAGTCCGTAACACTTGAGAAAGTGTATCCAAGTTCGGCAATAAAAAGAGCAGCGATCTTCTTGGTTCATGAACCCAACTCAAAACTTATATCTGTGGCTTGTCTTCACTTTGACCATTAAACTGGTGTATTCAGTTATGGCAAGGCTGAGCATCTTGAGTACATGTGTTCTGGCAGAGCAAGGAATGCACTGCAGGAAAAATATTATGAGAACACAATGTATTCCCTATATCCAAATCTGGAAATAATTTCCTCCTTCACGTAAGTGTTGACCATGGTACTAGTACCTTTTATCCAAATATAGCAATCCAAATTTCCAAATTATTCGACAGCATGTTCAAAAAACCCCACCCTTCCGGATAGAAAAGAGGATTCTAGGAACATACTGTGCGTGTTTCAAAATCCTGTGTTAGGATGAGAAGGAACAAGTGTGGCGTCTTGCCGAGGGCGCAGAAACCTATAGGGTCCTCACACTTTGGGCACTGCAAATGAAACACACTAGATTCAGTAGGAAGAAAAATGCATCAACGGCGGCGGCTGCCATCCTAGGAGTACCCGCAACCAAGGGACTTGGATTTATCGAGGATGGATGAAGAATTCGTACTAGGTTCTCCATGAAAAAACCCTATGCAATCACAGAGCGGGGGTTTTCTTCGAACAAGCAGACAAGGGAGAAGGGGATTCAGGCCTAGTGAAATATTACCGCTTCATCCGTCCAGCTTACTGCTAAAGCTGGAAAGGTCGGGGTTTTTGTGATTTGACGGCTTATTGGGCATTACTGCGACACTATGACCGGGATGTGTCTACCATGTATTTGTGCACTCTAATTTCGTGTATATGGACGTGGACCCCACTACTGGGTGCCCCACTTATCAGCGAAAGGAAGTAGAAAGATAGGAGTAACTAGTTACACATAAATATATTTTTGACAGAGAGATACTCCCTCTGTAAAGAAATATAAAGATCTTTTATATCACAACTTTATACATAAGGAAAATCAAGGGGAATATATATAACATATATAATTATAAAAAAATAGAGTTTTTTTAACACGGTATAGACGAGTTGGTGATGATGGTGTGCCTGCCATCCTACAATATAGGCTGTCCGATTTATATCTAACGGATAGGAAGGAAACTATGGCAATTTTGAAAAAAGGTACCCACACACCTTTCCACATTTGGAAATAAGGCCTTCCCTCGTTCATCCTTTTCTCTCACATGATAAAATACTCATACCAATGCATCTTCATGTTACGTGCAACGCACGAGCATTATGGGGGTTCAGCTGAGAAATACTCAAACCGAATCACGGTTCTGGACTTTGGGCCATAGGCCGATGGGCCTGCATGTCTGGGTGCCCATGTGTTCTACCTCGGCGCTTTTCATATTGCAACCGGTCGATACGGCGCTGGTTTTAGATGATGTCACAAGGTGAATACACAAAATTGAATAAAGCACGGCAGCTGTTGGAATGAAATCAAATGACAGTTCCTAACAAGCAATCAGAGTTGCAATTCTATCAACGATACTGTCGTACTACTTATACACACATGACACTTGTTTCACCATGCCAGAGTATTACATCAAAATCTCTCGGAGGATAGATCAATTCGGCAGTTGCGTGCTGCTACTGAAGAATTTCAAAGTTGATTTGGACCAGCTCTCCTTGCCGAGAAAGTTCGATTTTGACATCATCCCCTACCGCAAGATATGATTTATATTTGAACCTTGACCATCCTTTAGCAGCCATCATCATGCGACCATCCTTTGTACTTATGGTATATTGAGCAGGTTCATTCACACCAAGGCTGCGCATGGTAAGAGAAACATGGCCATGGTCGCCCGGATTGTTGAACGACTCCCTCGTTGCTCTAGGAAATCTCCGTTTGCAAACAAGAAGACATACACAAACAATTAGATCAACATAGTGAATCATGTGAAAAAACATGGAAAGAAAAAAGAACAAAGCACTTGGGCGGCCAATGCTTACCAAGAAGGTGGACATGTCGGTTTTTGTAAGGACTTTGGTATATGAAGTGCGAACTGCATCCCAGTCTGTTAACGGTGCAACTGCTAGTTCCGTTGCCGCTGCACGGGCCGAAGCAGATGCAAGTGCAAGTGTTAGTGCAGGTACCGAAGCCGTTGCTGGTGCGACTGGTAGTGCCGTTGCTACTGCCGGAGATGGTGCTCCTTGTAGAGCTGGTGCCGGTGTCGGAGCAGGTGCCAGTGTCGATGCTCGATCCTTCGGTAGATCAGAATGATCCGCTGATGCGGTCGGTGCCAATCCTCAGCTGGATCAGACTGAGCTGTTGCCGCTGTCAGTACAAGAGCAACCGCCGGTGCTCGATCCGTTGCTGAAGGTGGTACCGATGTGCCAGACAGCGGTGATCGTGTCTGGTCTGCTACAGCTTTCTAACTTGACTAGGCTCCATGACCGTGATCCAGTATTTTCTTCATTTCTTTTAAACACGAGAAGGACTAATTGTGGCGTGTTTATTAAACCAAACTGCAGTTCATCATAGGGATTCAGCTTGTACACAGAAAATAGACTGATCCAATTTTTTTATTAATATACGTGATTGACAGTGCCTCCGTTACTGACACGGCAGAATAAGTGAAACTTGCAAAAATATCCATCGTAGAGCAAACCAAACAGTTTATTCTGTGATGAACGTCACATGGCAAAACCTGCATCGTAAAATTGCAGCAAAAGAAAGAAAACAATACATTAAATCGATAAGATTTAGACAGTAAATCAATAAGATCTACTTGATGTGACACGAGTGAATCCTTACCAGGAAATCACTATGTTGAAGTACTAAACAGAAGATTGGTCATCCAACTACGCGTGGCATGTAGGGCCCCCGCCTACTCCACAAGAAGGACAGTCCAAAGGTCGTGACAAATCGTATGGACCGAACATCCATGGGACTGGAAATCCTGGTGGGTGCGATAAACCCTGCAATGCATACAGATATTGGAGTGTAACCATAATTGATAAACCGTCCTCACAAAAAAGATGATATGGATACTTCAAAATATATAGACTAAATTGAGTGGACAGACATTGAGATGGACTATTCTCAGGACTCACCACACACCAAAAGTGACAGTACTAAACAATACAGGGTTCACAAACACAGATCAAGTACTAAACAATAGTACTTACTACACACAAGCAAAGTTGCACTAATTAAAATCTGCAGACTATTTCTTGCCACCGACCTATGGGATGAACCCTGTATAACTGACTAGGCCATGGACTTCGTGAGATATGTCTACCGACACCATCACAATCTCCTCAACCTTGGAGAACCTAACAGAGTGGTCTTTCCACTCATAAACATGACGATGAAGACAGGTCGCATCAGATTTGTCGGGAAGCTTTACAAGAACCACACCCTTCGTAATCGAAGGAACAACCAGGAAATTGTTGTGGTCAAGTACAGCCTCAAGAACATGCTTGACAACAATGCTACAGGAAAACACTAGTTCAGGACACGTGGCAACAAGGACACAACAGCTAGATAGTTTAGCAGTAGAACTCATCCTCGGGTCTTCCAGTTCACACGGCATGACTTTGAGAACTTCATCTCCACCGTGGACCTGGTTCTAATTCAAATAGAAACCAAATATTTTACTACTACCTCCATTCAGAAATATAAGATGATTTTCAATATTTTACTCCATATATGACTACATATACGCACATAAATGAGTGAAAAAAGACACTAGAACATGTCTTCAAAGGCATGAGAGCAGAGGGATTACTTGCAATATCCATAACACAAGTTACTGATGCAAATATACCCTCTTCAAAGGTAGCATTGATGTACATAAAGTAGTTGAAAGTAATCTATAAGAAATCAGTGTCAACCTCTCGCATGTTTTGGTCAAAAGAGGAATTAAGAACCGCCATTTGGCATACAAAAATCACATGCAAGATCACCTAGAAAGTGGTACTACTAGTACTAGTACTGCGTGTTAGATGAAAAAACACGATCACTACTGCAGGATGCTGCTAACGTGACACTACGATCAGAGACCCTTCGAGAAACTGTGTGTGATGCCATAATCGCAAACGGTGCTGTATGAAAACCGTCAGAAATGTGTAAAACATTTGCGATGATGGATGCATCAAACACGGTTCAGGTTTTAGTTGTGTGTGCGATGAAGGGCATATGGTTCAATTCAGTCAACTATTTGTGATGAGGAGGAACAAAAGAAACGGGCAGCCAGATGAAGGCGTGTGCGATACATAGGATACGGTTCACTTGGATGAACTGTTTGGGATTAGGAAACACAAAAGAAATGGTCAGCCAGATCAAGGTGTGTGTGATTGAGGGCATATGCTTCAGAAGGATTAAATGTTTGCGATTAGGCAATATAACAGAAACGGGTCAGCCAGATCAAAGTGTCTGCGATTGATGGCATACACTTCACATCGATGAACTGTTTGCGATTAGCCACAACAAACTGAAACGGTTAGATAGATCAACGTGTGTGCGCTAGACGGGCACACAGATTCTAATTAAAAGAACCATGCGCGATGGTGCTGACATTGCCTATTGCGGTGCACCCTATGGTGCAAATGCCACGTACGCGGCCGAGAAGGCATACGTGCCCACGTTATGCCTTCTGGGAATAGTGTCGCACTTATAACCGTCAGTAAATTTCGAGCATGCGTCCCGTCACAATTTTTTAGAAGAATAGGGAGGCCGCGTCCCGTCACATTCCAAATTGCAATCCTATTCACACCGATCAAAACCTAAACGGTTTCCCACTTAGGAGCATATTACTACGCGGTTATAAATACTACTACTCCAAGATGACTGCACATTCCTCCTCAACTCCTCATCAACAAAAAGTCAAAAACAAACAAGTCATTCATCATCGTTCCCTTGCGTCCGCCATGGCCAGCGTGAGTTCTGGGTCAACAGATTGCCACCAGGGAGAGGCGAGCCTGGAAGCGGGAGCAAGAGAGATGTCCCGCCTCGCCGTGGAAGCAACCAACATGTCCCGCCGCACGGCCGTAGCAACAGAGAGGTCCCGCCGCGCCACCGAAGCAGCACGGAGGACCCGCCGCACCGTCGAAGCACCAGACTAGTCCGACCGCGCTACGGAAGCAGAAGAGATGTCCCGCCGTGCTGCGAATGCGGCAGAGATGTCCTCCCGCGCTGCGGCATCCTGGGAAAATGCCTCGCAGGCAGGTGAGGACTCTTATAGGCGCATGCATGCCCTCGTCCTTAGGTAAATGGATTAGATCTCCAGGTGGGCGAGGTTGCAGGATGACCTGCAAGCCTTGTTTGGATAGTCTACCGATGTCATCCGACAACTAAATGAGAGCAATGTGAAGCTCTGGGCCGAGCGCGACCTGCTACCTTGCTGAAGAGGACCGGCGTCATCCTCGAGAAACTTATGGATGAGCATGCCATGTTGCGCATCGAGCGTAGAAGGCTGGTGGAGGAATCCGTGGATGCTCTCAACCAGCATCTTGAGGACAAGAAAGAGCTCGTCGCCGCCCGCTGCGGACACTAGTTGTCTTCCTTCTTCTTTTGCCCTTGTGTATATCAGGCATTGCCGCATGTGGATTTTTTAATTATGTTTATAAATATGTAAGACAATTATTATCCAATGTCATCGTCCTTATATTCATCATGCTTGCTATAAGTCATTGTTGATGCTATATAGGTCCGTCGGATCTTACATCAAGATCCGTGCAAAACTTTCTTTTTAGATTTTCATTTTTCTCTCTTAAATCTCAGTCCAGTGAGACATATAGCCATGCCGTAGAACAGGTGCTCAGGCGCCATTAATGGAGTCATTGGGAGGGAGGTGCATGACGGGTAGCGGTCAAAAGGGCACTCCTCCCGATGAGCACGCGCAGGGGTCTGATCACATGCCTCCCGTACTCAAATAGCTACCCCACACGGCACTTCCTAGCCAATAAAAAAAAGGGACGCGTGGACGCTCGTAATTGGTAAGTCAAATGCCCACAGTTTCAATAATACTTGTGTTTCTGATTTCTAACATGACAGTACTTGTTCCAAAATGACTGTGTTGATTGTTAATGTGTGTGCCTCTGCAAATCGGACAGAAAAATTACCATAGCATGTTGGTGCCATGTCATCAGACCATGCCAAGTTTCATGATTTTCAGGCGTGTTTTGGAATTACTGGAATTAACAAACCAAGTTTCTAAATCTTTTCGGCCGAGCCATGACGCCTAGATGTTTGAATTTCACTCCCATCTCTTGCATGGGACCTAGAAATTCACCCAAGGACACACATGTGATTTTTCAAGCAACTTTGGAGCACTGGAGCATGTGCTTGTAGTTCAATTTTGAATTATGCACATTAAATGCCTAGAAACTCAATTAATGTATAAAAAAGGCCAAACGAACCCGAAGTAATTCAAAAATTTAGCACGGTACTTCTATTTGGTCTAATCTGGCCGTGTAAAGAAATTAAGGCGGGAGAAGGCAGTGTACATATGTCATTTCGCACACGGAGGTGACAAGTTCCCTCTCGGAACCACGAGCCTTCTTGAGGGAAGCTCCGCTTTGCAAGAAGCTTACACCAAAGCTTGTCCCAATTCGGCCAAAAAAATTACCGCGGCATGTTGCCATGTCATAACACCATACCAAGTTTCATGACTTTCAGGCGTGTTTTGGACTTATAGGAATTAAAAAACCAAGTTTCTCAATCTTACCGGTAGAGCCACGGCGCCTAGATGTTTCAATTTCACTCCCATCTCTTACACGGGACCTAGAAATTCACCCAAGGACACACATGTGATTTTTCATACAACTTTGGTGCACCAGAGCCTGTGCTTGTAGTTCAAATTTGAATTATGCACATTAAATGCCCAGAAACTCAATTAATGTATAAAAAAGGTGAAATGAGCCCAGAATAATTCCAAAATTTAGCACGGTACTTCTATTTGGTCTAATCTGGCTATGTAAAAAATTAAGGCGGGAGAAGGCAGTGAACGTATGTTGTTTCTCACACGGAGGTGACACGTTCCCTCTCGGAACCACGAGCCTTCTTGAGGGAAGCTCCGGTTTGCAAGAAGCTTACACCAAACCTTGTCCCAATTCGGCCAAAAAAATACCGCAGCATGTTGGTGCCATGTCATTACACCACGCCAAGTTTCACGATTTCCAAGCGTGTTTTGGAATTACAGGAACAGTTTCTCAATCTTTCGGGCCGAGCCACGATGTCCAGATGTTTGAATTTCACTTCCATCTCTTGCATGGGACCTAGAAATTCACCCAAGAACACACATGTGATTTTTCAAACAACTTTGGTGCACTGGAGCCTATGCTTGCAATTCAAATTTGAATGATGCACATTTAATGCCCAGAAACTCAATTAATGTATAAAAAGGCAAAACGAGCCCAGAATAATTCCAAAATTTAGCACGGTACTTCCATTTGGTCTAATCTGGCTGTGTAAGAAAATTAAGGCAGGAGAAGGCAGTGTACGTATGTCGTTTTGCACATGGAGGTGACACGTTCCCTCACGGAACCGCGAGCCTTCTTGAGGGAAGCTCCAGTTTGCAAGAAGCCCACACCAAAGCTTGTCGCAATTCGGCCAAAAAAATTACCGCAGCATGTTGGTGCCATGTCATGAGACCATGCCAAGTTTCATGATTTTCAGGCATGTTTTGGAATTACAGGAATTAAAAAACCGAGTTTCTCAATCTTTCCGGCCGAGACACGATGCCCAGATGTTTGAATTTCACTCCCATCTCTTGCATGGGACCTAGAAATTCACCCAAGGACACACATGTGATTTTTCAAACAACTTTGGTGCACTGGAGCCTATGCTTGCAGTTCAAATTTGAATTATGCACATTAAATGCCCAGGAACTCAATTAATGTATAAAAAAGGTGAAAAGAGCCCGAAATAATTCCAAAATTTAGCACAGTACTTCTATTTGGTCTAATCTAGCTATTGAAAAAAATTAATGCGGGAGAAGGTAGTGTACGTATGTCATTTCGCACACGGAGGTGACACGTTCGCTCTCGGAACCACGAGTCTTGTTTAGGGAAGCTCAAGTTGGCAAGAAGCCTACACCAAAGCTTGTCCCAATTTGGCCAAAAATATTACCGCAGCATGTTGGTGCCATGTCATGACACCATGCCAAGTTTCATGATTTTCAGGCGTGTTTGGGAATTACAGGAATTAAAAAACCAAGTTTGTCAATCTTTTCGGCTGAGCCACGACGCCCAGATGTTTGAATTTCACTCTCATCTCTTGCATGGGACCTAGAAATTCACCCAAGGACACACATGTGACTTTTCAAACAACTTTGGTGCACTGGAGCCTGTGCTTGTAGTTGAAATTTGAATTGTGCACATTAAATGTGCATAAACTCAATTAATGTATAAAAAGGCCAAACGAACATGTAATAATTCCAAAATTTAGCACGATACTTCTATTTGGTCTAATCTGCCTATGTAAAAAAATTAAGGCGGGAGAAGGCAGTGTATGTCGGCGTTCTGGGAACTAGGGTCCCCAGACTTGCCTGCCTGCGGCCCACAGCATGGCGTTGCTGGCAGGCCTGTGCGACCCATCTTCATCAACAAGGAATCAAGACCCTTGCGAGAGGCCAAGCCTCGCGAGGCGGACGACACAAGACCTCCTCAGGAGCAGCCTCATCAGACCGGCTCATGAGAGGCGGAGAGTTCAAGGTTGGGCAAACCTCGTGAGGTTTCCATGACGTAAGCCATGATGATCGAGACCAGGCGGGCGCCAGGAAGGCGCCAGCGCACGCAACGTCCTTGTTTCCCCTTTGGTGCTAAGGGGGCAAGCACAGGCACGGAGTACCGAGGCATCAAGCAAAGATTTCCATATTGGTGCAACAAGACCAAGACCATAAGGACGGCAAGACGGAGGTCACCATGGAGCCCAGGACGGCGTCACCGCCAGAACCTTTGGCAGGCAATGACCACCTTTTGTCAGGATAGCTTGTACTAGCTATCCCCTTTCAAACTGGCCGTTGTTGGCTCCCTTCCCCCTCAATATTTAGGGAGAGGACCAGGGCCTTTATAAATAGGACTAGCCACCACCATAGGGAGGGAGAGAGATCATCAAGACCATCCTCAGCCACACAAGTGCACCAAGCACAAGAACACCTCAACCTGAGGAGGCTGTTTTTCCCCTTGTACTGTTCATCCTCAGCCCAAGAGGCAATCCACCACCACCACACTGGAGTAGGGTACTAGACCACAACGGTGGCCCGAACTAGTATAAATTCTGTGTCCTTTGTGTTGCGAATTCGTCGAGTTAGTTCAGAGATCTAGGCTAAGTTAGGGCGCGGATCGATAGGGGGGAGAGGTCTTCACGCGCACCCCAAAGTTCAAACCTTAAGGGTTTTGCCGGAACCCGTGATCCAACATTTGGTGCACCAGGTAGGGGTACGCCGGAGTCTTCCTTCCGTCGGCTCGCGCTCCACCATCTTCACGCCCGCTCCCCATGGCGGACGCCCCTCCAGCTGGATCTACCAGTGCCCACGACGGCGCTCGGGGGCTCCGAGCCCTCGCCCCCACCTTGCGGCGGCTGCAGTGGCCACCCAAGTTCAAGCCAGGGATGCCACCACGCTACGACGGCGTGGCGGACCCATCGGCCTTCCTGCTGGCATACGAGGAGGCCGTCCTGGTAGCCGGGGGCGATGATAAGGTCATGGCCAACTGGTTCCCAATGGCCCTTGCGGGCGTGCCGCGCGCCTGGCTCCTCCACTTGCCAGAGTCTTCTGTCGCCACCTGGGAGGAACTGCGCGGCCTCTTCGTCACACGCTTCAGGGAACTGGCGGCCCCCATCGTCATAGCTCTGCTCGGTGGTTCGCAAGGACCACCCTGAGATCGGCACCTCAAGCCGTACCTTCGCCAGATCGGTGTCGCCTCCAAGCGCCCGGGGGCTCCGCCCGGCAGGGCCGCGCCTGAGGCCAACCTCACCTTCAACTCGGAGGACCATCCCGCATCCACCGTCGGTTCGGGTGCGCTCCTGATGTTGTGCGCACCCACCATCTGCCACGTATCCATCACCAAGATGCTCGTCGACGGCGGCGGCGGCCTCAATGTGCTCTATGTTGAGGCCTTCAGCCTCCTTCACGTACCATTCGAGCGAGTCCGCCCCAGCAAGCCTTTATCAGGATTTGGCAGGGGCCCCGCCCGCGCCCTACGGCAGATCCGCCTCCCCGTGGCCTTCGGCACACGCGACAACTACCGCACCGAGCTCATCGACTTCGACATCGCCCGCATTGGCCTTCCATACAATGCCATCCTCAGGTACCTAGCTTTAGCTCAGTTCATGGCAGCAACTCATCCTGCTTACAATCTCATGAAGATGCCGAGGAGCCAGGGCGTCCTCACCATCAAGGGGGACGCCAAGGAGGCCCTGGCGGTGCTCAAGCTCACCCTCGTGGCCGCCGCGGCAGTGCGACCCACCGATGCGGATACTTCCAAGGCCAAGGGAGCCGTACCAACCAAGAAGAAGCATTTCTTCACTCAGGCCAAGCCAGAAACCAAGCAAGTGTTGGTCGAGGAGGATGGGTTCTCAGGGGCAACCTTCACCATAGGCGCCAACCTCGAGCCCGCTCAGGAGGAGGCGCTAGTGAAGTTTTTGCGTGCAAACAAGGAAGTGTTCGCCTGGGAGCCCGACCACCTGGTAGGGGTCCCAAGAGAGGTAATAGAGCACCACCTGAAGGTGTGCCCCAACGTACGCCCTGTGAAGCAGAGGGCAAGGCGGCAGTCCATGGAGAAGCAAGCTTTCATCATCCAAGAAACCCACAAGTTGGAGGCCGCTGGTGTCATTCACGAGGTTCGTTACCCCAAGTGGCCAGCGAACCCCGTTGTCATACCCAAGAAAGGCGGGAAGGAGCGGATGTGCATCGACTTCACTAACCTCAACAAGGCCTGCCCCCAAGATCTGTTCCCGCTTCCGCGCATCGACCAGATCGTCGACTCCACCGCCGAGTGCGATTTGCTATGCTTCCTGGATGCATTCTCAGGATATCACCAGATGAAGATGGTGGTAGAAGATGTGGAGAAGACGGCCTTCCAATCCCCGTGTGGGTGTGCTGCTACACCTGCATGTCATTCAGACTGCGCAACACGGGCGCAACCTTCCAGCGACTCATGCACATCGCCTTAGGGTAGCAGCTCGGGAGAAACGCTGAAGCCTACTTAGATGACATTGTGGTGAAGTCTCGGGAGGCGGAGTCCTTGATCCGAGACCTAAAGGAGACCTTTGAAAGCCTTCGCCAGGTGGACTTGCGGCTAAATCTAGAGAAATGCGTGTTTGGCGTCCCTTCCGGCAAGCCGTTGGGTTTCTTGGTACCCCACAGGGGGATCGAGGCCAACCCAGAAAAGGTGAAGGTCATTGAAGACATGAGTCCACCACAGACCCTCAAGGATATGCAGAAGCTGGCTGGTCGGGTGACTGCATTGGGGCGCTTCATCTCCAAGCTGGGAGAGCGCGCCCAACCCTTCCTCAAGCTGATGAAAAAGAAGATCCCGTTCGAGTGGACCCCGGAGGCCGACCAAGCTTTCCAAGACCTCAAGAGATACCTGACTAGCCCACCAGTAATGGTGGCGCCACGACCTCACGAGCCACTAGTGCTCTACCTGGCTGCCACTCCATACTCAGCCAGCGCGGCCCTGGTGGCGGTTCAGGAAGAACACCAAGCCAAAGGTGCATCGCGTTGTGCCACGCCTCCAGCAGAGACGACGAAGGACCGGAAGGGCGCCGCAAGGGCCGAAGCAGCAGCGGTAGAGGGTCAGGCTCGGCAGGAAAACGCCCCCGAACCATTGAGGACTTCGGCAAGCGACCAAGCATCGGGGGCTCTACCCCCTCAGGAGGCTCCTCAGCTCCCAGGGGACGCGAGCCTCGTCAGCACACCAAACCTCGTTGAGCACCCGGTATACTTCGTCAGCACGGTGTTGAGGGACGCAAGAGCGCGATACCCCATGCGTCAGAAGCTCCTACTCGCACTCCTAGTCCCCTCGAGAAAGCTGCGGCACTACTTCCACAGCCACCCCATCAAGGTCGTCTTAGCTTACCCATTGGAGAGAGTTCTCAGGAGCCCCAACTCTGCCGGAAGAGTCGCTGAATGGAACATCGAGTTGCAAGCATTCCAGCTGGAGTTTAGTACCACCAGGGTCATCAAGGGGGGCGCGCTCGCTGATTTCTAGGCAGAGTGGACAGATGCCCCAGCATTTGAAGAAGGCGAGGACCGGTCCCTCTCGCCGGGATGCGAGGCGCCTGACGGCTGGGTCATGTATTTCAATGGCGCTTTCGAGCGTCAGGGCGCGGGGGCTGGAGCTGTACCCATCTCGCCCACTCAGTACAAGCTCTACTACACCGTACAACTTTGCTTCCAGCAGGGCGAGAAGGTCTGGAACAACATTGCAGAATACGAGGGCCTCATAGCCGGCCTGAAGGCTGCAGCGGCGCTAGGGGTGAAGCGTCTCACCATCAGGGGCGACTCACAGCTCCTCGTCAACTTCTCCAACAAGGTGTACGAGCCAAAGGACGAGCACATGGAGGCATGCCTCACGGAGGTGCGCAAGATGGAGAAGCAATTTTTGGGCCTAGAATTGCAGCACGTGCCCCGAGGCACCAACAAGGAACCAGACGACATCGCCAGAAGAGCATCCAAGCGGCAGCCCCAGGAGCCTGGCGTCTTCGAGGAGCGGCTCTTCAAGCCATCAGCAACGCCGCCACTTTTGAGAGCAACTCAGCCTCGGGAGGAACTCCCATAGTCGCTAGCCTCAGGAGCCCCAGCCTGCGGCCCGACCTCAGGAGCACGCCTACTCTTGGCGCTCGAGCCCCAGGAGGGATGCTGGACCAAGGAATTCAAGGAATACCTGATACGAGGGGTGCTGCCAGATAAGGAGGAGGACGCGGAGCACGCGGACCGTCAGGCCACGACATACTACATCCAGGACGGTGAGTTATATAGAAAGAGACAAAATGACATTACACTGCATTGCATCTCCAGGGCACAGGGAAAGAGCTGATAGCTGCATACACGGCGGAGACTGTTGGCACCACTCGCCGTCGCGAACCCTCGTCGGCAAGGCATTCCGAAGTGGATTCTATTGGCCTACGGCACTCAACAACGCGACCGAGCTGGTGAAGTCCTATGAGGCCTGCCAATTCCACACCAAGCAGATCCATCAGCCAGCTCAGGGCCTCCAGACCATCCCACTCTCATGGCTGTTTGCGGTCTGGGGGCTGGATATTCTGGGCTCGATCCCTCGGGCGCCTAGGGGCTATCGATACCTCTACGTCGCCATCGACAAGTTCACCAAGTGGCCGGAGGTTGAAGCCGTCCGTGCCATCCCAGCTGGCTCTGCAGTCAAGTTCGTCAAGGGCCTCGTGAGCCGCTTTGGGGTCCCCAACCGCATCATCACCGATAATAGCTCGCAGTTCACTAGTAATCTCTTCAAGTCATATTGTGCTAACCTTGGAACGCAGATCTGCTACGCCTCAGTAGCACACCCCAGGAGCAACGTCCAGGCCGAACGCGCCAACAGGGAGGTCCTGAAGGGCCTCAAGACCAGGAACTTCAAGAAAAAGCACGAGGCCTGTGGGAGGGGCTGGCACAACGAGCTCCAGTCCGTGCTGTGGTCGATCCGCACCACCGCCACCAAGCCAATAGGCGAAACCCCGTTCTTCCTCGTCTATGGAGCTGAAGCAGTCCTCCCTCACGAGGTCGAGCATCACTCTGCACGGGTCCTGGCGTTTGATGAGACGCAGCAGGACGCCATGCGGGGGATGGACCTCGTGCTGGGGGAGGAGCGACGTCGTGAAGCTGCACTACGGGCGGTAAGATACCAGCAGGTGCTGCAGCGGTACCACTGCCGCAGCGTCCGTTCTAGGACTCTTGAGGTGGGTGACCTCGTCCTGAGGCGGGTGCTCTCCAAGACGGGGTGCTCGTCCAGAACGCCTGGAACATCCAACACCTCCGGAAATTCTACCCATAAAGAAAGGCCCAGTGCCTGTGAAGAAGGCCCGGTGCATGTGAAGAAAGGCCCAGTGCCTGTGAAGCAAGGCCCCATGCCTGTGAAGAATCGCCATCCGTGACACTCTCACGTAATAATGAGTGGGGATGTACACTCCCCGGAGCCTCAGGCGAACCACCCTTGGGCCTCGGGGGCTCCCTGCCACGCCGAGCGGCAGCACTTAGCTCCCCACTGGTGAGAAGACGTCGAAGACTAGACTAGGTGCCGGACGAGGCTTTTAATCGAAGACGTCGAAATTCTAGGCATTTGCTTTCCGAAGTTGGCTCGCCCCTCTTTTAATCGAAGTTTGCTTTCTGGTGTCTATTGCTGGTTCCATTTTATTGCTTTATGCCTTCTCCTCTTTGGTCACCCTAAACTCTCTTGCATCCCTCATGAGGGGGCTGGACAGGTACCTTCGTGAGCTTCCTCCTTCTGTATTTTCGCGAGGCACCCTCGTTCGAGCCCACAAGCTGGCACACCTCTTCTGGTCTGTACCCCACGGGCATCGCGATGCGAAGCACTACGTCAAGGCCGGCGGCACCTATAACCAAACCCCGGGTGAGCGATAAACCTCTTACGAATTTTTTGCAGTTCCTAAGCACATATTAGGTCAAGGAGGCCTCGACAAGCACTAGGAAACAAGCGCCTCGTGAGGAGGAGGTCACTCAAAACAAGTCGAGCTAAGTTATCCCTACATAAAACGATAATGTTACGACACGGCACAGGAACGACAAACATAACATAGCGAATGGGACCATAGTTTGATACACGCCCCTCCGGGGCCCATTCTGGTTCCTGTTTAATGCAGGAAGGAAAGGAAGAACAAAATAAGCGGCACCTACAGCTGTCGAGGGGCGCAGGCCCCAGCGCCCGCCTGAGCTCAGCCGGACCCCTCCTCACGCTTCATAGAGGCGCGACGGCGAGACGACCCGCCACCGTCTTTGAAGTGGGCACGACGGCTGGTCATAATAGCCGCTGCTGGAGTTGTCGCTAGGGGAAGAGCTGCTGTAGCCGCACGAGATGCGGTTGGCGCCAAGGGCGAGTTCGCCCCCATCCTCGTTGCGGCCGTCACCAAGGCCGTGCACCTCCTCACCGTCGTTCACCTCGGGGCAGCACCCGATGCGGCGACCACCTTCCCGGAACACCCTCACATAGAGGGTCGCATCGTCATCGGGCTTGAAGTGAAGGGTGCACCACCTGCCCAGACCGCGTGCGCGGGCGAACGCCTGCCAACCGCGGGCCAGAGCTACATTGCCCGTGGTGGAGACCTCGACCGCAACCCCGGAAGCGCTGCTGCAGCAGCCGTCCGCCTGCAGCCAAAGCCCGCCAGGAGCTAAGGCCGGCAGCTCGTCAACAAGTAAGCGCGGGATCTGAAGCCAGTTTCCAGCCAGGTTCTCCGACCAGACGACGAACTCCAGTAGCATCTCCGCCAAGTGGAAGCGTGGCCGGGGAGGCCGCGCGACCAGGACACGCCTCCCCTCATTGATGGACCACCACAACTAGAGCGACCCTGCCCCGCGAAGCGGCACCACTGCGGCCGCGTGCAGCCGCGGCGGGGGTTGCGGTGTGCTTACGGGGACGGCCGCGTCCACGCTTGGGCACCGGAGAGCCGGGGCCCTCGCGAGGGGCCTTCCCCTTCTCCGCGGCGGTGAACCTCCTTGACGGCGCCATTGGTGGCAGGAGAGGAGCAAGGAAGGAGAAGAAGCGGAAGAGGAAGAGGAAAGATGGGCGACGGGGGCTCCGCCCCTCCCATTTATACCAGGAGAAGGCCAACCGGCACCCCCACGATCATAGGTAATGATGATCTTCCTTGCACGTCGCAGGGACTTGTCACATCGGGCAGTTGCCGAGGCAGCATGGGGAAGCAGAGAGGCCCATGTCCAATCAACCGCCACGCGTCGACCGAGGCCACAGTCTGTTGGGGCCCGCAGATCTCCGCGCTTGATGCTTGGCTTCGCCTTGAAGCCAAGCCCGAGCGCGCCTTGGCCCGGGGGCTACTGTCGGTGTTCTAGGAGCGGGGGTCCCTAGACTTGCCTGCCTGCGCCCCACGGCATGGCTTTGCTGGCAGGCCTGTATGGCCCATCTTCATCGACAAGGAATCAAGACCCTCGGGAGGGGCCAAGCCTCGCGAGCCGGACGACACAAGACCTCCTCAGGAGCAGCCTCATCAGGCCAGCTCATGAGGGGCGGAGAGTTCAAGGTTGGGCAAACCTCGTGAGGTTTCCGTGACATAAGCCATGACGATCGAGACCAGGCGGGCACCAGGGGGGCGCCAGCGCGTGCAGCGTCGTTGTTTCCCCTTTGGTGCTAAGGGGCAAGCGCAGGCGCGGAGTACCATGGCATCAAGCAAAGTTTTCCATATTGATGCAACGAGACCAAGACTAGAAGGACGGCAAGAAGGAGGTCACCATGGAGTCTAGGACGGCGTCACCGGCAGAACCTTTGGCAGGTGAAGACCACCTTTTGTCAGGATAGCTTGTACTAGCTATCCCCTTTCAAACTAGTCGTTGTTGGCTCCCTTCCCGCTCAATATTTGGGGAGAGGACTAGGGCCTCTACAAATAGGACTAGCCACCACCATAGGAAGGGAGAGAGATCATCAAGATCATCCGCAGCCACACAAATGTACCAAGCACAAGAACACCTCAACCTGAGAAGGCTGTTCTTCCCCTTGTACTGTTCATCCTCAGCCCGAGAGGTAATCGACCACCACCACACTGGAGTAGGGCATTACACCACAATGGTGGCCCGAACCAGTATAAATCATGTGTCCTTTGTGTTGCAAGTTCGTCGAGTTAGTTCGTGATATCTAGGATAAGTTAGGACGCGGATCGATAGGGGGGAGAGGTCTTCGCGCGCACCCCAGAGTTTGAACCTTAAGGGATTTGCCGGAACCCATGATCCAACAATGTATGTATGTCGTTTCGCACATGGAGGTGACACGTTCCCTCTCGGAACCAGGAGCCTTCTTGAGCGAAGCTCCGGTTTGCAAGAAGCTTACACCAAAGATTGTCCCAATTCGGCCAAAAAATTTACTGCAGCATGTTGGTGCCATGTCATGACACCATGCCAAGTTTCATGATTTTCAGCCATGGTTTTGGATTTATAGGAATTAAAAAACCAAGTTTCTCAATCATTCCGGCCGAGCCACAACACCCAGATGTTTGAATTGTATTCCCATTTCTTGCATGGGACCTATAAATTCACCCAAAGACACGCATGTGATTTTTCAGCAAACTTTGGTGCATTCGAGCTTGTGCTTGTAGTTCAAATTTGAATTATGCACATTAAATGCTCAAAAACTCAATTAATGCATAAAATGCCAAACGAACTTGGAATAATTCCAATTTTAAACACGACACTCATGTACTAGTTGCATGTTCACTATACGTAAATGTTCTAGCAATTCAAACACCATCCTTTCCCTCTGTAACAGCATTTTGTCTTTCAAAACATAATGAAAAAATTAGGTATACCACAAAAAGTTTACTAGAAAGAATCGTGCCGGATGCGATATAAAATATCTTGGCGCACCGTCTTGTCTGGATTACGCAGGAAGCTTCGTCTTCTACAGTCCTTTGCCCCCGCTTGAACCACACTTGCACGCCAGTTTCTCGCGGCACCGAGCGAATTTTTTTGCCACCATGGAAATATCTATCTCCCCACCCCCTCCCTCCTACCAAAAGCCACATTTCCACTGTTCCGCCTTGCTTTCCAAGTTCAAATCTTCACTGCTGCTTACGGGCAGCTCAGCCTCCTCGCCGGCGACCCTTCTTCTTGTAGCGCCGCCTCCTCGTCGGCTACCCTTCTTCTTGCAGCGCCGCCTCCTCGCCGGTGACCCTTCTTCTTGCTGCGCGGCCTCCTTGCCGCCAACCATTCTTCTTGCTGCGCGACCTCGTCAATATGGTCAGGTAATCCACACCCCACCCACACCATCCTGCTTTCCCGTCCCTTATGCCTCGACTGACGGAGCGACTCCTTCCACCGAAATCATTACCCCCCTCTTCCAATTAAGCACCGCCCACAGCCATTTTACACGCAGTATAACATGGAGCTGAGTAGCATGCGGCCATACACGCAAACGAGGTCGCTATGGCTGACATGCGTGTTGACCGGCAAATCTTGGAGGAGCACCTCGTCTCTGAGGCCACCGTCGGCACTGCCGCGCAGTTATCTACTTTAAAATACAGTTCATGATGTTTTCTCGAGGCCACCGCTAGAGCCTTCTAGTGATTTGTCCTCTGTAATGTTAATATGCAACCTGATGTTCAGTTAACAGTTTGGTCCTCTGAAATGTAATGTTCAGTTAACACTTTGGTCCAACAATTGCTACATTTCGTAGTAATGTTCTCAAGCATTCTTTGTTATGTTAACTGTCTTATCTTCTCATACGTGTTTCTCTACAATGCTGTGCTCAGTTAGCTATTTTGGTTCATTTGGTCTGCTGTCCATTTAACTGTTTGGTTCAGTTCTGCAATTTGGTTTTCATTTGCTGTGGGTGCAATTTTGTACTGTTATGCATGTGACACCAATCAAATTTGGCTGTACTCAATACATATTCTACTAATAGTATGGCAACTCTCAATTAACTTGATCAAGATCTTCCTTATGTGTGTTGTAGGGAAACAATGGGAGACACTGCAGTTTACCATTGAGGTTTGTTCAAGAAGGGACCTTTGGCTATTAGCACATTATTGTGCAGTTGCAGGAATCATTCTAATATTTAGGTTTCTTACAATTTGGTCTTGCACATGTAGGTCATGCTGTCAGAGGCTTAGACCCACTGTTCGACCCATTTTGCATATGGGGAAATGAGATGTCCATGAATATCAGTCAAGTCAAGAAACTCGGAAATATTTTAGGATGAAGAAGCTTGCGACGAATAACAGCAAGATCTTTGTTTGCACAATGAAGAAGACATCAGACAACTATAGGATGGTACCAACTTTTTTACCTTGTTTTTACCCCTTGTGCCATTTCAAAATTTACAATAGCGATTTATGCATAGCTTTGTTTTCGGTACTTTTCAAAGCAGTTCACCGATGATTACCTCCCAAACCACCTGCATGGTCAGGAGGCGAGGAAGGTATTCATTCAAAACCCATGATACAATATTGAAGTCTTGCTGAAGAGGATGAAGGTTGGGCGGGCAATTATCCATAGCCACTGGCCTAAAGTTGCAAGGACATTCAACATCACTGAAGGCTCAGTATTTCCCTTCCGCTTCTGTAGTTTCCTAGATGAGATTCATCTGTCTATTTACCGGTATGATGCTACTTTCAAAAGGTTTTTGATGCTGCATGTAAAACTTGGTGCTATTGTGTAATGGCGTAACTGAGTGCCGAAGCTATCTGATGTAATTTGATTATGAAATCCTGGTTGCTTTTATACGGATATGAAATATCTGGCGTGTCTATAAGAAATATCAGTTTGATTAGTACATGGATTATCAATAATAGGATAATTACCCTACTTATTGGGGTTTTCTATTGCAAACGGTTACTCAGACAGCACCATGGGTGATGAACTCAAACAACCCGCACGGTTTCTAGAAAGTTGGCGTGTTCGACAACTAACAATCACACACAGCTTCCGACAGCGAACTGTTTGCGTTAGGCCACCTTGCACACACGTTTCCACACAAAGAACTATGTGGGATGTACATACCTACGGAAATGATTTTCTGGGATTCACCGTGTGGGATGTACATACCTACGGAAATGATTTCTGGGATTCACCGTGTGGGATGTATATACCTACAGAAATGATTTCTAGATTCACCATGTGGGATGTACATACCTATGGAAATGATTTCTAGGATTCACCGTGTGGGATGTACATACCTACGGAAATGATTTCTGGGATTCACCGCGTGGGGTGTACATACCTACGGAAATGATTGGGTTTCCATGCCTCGCTCGATCACACACGGCCCCAGCATGGGTCTCACGAGGGCCTATCCTCGACGATTTCTGGGTCGTGTGGGAAGGACCCCCTATCGCCCACACTCACTTGGCGACGGTTCCAAATGCCGTCGCGGAAAGGGGGTTTAAACTGTTTGTTTAGGACATCGATGTACCAGTGGATCAAGATCGAGGAAAAGATCGTCAATAAGAGATATTACCTGGACTTCCTTAATGAGGGATCCCAGAGAGGGGCGCTTGGACAGGGCGATGGCTCTGAGCTTGTCTGTGGTAGTCTCGGCGGGGTGCTTGTGCTTCTTTGTACCATGAGCCTCGACGGTTTTTGCCAGAGCCATAGGCATCACTTAGGCCGGTGCTCCAGCGTCCATCAAGAAACTGTCAAATAGAAATAAAAGAAAAGAAACCATAATCACGAACCCAAAAGAAGAACAGAGTAGGAGTTATAGGATCAGTCCCGGGGTTGCAAGACCGGGCCTTGGCCAGAATCAACACCATTGATCCGGTCACCTTTCCTTCTTTGGGAGAGAAGAACAATGGCAGAGGCAGGTTGGGGTTTTCTTGAAGAAATGAGGAACAAGATGAGGGAGAAGCGAGGGTTAGGTAGAGAGGAAGCTGAGAGAGAAGAGTGAAATGATGGTTGCTTCGTCCGTCCAACTTACTGCTGGAAAGGAGGGGTTTTTTGATTTGACGACTCATTGGGCATTACTGTGACGCTTCGATCGGGGAAGTCTACCGTGCAGTTGGGCACTCTACTATGGAGTAATTTAGTGCATGGATGGTGGACCCTGATGGTGGATGTCCCACACATTAGCGAAAGTGAGTAGCAAAGTTCCCGACGACCGTCGAGGAGTATCCGCATGGTATAGCGAGTCCACTGTTTTTCCTGAAGAAAAAAATTGATTACAGCAAGTGTTTCCACTCTTACAATGGAGGAGTGCGAAACACGTTAGCCACTTGAACATACACACTGCTCCTACTACTAGGCATGTGCAGTGGTTCATACGTCAGTACTACATAATCTTGTTGCTAGTGTAGTAAGATATGACGATAATAAATGATGTTGTGCGCATGTCAACTATATGAATAGTAATGTAACATAGTACCGCTTTTTCGACTATCCGGTCGAGAATGAATGTTGAGATCAATGTTAACAGAACTAGGTCTATAGCGCATGGAGAGTATGGTGCTACACTACTCCACGAAACATGAGCCATATGAAAACAGCGGCTCGGTGTTAGGCAGGGTGTATGAAGGGTGCACGGGATGGGAGCAAAAGTTCCCTTCTCGACCCACTTTTGGGTGTTTGGCAGAGTGCATGAAGGGTGCATGAGTCCACACTAGTAGGTTAACACAAATACACAAAGAGGGAATAACTATATTGAGATGAGAATGCAACCAAACACACCCACATGCTTTGTGCTACAGTGACTGGTCTGCACCATCTGATTTTGATCCAACGGTCATTTTGCGCCGAGACATGGGCATGCCCATGAAGAGGACGCCTAAACACCACCGAAGTCCCCCTGCTTCTCGAGGCGCACGACATTAGTGATGTAGGGTGCAACGGCCCGCAGAGCCCGCTCCCGGTCGACGGGAGCCAGCTCGTCAAAGACGGCGTCCAATGACACGAATGGATTTCGGTGACGGAGGCCTGAGAGGATTCGCCCGGCAACGATGATGGCAGCCTACAACCCCTCCTGTCCAGCTCCGCCCCCACCATCGCGCGTAGAAGCCTCAGCTCCTCAGAGATATAGGTGAAGAAGGAGACCAGGTCAGGAAGCCGCAGCTCATTGAAGTCGACGGGGTGGTCAAACGGGTTTAGCCTGATGGCCGGCATGTTCGCGCTGGCACGACGGTAGGCATCGCGCAGCCACAACACGTGTGTGGCAACTTGGTCCACCAAGTGGCTGAGGCGATCCTGGACCTCATCACAATCGGCTCGCTCGTGCTCCAGCCGCCTCCCCTGACAGCCTATCGTATCTCCAGCTTTCTGCAGCAACGCTGCCGATGCCTCGAGCATCTTTGAGGTGGACGCCTGCCGCTTTTAAAGCTCAGTGAACTCCCGCACATAACGGAGGAGCATGGCACTCCTCTCCTCCTTGAGCTCATGGAGCTCCACGTCCTTGGCCCTGAGCTCCGCATCCTTGGCCCCGAGCTCCTGTGTCAGGCGCCTCACCTCAGACTCCGTGATCTGCTGCGCCGCCATGGCACCAGATAGAAGCAATGGGGAGAGGAACCAAAGGGGGCAAAACGGCTGAAAGGCAATGCAACCTACGGGAAGGCGGAGGGTGCCAACCGAGGAGCGGGGAATCTTTAGGTTTTCACCATGGGAAAAACCCACTCGAGGACTTCTCACACCAGGGAGCTGTGGGTTTTACAGGGCGGAGTAATCGTGACTAATTACTGCTGCGCATGCTCCCGTCAATCAAAAAAATTAAAAATCCTGCCGCGCTTGCTCCCGTCAATCAAAAAATTAAAAATCCTGCGCCTGCCGCACCCAAAGACTAGAGCAACGCCGCGGTGGATATTTAAATTTACCTGTCGGCAAGGAGATAAAAAAGGGTGAAAAAACAAATGTGGCGGTGGTCTAGCTAATCGGTCGCACTAGCTCAACTAGCTAACCACCGTGCTTCACTGATGTACTCGGCGGGAAAGGTGGTCCTTCGTGATTTGACGACTCATTTACTTGCTTCGGCGCTACGACCAAGGAGGACCCATAAAACGGACGGTAGGGCGTCCCACATCTCGGCAAGGAACAATATATGCATGCACCACCCAGGAGGACTCCGAAACCGCGTGGTAGGGTGTGCCACGTCTCGGCACGGAGGAAAAATGTGCGTGTAAAAATATATTGTATCAAACGTAGTAGTACCTATGGTTCGACCTTGGGACCCAGCCAGTCGGTCGAAAACACCCCACTAGCCACACAACTTCATCATGCTAACGTGGCACGGAGGATAGGTGTGCTTAGCTCCATCTCGACCAGCCACAACGTCTCTTGTTCTAGGCGATTCTTCTATTTTCCAAGCTTTTTTAGTTATAATAACACCACGGCAAGCTAGCGCCACTCTTCGTGTGGGTCCGTGCGTCTAAAGGTAGACAATGGAGAGGAGAGAGAGATCGCAGACCTAGGACCCACGAGTAAGTGAGTCAACATTCATGCACGTGCTGACGAGGCACTCCCTCTACTCTACTCAACATAATACTGTATAAAATCAAGTTATGGGACAAAGCCAACAACCGTTGTTGTTTCACGCTGTTGACTTATGCTTTGTAGTCCAGGTTGTTAGTTCAAATCTCTTCTTTCAAATTTGTTTGTTTTAGGTCCAAATTTGATCAATGACAAGTGGGACCCCCATGTGTTGTTCTGATATTTCAGTGTAGGATGGTTTTTTTGAACAAACACTTTGTGCGGTTAGACAAGTAACAGCATGAGTTACACGTATTTTGCAAATTCATGAACAAAAATGACAATGACATAGAATATCACATCCACCCCGCAGCTTAGATGCTATGGTGATACTAGTTTTTACATCGTTGGAAGTGAGATCCGATGGCTTGGGAGTAGTCTTTGTAATTATGCGCAATTTCCAAACTCTCCAAAGGTTTTTTTGCAAATAAAACATTCAAGCCTCGTGTGTGCCGCTGCATCTTGGATCCAACGGCTCCCCGTTGCACATATTAGGTGCTCCCTGTAGCTTAATTAGCCGCTACGGTGATATGAGCATCTAGCTCGTACGATCTATGGTCAGATGGCACATGCATAGTACTTGGACTTTCTACGCAATTCCCAAACTCTCTCAGTCGTATATTGCAAAAACATTCAAACCTCATACTGTGGGCCGTTAGATCTCCGTGAACTCATCACCATAGAATCTACGGTGCGGGAGCACCTCATATTCTCCCGTGCGAGAAAACATCAGGTTCTCTCGCAGCTTGGATGCTACGGTGATACGAGCTTCTAGGTCATTTGATCTCAGATCCAATGCCATCTGAGTAGTCTTTGTGCTTGTAAGCGGTGGCCAGACTCTTTGGGGGATTTTCTACAAAAAAAAAACATTCGAACCACCGAGGAGTTGTTGGGTCACAAATCCAACGGCTCCGAAGAGCTTGTATCACCAAAGCATCTAAGGTGCGGTAGCACATGATATTCTTACATATAGGAGAATATGATGTCCTCCTTCATCTTAGATGCTACGGTGATACGAGCTTCGAGGTCGTTGGATATGGGATCCAAGGGCATCTGAGTAGTTTTTGTACAAATTGTGTGCAATTCTCAAACTCATTAAGGTTTCCTATAAAAATATTAAGACATCACATGAGCTGCTATATCTCAGATCTACAAGCTCCAAGCAACTCGTATCAGCATATAGCATCTAAGGTGTGGGGGCATATGATATTATATCAGGGAGGAGGGGGTGAACAAGCAATCGGTGTTTGGGAGCTAGGCTGGGGACAAATATAATCTAAACAATCCTAAACAGAGCTTCACAAATTTATTTAAGGTCAAGGGGTTAACCCCCGACAATCTACATAGCTCCGCCTAAACACAACATTTGCATGTACTGTAGTACTAGACTTAATATTCATGTTTCAGTTTCCCATTCATTTTAAATATTGAATTGAGGACCATGCATGTCTTACATTTTACTCCCTTCGTTCCTAAATATTAGTCTTTTTAGACATTTCAAATGGACAGGCACATACGGATGTATATAGACATCTTTATAGTGTAGATTCGCTCATTTTGCTCCGTATGTTGTCACTTGTTGAACTCTCTAAAAGACTAATATTTAGGAACAGAAAGAGTATTTTTGAATTCGTGTTATACATGCATGGTTTGGAAAAATAGATGCACTATACTTATTGGATTGGTGTTGTGTTCGTGTGTGTGTGTGTGTGTGGTAATATGCTTGATACATATAAAGTTTTCTCACCACCATATTGTTCATCTTTTCAATTTGAATTTGCAATGAAAAACTTACTAGGGATACCATGAAATGTGAAATCCACGTTGATATCACTATATCACAAACTCACTCTAATTCAAGAAGTCGTCATAAATCAATTACCACGTCGAGATTACTATTTGCAAGGAAAATACGGGCATTGTAATACACATAGATTCGTTCGGCAATTTAAAAGATTCCTTTCGTATTCTCGAAAGGTACCCAACGGCGTACCAGCCAGACCTTGGCTCGTGTTGATCCTCAAAAAAAACCGGGCTCGTGTCCTTCTGGTGGCGTGCGTGGTATGCACATTAGCCAACCCCAACCAGTCGAGCCTCCGTGTTTCGAGTTGAAATATCTGGCGGCCAGAATTCTAGCCCTTGGAAATTCCCCTCATGTCCCCGGTCCATAATGACTACCGATGAACAATGGAGTGATGATTTAGTAAATAGACAACGTTACCTACCATGCCAAGCACAGTTCAATTCCCTTGGTCGCCACTCCCCAAGGTCACCGGTCAACTGCATTGCATAGTACTACTACTACTACACCAGGATGAGCACAGAATTGAGCCTGTTTGTTCGTGCCTAGTACTTGAGTTAATATATCAGGGACCCCTAAAAAAGAGTTAATATATCAGGCAATGCACTGGTACGGACGGACTATCCTTTTACTCTGCATATATAACTTGTCTGAAGTCTAACTAAGCAAAATGTTTGACCAAATCCTTTCTTAAGAAATACAACAGGACAGATGTATCGCTTGAAAATTTATTGCATGATGCAGGTTATGATATTGTTTCGAATCCAGGATTTTAAATTTCAAAAAATCCAAAAGTGACCAGAAATTCATGAAACTGAGCATGGCCACGTGATATGGCACAAATATTCCTTCGTGATTTTTTTCTTCAATTTGAGACAAGCTGCTTATGACAAGTTGCACAAATGAAGAGCCAAGGTATTTTGGAACAAAGACCTATCATGTTAAGGCGAACGCTTTCACTACTGAAATCATGGGCATTTACGTGCCACCACGAATCCCGCTTCTCATTGGCAGGTGCCGTCCGAGCAAGCGTGTGAGTCGACGGGGGGTGTGCGAGCAGACCACTGCGCCGGCTGACAGGGAGCAGACCGCTGCACAGGCTCACCTCCCGGTGAGCCCTTTGACCAGGCTCCGCCGCCCACCTTCGTCCCAACTACTCCCACTTTTAATGTCACCGGCACCGCAGTTTAGAATCAACCATTCACTACATGGTATCGCTACAATCTTCTCTCGTCCTCTTCGATTCTCTTGTCGTCTACCTCCAACCAGAATGACCTAAACGTATGCCATGCCGCATCATGATGGTCTGACCTTATTCTTCTAGTTTCCTAAGGAAGACACCCAGCCGGAGTCTCAAGAACATAAGGCACTTTGGGACGAGCTTGAACCGGCCTTGATGGAAGATGTCGCGCCTGTCCCCGCTCCCGTTCCGGCTCCCATCGCACCGACTGTGCTAGCGCCCATCCCCTTGGCATTGATGGGCTGGGAGCCGCACATTGTCTCCAAGCTTGATGCCACGGGATTCCACGAGGTACCCTCTGACTTTCACGCGCCCGTGCACCTGCCAGCGCATGCGCCTGCGCGTGCATTGACGCGCACGCCCATGTCGGTGCCCATGCACCTGCCAGCGCATGCGCCTATGCATGCACTGACGTGTGCGTTCGTGCCGGTGACCATGCACACGAATGTCTCCGCCGCACCGTTGCCAGCGCCTGTCCCCGCACGGGTGCCAGTGCCCCCCTCAGCGCCATGGATTGCCTCCGTCGACCGCTTGCTTGCACCAATGACAGTCGCCTCCTCCCGCCAGTTGACTCGCTCCTGGAGACCGAAGTCCAGAACATTGTGGCCTTCCTTGAAGCTAGGGCTAACGTCCAGGAGTATGCCAACAACGGAGCAAGAAGCTGCTGTCACCATCACCGTCGGTCAGTGGCCCAATGACACACAGAGCACGACAGAGGACCCGCTTCCCACCACAAGACGCCCCCGCCGCCGCTGCGTAATCTAATTTTTCCATGAAAAACATTCAGATTGCCATGCTTAAAATCCAAACGTTTATCATTTCCGTTTATTTTAGATTTATAGTCGTATGAATGTAAAGTCGGAGTCAGACTGAATGAAATCTATGGTTTGATCGATTGAATGTTCTGCTAGAGCCGTATCAAATTAAATATAAAACATCATCAAGCCACATGTATTCCTTCTCATCCAACGACCTAGACTGCTTCGATGCCGAGCGCTCAACACGTTTAGCGTGCAGTTAATTTCATGCCAAAAATAGTGCTAATCACATAATAACATGCAAATAATATCCTACTTAATATCCGTATGCACTTAATATACTTCCAGATTAACGTGCATTGCACGTACACATTGACTAGTACTACTAGTACATGAAACTGGTGCCGTAACTTGTGAACGCGTCCAGATATGGTCAACGGTAACATCGCCTGCGAGTTCTTCGTGTTTGCCCATGCGTCTAAACGCAGAAGGGGAGGAGAGAGAGAGCACACATGGAACCCACCAGTAAGTGAAAGCGAATAGTACGTGCTAATGAGCCGGTCCCACTAATGTACTAAGAATAATATTACATGTTATCCATTAAATAGGTTGTGGTAATATAAAAACATTATATGAACAAAGGGGGGTACAACCAACATTGTTGTTCTACGTATGTTGCCTATTGACGTGCGGCTTGAAGGCCCTGGTCGCATGTTTGATCCTCGTCCTTTATTTTTAAATTTGTATATGGGTCCAAATTTGTTTCATGACAGGTGGGCCCCTTGGTGTGTAGTTTGTGGCACTTTAATTTGTGGGGCAAAATTTGTTCCATTCCAAGTGGACTATCGGTGTGTAGTTTTGTAGCTTATTTGTAATAATCAGAGTTTTTTGCAATAATACCATGGTGCAACGTTGAAGGAGAGAAAGGTCGTGCAAGAGAGCGATGACCGAGCCAGAGGGAAATCAATTGGGGGAGGTGCGGGGGTTGCAACGGTGTTTGGAGTAGTTGTGGGCCGAATGCTATGAAAAATATAATCTTCCACCAGAATAAATGCCTACATAAATTAATCCAAGGTTGGAGTCCCCCCCCTTGCAATGTAAATAGCTCCGGCTTTGCGAGGGATGGAGAGGTAGCTTCAATGTGTGGAAGATACGGTGTGAGAAAGTGAGGTCAATCGAGAGACATATAGATAGAGAGACAAAGTGAGTGTGGTCCAACATTCATTGAAAAGATGTGTATGCTCTGGAAAGATATTGTCTGATTGAGCTTTTGGGAAGGGTGAGGGCTGTAAGATAGAGCTTGAGAGATGATCCGGTCACAGACATGTAGATATATTTTGTGCGTGGGAGGAAGATATGTCAATCGATTACATATATAAAGGGACAGAGATTGAGCGAGTGTGGGTCGTCATGCGATCGAAAGAGTGATACGGGTTGGAGCGAGTGACCTAGATAGACAATGTGCGTGAGAGAGTATACAATATGAATATGTCGAATTGGGCTCAAACATGGAGATATATCGTTTGTGTCCGAGAAAGAGCAAGGTCAATCGAGACATACAAAGAGAGACGGAGAGAGAGGGGGGGAGGGAGAGAGAGAGATTGAGCGGGCGTGGCCCGCCATGAGGTCGAAAGAGTGGGGGCGGCTTGGATGGACTGACCTAGATAGACAATCTGCGTGAGAGAGTATAAAGTGTGTCGATCGAGGCCCGAACGGGGAGATATATCATTTGTGTGTGAAAGAAAACAAGGTTAATCGATACTCAGATAAAGAGAGAAAGATTGAGCGAGTGTGGCCCGCCGTGCGGAAGAAAGATTGAGACGGTCTCGAGGGAGTGACCTAGATAGACAACGTGTGTGCGTGCGCACGAGAGGTTGGGGGCTAGATAGGCAATCCATGTATCTAGCGAGAGAGGGTGGGAGGGAGAGAGAGAGAGAGCTCGACATGGGGTGCAATGGCGGGTGTGTGAGGTAAATACATTTGGTGACAGAGTGGAAAGAGGGGGTTGTATAGTTGAGAGAGTTAGAGATCGAAACATGGAGAGAAAGAATGAACGTGTGTCGAAAACCGATAGCTTCCTAAGGTGGTTAGGAGAGGAAGATTGACCGATACAGGAAGTATGTAGCGTGTGTGCCGAGCAAGGGGGGCTAAAAACAACATTTGAATGTAGATAGTACTAGACTTAATATCGATGTTTCAATTCGGTGTACATTGTAAGATTTGAACTGAGGACCATGCATATGGGTAATTATTTCGAATTCGTTCGATACTAGGTTTGGAAAAGTTGACATTGACTCGATTGTTGTGCTATTTTTGTAGGTCATATGTTTGAATCCATCCAAATGATTTCTCACTACCATGGTGTTCATCATATACATATGAATTTGTATTAAAAAGTAGCGTGGATACAGTGAAATGCGAAACCACGTTAGAATTGGAGATCGCTTTGTGACACACACTCTAATTCAAATAACTAATTATGTGACACACACTCTAATCCACGTTAGCATGCGTACCGTGGATACTGTTTTATTTTTTTCAAATAACTCCTTATTAATTAATTTATAGTATCTCATTTTGAATGACTAATTATTTGCAAGGAAAACACAGGCGTCGTAATACATACAAATTCGTTTGCAAATGAAAGAAGATTTGTTTGCATTCTCAAATCTCCTCTCAAATGTAGGCGCACCAGGCAGACCAGGGTCGTGTCGTGGTGGTCGCGTGTGTCGTACGGACGCTTAGCACCCAGCCGTCTCCCACCGTCCCCTTCCGTGCCTAGATTGCTCAAATCCCCAATTCACCGCCAACCCAAGCAAAGTTCGAATCTCCCCTTGTCTCGTCTCTTTCCCGACATCTGTGCCAGACGACGATGACGAAGACGACATTCGCGCTTCACCACCGCACCGGAGCTACCTCATCTACGCCCTCGTCTACCGCACCAGGTGGTCCACCGACAATGTCGGCCGCTGCATCCGACGTGCCTCACAGACACCGACTTCCACCACATCAGGTGCGCTTCACCGACGCCGTCTCCCACCTCACCGAGGCTACTTCACCGAGCACATCGTCGCAACACCGCCCCCCGTGGTCATTGGGGTTTCACCAACGGTCTTGTCCACCGCATCGTAGCGCTCCGCTACCACACAAGATCTGCACCCGAGCGCGGCCAGCCAACGCCAGCGCATCACCCTCAACGGCTCTGAAGTGACCCACACTCTAGCTAGGCGAGCATGCCCAAACGCCGGCCCGAACTAGGTATCCACACATCACTCCCTTGTGCACTGTTCCGATAATGTTTGGATATCCTTTCACTGCTCTCTTAGCTTACACGCCTATGCAACTTTGACTTTAACTATTATTTCTTCTGGAGATATCATCTGAAACAAGCAAAACCATTTTTTAGCGAAGCATGACGGCGCTATGGGATCTGGTACACATCCTGCACACCCATATAACCTTGTAAGTATCTGTCCTCCGGTACAACAGCAAAGTCGATTCCTCTTATTTGATCAACCATTCACCATGTCAAAAATGCAGAGGGGGTGCAAGGAGCACAAGGCTTGCATATCCAAGCAAGTGGTAACATGGACTTGTACATGGAACATCCCAAGTGCAAGCAGAGCTACAGTGAGCCTGTACAACGAGCTAGCGTAAGTCCCTGCATTTCATTTAATTCATACAGGCATGCATGTATGATTTGTGTGCAGCGGCGGATCCACGAATTCAAGTTACCAGGGGCAAACCTTTAACTTAAAAAATACGAAGGCACTTGCACTCTGGAAATCAACATAACTTGAGAAATGTGAAGCTACATGCACTTTGAAAACCACCTAATGATCCAAAGTAGTTCAGATTATAAAACACTAAATGATGCAAGCACAAAAAAATGCAACATGGTGTACAAGGACTAGTAACATGGTCTATACCTGCTTGAATTATTCGTTCTCTGGCTAAAAATATCAAAGTGTAACTGCACCTATAACCAGTGCGTAAACTGCATATCAATATGTCTATCCTGCACAAGTATGCCAATGGTTTCAAACAACAGATTAGAAAAGTATTTATGCTACATTGTCATGATACAGGGACTTTCTGGTAGATGGCCTCGACGTTTCCTCAAGCCATGAAAATGAACTATAATTTGCTTGTCATCAATGCCTGCAAATCTTTATGCCTCTCTCAACATAGCCGATCATCATTAGACACTAAATCCTTCAATGGGAGCTTGCAAAATGCTTGCATTAGATCCCTCATTAGACACTATATGTTCATCACCAGGAGCTTGTAAATTTTTTGCATCAAATCCTTCATTAGCAGTCTGTTCATTAGACACTTCAGGCTCAAGAACAACATGAGCTTGTATGTTTGCACCGGAAACTTGATTAGATACATCAGATTCAGTCAGTTCAGTATTGATTGGGGGAGTTATAAAATTAGCAAAAATTGGTTTCATTTTCTCATAGATTCCCTACATACAAGCAGTTTTACAACACTGTCAGCTTTAACTATTGGCCAGAAAAACAGTTGAATTAGATATAATCAGGGATGTGATGTACCTGCTCGTTGTGCATGCTACTCTTGCAAACTGCGATTACCATTTGCGCAAGCTTGATGCCATGCCCGTGTTGCCGCCGCTACCTCCCATGCAGGCTACACCCAGGGTTGGATCTTCATCTTCTTCTCCTTTCGTTCGGCTGAAGCCCTGCGACCACCCTCCAATGAGGGTGCGAGGAAGTGCTGTGTCGGTCTATCCAGTGGCAGCTATGTTAGGAGTGAACTAGACTGGAGGCTGGAGTGAACGAATTGGGATTTTTCCTGCCGTTGATTGATATGGATGGCGCTCGTTTGGGCCGCGAGCCTGCTATAGGGCCTGCCTTGCACTTACATTATTGGCCCATCCAAATTGAAACATTTTTCTTCATTTTTTACATTGCCTGCTTGTGCGTTGGGCCAAACAAAACTACCCTGGGCCAACCGGGACGACTCAAACTAGCTGCACACTTTCCATCCACCCGAGGCGGCCGCCCATACCAGCCCCTATGGTGGCGTCGCCCCTTGTTGTGTGTATGATTGGGGTAGTGAAAAATATTCCAGTGGCGCTTTTGATTTACCCACAGAATGGTTGAATTGCTTGTTTCTATGAACTGAGTTTGCTAATAATGTGAAGGATGCCAGTCTTTTCATCATATTGTAGATTGCTTAGATCTTGATATGCCAAATGTAATCGCATGAAATATACAGTAAAGGCCAGTGTGATGTGTGTGGCTGCAACTAGTCCGACTACACGTCCTCATATAACATACCAGGGATGCACCATCTTACCAGATTAACCATTTGACTTACCAATGCAGTGTGGGAAGAAATAAGTATTGGGACTACGTATCCAAGCAATTGATGTCGTGGACTCCTTTGTAGAACCTTCTAAGAGAAAAAGAAGTTGCAGTGTGCCTGACAAAGAATTATCATAAGTTAAGTTATCGGCTTCTTAGAATTTTAGTTAGCCACTTATTGCAAAATTGTTCAATTACGTTTCTTGGTTTAATTTAGTTTGCTACTGATTACATAATGCCATAACTTGTTAATCCTATTATAGAATGCGCCTATCTATGTGTTTGATACTTACTGTTAAGAATTACCTGTTTGCCTGAACTTAAATAGCTACTTAAGCACATAGATAGCTGGTCATATGTACTTCTAGGGTGCAGCAGAATTCACGTGTAATTTATGTTCTGATACCCTGTTTGTTTAAATGGTTTGCTGTTATCACTTGTGGCACTAGTAATGCTTGCATGTTCATAGATAGACAACTGTCATGTTTATATGAGGGACACCGTCTTTTTAACTTATATATGTGTTTGAATCATTTTGCTTACATCAAAGAAATTTACAGATGTCTATGTTGCTGGTAAACGGTACCGACTTGTTACTTTAATACGTTGCCAAGAACTTGTTAGTTTTACTAGTTCATGTGTAATTAAATACGTTGCCAAAACTGGTTAGTTTTACTAGTTTGATGTTAGTTTCTTAAGGCTCTTGCAAAACTTTATTTATTTATTGCTAACATTCAAGTTTGCAGGATCCAACTGAAACTCCGTTGGCACAACAGGTATGTTTTCAGAAACTTCCTTGTTTACCTGGTTTGCTGCTGTAACTTGTTGTTGTAATCATCTTACAACTTCAAGTTTTCAGGATCGAATCGGAAGTCCAATTGCACAGCAGGTACATTTTCAAAAATATATTTGTGCAACAGGTTTGCTGCTGTAACTTGTTGCTCTAATCAAGTTACTGACTACTCAACTTTTTAGGATCCAAGAGAAACTCCAATGCCACAACAGGTTCCTTTCGCAAAACTTGTTTGTTTAACTGCTTTGCTGCCGCAACCAGTTGCTCTAATCACGTTACATGCTACTCAACTTTTCAGGATCCAAGAGAAACTCCAATGTTTGTTTAACTGCTTTGCTGCTGCAACAACTGGTTGCGATGATGTTAATAACTACTTTTCAGCATCCAATTGAAACTCTTTAATTCCTTGTTTGTTTAACTAGTTTGCTGTTATAACTCCTAGTTGAGATGTTTTGCTAACTTCAACTTTTCAGAATCCAATCAGAACTTTAAGAGCGAGGTCCCCATGGACGTTGTATCATCCCACAACAGTGGCACCAGCCCAATCGTGCATCATGAATTGACAACTGCTGATGCTCTAGAGGCTAAACTAGTGGTAGAAAGAGATTTTGCTTCTGCACTTAGAGATGAAGTTGACATGTTGAGGAAGCAAACAGCACAATCACAAGCAGTACTCAAGACAACCATTAAATATTTTGTGGATTTCAAAACGAAGCAAGCTGAGACTGACCGCATTGTTAAGGTCCTGAAGGAAAAAAGGAAATTAAATTCCCACTTGGTAAATCATAGGTGAAATGTTCTTTCCATCATTGAATAACCTTTGTGTTGTTTGTTCATGTAATCAATCAAACCATTTGTTTTAGAGATCATGTAATAATTGTTTTTTGGTTTTTGGTTTGTAATTTTATTTGAGCACAAGTCTGTATTAACTGATAAGACTCGAAGACATTTCATTTCAATTGCTGTGCCAGACCTACAAATATGCCAATCGGGCTGAATGTGCGTTCAGCAATAATAGTAGTATAGATGGACCACAAGTGGCACGCATCGGAAAGGGCCAAGATGTTGTAGTAGCTTCGCTAAAAAAAGGATGTTGTTCTAGCAAAAAAATTACAGCGGCCTGGCTTATGTATGTTAGTTGATATTATTGATCCATATACTCTATAAGTGTTTATATGTCTGTTATTTATGTACATTCTTGGTTGATTGACTCGGTATTTGAATCTTGATACATCACTTGTGTACATATCTAAATGGGGGTACACATTATGCTACATGAGTTGGACATAAAGTGTTCCAAATATTCGAATTCACCTTAAACTGGATTCTAGCTTCTGAATTTGAGTATCGGCATTAGTAAATCATATTCATATATGACAGTGGAATACATCTTTGTCATTCTTTTGAAGATATAAAAAACACATGAAATGATTTATAAATATTCGTATAGGAATACAAAATGGATTCGAATTTAGTTGCCAGGGTAAATGTGGATGCTTATTGTCCCAAAATTCGAAAGAAGCGGCAAAATCTCCACTCCAATGTCGGCTGCCCGCAACCAAGTGTTTGGGAGATGGAAATTACTGTCTACCCATTACACGGACAATCCATCGGCCCGATTTCCACTTCTTTCAATAGGGGTAGGTTAGTAACTTCAATTAGACATGACACGACCGCCTCTGAGCCCATTACGACATGGTGGGTGCCAAACATGGGTGGCAAAACACATTTGATTCAAGCTCGTCCGAAAGACCTCTGTTTCTCCCTCCATTTCCCCATTCATACACGGTGGGCAGAAAAACAAACTCGACTCGGCTGAAATCGATGTAGGCAAATATTTTCAATACGGGCAGGTTTGTAACTTCACTCAGACGTGACACAACCGCCATACATGTTAGCCCCGTTCATACGCTGTGGGCGCCAACCATGGGCGCCAAAACACCCTCTCCTCGCCCGAAATCACTCTGGGCAAATATTGGCGAGATGCGAGATTACCGTCCTATCCCCAACCGACGAGACGTCCAAATTTTAAACGGGACCTAAGTTTGTAACTTTCCCATATTTCAAACAAGTGTGTCCCAAAAACATGGTTCCTCGGACCTCTCCCTCCATTTCCCCATTCATACACCGTCCGTGCTAGAACACCATCCCCACACCAGCCTCCTCCGTCTGCCCCCCATCCATCACCGTCATCCTCCAACCCATCCATCGCCACCGTCCTCCACCATGCCGGAGCACCTACCAAGACCGTGTCGTCCACTGCTAGAGATGGACATTTCTCATCCATGGCGACGGACCAAGAGCCTTGCATCACATCCTATCGCTTCATCGGCATCGTCGTCCTCTTTGCCGGGGCCTCTCACATGACCTTCTCTTCCACCGCACTGGGAATTATCCCCCGATGCACCCGTCTACCATTGCAGATCTACTTCAACGCCATCGACAACCATCGCACCCCCGATGCCTACACGGCGCCACAAGACAGGTGGTACTTCATATCTCCTCAACCTTTTGATCTCAACCAGAAAATAGATCATAACTTGGTTACTCTACTTTCTTTTCAGCTCTTAGAATTTAGTTCTTAGTTCAAAGCAAACAATGGATGCTAAACATCATTTCTCTAGTTTGTAGCTTTAAATCTGCCATGGCACAGTCATAATACGGTTTAATTGATCATTCTTAGGGTTTAATTGATCATGTTGGTTCCGTGGTGGTTTCTTTAAGAGAAATCAGAGGGGAAACCCTCTTTTGCTCAAAAAATTCTTAGGGTTTGCCCCTTTTATGATCACCATACAATCAGAATACGTGCTTCTTGTCATAATAGCACTGCTCCACCCATCAAGCTAAACAAGCTTAGTTGTTCAAATATGAATATGATATTACTAAAATAGAGTCGTTTAATTGGTCAAATGCATGTTCGCCGCTCAGGTGTGTATCTCCAGAGGGTGGCCACGGTGGGCCAGCCCACCCTGGGATTTTGGATTGTCCCAGGCCCCGATTCCCCTCTGTTCTTCTACGCGCTTCCGATCTCTACTGGCCCCCAGCTGCCTGCCTCGCTAGTGACTTGCCGTCCCCGCACGGCATGACTCTAGGAGGAGACGCTGGACTAGCAGGAGGTCAGGAGCCGCTCGGCCTACAGCGTCACCACTGCCCTGGCGCGCCGCCATGCCTACCTTCCCAGTCCGTTCATGGCTCAGGCATGCAGCACCCACTAAGCCAACCCGATTTATCCTGAGATACGTCCTCAACACTCAGCACTTCAGCAGCCACTCCTCATCACCCATTTTATAATTGATCCATTACTCATTAGGCAGGACTGTCATTAGAGTTTGTTGTGTGCTGAGTGCTACCTACACTTAATGGTTCAGATGTATTTCAGTAATCTTTAGTACCTGTAAAGTTCACAGGGTTTCAAAATTCTGTCCCTAGGAACTGACACTAGTCATTTTGGATTGTTGGTCGTAGTGACATTGACCTAGATTACTACTGCAGGCCAGGTTTGTTGACAATTATACTTGTCTTTCTTACTCATTCGATATGATATCCAATTATTCACATCGATTAGTTGCAAACTGTAAGTGCTAAGACAAACTTCTTGATTCATATTGTGGACGGTCTCTTACTACAGTTACAATTCTGCATACTTGTCCTAGTGAGCTCACAAGTAAATGATTGATTCACTACATCTATGCTTGCCTTCTCATATTTCTTTTCAATATTCTTTTAGGGTGGAGCACCCTGTTTCAAAATACTGGAACCGTAGACATGAGTGAATAGTATTTCTCTATGTGATCTCTTCGATCATGTGTGGGTGACGAACACTACATTGTATAGAAAGAAAGTTTCATTTCCAGCTTCTACATAGACTATGATCTTTTACATGGAATATAATCTGTCTACTTGCTTTGTGTCACACTACCAACACTCCACCCTTGATGCTAAACATTATGCCACTCATAATTCCTTGGTTTATTTGTTCAAATACGAATTTGATATGATTCTAATGTTCCTACTTCAGTTTTGAAATGTGTGTCTACCATTCATAGAGACATAAGAGGTTTGTATTTATGGGTATGGTCTGGTCAGCACGGTTGGGGTGTGAACTTTGCATATGCAGGGGTTTATAGGGAGACACTCTTTGAGTTGAATCCGCAATGCATTCCATAGATAATCTTACTACTTTTTATGTTTTCATGAATCTCAGATTCTGAACAACATCACAATGATTATGAGCTTGCGCGCATGAAAAGAATAAAGCAGAACAATGCCATGGCTGTCAAACTTGGCATTAAGGGACTGAAATCAGGTCTGGATGCAATGCAATGCAAACGCTCTCCACCTATAGATTCATGCTCAGAATATGATCCTAAGAGTGATTATGAGCTAGAGGGAGACCTAAGTCAATGTAGCTCCCTAGTGGAGGAATCAGAGGCCGATGCCCTATCTTATTCACCCATCAAAGTGCTTCCTCTAACTTTCCACGATTATATTGGTCGCACATATCTTGCAACTGATGCTTTGCATTGCTTCTACTTTGTTGCACTACCATTAGCTTAGTTTACACATCGTATATGTGAATACGCCCTGCCTATCCATTTTTAGTACATATTCCATCTGTCATCATACCATATTTATCCATTCAAATGTTGTTCTTGTGTATCAGACGTTCAAAAGGAAGAGGGCGATTGTGTAACATCCCAAATTTTCAATTTGGAATGTTATACATTAGATCATCATTTCATAGCATATTTTATTGCTTTTGGTGGATCCTAGAAATTCTACGCAACTCAAGGACCCTCAGAGAGAGTTGAGGATTTCGTTATTTTCATATTTGAGTTTTCTCAAATTTTGGAAATAGGATCATTTGATTTTATTTATTTTATGTTCAATTATTTCTATTATCAAAATATGAGAGAGGGAATAAAATGACTTTCCCAAAAATAAAGAAATATTGAGGATTTAATAAAAAAAATCAAATAAGTTTTTATTTTGGTTTTATTTGCTATTTTATTTGAATTTAGGAAAAGTTGCACGTTTTCAAAACTACATTTTAGGGCCAAAAAAATGTTCATCCTATTCTTAATATTTTATTTAGACGAAGAAAATTTGTTTTGGCATTTTTAGATTTTTATTTATTTTTTCTAGATTTTTTTAGGCGCAGCGAAATTGTTTAAAAAAAGAGAGACCCGCGCCCGACTGGGCCAAGGGCCCAGCTGAGCCAGGCCGGCCCAGCCGCCGCCGCATTCCCCGCCGAACTCGGGAGGAGTCCGAGCCAGAGCCGCCTCGCCGCCGCCGACCCCCTCCCCAAGTCAACCCCCCCTCCTTTAAATAGCCACCCCGGGGCCCCCCCTTGAGCCGCCGCCGCATGCCGCCGCCGCCCCGCATAGCCGCCGACCCGCCGAAGCCCTGCTGGACCGAGCTGAGGTAGCCGCCCGCCGCCCGGATTTCTGAGAAAAACCGGTCCGTTTTTTTAGAAAACTGTAGTTTTCGTTTTTTAAATAAATAGATCGTTTTTTTCGGATTTTTATTTAGCGAGCGCCCGCTCGTCCATTCGTTTTAACGAACGCGTTTTCGTTTAGTTTCTATTAATGAACGTTCGTTCGTTAACCTATTCGTCGTTTTTCTTTTTCTCGGATTAAATCCGCGGTTTTTTCGATCGCGACCTCTGATCCGATGTTCGTTCAAGTTTAACTTTTCGCTCGTTTATCGGAGTCAGGCGATTCAAGCGCCTGGAGTTTCGCCTCGAAACCCTCTTTCCGTTTAACCAACTCAAATAAGTTTTTGCCACAGTAAAAATTGCCCTAGATCCAGAATAGTAAACAAAGCTTGTTTCTTTTGCCGTTTGCCTTTTGTTGCTTCGTTCGTTTTGGTTCTTTTTGTCAACCGGAGTTCTTAAGTTGAACTTTCTGGTTAGATCTTTAGTTTGAGTTTTACATGTGCATTAGTTGAGTACTTATTGTATGCTTGTTTGTTTGCGATAGAGTACCCGGAGTGCGCCGCTTGCTACTTCGAATCCCTAGGTTTCACGGATCATCAGCAAGGCAAGTAACACTTTGATCATACCTCCTACTACCTAGTTTTATTGCATTAGACCAATACTCACACATTGCATGATTAGGATCTAATTAAATTGTGGGTTTGGGAAGTATTTGAGGTAGAACCTATTACTTGTTTATTATCAAACCTTTGGGAGTTACTCTTACATTTGCTTATTATGCCATGCTATGCTAGTAGACGTGGATTGGGTGAGTGTATCCATGACAGATGTGAGATTGTTAATTAATGGTTTATTTAAGGTGGCAACCTAAACACACATCTGGGTGGATTGAGGCACCTGGGTTTTCCAGCGATTGCCTATTTTCTTTTGGCCGCCACCCAGGCTCAAAGGGATCATGAGATTATACATGCTAGAAACTTCCGTGTGCAGCCACAAGCTACTATGGGCTCTAGCATAGTTGACTAAGTTGTGCGAACTCTTACAGTGGTAGGCTAGAAGATGTAGGGGATGTAGGTTGGTACGGTCTACCCGTTCGTAAGTTGCTAGCGCTTTTCAAATACTATGTCCCGGTCATACGTTTCTAAAACACCATGTAGTGCGAGAAGTCCAACGGAGGAGATCGCGTCTTGTGGGGAAAAGTGTGCAAACCTCTGCAGAGTGTATAAACTAATCATGGTTAGCCGTGTCCCTGGTTATGGACATCTTGAGTATCTAGTACCTGGATTATCATGTGAATCTCATCATGTTACTCTAATTAATTTTTGTTGGGTTTTTAATGATGATGCTTAATTGGGATTGAGAATGCTATCAACCATTCTCAATGTTTAACAACTACCATGATAGTTAAACAAAATTTATTCCTTTGCAGTAGGGAAAAATTGGCTTTACGCAAAAACTATAACCGTAGAGCTTTCCACCAGCCAAATATGCATATAGAATAGCTTATTTCATTCCATCATTCTCTATGTGTTACATTGCCAGCATATTCCATATGCTGACCCATTTCGGGATGCAACGTTAATGTTGCAGACTTTTCAGACGATGATTAAGGTGCCTTTAGGTCGTGGTTCTATACTCAGTGATGCCGCTGGAGTTGATGGACTCACTTATCTTCAAAGCCTTCCACTGTTATCGTTATTAGATGGCCTTAAGCCATATTTATTGTAATAAGTTCTCTTTTGAGACACTCGATGTAATAAGTGTGTGATTGCTACTCTGTTATAAATCCTTCAAGTACTGTGTGGTGTCAGCATTACTGATCCAGGGATGACACCGGAGCATAGAGATTGGACCATTTGAGGTCTGGTCGCTACAAGATGGTATCAGAGCACACGTTGACTGTAGGACACGACCACTAAGCTAAAGCCCTAGATCACGACTTACTCTTCTCATTATGACCTCTCATCTTTTCTACTCTTTTTGGATGGCGGATGCAAGGAACAAGTTCACACAACCGGATGAAGATACACCCTTCGGACGTCACTTGAAGGAAGTCACTAGATACCTGAACATTGGAGTACCAAGCTTCACCGGAACCTACAACGCCACACTACCTGAAGAAGAGCACTGGATGATTCAAGTTCAAGTTCCAGGAAGGACGTTCATGCCAGTCACTGAGCCCATAGAGTTTTCTTTTGATGCACCAACATGGAGTCTAGGAAAGAGCATGGCAGCTCACATCGCCATGGGACGTATTGGAGAAGTTTACCGCAATGATCTCAAGGATACTATCTACCAGATTTGTGGCGCCGAGATGAGAACTGGGAGATGATCAGCACCAAGAAGGATAGATCAATTGCAGCTTTTATCCAGGAGTTAACCCAACACATTCAACGTCAGGAGAACCAGATGTGCGCAGACATGATACATCTGAAGAAGGTTAGGACATGAATCAAGGAACTAGAGGAAGAACTCAAGGCTACACGTGAAGATTATGAAGAGGAAATCAAAGTATTAGTGGAAAAGAATGACGATCTGATCAAGAAGATTGGAATATTCATGGGAGACCCTACACCAGTAGAAGAAGACGAAGAACCCAAGGAGATTCGCCCGGAGGACTACATCATCATTGATGACACCGACTCGGATCCAGATGATAGCAATGATGACTATGTTGATGAAGCTGGAGCAGATATCATGGAGTCTGAAACCGAAGAATATTTCTAGTAGACCACCCCATCAGTAGTAGTAGTCCACCATGTAAATATAGTAGATCGAGCACTTTTGCGATAGTTAGATCGATTGTAATCCCTTGTTCGATTGATTGAATGAAGTGAATTGTTTGCTTTTGCCTCATGTGCATATGGGTAGTGTTTTCTCTCTAGACCCCTCTCTATTCTTAAATCTCATCTTTTCTAAAACCTCAGATGCCTCCGAGACGTGACCCCGGATTTACCTTCCCACCGGAGCTCACCCAGTTGATCCAGCAGCAGAACACATTGATGTAGTTGCTAGTCCAGAATTAGAATCAGGGGAACAACAACAACAACCCACCACCACCACCACCTGTTGATCACCTAGCTCGTTTTCTTAGACTGAATCCACTGGTGTTTTCCAGTAGCACCGAGCCGATAGTAGCAGATGATTGGCTCCGCAAGACAGCAAGAGAGTTGACCACGGCAGGATGCATAGATGCGGAAAAGGTGAAGTTTGCCACACATCAGCTGGAAGGACCCATAGCATCATGGTGGGAGAATTTCACAGCCACTTTCCCTGTCGACGCTGTCACGTGGGACCAGTTTCAGCAGGCTTTTCGTACTGCCCATGTTTTAGCTGGAGCTATGTCCATGAAGAAGCGAGAGTTCTGCAACTTGCGCCAAGGAGGACGGACAGTTGTCCAGTATGTGGAGGACTTTAGTAAGCTAGCACGTTATGCCCCAGATGACATCGCTACGGATGTAGCTAAGCAGGAGAAGTTACTGGAACGATTGAATGATGAGTTGAGCATGTAGTTGATGGTAGCAATCTTCAACAACTACCAGGAGTTGGTAGATCGTGCTCTCATGATTGAAGGGAAGCAGCAGCAAATTGAGAACCGCAAGAGGAAGTATGGACAAGGGAAGTACAATTTTGGAGCTCAACAGAAGCCACGTTTTACCCCTAGACCGGGAGGACATTTCCAGCATACCCATGGAGGAGGTAGCTCGCACAATCACAATGGCCCCAAGAATGGTAATGGGAATGGAGGAGGCAACGGCCAGAACTGCACCAACCCATTAACCCCAGCCAAGAAAGACCTGAGCCAAGTCACTTGCTTTAAGTGCCAGAAGACCGGACATTATGCCAACGAATGTCCTGAATCCTAGAATGGAAATGGCAATGGAAGCTCTGGGAAGAAGTCGAACCCTTTCAGCAGGGGACAGGTGAACCACGTTAACATGGAGGAGGTTGAAGAGCAGCCGGATGCAGTAATCGGTAAGTTTTTGGTTAAGTCATTTACTGCACTCGTTCTTTTTGATACTAGTGTATCGCATTCATACATATCAAGGGGATTTGTGGATAAGTATAAACTGCCAACCCAAGCCCTTAGGTCACCCATGTTAGTAACCTCGCCTAGAGCAGAGTATATGGCCAGACTATGGTGTGATCGGTTACCATTAAGGATTGGTAACTACGTATTTCCCTCAGACCTAATAGTGTTGGAATCTCAAGGATTGGATGTGATATTAGGCATGGATTGGTTTTCAAAGTATGTAGGGAATATTGAATGTGCCAGAAAGTCAAATTTTCTCACCACCCCAGAAGGAAGAAGGATCAAGTATATATCACGGCATGTGCCAAAGAGGACTCAAGTAAATTGTTTAACAGGAGTTGTGTAGGAGGAAGTACCAATAGTGAAGGATTTCCCTGATGTATTTCCAGAGGAGTTGCCAAGCATGCCACCGGATAGAGATATTGAGTTTTTGATTGAGCTTTTTCCAGGCACAGGGCCAATATCAAAGAGACCATATAGGATGCCCGCAAAGGATTTGGTGGAGATTAAGAAGCAGATTAAGGAGTTAATGGATAAAGGTTATATTCTCCCAAGTTCTTCACCCTGGGGATCACCAGTACTTCTAGTGGAAAAGAAGGATGGATCGTTAAGGATGGTTGTTGATTATCGAGGATTGAATGAAGTAACCATCAAGAACAAGTACCCACTACCGCTGATCAATGATCTGTTTGATCGATTGCAAGGAGCTAATGTATTTTCCAAGATCGATCTGCGATCAGGATACCACCAGTTGAAGACTCGAGAACAAGATATACCTAAGACGTCTTTTACCACCAGGTATGGGCTGTACGAGTATACCGTTATGTCATTTGGTCTGACTAACACACCTGCATATTTCATGAACATGATGAACAAGGTGTTTATGGAGTTTCTGGATAAGTTCGTTGTAGTGTTCATTGATGATATCCTGGTTTACTCAAAGAACGAAGAGGGGCATAAGGAGCATTTGTGTTTGGTACTTGGAAAGCTCAGAGAACATCAATTATATGCCAAGTTTAGCGAATGTGAGTTTTCGTTGAAGGAAGTTGGATTTCTCGGACACGTTATATCGGGAGAAGGTATAGCAGTAGATCCCACTAAAGTTGATACCGTGACCAATTGGGAAGCCCCAACAACAGTTGGAGAGATCCAGAGTTTTCTTGGACTCGCAGGATACTACTTGAGATTCATTGAGAATTTCTCAAAGATTGCGAAGCCTATGACGGAGTTGTTGAAAAAGGATACCAAGTTCATATGGACTAAGGAATGTGAGGCCAGTTTCCAGGAGTTGAAGAAACGGTTGGTTACATCACCTGTGTTGATTTTGCCAGATCAGGCCAAGGATTATGAGGTGTATTGCGACGCTTCTCGTCGAGGACTTGGAGCAGTGCTTATGCAGGAAGGAAGAATGTTTCCTATGCCTCACGACAGCTTAAGCCTCATGAGTTGAATTATGCTACGCATGATTTGGAGTTAGCAGCAGTAGTGCATGCATTGAAAACTTGGAGATATTTTCTCATTGGAAACCATTGTGAGGTGTACACGGATCACAAGAGTTTGAAGTATATTTTCACGCAGAAAGAGTTGAATCTCAGGCAAAGAAGATGGTTGGAACTCATCAAGGATTATGATATGAGATTACATTATCACCCCGGAAAGGCTAATGTAGTAGCTGACGTGTTGAGCCGTAAAAGCCATGTCAACACCTTAATGACGGGAGATTTACCAAGGGAGTTAGCTGAAAATCTTCGTGAGCTACGTTTGGAGATAGTTCCGAGAGGCTATGTAGCAGCATTGGAGATTCAGTCTACCTTGATGGATAAGATCAGAGAAGCTCAAAGGACTGACAAGGAGATTGCCTCTATTAAGGAGAAATGAGCAAAGGAAAAGTAAGGGATTTCGTGAGGATGAGCATGATACTCTATGGCTTGAAGACCGTGTTTATGTGCCTAATGATTCGGAGATTAGGAAGTTAATTCTGTAAGAGGCACATGATTCACCATATTCGATTCACCCAGGAAATACCAAGATGTATTTGGATTTGAATGATACTTTCTGGTGGACCGGAATGAAGAAGGATATTGCAGAGTATGTAGCAGTTTGTGATGTATGTCAGAGAGTAAAGGCAGAGCATCAGAAGCCAACAGGGTTGCTACAGCTATTGCCGATACCCGAATGGAAGTGGGATAAGTTAGGCATGGATTTTATTATGGGTACCTAGAACTCATTCAGGCTATGACTCAATATGGGTTGTAGTCGACCGTTTGACAAAAGGTATCCCATTTCATTCCAGTGAAGACTACCTATAGCAGTGCAAAGTTGGCATAAATATACATGACCAGGATCGTATGTCTGCATGGAGTTCCAAAGAGCATTGTATCAGATAGAGGAACCCAATTTACCTCAAAGTTCTGGAATCAGTTGCATGAAACTTTGGGTACCAGACTAGAGTTTAGTACAGCTTTCCATCCGCAGACAGATGGACAGACTGAGAGAGTCAATCAGATTTTGGAGGATATGTTAAGAGCTTGTGCGCTAGATTACGGATCTAGTTGGGACGAGAATTTGCCATATGCAGATTTCTCTTACAACAACAGTTATCAATCCAGTTTGAAGATGACCCCTTTCGAAGCCTTGTACGGAAGGAGGTGCGGGACCCCATTATCTTGGGATGAAGTTGGAGACCGTCAGTTGTTTGGACCGGATCTGATTAAGGAGTCTGAACAGAAAGTGAAATTGATTTGCGATAGGCTCAAGGTAGCCCAGTCCAGGCAGAAGAGCTACGCAGATTCTAAACGCAAGGAGACAGTTTACGAAGTCGGAGATAGAGCTTATCTTCGAGTATCCCACTTCGAGGGATTAAGCGCTTTGGAGTTAAGGGGAAAGTTAGCACCATGATTTGTAGGACCATATCGAGTTTTGGAGCGTATGGGAGAAGTGGCCTACAAGTTGGAATTGCCAGAAGGATTGGTCCGGAGTGCAGATGTGTTTCCACATTTCTCAGTTGAAGAAGTGTCACTCCGGAGATGGCTGACGTACCTTTGAGGACACAGTGCCATTAGAAGCAATTTCAGTTGGATAACAATTTGACCTATAGGAGAAACAGTCAAGATTCTTGAGTTTGCAGCCGAGTTACCTCGCAGCAAGGTTATCAAGTTTTATAAAGTTCAGTGGAGCCACCACCGAGGATGAAGCCACTTGGGAGCGAGAGGAAGATTGCTCAAAGACCACCCTCACCTATTTTCTAGCCACCCGAATCTCGAGGGCGAGATTCATCTTAAGGGGGGTTGGTTGTAACATCCCAAATTTTTCAATTTGGAATGTTATACATTAGATCATCATTGCATAGCATATTTTATTGCTTTTGGTGGATCCTAGAAATTCTACGCAACTCAAGGACCCTCGGAGAGAGTTGAGGATTTCGTTATTTTCATATTTGAGTTTTCTCAAATTTTGAAAATAGGATCATTTGATTTTATTTATTTTATCTTCAATTATTTCTATTATCAAAATACGCAACTCAATGACTTTCCCAAAAATAAAGAAATATTGAGGATTTAATAAAAAATCAAATAAGTTTTTATTTTGGTTTTATTTGCTATTTTATTTGAATTTAGGAAAAATTGCACGTTTTCAAAACTGCATTTTAGGGTCAAATAAATGTTCATCCTGTTCTAAATATTTTATTTAGACGAAGAAAATTGTTTTGGCATTTTTAGATTTTCATTTATTTTTCTAGATTTTTTTAGGCGCAGCGAAATTGTTTAAAAAAAAGAGACCCGCGCCCGACTGGGCCAAGGGCCTAGCCGAGCCAGGCCGGCCCAGCCGCCGCTGCCTTCCCTGCCGGACTCGGGAGGAGTCCGAGCCGGAGCCGCCTCGCCGCCGCTGACCCCCTCCCCAAGTCAACCCCCCCTCCTTTAAATAGCCACCCCGGGGCCCCCCTGGAGCCGTCGCCGCCACGCGCCGCTGTTGCCGCCGCCCCGCTGCCCTGCATAGCTGCCGACCCACCGGAGCCCCGCCGGACTGAGCCGAGGTAGCCGCCCGCCGCCCGATTTTCTGAGAAAAACCGATCCGTTTTTTTAGAAAACCCTAGTTTTCATTTTTTTAAATGAATTGATCGGTTTTTTCGGTTTATTTATTTAGCGAGCGCCCGCTCGTCTGTTCGTTTTAACGAACGCGTTTTTCGTTTAGTTTCTGTTAACGAACATTCGTTCGTTAACCTGTTCGTCATTTTTCTTTTTGTCGGATTAAATCCGTGGTTTTTCCGATCGCGACTCTCATCCGATGTTCGTTCTAGTTTAACTTTTCGCTTGTTTATTAGAATCAGGCGATTCAAGTGCCTGGAGTTTCGTCTCGAAACCCTATTTCTGTTTAACCAACACAAATAAGTTTTTGCCACAGTAAAAATTGCCCTAGATCTAGAATAGTAACCAAAGCTTGTTTCTTTTGCCGTTTGCCTTTCGTTGCTTCGTTTGTTTTGGTTCTTTTTGTCAACTGGAGTTCTTAAGTTGAACTTTCTGGTTAGATCTTTAGTTTGAGTTTTACCTGTGCATTAGTTGAGTACTTACTGTATGCTTGTTTGTTTGCGATAGAGTACCCGAAGTGCGCCACTTGCTACTTCGAATCCCTAGATTTCACGGATCATCAGTAAGGCAAGTAACACTTTGATCATACCTCCTACTACCCAGTTTTATTGCATTAGACCAATCCTCACACATTGCATGATTAGGATCTAATTAAAATGTGGGTTTGGGAAGTAGTTGAGGTAGAACCTATTACCTGTTTATTATCAAACCTTTGGGAGTTTCTCTTATGTTTGCTTATTATGCCATGCTATGCTAGTAGCCGTGGATTGGGTGAGTGTATCCATGACAGATGTGAGATTGTTAATTAATGGTTTATTTAAGGTGGCAACCTAAACACACATCTGGGTGGATTGAGGCACCTGGGTATTCCAGCGTTTGCCTGTTTTCTTTTGGACCGCCACCCAGGCTCAAAGGGATCATGAGATTATTCATGCTAGAAACTTCCGTGTGCTGCCACAAGCTACTATGGGCTCTAGCATAGTTGACTAAGTCATGCGAACTCTTACAGTGGTAGACTAGCAGATGTAGGGGATGTAGGTTGGTACGGTCTACCCGTTCGTCAGGTGCTAGCGCTTCTGAAAGACTATGTCTCGGTCATCCGTTTCTCAAACACCATGTAGTGCGAGAAGACCAACGGAGGAGATCGGGTCTTGTGGGGAAAAGTGCGCAAACCTCTGCAGAATGTATAAACTGATCATGGTTAGCCGTGTCCCTGGTTATGGATATCTTGAGTATCTAGTACCTGGATTATCATGTGAATCTCATCATGTTACTCGAATTAATTTTTGTTGGGTTTTTAATGATGATGCTTAATTGGGATTGAGAATGCTGTCAACCATTCTCAATGTTTAACAACTACCATGATAGTTAAACTAAATTTATTTCTTTGCAGTAGGGAAAATTGGCTTTACGCAAAAACTGTAACCAAATAGCTTTCCACCAGCCAAATATGCATATAGAATAGCTTATTTCATTCCATCATTCTCTATGTGTTACATTGCCAGCATATTCCATGTGCTAACCTGTTTCGGGCTGCAACGTTAATGTTGCAGACTTTTTAGACGACAATTAAGGTGCCTTTAGGTCGTGATTCTATACTCAGTGATGCCGCTGGAGTTGATGGACTCACTTATCTTCCAAGCCTTCCGCTGTTATCGTTATTAGATGGCCTTAAGCCATATTTATTGTAATAAGTTCTCTTTTGAGACACCCGATGTAATAAGTGTGTGATTGCTACTCTGTTATAAATCCTTCAAGTACTGTGTGGTGTCAGCATTACTGATCCAGGGATGACACCGAAGCACAGAGATTGGACCGTTTGAGGTCTAGTCGCTACAGATTGCTTATCGCAGAGGAGCACAAGCAAAGTATTTGGAGAAGGTAGTGACACCTGATAAATCAAATAGCACATTAGGTGTAGTTGCAATATTACTTGACCCGCAAAACACCCCAACTCTAGCAGACTCTAGCCCTACTACACTGGTCATTTCTAATGCCCCTACTTAGCAGACCCCAACTGCAGCAAACAGTATGATGATACCAGTTGACATAGCACCAGCTCTACGACGCAAAACCCCCATTCTAGCAAAGAGTACACCAAATCCAGCTGCCAAATCCCTTTTCGAACTAGAAAGAGCCCCACATGCAGCAAATAGGACCCCTGTTCCATTTCTTCCCAGTTTAGAAGACGAAGCTTATATTGTTGTCAGGAACTTTGGGCGCATCTTTCCTTCATGGAAAGATTATATCGCAGACACATAACAATTTCCATTCTTCCTCCGCAACTTACGCGTAAGTAATGTACTAATGTTATTCATGGTAATTACTGCATATGTTTCTGCTGACAGAAGACACAAGATTTCATTCTTTTAAATAGGCGAGGACCAAACTGGATTGCCAAGACGAGCAAGGGTTGGTTGTGCTTTTCAACCACTCGTTAATGAAGTATCGTTCCTACCTGAGTCAAGCGCACTTCGATGGCAAGCCTCTAAACGAAATTTATGTAAATTCTCCGGTGCTACATTTATCCGACAATGACTGGAATAATCTTGTTAGACATTGGTCTCGTCTGCAGCGTAAGGTACTATCTATGATATCACATCACAATTTGAACTAAATTTATGCATTTGCCTTAACGTCTCACTTGTACGAAAACTGTTAGCATAAGAACATTCATTCTCAAGGGACCACAGAATCTCGCAACTATACTACACACTGCATTACTCTTGTGAGTACCTCTTGCCCTGTATGACCATACTTACTTTCATAGTTGTTTGATTATGTAGTATCAATGCACATGTTAGCCTCGTTATCGTCCATTTGGTGGACATTATAAGATTCGTATGGACTCTTACAAAAATTTAGAATCAACCCAATGCTTTTGAAGAGGTTTAGCTCTCGAGTCCTCTTATAAGGACTGAAGTCGTCTATCACTGTACTTACATTAACAGCTACTCCGTCTATCCCATAATATAAGAACATTTTGTACAGTACACCAGTGTTCAAAACACTCTTGTATTATGGGAAGAGGGATTGGTTCATTGTGTAGCATTTTGCATCTTATGTCCCTCGCCCACCATTTACTAAAAGATATCATATATATATTTAATCTTACCAAAAAGTTGAATACACAGACAATGCCAGTGGAGAAGTGTAGCCCATTGGTCTTGTCAGTACATTTTGTCCTGTAATGATTGTACTTCCAGGGATTGGTAGTTGATTATGTAGCATGAATCCGCATCTTATCTTCATTATCCTCTATCCCTTCCAGTATTATCATATCTATAATTACTCTCTACAAAATGTAGAGTACAGGCAATGCTTATGAAGAAGATTCTATGCTGAAATTCTTGAGTTATCCTTCCCTTAACATGGAGAAGGGCATTATAAAGCCAGTGTTAACTATTAATGTAAGTCGGTCCTTCTAAAGCCTTTATCACTACTAGAAAAAGGGCTATAGATGGGATTGACACTAATGGCGCACCAAACAAGCGGTGCGCCATTAGTATATACTAATGGCGCACCACCTTCTGATACGCCATTAGAGTTGAAACTACTAATGGCGCACCTGGCCCAGGGTGCGCCATTAGTATCAAATTTTTTTTAACTAGTGCACCTGTCCAAACATACTAATGGCGCATCCAGACACAGTGCGCCATTACTAGTTGTAACTAGTAATGGCGCACCTGCCGAAAAGTGCGCCACTAATGTTGTTTTTTTATTATATTTTTATTCCCTTTTTTGCAAAACTACTAATGGCGCACTGTTCCACCGTGCGCCATTACTAGTTTAAACTAGTAATGGCGCACTGTGGGATAGTGCGCCATTAGTATGTTTTTTTTGCAAAACTACTAATGGCGCACCACCAGAAGGTGCGCCATTAGTAACCTGGATTACTAATGGCGCATTTAGAGTTGGTGCGCCATTAGTAAGTGGGCAGCAACAAGATATTTTGGACAGCCTCTCCTACCCACACTCACTTTCTCCCCACTTCATTCTCTCCACCTCCTCCTTGTCTCGGGTGCCTCCTCTTTTTCACCTCATTTCCACCATAGATTCATTCAATTTAAGTGGTTAAATTACCTTGTTTTGATAGGTAAGTAAGGGGGGAAGCTATATTTATGTTGTTCTCCCTACAACAATGTGCACATGCACTTTTTATGGCCTAGCTAGATCTATGTATGTTCGTGGTGTTGCATATGTTTGTGGTGTTGCATATGTGTTTGTGTTTGGAGGTGTACCGGTATTTGAAATGCGATAGTTGCCAATATTTTGCCGGAATGTTGATTCATTTCCGTTTCGGCGAGAATTTTGGCATTAAGCATTCTTTTTGGTCCTATTTTTAGGGAAAGTCATGCCAAATTTTTTCTTGGTTCTAAAATATCGTTTTGCTCTACCCCGCAGGCGACCATGGTCCGCATGATGACCGAAGGCATCGTGAATAGGTTTTTGAGGTCCGCGAAGGCCGAGATGCTTCAAAAGAACGAGACGGAGATAAGATGTCCGTGTCGAAGATGCAAGCTGAAGAGCCTTATTGCGGACCCGGAATCCGGGCAGGTGCGGGACCACCTGCTCTTGCGTGGTTTCATGGATGGCTATCGGTGGCAAGGTGATGAAGATGACTACGAAGTCGTCCATGGGGGCCGGGCAAGAAATGAGGAAGGGCAGCAAGACAACCACCGCGGCTCGGGCGGGCGAGAAGACGAAGAATCCCCAGGAGATGATCACGACGGTGATGCTGTACACAGTCATCATGTAGAAGATGCAGGACATGATGATGAGGAAGATGCCGGAGCAGACGACGGGCATGATCATGAAGATGATGATGCCGGCGGAGCAGACGACGCTGGACCATCGATGGGCTGGGTGCAGGACCCTCATATTCAAGAGCTGCTTCTCAAGCAGACGGATAACGCAAGAGCTGCCGCCCGAGAGAAAGCCAAGATGGATCAACTTGAGTTAGACGCGGTTACTCCATTGTATGAAGGATGCAGGCCCGAGGATACCCGCCTGAAAGTAACGCTCATGGCTCTGGAGATGAAGGTAAAACACAAAATGACCGACGCATGCTTCGACGAGAACATGTCATTCTGGCACGAACGTCTTCCCAAGGGGAACAAGTGCCCGACCAGTTTGGAGGAGGCGAAGAAAATCGTGTGTCCTCTGGATTTACCGCACGTGAAATACCATGTGTGCATGAACAATTGCATCATTTATCGGGACGAGCACGCGGAGTCTACCATATGTCCGGTGTGCGGCGTCACTCGATACAAGAAGAGGAAGAAAGCTCCTCGAAAAGTGGTGTGGTACTTTCCGATCACTCCTCGTCTGCAGCGGTATTTCGCGGACCCTAAGGTAGCAAAGCTCCTGCGTTGGCACGCGGATAGGGAGGAGAAGAAGCGAGAAGATGACGCAAATGATCCGGAGATAGATAAAAAAGACAAGATGCTGAGTCACCCTAAGGATGCGAGCCAGTGGCAAGCGTTGAACTTCGAAGACCTAGAATTTGGGAACGATCCAAGGAACATCGTGCTGGGCGCGAGCACCGATGGAGTCAATCCGTTTGGCAGCCAGAGAAGCACACATAGCACCTGGCCTGTGTTTGTGTGGATGTACAACCTTCCCCCCTGGTTGTGCATGAAGAGGAAGTACATTCACATGAGTATGCTAATTGAAGGACCGAAACAACCAGGGAACGACATCAATCTGTATCTGGGGCTGCTGAAAGAGGAGCTTGACACGCTGTGGAAAACGCCAGCCAATACGTGGGACGCCGCAGAGAAAGAATATTTCCCTATGAGAGCCGCGCTGCTCACGACGGTGCACGACTATCTCGGTTACGGATATGTCGCGGGGCAGGTGGTCCACGGATTTTCTGGATGCGTCAGGTGCATGGATGACACAACGTATCGCCAGCTAGATAGAGATCCCGGGTCTTCGAAAACCGTGTTCATGGGACATCGAAGGTGGCTTCGCGACGATGACCCGTGGAGAAAACGCAAGGATCTATTCGATGGTGAAACCGAACCCCGAGGACGCCCGCGTACGAGGAGCGGCGAGGAAATAGACGAGCTGTTGAAAAATTGGAAAGACTGCCCACTGCCGGGAAAGAAGCAAAAGGCGCCAGAGCCGGGAAAGAAGCGAAAGGCGCCAGAGCCGCTGCTGAAGGTATGGAAAACGAGGTCTGTTTTCTGGGACTTGCCGTACTGGAAGATCCACCGTGTGCCTCACAGCCTTGATGTCATGCATATCACGAAGAACGTGTGCGAGAGTCTGCTTGGTACCCTGCTCAACATGCCAGAGAGGACCAAAGATGGGCCGAAAGCAAGGGCAGACTTGAAATCAATGGGCATCAGGCAGGAGCTTCACGCTATATATGATGATGATGATGATGATGATGATGAGGCGAAGCAGGACACGGAAAGTCGTCGCAAAGGCAAAAAGGCCAAGAAGACCGGAAATGACTACCCTCCCGCGTGCTTCACTCTAAGTCAGGAGGAGATCGAGCAGTTTTTCACCTGCCTCGTAGGAGTAAAACTTCCTTACGGTTACGCGGGGAAGATAAGCAGATACCTAGACCCAGCGAAGCAGAAGTTCAGCGGGATGAAGTCTCACGACTGTCACGTGCTGATGACGCAGATACTTCCAGTTGCAATCCGTGGGATCATGGACGCGCACGTCCGTGAAACCCTATTTGGCCTATGCAACTTTTTCGACGTCATCTCTCGGAAGTCTGTTGGCGTGAGGCAACTCAGAAGGCTACAGGAAGAGATCGTGGTGATACTATGCGAGCTTGAGATGTACTTCCCGCCCGCATTCTTCGACGTTATGGTGCATCTGCTGGTCCATATCGTGGACGATATCATCCAACTCGGGCCGACGTTCCTGCACAGCATGATGCCGTTCGAAAGGATGAATGGTGTCATCAAAGGATACGTTCGCAACATGTCACGTCCAGAGGGAAGCATAGCCAGGGGCTTTCTGACCGAAGAGTGCATCTCCTACTGCACGAATTATCTAGGCATCGAGAACCCCGTTGGTCTGCCCGTCAACAGGCACCTCGGCAGGCTCGCTGGATGGGGTCACCGTGAGGGTCGCCGCGAAATGCATGTCGACTTCGAGGGTCGACTCGCCGACTTTGAAAGAGCAAACCTAGTCGCGCTACAACACATAGACGTGGTCGATCCTTGGGTGGTAGAGCACAAAACCTTTATTAAGAAGACGTACAATGACCGAGGCCAACAGAGGACGGACGGAGATATACTCAAAGAGCACAACTCATGTTTCACGCGTTGGTTCAAGCAGAAGCTTCTGTCGTACCCTTTACATGAGGATTCTTCCGCGGAAGAACAACTCATATTCGCCTTGTCACAGGGCGCCGAGCACAACCTGATGACCTATGAGGCGTACGATATCAACGGCTACACATTCTACACCGAGGCCAAGGACATGAAGAGCGATGGTTATCAGAACTCCGGGGTAACGATGGAATCCTACACCGGTAACGACAAGGACAGATACTACGGAAGGATCGAGGAGATCTGGGAGCTGAGCTACGCTGGAGAGAAGGTCCCGATGTTCCGTGTCAGATGGGCGAAGAGCGTCCTAAAAGAAGACCGGTATTTCACCACCATGGTTATACCCGAAGCCAAATCCAAGACCGCGGGCGCAAACGTCACCGCGAAAAATGAGCCATGGGTACTGGCTTCCCAAGTGGACCAATGCTTCTTCATTACCGACCCGTCAAAGCCCAGTCGTGTTGTCGTGAGGAGAGGCAAAAGGAAGATCATCGGAATGGATGGAGTAGCCAATGAGCAAGACTTCGACAAGTATGGCGACCCGAGGATCGAACATGACGACGATGAAGTGCAGCATACACCACAAGAAGAAGCAGGACCACCCTACCTAAAGGACGTCCGTTCCACAGAAGAACTCCATTTGCGAAAAAGAAGGGCAAGAAGATTGTGAACAGATAGCTAGCTAAGATCGATTGTATTTAAATCGTAGCCTTCATTTCTCGATTGTATTTCATGGGAACTTTTTGAACTATCATGAATATTTTTAAATTTCATGGACACTCGATCTCGATCCCCCTCCATCTCGATCGCTATCCCACCTCGCCAGATCCGGTCCCCCTCGCCGCCGAGCACCCCCCGGTCCACCGGCCGCCGCCGCCGACCCCCCGCACCCTCGATTCCCCTACTCAACCGCCGCCGCCGACCCCCCGCACCCCTCCCCTACTCAACCGCCGCCGCCGACCCCCCGCACCCCGCGCACCCTCCCCTGCTCCACCGGCATTACTGTTTGATGATATTTTTTAAAAAATTATTACTGTCTTATAAAAAAATATTACTGTTACTGTCTTATAAAAAAATATTACTGTTATGATTTAAACAAGTTTAAAAAATTATTACTGTCTTATAAAAAAATACTAATGGCGCACCACGGTGAGGTGCACCATTAGTATGGATGTACTTATGGTGCACCGAGGGGTGGTGCACCATTAGTATTGTGCCCGATCCCCCCTTCCCTCTCCCCCTTCGCCCGATCCCCCTTCCCTCTCCCCCTCGCCAGTTCCCTCTCCCTCCCTCCACCGCGCCGCCGCCGCCGCTGCCCCGACCCACTGTGCCGGAGCCGCCCACGCGCCCCCGCCGCCTCCCTCTCCCCTTCCTCCCCCTCGTCGCCGGCGGCCCGGACGCCGCCCCGTCCACACCGCCCCGTCCACCTCGTCGGGCTCCTCCTCCCGCTCCCACCAGCAGCCGCCGCCGGAAGTTGTTGCCCTCCCACTGCCGCCGGACGCCGCCCCCTCCCCCGTTGTGCAGAGCATCTAGGCGAGACGCCGGCGCCCCCCTCTTCACCGCCCTCCTCGACGACGCCCCGCCTCTGCCTCCTCTTCCACGCCGGCCGCTGCCGACCTGCCGCTGCCTCGTCACCGGACGGTGAGCTCCTCTTCTACTCTCGTTTTTCTTCTACTCTCGTCATGAAACTGAGTTCCCCTATTATGTCTATCTTCAGAAGAGGCTCGTTTTTCTTCTGATATGCAGAGATTCATTGGTTTCTACGGTTTCAAAAAAATTATAGATGGTGATCCTCCTAGTTTTGTATCCTGATAAGCTTTGGTCATCCTCTTCATGTGAAGAGAACTAAATAATAATGCATTTGATTAAATCTGTGACAAATATGATATGGCTAGTCTGTTATACCTGCAGCAACCCTAGATGGATATGCATCTAGCCTTTTCCCTCATTATTCGGTCGTGCGTTGTCATGTGGCATGTTGGTCTCCATTTTGTTTTTTTATTTGTCGTGGATAAATTTTAGCTATATATCTGTAGCGCAAACTGAGTTGACAGCTGGCCGTCGGGTTTCTATGCTGCTGCTGCAAGTTTGTAGCCATGCTCAAACTGATGTCTTTTTTGTCTAGTTTGTGAAGAGGGGGGCATTGTTCACCGTAAATGATTTGTTTACTAGGTTCATTTTTGTGAATGTAACTATCTACTCCGTCCGTTCCATGACATGTCAGTTTTGTTCTGACTTCTGAGCCAAACCTTGTGAACTCTGACCAAAGTTTAGCGAGAAAATACCATACCAAATTAACATCAGCTGATAAATCTTCAACCGTGTTTCCCTAGTGTATGTACTCCCTACACAAGTCTCTAAAACGTCCTATATTAGTTTACCGAGGGAGTATTTATTTAGGTATTTTAGATGTTCATATCTTTTCAATACATCAAATCAACTGTAGCATCTAGACTGGGGATTTCCTGCAGCCTGAGCAAGAGCAGAGCCTTGACATTATGTCCAGAAAATTATCATGTTCATTTCTGTGCAAGTAATTATCATGTTCATTTCTGTGTAAGTGATGTTTGCCGTAAATGATGGCGTTGTCTACCTGTTTCATTTCTGTGAACCCGATCATCTAGTTCCTCATGTCTGAAATCAAGACGTGTTAGCTTTGTTCTAAGTCAGCTTCTGTAAAGTTTGACCAAGTTTATAGAAGAAGAAAAACATATCTCTGGTCTAACTCATGAAGTAAATCACGAAATACGTATTACACCTTAGATGGTCATTGCATCTAAACAGAGGCAACTCTGCATTGTTTCTGAATCACATTTCAGTAAAAAGTTAAATGGAATGTGGTAACAAATGCACCAAAAGATCAAGCAGGGTCACTGCTGTAGATTGCAGTGGCATGGATATTTACACCACATTGCTTGTTGACACTCAAACTACAATACATCAGGCCTTATTATAAGTAGCGAAACCATGGACTGAAGAGGCTCAGCCACATAGTGACCTGACTGAGTCATTCTAGTTTCTTGTATGTGTCCAGCCGGCTCAGAGCACCGTCTGGCAGAGCCTTCGTACTGTTGCTGATCACTTCCCTTGATTGTTTCAGCTCAGTCTTGCCTGCAATGAACCAATTCTCCTTTTATCCATTTGATTGGCTCCTATTATAATTGCAGAGGATAAGAAGAACTTGCTCTGTTCTTGCTTGTACACCAATCTCTGCTTCAACTGCTGCATTTACTTTCATGTAACAGTCTTGTACCCAATGCTTCAGTGGCAGTGCATCCTAAGCAATGGAGGCCTTTTTTCACATGCCAATGTATTTTCCATGTTGTGATGGAGGCCTTTTTTGCCTTGTCCACCCGAGAGGCCCTTGAGTTTGCTGGAATGTCGATTAACTTCCGTTCCGGCAAATTCGGGTACTCCATATGTCCTATTTTCAGCAAAGGTCATGCTGAAATTTTCCGTGAATTTTAGCATGACTTTGCTAAAAATAGGACATATGGGGTACTTGTGACTAATGCATGGGCCGGGGTATCTTAGTAGTTAATTAAGTAGGATCAAGTGCCCCGGCGTACTTGTGACTAATGCATGGCTTTTAGGGTGCCTCGGTGTCGATAAAAACCGAAATGATGAAAGCTTAGGCTTTTAGGGTGCCTCGGCGTCGAAAAACCCTCAATGATAAAAGCTTAGCTTTTAGGATGCCTCGGTGTCGACAAACCCTAAATGATGAGACCATGATCTTGTTCCTTGACAATAACCAACTTTTTGACCAAACTTTGTTCCTATTTATAGAGAAACATGGCCAACAACGATGAGGCCGGGGGTTCGGGCGGCAAGAAATTCTGGGAGCTGTCCCAGGAGATGGAGGAACAACCTCACTTGTATGAGGACGCCGCCTTCCCCACCGATCCTGAGACCACTGATGGTACCGCCGAGGATGACCCCACTGATGCCACCACTGATGGTGCCGCCGAGGATGCCACCACTGATGATGGCGGCGCACGCACAGATGGCAGCCAACCGAAGAGGCAACGGAAGGACCGGCGCCCGACCGTGCTCCGCACCCTCAAGGAGGAAGTTACTGAAGTGGACTCCGACGGGAATCCAACGGCGCCCGAACGAATAGTCAAGGGGTACTCGCTTCAGCTCGGGTGCATTCTCCGGAGCACCGTCTCGATCAACACCGAGAACCTGAGGCATCCTGACCGAGGGAATTTGCGCAACCTCCTCTTCACGAAGCTGCACGAACGATACAAGTTCCCCGCTGAATTTGAAAACACAAGCCTCAAAGGGAATAAAGTGAACAATGCTGCCCTCACGAAGATGAGCAAGGCCCTGTCTACTTGGAAAAGCAATGTGAAGAGAATGATCGAGAAAGGTGAGAGTTATGAGAAGATCAAGGAGAAAAATCCTTCGATCACCGAAGATGACTACAACGACTTCAAGATCAATTGCTCGAGCACCGCAAACTCCGAATCAAGTAAGTGGGGGAAAGAAATGCGGGAGCTGAACTTAGGGGAACACACACTCGGTCCCGGCGGTTACAGAGTGGCGGAGCCTATATGGGACAAGGAGGAGGCGGACCGTGCCGAGCAAGGCCTACCGCCCCTCTTCGATAAATACGGTGACAAGCAGACCAGGAACTTTGTCAGGGCCCGGTACAAGAAGGACCCGAAAACAAAGGAGCTTACCACGGATCCGAAGACCAGGGCGCTTGAGCTTGTTCTGGTAAGGAATACACCCCCGCGTAATTAGCTCCATATGGTTGCATTCTAATTAATGAAGCCAAATTTCTAAATGGTTCACATTCCTTCCGCAGGCGACTGAAAGCAGTAGCGCGGGGTCGACTAAGAGCAACCCTTGGGACACCACTCTAAATAGGGCGTTGAATGTAATGAAGAACAAGGATAAGCTCAGTAAGCCGACGTCAGCTGGTCGTGTGGCCGGCAAAGGCTTGTCGACAAAATGGTCGTCATACTATAACACTGGTGGGCGAAAGGAGAAAAAGACCAGCTCGGAAAGCCAGGCGCGCGAGGTTCAAGAACTCAGGGCACAGGTGGCGCGGATTCCGGAGATTGTCCAAGAGCAAGTGCAACAACAACTCGGAGCGACGATCACCGCCATTGTGCCTACCTTGATCCAGGGGATTAGTGCGTGGATTGCGGGCGGCCAACAGGGGCCGCCCCCGATTCCTAGCTTCACGGCCAGCAACTCGCAGAACGCGATGGCGGGGCCATTGGTGTCTCCGGCGGAGGCGGCATTGGTGTCTCCGACGCCGGCACGGGAGCTTAATGCACCCGGGTGTACGTCGGCCGGCACCTCTGCAGCAAGCGGCCCCTCCGTCAACTGCACGCCCGCCGTTGGCGGTGCCTCGACATTAGCCGAGCTCGACGCCATCATCACGGTAACTAATTAAGCCTCTCTCGGCCGAGGACTTCATCTCCTTGCCTTTGACTGGGCATCCCTGACGCCCTACATGTTTTCGCAGGGCGCCGCCGACGTTCCGTGCACTCTCCTGCACTTCGTGAACAACGAGTTGGTCGATGTCGCCAAGGGCAAAATCGTTCAACCGGGCAACCCCTTGTTCCACGGTACCCAGATGCCACCCAACTTGTTTAGGGTTCAACTGGTTCGGGTGCTGCCAGGCTGCGATGAGTTGTTACCTCCGATTCGACCCGTCGGGGCCGACGATGATGACGTGATGACCCTCAGCGCCTGCCTGAGCTGGCCCCTGCTTTGGCCGAAGAGCCAGATTCGTTTGGGGGCGGGGGACACCACCCCAAAGACAACACCGCCAGTCGTGCCGGCGCCAAGTCGGCCCCATGGCAAGACCGCCGCAACGGTGCCGGACATCCCTATGCCACTGGATCCAAACATGCATATGGCACAGGATCAGAACGACGACGACGACGATACATTTGCCAACGTCGATCAGTACTTTGCCGATCATGGGTACGGTGGCGACTTCATGGGGCCTCCTTCTCAAGAACCCAACCCAACAAAAGACGTGCGCGATCTAGCTGGTACCGCGGAGAAGCCAAGTTGCAACAGGCGTCGTCTGCAGTTCAGCTCTCAGGAGACGCCTCCAGCTGCCGACTTCACCGAGCCTCAGATAGGCGAGGTGCGAAATATGATCAGCCCCAACACACTCAAGAAGGCGGTCTGTGAGCAGAACTCGGTCCCATTACAGGAGAAGAAGAAGGCACGCAAAAGAAAGACTAACAAGGGTGCGGGCCAGCCGGCACCGAGTACGATCCGTGCTCAGGACGGGCCACCTTCACCTGAGGATATCTCGAGGAGGGTGCATGTGGCGGGTAGGCCGATGCTACCGAGAAATATGCTCGATGCTGCAACCGGTGCTATGCGGAGTCTGCATGACAGTGTTCTTTCTTTGGAGAAGCGGCGTCTCGGAGAGAAGGATGTGGCATACCCGGTTTTCGCGGCCAAGGTGCCAGAGGGCAAGGGCTTTGTGGATAACTCCATCGGGGGTACGATCGTCCTGCGGTTTGATGACATCCACGCTATGTTGAACCTTCATCCGCTGCACTACACCTTCGTTCGGCTATTTTCGCTGAGTATGGAGATGCGGATCATTCGCGACAAGACCCCGGACATCGTGATAGTCGACCCCTTCTACATGCGTGCCAAGATCTTGGGCAGCGCTGGGGACCGGCAAGTCGCGAGTTCTTACCTCGAAGGCGTCATTCTGGCAAACCAAGATAAGGATAACTTCCTCGTGCCTTACTTTCCCGAGTAAGTCCTCCCCTCAACCGCCCCGTAACATATGAATTCTTAGATTTCGATCGTTTTTCTTTTAACATTCCGTGTTTTCTGCAGTGACACACATTGCACGCTCATCCTCCTAAGCCCCAAATATTCCATGGCCACGTATTTCGACCCGGACCGTCAGTCGAACGTAGACTACACAAATGTCAAGAAGGTTCTTGATGATGTTCTCCCCGGCTACGTCAAATCTGGAGGCACCTTCACCAGGCCTATTCGTAAGTACGGCAAGCACGTGTTCTCCCACAATACGACGTTCTGCTGCGTCAAGCAGCCGCCTGGCGGTCAGAAGGGTGCCTACTACGCCATCCATCACATGCGGGCGATCGTACGGGACCATCATCAACTTCTGCTACCGAGTAGACTCAAAGATTGGGCCGCGAGCGTGTCGGCAATCCAGGACGCGGACATCAGACAAGAATTCTTTCGCATCCAGTCGGAGTTTGCGGAAATCATCCATCAAGATGTCCTTCGTACCTCGGGGCAGTTCTACCTCAGAAATCAACCGTCCAACAGTGACATCGACACAATCCTACAAATGCAGGCTGACAACGCCCGTTGTTTCATGACTCCCACGATAGACGGCGGCTTCATCCACGCTCCGGTCCCTTGAGTCGAGTCGAAAGCAGTGATGCTGTGTCTAGTTCTGAAACATCGATTGGCTCATGTTGTAATTAAACTTTAATGAACTTGTAGTATGTCTCTTTGGTTTCGAGAGTCGTTCAACTTAGATGTAATCGATGCTATTAATGTCTTGCTTTTCTCTTCCGATCGTTCTGTTGCATACTTATATATTGCTTATGTATTGTCTGTGAATTGGTACTAACGTTTCGTTTGGCTACTGCATAGCGATGCCGTGGTATGTCGTGTACAAGGGTAAGGTTCCCGGAGTCTACGACGACTGGGAGGAGTGTCGGAGACAGGTTCACCGATTCAGCGGTAACAGTTACAAAGGGTACGCCACTAGGGCCGAGGCCGAATCTAGATACGCCCGCTATCTAGCGGGAGAGGGGAGGGAGCGTTGGAGGAACCGGATGAAGACGAGTTTCATCGTGATGATGCTCATCGTGATGACCGCAGCTCTCTTCTATGTGATGGTAGTTTAGATGATCGATATCGACTTGTAATGTGAAGACAAACTCGCGGTCTCGAGACTTGTAATATAATGTTCTATCTTTGTTCGGTCTTTTCAATTCGGAGACTAATATGATGAATTGTATTCGGAGACTAAAATGATGAATTGTATTCAGAGACTAATCTTCTATTGTATTCGATGAATCTGTTGTTGATGTGTGCTGTCTATATTTTGTCCAATTATACATTTTGTAACCTGTGCAAAAAACAGAAAATTAAAAAATAAAAAAACCTAATATTCATACTAATGGCGCATCACATCACAGTGCGCCATTAGTATGCCAAAGGATACTAATGGCGCATCATTAAACAGTGTGCCATTGGTATGCCGAAGTTACTAATGGCGCATCCTGTTGTTGTGCGCCATTAGTATGCCAAAGCACCTGGGTATACATGGCCCCCTGGGAGGCATACTAATGGCGCACTGTTGTATATACTAATGGCGCATCTGAGGTGCGCCATTAGTATACCAGATACTAATGGCGCACCAGTGGTGCGCCATTAGTAAAATATACTAATGGCGTGGCACTAATGGCGCACCACTAATGCGCCATTAATGGCCAAATTAGGTGCGCCATTAGTAGGCCTTTTCCTAGTAGTGTATCCTCAACTGTTGTTTAATTTGCTCATACTCCCTATCATTTACTGCTGTTTAGTTTGCTGTTTCTATAAAAATGCATGTTCGCAAGAACCGTAAGTTCCAAGTTTTACTTGTAAAACCAAATTCCTTATTCATACCATGCACATTACTCAATACTCCCTATATGTATGCTTATTTTTGTGGACTATATCCAGTGTGTGGTGAAGCAGCCCACGTTTGCACCTTGTCATCTCCTATTTTATCTTACTAATGTGGCTGATGATATGAACAACATGCCATGCACATTAACCAAAATAGATACAATGATTGTCTTTGCCCTTTATCTATGCTTGTTATGTTGACATGGTAATCCAGTGGTGTGGTGAAGCTCCCCACATTATGAACAATGCCAGATTATGCTATTGATATTTTGAACTTACTCTTTATTTTCTAATTTGAAATTGGATAGAATTGACAGCACAGTTATCATCTTTGTTTATACACGTGGAAAACCTTTCATCTCTACTTGTTTCAGGGTGATATGACTGATGGTATGCACAAGTCTACTGAAGGCTGTGATACAAACCCTGTCAGCATTCTGGGAACGGGGGTCCCCAGACTTGCCTGCCTGCGGCCTGCGGCGTGGCTCAAGCGGGGGCCCAGTGTGGCCCATCTTCATCAGCTCAAGCTCAAGACCCTCGCGAGGGGCCAAGCCTCGCGGGGCGGACGACATGAAGCTTCCTCAGAGGCAGCCTCATCAGGCAGGCTCGCGAGGTGGCGGAGAGATCAAGGCAGGGGTACCTCGCGAGGAACCCATGATGCAAGCCATGAAGGTCGAGACCAGGCGGGCGCCGGCCTGCGCAGTGTCCTTGTTTCCTCTTTGGTGCAAAGGGGGCAAGCACAAGCCAAGGCATCAGGCAAAGGTTGCCATTCCGATGCAACAAGACCAAGACCAGCTGGTCGGCCGGACGGCGGTCACCGTGGAGCCCAAGATGGCGTAATCACCAGTGCTTTTGGAAGCCGAAGACCACCTTTGGTCAGGATAACTTGTACTATATGTTCCCCTTCAAAATGGCCAAGTGTTGGCGCCCTTCTCGCTCATTATTTGGGGAGAGGCCCAGGGCCTCTATAAGTAGAGCTAGCCACCACAGAGAAGGGAGAGAGACCTGGGAGAACCCTAGCAGAGATAGAGAGAGAAAGAGGCGACGGAACTCACCCTAGCAGTTCATCGCACCAGCTCAAGAACACCTCTCGCGGGGCTGTTCTTCCCTTGTACTATTCATCATCAGCCCCAGAGGCAATCCACCACACCACACACTGGAGTAGGGTATTACACCACAACGGTGGCCCAAACCAGTATAAACCTCGTGTCTCTTGTGTTGTTCATCATTTTCATCTTAGTTCGCACGAGAGGATCAGACGTAGATCTGTAGGGGAGAGATCTCCGCGCGCACCCCAGTGTTCGAACCTCAAGGGTCTGCCGGAACCCGAAATCCGACATTTGGCGCGCCGGGTAGGGGTGCGCCGGAATCTTTCTTCCGCTGTTCGCGTGTGATCTTCCGTCGTGACATTTGGCGCGCCAGGTAGGGGTCCGCTGGAGAAGAAGCTTCTGTTCGGATCAACCAAACACAGGTGGGTAGCTTTGGTTAATTAATTATACCTACAACGCACCCCTTTTTAGTTCAAGAATGTATGAAATGTACTGAAATCCGGCATGTTTATATGAAATCCGACCATGTATGAATGAATTTAGTTTGATTAGTTTGAATTCTTGTATCACTGGCATTGGATGAACATGCAAAACAATACATAATAGCATTATTCCCAAGGTGATCACCTCGTTTGCAGTAGTTTCACATGTACTCCCTCCGGTCCTTTTTAGTCTGCATACAAGTTTTGTCTGCAGTCAAAATATCTCTACTTTGACCAATCTTATAGAAAAAAATATGAACATTGACAATGTAAAATCAACTGACTTGAAAGAAAGCTAATATGCGAAGTAAAAACGAATAGAGGGAGTACAAGGAGTTTGAGCAGCTTTCTAGCGTTCATGTACATTGCAATCAAACACACAGGCCTGGCAATTCATAGAGAACATTCAAAACAATCAATGATTATGCATCTCAGTGATTCACATGTCAGAGCCAATATTTACTTCACAACTAAAGAATAAAGAAAAACGATCGATGTTGGGCGTCCCATTCGAAAATATCAAACGGATGTCTTCTTGCTAACATCAATGAGCAAAATTTGACAAGGTTGTCCCATTCCAAAATGTCAAATGTGTGTTGTTTTTCACACATCAATGAGAAAACTTTGACAAGGTTTTCCCATTCCAAAATATCAAATGCCTACGATTGTGGAATGGGCAGGGTTTGCCATCAGTTCAGACATTGACATGGCACCTCGTGCTAAATAAACCAACTGTTCTTTTTGTGCAGTTCCACCAAAATCAACCAAATTCGTGCGTAGCTTGTATTATTTCGCCTTTATATGTTGCAATGCCTTGAACATATTGGCACCTCCTTTCTTGTGGTGGAAATGAATGATTTGATGTATTCATGAACATTTTGTGCAGTTCCCATTGAAATCAACCTGAGCACCCATGTTTGCACAAATACAAAATAAGTGATTAGTATAAAGCAAACTGTACTATGAATTGACAGTTTAAACAGGAACCTACATGGTCCATGTAGAGCACACTTTAAAAATAATGGAACTCGCCGGAAAGAATCCTAGAACAACATTGTACTTGCGCATCACAACAAAAGGATGGAGATCTGCCAGTCCTTTTGAGCTGAAGTTAGTTTGGTCTTGTGGAGAGTAATGTAACCATCCTTCAACTGCTCCTTCTGATGAGAAGATAGAAAGGGCTTCTTCATCCTGGCATAATCAGAACTAGTCACTTCACGTACTACATATTCTTCTTCAGAGGAGGATGATCATGTTGTGCAAAGACAAGAGGACAACTAAATGCTAGCATCTATGTTTGCTCGAAAAAAAGGAAAGGAAATATTTAAAACTGTTGGGGAACGTAGTAATTTCAAAAAAACATCCTACGCACATGCAAGATCATGGTGATGCATAGCAACAAGATGGGAGAGTATGTCTACGTACCCTCGTAGACCGAAAGCAGACGCATTTATCAGCGCGGTTGATGTAGTCGTAAACCTTCACTATCCGTCCCGATCAAGTACCGAACATACGGCACCTCCATGCTCAGCACACGTTCAGCTCGATGACGTCCTCGCCTACTTGATCTAGCAAGAGGGGCGAAGTAGTAGATGAGTTCCGGCAGCACGGCAGTGTGGTGACGGTGTTGGTGAAGAACAATCTCCACAGGGCTTCGCCTAAGCACTACGAAAACTATTATGGAGGATAAACTAGAGGGGACAGTGTTGCCGGCACACAGCTTGGTGTTTCTTGATGTGTCTTGGGTGCTAGCCCTATCCCTCTATTCATATGTTGAGCCTTGGGATCAAAACTTGGAGTAAAAGCCTCCACAAAGTCGGTTTTACCCGAAAGGCAAGAGTCCTTCTCGGACTCCAGGGCCAGACGTCAGGGTTCCTGGCGTTAGGACCCAGACGCCAGGGACTGGACTCCGCAAAACTTCCTTTTGCACTTTCCAAAAACCTTGTGGGCTTTCCCCTTTGGCCCAAATAAAGTGTTCTTGTACCCAAACATTTCGGGAAACATCCGGAACCCCTTCCGGTGAATTCCAGAACCCTTCCGGAGACCAAACACTATTATCCCATATATCAAACTTTATCTTCGGACCATTACGGAGTTCCTCGTCATGTCCTGATCTTATCCGGAACTCCAAACAACATTTGGTTACCAACATACATAACTCATAAATACTATACCGTCAATGAACATTAAGCGTGCGGACCCTATGGGTTCGAGAACTATGTAGACATGACCGAGACACTTCTCTCTTCAATAACCAATAGCAGAACCTGGATGACCATATTGGCTCCTACATATTCTACGAAGATCTTTATCGGTCAAACCGCATACAACATAAGTTGTTCCCTTTGTCATCGGTATGTTACTTGCCCGAGATCTGATCGTCGGTATCTCAATACCTAGTTCAATCTCATTACCGACAATTCTCTTTACTCATTCTGTAATGCATCATCCCGTAACTAACTCATTAGTCACATTGCTTGCAAGGCTTGTAGTGATGTGCATTACTGAGAGGGCCCAGAGATACCTCTCAGACAATCGGAGTGACAAATCCTAATCTCGATCTATGCCAACTCAACAAGTACCTTCGGAGACACCTATAGAGCACCTTTATAATCACCCAGTTATATTGTGACGTTTGGTAGCACACAAAGTGTTCCTCCGGTAATCGGGAGTTGCATAATCTCATAGTCATAGGAACATGTATAAGTCATGAAGAAAGAAATAGCAGTAAACTAAAACGATCAAGTGCTAAGCTAATGGAATGGGTCAAGTCATTCACATCATTCTCCTAATGATGTGATCCCATTTATCAAATGACAACTCATGTCTATGGTTAGGAAACACAACCATCTTTGATCAACGAGCTAGTCAAGTAGAGGCATACTAGTGACACTCTGTCTGTCTATGTATTCACACATGTATTATGTTTCTGGTTAATACAATTCTATCATGAATAATAAACATCTATCGTGAAATAAGGAAATAAACAATAACTTTATTATTGCCTCTAGGGCATATTTCCTTCAAAAACATCACAGCTGAAGCACTTCTCAAGGACAATACCACTTTCTCAGGACAGTATCTAAATAGTAGCACAACACCAATAGAGATGACAAAGCTCAATCATATGGATGAAATCTGTGGGCGAGTACCAACCTTTGTCAGGAGGCTTATTGTGTAGAGCATACAGATCAAGCACTTCTCCAGAACCATCTACTATTATCTACTATGGTTGCCATGCTTACTATATACTCCTGGATTAGTTTAATGTTTCCAACATCTTCTTGTGCAGTTCCACTAAAATATATGGTATCTTCAAAGAAGATCCCTATTTGCACAAATAGAGATAATTACATATTACATTAGGAGTGGCATCAAATCAGTGGCAAAACAATTTCTCGTTCCATCCATAGCAATAAATTAAGATGCAAAACTATATCATTACTTGTGTCATCACAGTTCCAGTGCTTCATTACCGCACCAGGAATTGATTTTTGTTTTTCTTCCTCTTGTTCTTCCCCTTCATCACTTGGTTCAATAACAGACAAGCTTCGCCTCCAATGTAAGATTTGGCATGTCAATTAGGGAGCACAAGTATAGTACTAAACAACGACATTAATTTTCTGATGAAAGTGGCGAAATACAGGCCAATAGTTGTGAAATATCCTTAGCTTACCTAAATGGGATATTACAGTGAACAACCATATTGGAAGTCTTGTCTCCATTTGTGCAGTTCAGTAAAATCAAGCAACATTACCATACAAGTAGCACAATATACGAAAGCACACTGCACAATCATGTGAAAGAAGGCTAGTACTGACCTCTCATGACACGGAATTCAAACAACTCACAAGAAGAAGATCTGAACCAAATTTGCCAACACGGATAGGAAGTGAGATCTCCTCTTGTGCAGTTCCACTAAGATCAAGCAATGTTGTCGGTGTGACATTTTCGTTGAACTGCACAAAACACTCTTAAAACAAAAGTGTTTTGTGCAGTGCAACAAAAGGTCACAATAGCAACGAGGTGAAGTAGATAACCCTGTTTACACAGAGGTGCAAAGGAAACAACTAGTGCTCAATAACTGTGGATGACACAGAAGCCAACAAAAAGAAGCATCTAACTTATCTAAATGGGAAAGAAAGCAAGGCAGTAGCATTTCTCAAACGGTGGCATTGATTCATATTAATAGAGAGATTATATTAACAATAAAATTTGTTAAACATGTAATTTGCTTTTAACTCTGGCATTGCATCCATTTTCCAGCGGCATTATTAGAGGGTGTTTGTTTACAGTGACTTTTTGGTGTAGGACTGAAAAAGTCCCTTTCAGTCCCATCTAAACCAAATAGGAGGGACTTTTAGGGACTAAAAGTGGGCATTTGGGACTAAAGAAAGAAGACCCCGAGGGAGAGTCTTTTTGGAACTTTTTCCAACAGTTGCCCCTAGCACGCATCGCACCTTATCTCTATTTGTTCATTACTAGGGGTAACATTGTCTTTTATCATGTCATTTAATAACCTCTAGTCCATGTTTAGTCCTTGGGACCAAGCAGGTAGGGACTAGGGACTTTTTAGTTGGGACTAAAAAAATTCCTAGGACTTTTTAACCAAACAGGGCCTTAGATTAACAACAGCTAAAGAGTTGCACGGGACAGTGGACGCACCAGCACCATGTGCATCTACCGATGTATGAAGGGGTGATGCACAGTCTGTTGCAACAAAGAACAAACAACCAAGGAGCATATTTGTGCTGGTCCCAGTTTTGTTATCTTTAGACACCTTTCCCTATGTGAGCGCAACAAATCTATTCCTACTCAAACTCTACAGTCTTGTCCCCCAAAACAAAAAGATCAGTTTGTTACAGATGTGCGTACTGTGTTTGTCATTGTTTTCCCTTTTCGACCAACGTAGGTGCTGGATAGCCAGTCTGTACTAGTACTTTGCCCCCTTCCTTTCCTCTTTGAACCACGTCCTAGATTCATGCTATACAACTTTCCCCATTACTTTCCCCCCTTTCCTCTTTGAACCACGTCCTAGATTCATGCGATACAACTTTCACCACTACTTTCCCCCCTTCCTTTCCTTTTTGAACTACGTCCTAGATTCATGCTATACAACTTTCCCCACTACTTTCCCCTATTCCTTGCCTCTTTGAACCACGTCCTTGATTCATGCTATACAACTTACCTCACTACTTTCTTGTTTGATCCAACACCTACATTCGAGTGCAGAAGTGGAAAAAGCCCACATGCAGCTAGAGCAATGCATGTGGAATAAGTGAATTATACCTTAAGGTTCTTGGGGTGTGGTTCAGTGGGTAACCGGAGGCCGTTCTGCCCACACTATGTACGATGGCGAGGCAGAAGGGGTCGGAGGCCCTCCCACGCCGCCGATGGGTGAAAGAGAATAGCTGCGCTGGTAGTGGATTCCTTCCCTCGCCGACGGCAACAACGTTCGCCTCCTTCCCTTCCCGGTGGACGGATCCTACTGGCTCTTTGACCAGCAGTGAGGGGAGAGAGAGAGACAGAGAGATAGGCCAACGAAGTCTTGTTTAGATCTGGAGAGGGTGAGAGAGTGTGAAGAGAGCAACTACAAGCGTTGAGACTCCAGTGTGTATATATATAGTAGAGAGAGTGTGAAGAGTACAAACCCTAGAAAACAAGCACCGAGGCTGCAGTGCATATAGATGGAGTGGTTTTCTTGTTCTCTCCATAAAAATCATTTTAAATTGTGCACGAAACAGAACTCTTTATTTAACATAGTGAAGAAAAATACTAGGGGAAATGCTAATACATGAAGAAAATTTAACGCTCGAAGGAGTCAACTCACAATTAATAGTGCACGCCTCCCGGTCGTGCTTACTAACGTTCACGTGTAGTACACGGCCCTCCAAAGTTAACAACAACTGAACCACACACTGTCAAAATATCGAAAAGGTGGGCTGCACCATCCTCCAATTTTAAATATTTTGGGCACTTGTATTCGGCCTAAATCAGTGTGCCACCATATGCTAAGGGTTACAGCGGGTGCTAAGAAACTAGGGCGTATTGATAGTAATTGCTAAGTTCAAGTTGGTCATTGTACTCAAGAATACGGTCACTATATACGTGATGAGGTGATTTTATGGTCACTGCAAGATCATATAGCTCCGTATCCATCCATTTTGACCAGTCAAAGAATCCTCCTGGCACCGCCCCAGATCACTTTCTGTCTCTGTCATGTGGGCCTACCTGTCATTGGGTGGAAGAAAGAAGTCAAACAAAAACAAAATTATGCTCAAGTGTGGTTATTGAACCCGAGACCTCAGGTTTGATGATCGAACAGTCTAACCAGCTACACCACCCTCACATTATGATTAATGAGAGGAAAATAACCTTTTTCACATTCCTGCATTCGTGTGACAAGCATGGCGTGTTTTTTTGCGTGGGAGTCATTGGGATTTAAATCATAATCGTGTCATGTGGCTTTGGTGGTAAGGTATTTTGGGATTTAAAGCAGTGTTGGTAGTACAGAAATAATGCAGCCTTGGTCACCTTACCTCTCTCCACGTAGTATGTTGGGTCCCACCAGTCAGAGGGTGAAACAAACAAATCTCTACTACTTAAAAAGAACATAAGGTTCACATTTCACCTTTCTTTCCGTCACCCCTTCGTCCAACCTTCCCCGTATAATATTAAATCACATTAATTTACTTAATTTTTGAACCAATTGCACTTTAATTTACTTACCAAACTTCTGATCAAACTATAAAGTAAATTACGGGCAGAATTGGATGAACATTTATATACACAATCGCATATTATGGGCACGTAAATCACTTCAGATCAAAATATAAGGTAAATCATGGACAAAATTTGATGAACATTTATTTACACAATCACATATTATGGGCATGTAAATCACAAGCTAACTTACTAGAATATTTATATCGCGTTGCAACGCACGGGCATTGTTCTAGTTAATAAGAAAAAATAAAAGCGTTAGTGGTGTATCTTACCTCACACATCTCACTACTGCTTGTGAACACAGTCCAATTGATCCCTCTATTCGCTCATGTACTATTTTAAGTGAATACTTATTATAACATGCACACAACACGCATGCATGCACTCTCACACTAGCACGCAGCGGGCAGACAAAAACTAGTTAGCACACAACACACACACACCGGCGACCGGCGACGAAGTTGAGGCCACAGGGTCGTACTTCAGTAGCCGTACGGCAATCGTGCTCACAAGGCAAGTAGAGCGACGTAGTGTGGGTGTAATCATAATCATCATTGATGGCCATGTCATCTCACGCAGATGGAGTTCATATGCGTTGCGCCACAAGTAGAAAGAGCTCGGACTTGGCATAGTGGTAGAGCAATGGGTCGACGACCTTAGGTGGCAGGGTCAACAACGGGAATGGAGGACAACAGGTGAGATACTGCACGAACTTGCGGCAATAGAGGCAAGCGCACGACTTGAGTCCATGCTAGTGTGTGTGCATGCGTTGCAAGCTGCACGCTGCATGCGTGTGCCACTACTAAAGGTAGAAAACTATATTTGTCACTAGTTAATCACAATTGGAGGTTTGTGTGGTCAAAATGGATGAATACAAAGCTATACGATCTCGCAGTGACCGTATAATCACCTCATCACGTATATAGTGAACGTATCGACTGTATTCTTGAGTACAGTGACCAAAGTGAACTTATACGATAAGTTCATTGACCAACAGTGCATTTTAGTCTTCTAATTATTTAGTTTGTACACTTTGATCTCTTCCAATAATTTTGGGCACTTGTATTCGACCTAAGTCAGTGTGCTACCGTATCTCGTACTACTCCCTCTATCTAGGTGTAAGTCATGTTAGAAGGTGCAGCGGGACCAAGGTGCAAGCAGATTGGAGGAGGAGAAACTTGACCGGTCCTTCCTCCAATCAAAGCCCTGATTTATGTATCTAAACATAACAATTAATCACAACAACTAAGAGATGTCGTTTTAGCTACCATGCAGGGCCATGTATTAACTCGCATGCAAGCCGACTTTGATTTCTTGTCTGATCAACGCGTAGTTGCGCTCCATGCATTGGGTTTCTTGGGGAGATAACAAGGCAGAGTAAGGAGCGTTTGGTTACATTGCTTAGGCTGGTCATAGTGGGCATGTTACTAGTCTATGTTACTACCTTCATAGTGGGTAGTAACATATGGATGGTAACATGCAAGTCTTCATTAATTGAGATATAGACTCATTTTACCTCGGGGTGTGTTATGTTACCAAAAGCATCTCTTTCCTCTTTAACTCCATGCCACATAAGCAATTTTTTCTTGGGATGTGCTATGTTACTAGTACCTAACTTACTCCCACTATGGCTAGCCCAGTTAGCCATCTTTCGCTTTGCCAACCTTGCCTGGTCAAACAGTTTAGTTCTTTTTCTTACCAGCCTTGCCCCGTGAAAATCGTTGTCATGAGTGGGTGACCGATTTTTCCGTGCGCGAAGTTTGCCATCGGAAGCGAGCCAATCTAGCTCTCCTGAGCTAGCAAGGTTTTTCTAGCCCACCCAAGCTAGTTGGCCCACAAAAGCTAACATATTTTAACAGTTCCAAACGCCTAACCTTGCCCGGCTAGGCTATAAACCGTTCTTGCTAAGGATCCAAACGCTCCCTAAGTAACAACGCTCGCTAGCAACGAGGCCAGGAGGGGATTGAGATGCAAAGTTAATGGACGATGCCTAAACATTTTGGGAATATCTGATTTTCGTAAGATGACTTAACACCTAGACGGAGGGAGTACTACTCCTCGGTCCAGGTTTGATGGAATATTCGTCACCTCTTCTCTTCTTGTACATACTCCATTTGTATCTCACTTCTTGTGGCTTCGCACTCACATGATATTGCTATTCTATCAACCTGTGTGTGTGTGTGTGTGTGTGTGTTTAACATCATGTGTGTGTTAGAGAGAGCGACACATCGACCTACTCCTATAGTGAGATGGTGTGTAGTGTACGATTTAGCCATGAGAGTCGGTGCATCCTCTCATTTCCGGGCGTCCGGTCGAGACAGGCGGACAGCTGCCACGCCTACTCCTGAATAGCCTGGCCCACCCAGAGCCCCTCCATCACCCGTGCGCGCTTCCTACCCAAAATGGTCAGCGCCACTACAAAGAATCGGCGCCACATTCATGCCCGGGTAGAGCGGACGCGACCTCTCACTGGCGCCTGCGTTGAAGGGAGAAGCGGATTCAAGAGTGATGGTTTCTTCATCCGTCTAACTTACTATTGGGTCTATGTGATTTGACGGCTCATTGGTCATTATTACTCAGGTGGTACGACTACTAGATGTCCTACGCTTTTGGCAAAAGGAGGTACTACTAGATTACAATTTTCTCCATTCTTATAGGGGAGGAGTGCGAAAGCAGTGAAAACACATAGGCTCAGTGATTACATGGACCACCTCACACTATCACCATATTTTCTGGACACTGTGCGACACCTAACTCTTTACATAGTACTAGTATAGTACGTACTGTAATTTCTCAGCAAGATAAATTTGTACAATACTATGAAGCCTCCAACTTCTGTTTCATGTATCTTGCATCCAAGGTTGCCTGTTGCAACACTTCATCAAATACAAAGGAGACTAACATGGGTGCTATTGCATCTCAATGATTGACAGATCATAGCCAATATGTACTCCCTCCGTTCCAAAATAAGTGTCTCAACTTTATGCAAAGTCTAGTACAAAGTTGTACTACTACTAAAGTTGACACTTATTTTGGAACAGAGACAACTAAAGAAAAAACGATCCATGCAGTCCCTAGCCCAGCAACCGTAAACCCTAACCAGGCTTTAATTTGCTGGCAACGTTGGAGCTTCGAAGAAATGAAGTTTACAACCCTTTGACCATCGGGTCATTTTGTGCAGTTTCACCAAAATCGAGATGAACATCCATGTGGCAAAGAAATTGAAGAAGCGTGATTAGAATAAGATTACTGGGACTAGTTGATGAGACATAAACTCATCACAAATACAGTACATAGAAGCCAGTAGAGGTATGTGTGGGGCAAAGAAGTAGAGAAATATCCACATGGAGTGATGTGGGTAGCTGGAGCAGTGGTGCAAGCCAGCTGTAAAGGAAGTTGTACCTGAGGGATGTCGGGACGTAGCTCAACCTAGAGGAGGGCAGCGGGAGGCGGGAACTGCCCACGTCGCGGAAGTGATCAAGGGACGAAGGCAACCTCACTAGCTTTGTGAGAGATAATGGCGGGGACCCCTGATCAGGACGTGCCGACAATGGGTTTTCGCCATCGGCGACGACGACCGCATCTACACTAAGCATCCACCCCTTCCCCCGTCGGACATGATCCGCCCGGATGTTAGAGATGTGGTCACAGTCGTTTTGTGCGAGAGTGTGAAGAGAGCAACCCTAGCAAGCAAACGTGTAGGCTCGTCCTGGCTATGTATAGAGTTGAGCGATTTCCTTTTCTCTCCATATGAACCTATTTATATTGTGTATGTGCCACTTAAGAAAAAAACTTTATTTATAAATGGGGTTGCACCGTTCATGCGTGGTTCCCAACCCTCCATTATTTATAAGTGAGTAACTACTACTAGACACGTCAAATTATCACATGAGCTGCATCATCTTATAGAAATGAGCTCCATCATGTCACGTGTGTGGTTGGGGAAGACGCTAAAGACGCAAAGAGTGCTACTACTAGTACACTACGTGTGTGGGTGTGTGCACCTCTTCTCTTCGAGCATGGTTATTAAAAGTACAGCCCACTACTGTACTACCACTTGGTTATTATATATGGGCAAAGAGTATAGGCAGTAATAATGACTAACAAGCCATGAAATCACGAGGCCCACCTTTCTCTATGTTTGACTGAGGAAGTAGCCATCATTTAACTCGTCGTTGAATATCCATCCGATGCTACCTCCGCGAATAAATAAAAATCCGCTTCTACCTCCGTAGCATGGTTAATAATATAGCCATGTCAACCACGATGCAGAAAAATCATTCACATATACAATAGGGATGCATCTAAGGCTGGTGATTTTTTTACTTTGTCTCTTTCTCTTTTTGTCTCATTTACTCATTTTACATAGGAGCACGTGTAGAGGATGGCTATTCCTTTCGATGGGACTTCTTCATGGGGTTTAAGACTAAGCAGCTCCGAATTATGCATGCTGCCCACCACTCTGAATTGTGTCATCTATGATAGGGAGTAGTCCCATTGCAACAATGAGGTCCACTAGGTCTAGCACGTCCTGTAGGAAGAGACTATCACGCAAAACATACATCTTGTTGCCTTCTTCCTCGTATAGTATGTACCACTGGTACGTACTACTAGTACTACTACTACTATTCATTCTCCTATAAACCTTGCGCTTGGCATCTCCAAAATATTAACCTTGCAATTGGCTCTTCGCCTCTTCGGGAAGTCGAGCAATAATGGTACTGCAGTATATATCATTCTAGCTATATGAGACCTAATGAATTGCTGCACGTCCACCACATGGGCGAGGGTCGAGGGGCGAGGGAGAGTGTGTACTATTACGTTTGTTTCAATATGGACTACATACGGAGCAAAATGAGTGAATCTACACTCTAAAATACGTCTATATACATCAGTGTTTGGAGTATGTACTAGTGGAGTAGTTCATATTGAAATCTACTAAAGGACATATATTCCAAACAATATGATAATCTCTCTAACCAGGGACGAGGAGTAAACGGAGGGAGTAGTAAAATTATCTCCTCGTCATGCGAGCCACCGCGCGCATAGGCGAGGGAGCGGGTGTAAGGCATAGTAAGCAAGCTTCACCTCGCCCTGCGAGACACCGCGCCCGTGGGCGGGGGAGATGGTATACTAAGCAAGCTTCTCCTCGTTCTGTGAGTTGACGGGACACATCAAAAGTAATACGTACAAAGCATCTCGAGTGTATAGAGCCTTGCCTCTAAGGTAGGCCCCACATGGTTTGTCTCTTTTTTAACATAACGCATCAAGTTGCAATTTGTTTGTTCACCTATGGTAGACGATCCTCCATCAAGTGGACAACCAGTACATGTGTCAAATTACCACGTGGGCTGCCTTTTTGTACAGAAATGAACTCCACCGTGTACCCGTGCGGGTGTGGTTGGGAAAGAGACGGGAGTATGTGCGTCGTGCATGCACCTCTTCTCTTCGTGCACATCCCCCACCTATGTGGGTGTGTGTGAGACAGATACAAAGACTTATGGCGTGTGCGTTCGTGAGTGAGTTTTGTTGGGGGGAATGTATTTGTGGGAATATGTGTCGATGACATCTCAATCAAAAATTCGACACATGCAACGCGTGTGAAATAAAGGCCTATCTATATCATATATAGAGGGGGCGATCCATGACAAGAGAGGGAGGGGTCATAGATATCGATAGAATCGAAGAGAGGATCAAGTGGGTGGGTGCGAGATCGATGAAGAGAGCCATCGAAATTGTGTGTGTGAAAGTCAAAGATATAGGGTGACTGACCTACTGGAACGTCAGAGGACACACGGCAAGTTTGTGGGTGGCAGGGAGACATGACTAGAGCGCTCGATGTATCGGTGTGTGTGGGGGGGGGAGGGGGAGGCAGAGGCCTAACTAGAGAGGTAGAGTGACTCGTATATGTGTTGAGAACGAGAGACCCAGCTATGTCTTGAGGGAGATTGGTCGACATCCATACATAACTGAAGCACGGGAAATAGGTTGGGACAATGAGAGAGAGAGAGGGAGAGGGGTAGAGTGCTGGATGGGTGATGGAGTTGCTTCTCGAAGATGGTGGGAGGGGCCTACTAGACAAACTAAGGGTAGAACTACAATATTATCAATAAGAGTGGGGATGTGTTTCTATGTGTGCCTGTGCGTGATAGATGTGTCGGGACACATGCATGGATGTTGAAGGGGAACCATGTGTTTGGTAAGCAAACCTAACTAGATCGGTAGATCAATTGTTGTTTGTCGGAGGAAGGGAGAGACATAACTAATGAGGTAGATCGATCGACGCGTGGGGAGAACAAGTTATAAGGACCTAGCTAGCTATATGTATAGCGGGAGATTGGTCGGTGTACACCCATTTGTTAGAGAAAAATAAGGCCCAGTGATACGGGTAGACAGAGAGAATGGAGCTAGGAGGTGGTGCGAGAGGCAGAGCTACTAGCTAGATAGGGGGAGGAGTGTGCGATTGTGAGATCGATGAAAAGAGGGGCGAGAGTTTACACGTGTGTGGGACAGTATGAGAGACACGAGGCATGGACACATAAAGAGGAGATGGAAGGTGCGTGTGTATGTTGTAGGAAGACATTGCTGGAGAGGTTTATCGATCGTTGTGTGTCGGAGAGTTGTGGAGACTATGGGAGAACGACCTAAAGAAAAAAAATGAATGTGCGCAGTGGATAGAATGCTGAGGGAGGGTTAGGGCGAGGAGGGCGTGTGCATGCACGAGAGAGAGTTAGTGCTAGCTACAAAGGTTAGAGGATTGTGTGGGTGTAAGAGACTAACAAAGATCATATTTTGATATGAAAGTGGATTCATATATTTGAATAGGAGATCATAGTGTTATAAACACATTCATGCATGAATATAGCGTTGATACGCGTTTTGTGGTTTTGCACATGTTATACCATAATGTGATAATGCATGGCGTTTGCAACTCATAGCTAAATGTCAAACAATCTAAACCATACTATACATCGAACCATCTCACATTTTATTTGAATTTGTGATAATGTGTGGTGTTTGCAACTTACAACTAAATATCAAACAATCTAAACAATTAATACTATATATCGAACAATCTCACATTCTATTTGAATTTGTGGTAATGTGTTGCGTTTGCAACTCATATCTAAATACTTGTAGGCGTAGGGGGCGGGGCACCATACATTATGTGATAAACACATTATACATATGAGATACGGTTTAGATTATGAAGAGCTATCTAGAGCTTGAAATGTACTGTGATTTGAAATCAACATAAAGTGGATTCAAAAAATCGAGTTCGACTTCATATAGTACACATAGTTCATATCTAACTCGACAGTAATCATGTGGTGTGCTATGAAGATAATACACAAACAATGGTTTAACTTGACAGTAATGATGATTGTAGATCTTATTAAAATAGAGAAACGAATTCAAATGGTTTGACTTCACAACAATCATTATTGTAGATCTTATTCAAATAGAGGATTCAAATTTAGTTCATATTGAAGCGGTAGTATATATGTTTGGAATGAACTAAAAATGTTCATTTGAGTAGCAGGTTGCATGCATTATGCACGTACTGAAATATTTTAATTGAACATAACATGAATTCAAAGTTTTGAAAGGCATTTGTAGTGCGGATCGATTTGGTACAGTACACGGGACTAGAGTGTGGTGCGAATTGATTTCTTTTTGATTTTTCATCGACAGAAGTGCGAATTGATTTGGTACCGTACACGTTAGGCTTGTCCGGAAATTTCAACCCGGGCCTTGTTACCCCGAAATATTTAAGATATATCTTTCTCTCATTCTGCTCCAAAAACTCCCTCCATCTCAACCCGCGCCTTGCTATCCCCAAATTACAACGCGCGGGAAAACTCCCACCTCCTGCGAAATCCCGACACGCGAAATGCCCGTGACACCCCTGAACCGAAAGAACTGCCTAGCTCAAATCGGTGGGGGTACTTTCGTAACTTACCCCACATTTCGGACAAGTGCATCCCTAAGCCAAGGTTCCCCACTCCCATCCCATCCACCCACCCATTCATACATCGAGGCCGCGAAAACCCGCGAAGCCCCACACCCTCCTCCGTCCGCCACCTAGCCGGAGCCTCTTCCCCGACGACGTCGTCCACAGCAACACCTCGACGTCCCTCATCCACCGTACCGGATGAGGATCCATCGTCGATCTCGTCATCCCACCAGTTCAGCCACCCCATCCTCCACCTCTAAGGAGTTGCCCTGACATTCCCCTCATCTTTCACGCCACCTCCATTCCCACACCACCGGAAGAGCAACATCATCACCGTTTCCTCGGATGAAGCTGAGGCCTAATTGGCGCCACCAAAGAGGTTGTACAATAATCGTCACATTTTGTTCTTGATTCGATCTCACGGTGCTACCGGCTCTCGGTCTCGAGCCGACATGGCGCGGCTCCATCCACGGCGGTGTCGCCGGCCACTTCCTCCACGGTGTCGCTCCCTCGGCGGCGACGTCCACATCAGTAGGAGCTACTGCTGCTTTAGCTCTCGCTCGTGCTGCCGCTCTTCACTCTCGGTGCCCTGCCTGGTCTGCTCTTGCTATTGCTCTTGGTCTTGCTCTTCCTCTCGCTGCTTCTCTCGCTTTTGCTCTTGCTTGTGATGCTGCTCCGATTTGGCTACGCTTCAGTCGACTGAATCGACTTTTGGGTCAGTCGATTTTCAGGGGGTGGGGGCTCGCCGGAGTTAAGGAAGAACTAGCTGCAGCGGGGAGGGGGGCTCGCCGGAGAGGTACCCCACTCTCTATCTTAGGGTTTAGGGTGGGCGGTGGTCGCCGGCGGTGGTGGGGCGGTGGCATGGGAATCGCCGGAGAAAAAGCTCGGCATGGGGGGCCTAGAGGGATGGCTGTGGCAGCGGCGGACCGGCGGTGGGGAGTGGATTTGGGGCGGGCAGGGCAGCGCACTATCAGCCGCGGGCGGCGGAGGGCGGCAGTTTGGCCGGTGGTGGCTGGCGGCTCGGGGTGGAGGTTGAAGATGAACTACTACTTGACCAGCTGCCCCGGCTCTTGCACGCGCTGCTGCTACTGCTTTTCTGCTACTAGTGCGTTCAGTTTCGATACTAAAATTCAGTTTCAACAGCAAAATTCAGTTTCAATAGTTAAGTTCAGTTTTGATAGTTAAATTCAGTTTCGACAGTTAAGTTCAGAGATGAGCAGCTGATGTATTTTACATCTAGAACTTTGTGGTTATGTATTTTACATCATCTATTGGAGATGCTATTAGAATTCCACTTAGGTTAACATTGTCTCTCTTGTCCTGCTTCAGCCTTGGCATCGTACAACTCGCTCGAGCTGCTCCAACAACGAAACCCTCCATCATAGCGGAGCAGTACCCTGGGCCCCATCTCAAGATGCCTAAGATCTTCTTCCCCTCCTCTGACAGCAAAGTCAGCCGGATCATCCTCACCGACCAACCCAATCATGCTGAGATCGACATGGCTTCGCCAAACAGGTTGTACACTTGTTGCATCTATTTTTTACTCTACATGTTATATATATTGTCCACTGAGCACATTTAGTAACGTGAAATACGATTAGTTTCTCCTACTATAAGACAAGAAGTGAGGTACCAGACAACTTAGCTATCCGTGATAGACTCTCTTGAACGAAATCATTATTTATCTCTGCGCGTTTGAGCTGTGCATTTGTCGGTGGGCCTGGGAGTTGAGCTAGTAGGGCAGTGGCCTGGGTCCAAAGTAGTAGAATTAGCACAAAGACATTTTTTGAGGGTAGGCTTTTCCTTGCTCAAGCCTGCCTTAGATCTTCTTCCCCGCCGCCGGTAGCCATGACAACTGCATTACCATCATCAACCGAGTAGATGACCTCGAGGACTACACGGGTCCGCAAGAGAGGTCACACTCTTTTGTGTCTGCTTACGTGATACGTCTCCAACGTATCTATAATTTTTTATTGTTCTATGCTATTATATTATCCATCTAGGATGTTTTATATGCATTTATATGCTATTTTCTATGATTTTTGGGACTAACCTATTAATCTAGAGCCTAGTGCCAGTTTCTGTTTTTCCTTGTTTTTGAGTTTTATAGAAAAGGAAAGCCAAACAGAGTCCAATTGACCTGGAAATTTATGGAGATTGTTTTTGGACCAGAAGAAGCCCATAGAGTACTAGACATGGACCAGAGGAGTCCCAAGGCCACCATGAGGGTGGGGGCGCGCCCTACCCCCCTGGGCACGCCCCCCTATCTCGTGGCCGCCTCGGGGACCCCCTGACTTGTACCCGACTCCAACACCTCTTATATATACCCAAACTTCCAGAACATAACCTAGATCAGGAGTTCCGCCACCGCAAGCATCTATAGCCACCAAAACCCAATTGGGACAATGTTCCGGCACCCTGCCAGAGGGGGAATCCCTCTCCGGTGGCCATCTTCATCATCCCGGTGCTCTCCATGATGAGGAGGGAGTAGTTCACCCTTGGGGCTGAGGGTATGTACCAGTAGCTATGTGTTTGATCTCTCTCTCTCCCTCTCTCTCGTGTTCTTGATTCGGCCCGATCTTGATGTATCGCGAGCTTTGCTATTATATTTGGATCTTATGATGTTTATCCCCCTCTGTTCTCCTGTAATGGATTGAGTTTTCCCTTTGAAGTTATCTTATTGGATTGAGTCTTTAAGGATTTGAGAACACTTGATGTATGTATTGCATGTGCTTATCTATGGTGACAATGGGATATCACGTGATCCACTTGATGTATGTTTTGGTGATCAACTTGCAAGTTCCGTGACCTCATGACCTTATGCATAGGGGTTGGCACACGTTTTCATCTTGACTCTCTGGTAGAAACTTTGGGGCACTCTTTGAAGTTCTTTGTGTTGGTTGAATAGATGAATATGAGATTGTGTGATGCATATCGTATAATCGTACCCACGGATACTTGAGGTGACATTGGAGTATCTAGGTGACATTAGGGTTTTGGTTGATTTGTGTCTTAAGGTGTTATTATAGTACGAACTCTATGATAGATCGAACGGAAAGAATAGCTTTGTGTTATTTTACTACAGACTCTTGAATAGATCGATTAGAAAGGATAACTTTGAGGTGATTTCGTACCCTACAATAATCTCTTCGTTTTTTCTCCGCTATTAGTGACTTTGGAGTGACTCTTTGTTGCATGTTGAGGGATATTTATATGATCCAATTATGTTATTATTGTTGAGAGAACTTGCACTAGTGAAAGTATGAACCCTAGGCCTTGTTTCCTAGCATTGCAATACCATTTACGCTCACTTTTACCACTTGCTACCTTGCTGTTTTTATACTTTCATATTACAAAAACCTATATCTACCATCCATATTGCACTTGTATCACCATCTCTTCGCCGAACTAGTGCACCCATACAATTTACCATTGTATTGGGTGTGTTGGGGACACAAGAGACTCTTTGTTATTTGGTTGCGGGGTTGTTTGAGAGAGACCATGTTCATCCTACGCCTCCCACGGATTGATAAACCTTAGGTCATCCACTTGAGGGAAATTTGCTACTGTCCTACAAACCTCTGCACTTGGAGGCCCAACAATGTCTACAAGAAGAAGGTTGTGTATTAGACATCATTACGTTGTGCATCGCTTAATATTACATGCTACTTTATCATCCTGTACACCGATTAGACTCTGAGTCAGCTCCAAACTAATGGTCAAACTTGAGTTTTTAAATGGTTGTGGGGTACATATCGGGGCCACAATCAATAGTATCTATCTACTATCTGGTTAATCTCTGGTGTCTACTATGAGTTTCATGTTGGGTGGGAAACAAACAATAAAGATGCCATTATCTGTATTTTTTAACTGAAGCCATTATCTGCCTGCTATCATTGGTTTTGGGTCTATCCATAGGTTGCTACCATCACTCTGGATTTCTACATGCACTCCTTACATAATCTCACTATGTTTTATTCCTATGCATGTCAGTTATTGTACACAATGGAACTGAACATGTAGAGCAAAAGAGACGAGCCTTGCGTGGCAATAAAATTTCATGCAGATGTCGCTCCATCGTAGGCACAAAGGCAGCCCTCTCCACCCATTTCAGATTGTAATCGAGAGGAAGATATCTATTCTGAGGGGGATACGGAAGGAGAAGACCACTCCTATTTACCCCCTGAGGTCTTCGCTCTAACTTGGCATGCTGATGTTGGTTATATCATGCATATGGTGCCTTGCATTGCTTACTTTATACATCAAATATGTCATCTGCTTAGTTTAGACATGCTTTGTGTGAATGCCATCTGTTTAGTGTATTCATCGTTTATGTGAATTATGCAACGCCATCTTGTTTAGCCAGGCATCATATATGTGAATTTTGCAATGCCATCCTGCTTAGCCAGTCATCTTATATGTGAATTATATCAGGCCATCCTTTTTTCCATTACGTATTACATTTGTCAACAATGTTAGTACATTCAACTACTGTTCGTGTGCATCAGCCATTTGACATGGTGATGGAAAATTCTGCAGTGAAAACAAGGTCTTCAGAGCAGACTATGCTATCTGACGAAGCGCATATCTCGCTGGTTACGGATAGCTCCTCAGAGGAGGATTCAGAGATAGATGACTAGTCCTATCCCCCCCGAGGTGTATGCTCTAACTTGGCAGGGTTATGTTGCTCATATCGTGTGTATGGTGTTTTGCATTGCTATGTCATTTGATTAGTTTAGACATGCTTTGTGTGAATGCCACCTGTTTAGTGTCTAATTACCATATATGTGAATTATGCATTGCCATCTTGTTGCAAGACATTATATATGTGAATTATGCAATGCCATGCTGTTTAGCCAATCATCATGTATGTGAATTATATCATGCTATCATTTTTTGTATTACGTGTTCCATTTGTCGACAACGTTTGTATATTCAACTACTCTTCCCGTGCGTCAGCCATTTGAAGCGGTGATGGAAGTATCTGGAGTGAAAACAAGGTATTCAGAACAAACAATGCTACCTGCTGAAGCAGGCATCTTGCTGGTTATAGAGAGCTCCTCATAGGAGGATTCGGAGACTGATGACCAGTCCTATTTCCCCCCTGAGGTCTATGCTCAAACTTGGCAGGGTTATATTACCCATGTCATGCATGTCGTCTTGCATTGCTTAGTTTTTACATCACATATGAATTGCCATGTGCTTACTTGCTTACTATATAAATCATATATTTGAATTATATCATGCCATCATGTTTACATACACAACATCTATCTAAATTATGGCATGGCAACCCATTTAATAAAGACATCATATAGTTATATCATCTCATCCTGTTTAGTGTTTACAGTCATCATGTTTTGAATTATGTCATTCTCTCCGTGAATTATATCATGCTATCATGTTTCCATAGGCGGCATGTATGTGAATTATGGCATGCTAACCTATTTAATAAACACATTATATAGTTATATCATGTCATACTGTTTACATAGTCATCATATTTTGAACTATGTCTTTCCATCTTTTTTAGTTAGCCATCATAATGTGAAATTGTGTCATGCTACCCTGTTTAGTTAGGCATCATATATGTGAAATTGTGTCATGCTATCCCGTTTGGTTAGACAACATAACTGTGAATTATTACATGCCCTCTTTTATTCCATTACTTTTCTTGTTTATCAGCCATTTGAGTTGGAGAGGGTGATGGCAGTATCTAAGTGAGTAACAACACGGTCTTCAGAAAAGATAGTGCTACCAGTTGATGCACATAGAACTACGGTTGTACTTTCCCAAGAACCAGGCCCACCACACATAACCCAGACTCTCGCAGATTGTACCCCTACCTAGTTGGACAGAGAACCAGCTACACCCCTTCTAACCCCAACCCCAGTAGATAATAACACAATTCCAGTTCACACAGCACCGTCTCCACCACAGAGCACCCAAACACGAGTAGTTAGTAAGGGAACTGTAGTGCCCAAAGCACGAGGACCACCACTCTGAATGTCAACTGAACACTTAAAGTAGAAGAAGAATTGTTCTCAGGTCAGTATAGCTATGGTTCATACTCCTTTGCTCTTGCATCACTATATTTACTCATACCAACTATTTTCAAATTTGAAGGATGGAATTGAAACTCCAATGGCGCAACAGGTATGCTTTAAACTTGTTTCTTTAACTGCTTTGCTGTTGTAACTTGCTCTATGTTGATTTCATTTTCAATTGAATAAATAGTTATGTTCTCATGTCATGCACATTACAAGTGTTGTTATTGCTCTATAGTTTCCCACACTTATACTCTGCCTATTCTGCTTTGTCTTGAACAAATAATATTTGAACTATGTCTCTATCCTGATTTGGCAACAAAAACTGGAATTATATAGACCATAAAGTGACCATGGTACATAGAATATGTTTGTTTCATGTTGTAATCATGTCCACTTTACTACTAAACTAATTTACCAAAATGAGTTTCATATACAACATGGTAAACTTGGGATGTGTCTGCTTGTTTCTCTCTTAGAATGCGGACAAAATATTGGAGAAAAGTACCCCGTTATGAAATGGTAAAGGAAGTAATGAAGATAAGGTTCAAGATAGTGAGACATCCCTGCTGGTCTCCAAGAAAGCTGATAAAAACTGTCTTACGACAGTGAGAGAACCCAGAAGTCTTGTCTTGATGTAGTGTTCAAGTTACTGGCCACTACTGCTGGCACAAGCTCTTCGAACTCGCTGCTTGAATCAGTTCGTCTTCTTGAGTCTCAACTTCAAGTTGAAAGACATCGATCAGATGTGCTGCGACAGCAAGCTGAAGGACTGAGGAAGTCCCTGTAGAATTCAGATGCATAATTTCTGGTGCAACGGCAAGCGCTGGAGGATTTAAGCGCCAAACAAGAGAAAGTTAATAAGCTTGCTAAGCATCTTGCCAACATTATGGGTACCCAGGATATTGTTTCTTGAGCTCTTCTGAAGTGGTTTCAGTTCTGGACTTGTTTTGTTGTGGCGTTTATTTGCACTGGTCGCCAACTTTGACAACCAGTGTATATGATATGCTGCTTTGTTCCCTATATTTGCACTGGTGGTGAACTTTGATGCCCAGTGGTTGTAATATGTGTAATAGCCATGATGGCCTAGCGTAAGTTGCTTGCTTATTTATTTCCTAGTTGTCTTGTTTATTTGTTTGCTTGTAGTCAGTGCAGTTCTTTTTCCGCGGTTTGCTAGTGGCCGCAATAACCTATTTTTTAAAACTACACTACTGTAGGATGCTGCTAACGCGACACTACGATCAGATACCCTTCGAGAAACTGTGTGCGATGCAATAATCGCAAACGGTGGTGTATGAAAACCGTCAAAAAGGTGAAAATGTTTGCGATGGAGGATGCATCAAACACGGTTCATATTTTAGTTGCATGTGTGATGAAGGGCATACGGTTCAGTTAAATTAACTGTTTGCGATGAGGAGGAACAAAAGAAACGGGCAGCCAGATGAAGGCGTGTGCGATACACAACATACGGTTCACTCAGCTGAACTGTTTGTGATTAGGCAACACAAAAGAAACGGGTAGCCAGATGAAGGTGTGTGCAATATACAGCATACGGTTCACTTGGATGAACTGTTTGTGAATAGGCAACACAAAAGAAACAGTCAGCCAGATCAAGGTGTGTGCGATATACGGCATGCAGTTCACTCAGATGAATTGTTTGCGTTAACACAAGAGAACAGAAACGGTTCAACTTAACAAGACATGTGTGTTGTGCGATTGGATTGCATACGGTTCACTCGGCCCTCGTCGCCAGTGTGTGACCTCTGTGGCAACCATTCGCTCCCCAGGCGCCTCTTCGTGTACCATGGCAACCGTCCACCGACTCTTCGCCTTTCCCTCTTGATTTGGAACTACTGTCGCACGCTAGCTCTTCCTCCCTCCTCCATTTTCCTTCACCCTTCCTTCTGCCATTGTTTGATTGTCTTCTCCATGGAGGGAACAAGCCAGAAACAACCCCGTTATTCTTGCCCCGATCTGAATGATGACATGGTGGAGGAACTCATTGATCGGTGCGACGTCATCACCTCGGCTAGCATGGCAGGTTCATTCAAGACCATTCTAGACTCAACTAATAACATCATTACAAGGAACCCAAGGGTCCAGGAATGGTTTGATCTCCCCTATCTTCTTTGTCTTGACCCTGTTGACTGGCACGGGGACGAGGGAAGCATCACCTTGTGTAAGTTGATGCCGCTTGATAATGATACGTATGATGTTAAGATGCCATCGCTTGAGGGCAAGGCTTGGGCATGCGCAAATGGAGATTGGGTTGTTTATATTGGGTACAACTGCGAGTGAGAACTTGTGAATGTGTACATTCGTCACCGGGTTCCACTTAAAAAAATCTCAGATGACTGCCCAGAGGTTGAGTACACTGGTATTCTACGTGAGTTCAAATACGATCATGCTGACTATAGTCTACGAAAGATAGCAATTTTTCGAGTTCCCAACCGCTCTTGGGGTTATAGGAATGCTTTTGTTGTCGCTATATTCGACAAGCTTGTTTCCTTCCTTCATGGTTCTACTCGATGGATATTGCTCAAAAATTAGTTTCTATACACGGATTAGTACTATGATGCAATTCAATACGAGGGTCTTGTGTTTGTTGCCACCACTCGTGGCACTATTTTTGCATGGAATCCTTATGATTTTGGTACGTTTGTCTTCCACCGTAATTATAATTGTTTCATCCACATGCATGCGGGTTAGCTACTTTCCCTTTACTAATTATCCTTCTTGTGTTTCCAAGGTCCTGTGAACATTCCACCACCTATACTTGAAAATTTTATTCACGAGCATGAGCACGAGCAGGACCCATATACTCAGTGCGCCTGGAAACTTATTCTGATGGATCACCTCTTCTTGTCTGTATACGGTGCACGCTGATGTTACTAAGGAATCAGGTGTTGTCTCGTATGGTCGCACTCTCCGGACCTATTCCAACATCCGTTGCAGGGTATTCGGGATGGATACTAGTGTACTAGTGCCAACACCTTCTCCCTGGTTCAGTATTGAAAGTCTTGGAGGAAACTCACTCTTCCTTGGACAAAACTATCCAATGATGGTGGAAGGCGATCTAGCTGTTGTTGACACAATGTTACTACCATTTATGAGAAGCAACTGTATCTATACATCAGACATTATTATGCTTCCCTACCGTCCCAATATGGGTCCTAACATAGGCCGCTTCAGCCTCGATGATCAGTCCTGTGTTGGTCTTGAGATTGACAGTAGTTGGCCCTTCCCAAAGAATCACTTCTGGTTCAAAGCAAGCATTTCCAACGCCGACGAGTGGTTGAATAGAAGTTCATTTCATCGCTTTGTTATTTGTTGTGTGAGAAAAACTTTACTATAATATTTTGTTGGAAATGATCTATAATCCAACGTGTATCCACTTGTCGTTGTGGGTTGATTACTTGTTGTATGTAATCAATGGTACATTTGCATATGCGTCCATGAACTCACGCCTACTAGTGGTGTCCACATGAATAGTGCTAGTGATTTTAGTTGCAAAAATTAGATAGTGCTAGTGATTTGTAGCTGCATATTTTGACAAATCACAGTGTTACAAGGTTAACAAATGGCAATGTTACTAGACAAACAAATGTCAATCTTTCTAGTTTGAGAAATGGAAACATACCCAAAATGACAGATATGCAAATCTTACCCAATTGTTTGTACGTGGTTGCACACGGGTCATGCAAAACAACCGTTTGCGTTGAAGGGATGCAGAAATCCTCCTCGACACATTTTCCCTTGGCTTCCTGGGGAAGCTGTCGGTTTGCATACAGGATTTCTAACTAAAACGTTTGCGAAGAGTGTTTTATATTTAAAAACTTTTGACGTTTTTTTCAAAAGGAAATCGTTCGATAAGTCTATACATTAAGAGAGAAAAACGCAAGTTCGTTCAAAACATATCATTCATTCAGTCACACTGCGAATTTATATTCATATATGATCGAGAATTCAAGATACAATATTAAACCCCAAAAAAACTATTTCCGGCGGCGGGGGAGGCGGCGTGCCGCGCCGTCGTTTTCGTTGTCGTCCTCCAGGACGCTGTTGTTGAAGTCTTCAAGGCAGCACAAAATGTTCTTCACTTGTAAATCAAACATCATGTCGTCGCGCGATCGACGGGCTGCGCGCGGGAGGATGGCAACTGGCACCACTGAGACGTGGCGGTCGACGGCAGCGTCCCATGCCGCTGAAGGGGGCACACGGGTGATACGTCTCCATCATATCTATAATTTTTAATTGTTCCATGCCAATATTCTACAACTTTCATATACTTTTGGCAACTTTTTATACTATTTTTGGGACTAACATATTGATCCGGTGCTCAGTGCCAGTTCTTGTTTATTGCATCTTTTTTGTTTCGCAGAAAATCCATATCAAACGGAGTCTAAATGGGATAAACACTGACGGAGATTTTTTTGGAATATGTGTGATTTTGGGGAAGAAGAATCAACGCCAGACGATGCCCGAGGGGGCCACGAGGCAGGGGGCGCGCCCTAGGGGGTCAGGCACGCCCTGGGCCCTCGTGGCCACCCCGTAAGGCAGTTGGTGCCCTTCTTTCGCCGCAAGAAAGCCAATATCCGGATAAAAATCGTGTCCAAATTCAGCCTAATCGTAGTTACGGATCTCCAGGAATTTAAGAAATGGTGAAAGGGCAGAATCAGCCAACGCAGAAACAGACAGAGACAGATCCAATATCGGAGGGGCTCTCGCCCCTCCCATGCCATGGAGTCCATGGACAAGAGGGTAAACCCTTCTCCCATCTAGGTAGAAGGTCAAGGAAGAAGAAGGGGGGCCTCTCCCCCTCTCTTTCGGTGGCGCCGGAACACCGCCGGGGTCCATCATCATCACCGCAATCTACACCAACAACTTGACTGCGATCATCACCAACTCTTCCCCCCTCTATGCAGCGGTGTAACCCCTCTTTTACCCACTGTAATCTCTACTTAAACATGGTTCTCAATGCTATATATTATATCCCAATGATGTATGGCTATCCTATGATGTTTGAGTAGATTCGTTTCGTCCTATGGGTTAATTGATGATCGTGATTGGTTTGAGTTGCATGTTTTATTATTGGTGTTGTCCTATGGTGCTCTCCGTGTTGCGCAAGCGTGAGGGATCCCCGCTGTAGGGTTTGCAATATGTTCATGATTTGCTTATGGTGGGTGGCATGAGTGATAGAAACACAGACCCGAGTAAGTAGGTTGTTTGCGTATGGGAATAAAGAGGACTTGATGCCTTATAATGCTATGGTTGGGATTTACATTAATGATCTTTAGTAGTTGCGGATGCTTGGTAGAGTTCCAATCATAAGTGCATATGATCCAAGAAGATAAAGTATGTTAGCTTATGCCTCTCCCTCAAATAAAATTGCAATAATGATTACCGGTCTAGTTACAAAAATCTCTCTACTGAAACTAATTTAGTCGTGTCTTCATCTAAACAGCCCCTACTTTTCATTTACATGTTCTTTATTATCTTGCAAACCTATCCAACAACACCTACAAAGTACTTCTAGTTTCATACTTGTTCTAGGTAAAGCGAACGTTAAGCGTGCGTAGAGTTGTATTAGTGGTGGATAGAACTTGAGGGAATATTTGTTCTACCTTTAGCTCCTCGTTGGGTTCGACACTCTTACTTATTGAAAGAGGCTACAATTGATCCCCTATACTTGTGGGTTATCAAGACCTTTTTCTGGCACCATGGCCGGGGAGTTATAGCGTGGGGTGAATATTCTCGTGTGTGCTTGTTTGCTTTATCACGAAGTAGTTTGTATTTGTCGTTCTAAGTTGTTCTCTATCTTTAGTTATGGGTAGGAAACGCAAAGTACCAAAAAAATAGTTGTACCTACTACACCAATGGTTGAAGAACCACTCAAAATCTATCACACTACTGAAGCTTTTTACTTGGATCATCTTCGATCCCTTTGTGCTCGTGCTGAAACCCCCACTAGCTTAGTTGAGGGCAAATCTTTAGATGAGCATGCTTGTTATGTGCGACACCGCTTATATCAAGAAGGGAAACTTTTACTGGATCAAATTCATCGTTTGCAATGCTATGCTTGGAATTTATGTGAAATATATGATGTTACTTGTTGTTCTGAAAACCCTAAGAAACACCTTCCCTACCAATCTGAGTTTAGTGATAATGGAATCGTATCTTCGTATGCTAAGGGTGTTTATAATTACTATGATGTTCAACAAATTGAAGAATTTTTTTCTTTTAAGGGTGCTTATGAAATTGCTTCTTTGATTGAAAAGTATGATGCTACTCGTTACAAATCTGAAAATTTCGCCATACTTAAATATTGTTATGATAATTATGCTTCTAATGCCTATGTTAAACCATATATTAAGGACTCCTCTGCTGTCCGAGAAGAGACTAATATTTTGCGGGAGTCTATGGAAGAAGGAATTGATGAAACTGTGAGCTCATTGGATGAAAAAGATGATGAGGAGAGCAAAGAACAAAAGGAGGAAGAGAGGGATTAGCTACCCGTGCCCACCTTGTAATGAAAGTAACTCTTCAACTCATACATTATTTAATTTCCCTTTGTGCTTACCGAAGGATGATTGCTATGATGATTGTTATGATCACATTGATTCTTTTGAAATATCCCTTTTTGATGATGCTTGATGTGCTTGTGGCCAAGATGCCAATATGAATTATGCTTATGGAGATGAAATTGCTATAGTTCCTTATGTTAAACATGAAATTGTTGCTATTCCACCCACGCATGATAGTCCTATTATCTTTCTGAATTCTCCCGACTACACTACATCGGAGAAGTTTGCCCTTATTAAGGATTATATTGATGGGTTGCGTTTTACTACTACACATGATGATTTTGATAAATATAATATGCATGTGCTTGCTGCTCCTACTTGCAATTATTATGAGAGAGGAACTACATCTCCGCCTCTCCATGTTTCCAATATGATAAAATTGCAAGAAACTATTTATACTATGCATTAGGCTTTACTATGTGTGCATGAATTGTTCTTTTATGACATGTCGATGCATAGGAAGAGAGTTAAACTTCGTTGTTGCATTATGTTGCTTTGTGCTCAGTACTAAACCAAAAATCATTGTTAATTAAAATTGGCTTTCATATACCTTGGGATCCAGGTGGATTCATTACTTGAGCACCTTATGCCTAGCTTAATGGCTTTAAAGAAAGCGCTGCCAGGGAGACAACCCGGAAGTTTTAGAGAGTCGGTTATTTCTGTTGAGTGCTTTTATATAGTTTAAAAACAAAAAAATAAAGAGGGGAACCCAAAACTTTTCAAAAAGGAAAGTGAAAGTGAGAGAGACAAGCATTGTTGAAGTGGGGGAGCTCCTTGAACTTTGTTCATGCTCACGGAAACTTTGTGAATCTTGATTACAGAAACTTTTCAACAAAATTAATTATCCCCTTGTACAATTCCATTGTATTATAAAAATAATGTGCCAAGATTTACCTTTAGGATGTTTACATTGCTTGTTGGTTTGTGCGGTGCAAGACAGAAACTTTGGCTATAGTGTGCGATTTTACATTTTTTACTGAAACATCAAACGGTTCTAAAACTTTTTGCACTGTCTTTCTATAATTTTTTTTATTTTTCCTAATTTCAGAATTTTGGGAGTACCAAAAGTATGGTGAATGTTCAGATTACTACAGACTGTCCTGTTTAAGACACATTCTGTTTTTGATGCATATTTTGCTTGTTTTGATGAAACTATCAATTTCTATCAGTGGATTAAGCCATGGAAAAGTTATATTACAGTAGGTACAATGCAAAAACAAAATATGAATTGGTTTGCAATAGTACTTAGAGTAGTGATTTGCTTTATTATACTAACGGATCTTACCGAACTTTTTGTTAAGTTTTGTGTGATTGAAGTTTTCAAGTTTTGGGAGAGATCACGATGGATGAAGGAATAAGGAGTGGAAAGAGCCTAAGCTTGGGGAAGCCCGAGGCACCCCAAGGAAATATTCAAGGACTCCCAAGAAACCAAGCTTGGGGATGCCCCGGAAGGCATCCCCTCTTTCTTCTAACAATCATCGGTAATTTTACTTGGAACTATATTTTTATTCGTCACATGATATGCGTAAATCTTGGAGCGTCTTTTGCATTTACTTTTCACTTTTCTTTAATGCACCATGCTGGTATGAGATAGTCCTTGGTTGATTTATAGAATTATCATTGCACTTCACTTATATTTTTTGAGTGTGGCTTTATAGAATGCTTCATGTGCTTCACTTATATCATTTGAAGTTTGGATTGCCTGTTTCTCTTCACATAGAAAACCGCCATTTGTAGAATGCTCTTTTGCTTCACTTATATTTGTTAGAGCGTGGGCATATCTTTTGTAGAAAGAATTAAACTCTCTTGGTTCACTTATATCTATTTAGAGAGATGACAGGAATTGGTCATTCACATGGTTAGTCATAAAATCCTACATAAAACTTGGAGATCACTGAATATGATATTTTTGATTCCTTGCAATAGTTTTGCGATATAAAGATGGTGATATTAGAGTCATGCTAGTGGGTAGTTGTGGATTGTATAAATACTTGTGTTGAAGTTTGTGATTCCCGTAGCATGCACGTATGGTGAACCTTTATGTAACGAAGTTGGAGCATGAGGTATTTATTGATTGTCTTCCTTATGAGTGGCGGTCGGGGACGAGCGATGGTATTTTCCTACCAATCTATCCCCTAGGAGCATGCGCGTAGTACTTTGTTTCGATGACTAACAGATTTTTGCAATAAGTATGTGAGTTCTTTATGACTAATGTTGAGTCCATGGATTATACGCGCTCTCACCCTTCCATCATTGCTAGCCTCTTCGGTACCGTGCATTGCCCTTTCTCACCTTGAGAGTCGGTGCATCCAAACCCCGTGATATGATACGCTCTACCACACATAAGCCTCCTTATATCTTCCTCAAAACAGCCACCGTACCTACCTATTATGGCATTTCCATAGCCATTCCGAGATATATTGCCATGCAACTTCCATCGTCTTCATATACATGACTTGAGCATCATTGTCATATTGCTTTGCATGATCGTAAGATAGCTAGCATGATGTTTTCATGGCTTGTCCGTTTTTTGATGTCATTGCTATGCTAGATCATTGCACATCCCGGTACACCGCCGGAGGCATTCATACAGTGTCATATCTTTGTTCTAGTATCGAGTTGTGATATTGAGTTGTAAGTAAATAAAAGTGTGATGATCATCATTATTAGAACATTGTCCCATGTGAGGTTATCAAAATAAAAGTGGCCAAAGAAGCCCCCCAAAAAAAGAGGCCAAAGAAGCCTACAAAAAAAGAGAAATAATAAAAAAATGAGAGAAAAGAGAGAAGGGGCAATGTTACTATCCTTTACCACACTTGTGCTTCAGAGTAGCACCGTGTTCTTCATATAGAGAGTCTCTTGAGTTATCACTTCCATATACTAGTGGGAATTTTCATTATAGAACTTGGCTTGTATATTCCGATGAAGGGCTTCCTCAAATGCCGGAGGTCTTCATGAGAAAGCAAGTTGGATGCACACCCACTTAGTTTCCAGTTTGAGATTTCATACACTTATAGCTCTTAGTGCATCCATTGCATGGCAATCCCTACTCCTCACATTGACATCAATTGATGGGCATCTCCATATCCCATATATTAGTCGCGTCGATGTGAGACTTTCTTCCTTTTGTCTTCTCCACACAACCTCCACCATCATTTTCTATTCCACCCATAGTGACATATCCATGGCTCACGCTCATGTATTGCATGAAAGTTGAAAAGGTTTGAGAACGTCAAAAGTATGAAACAATTGCTTGGCTTGTCATTGGGGTTGTGCATGATTTTAATATTTTGTGTGGTGAAGATGGAGTATAGCCAGACCATATGATTTTGTAGGGATAACTTTCTTTGGCCATGTTATTTTGAAAAGACATGATTGCTTTATTAGTATGCTTGAAGTATTATTGTCTTAATGTCAAATGATAGACTATTGCTTTGAATCACTCGTGTCTTAATATTCATGCCATGATTAGATTACATGATCAAGATTATGCTAGGTAGCATTCCACATCAAAAAATATCTTTTTTATCATTTACCTACTCGAGGACGAGAAGGAATTAAGCTTGGGAATGCTGATATGTCTCTATCGTATCTATAATTTTTTATTGTTCCATGCTAATATTCTACAACTTTAATATACTTTTGGCAACTTTTTATACTATTTTTGGGACTAACATATTGATCCAGTGCCCAGTACCAATTCCTGTTTGTTGCATATTTTATGTTTCGCAGAAAATCCATATCAAACAGAGTCCAAAGGGGATAAAAACTGACAGGGATTTTTTGGAATATATGTGATTTTTGGGAAGAAGAATCAACGCGAGACGATGCCCGAGGGGCCCACGAGGCAGGGGGCGCGCCCCAGGGGGTCAGGCGCGCCCTGGGCCCTCGTGGCCACCCCGCAAGGCGGTTGCTGCCCTTCTTTCGCCGCAAGAAAGCCAATATCCAGATAAAAATTGTATCCAAAATTCAGCCCAATCGGAGTTACGGATCTTTGGGAATTTAAGAAACGGTGAAAGGCTAGAATCAGTCAACGCAGAAACATAGAGAGACAGATCCAATCTCGGAGGGTCTCTCGCCCCTCCCATGCCATGGAGGCCATGGACCAGAGGGGAAACCCTTCTCCCATCTAGGGAGAAGGTCAAGGAAGAAGAAGAAGAAGAAGGGGGGCCTCTCCCCCTCTCTTCCGGTGGCGCCGGAACGCCGCCGGGGCCATCATCATCACCGCAATCTACACGAACAACTTCACCGCCATCATCACCAACTCTTCCCCCTCTATGCAGCGGTGCAACCCCTCTTTTACCCGCTGTAATCTCTACTTAAACATGGTTCTCAATGCTATATATTATTTCCCAACGATGTATGGCTATCCTATGACGTTTGAGTAGATTTGTTTTGTCCTATGGGTTAATTGATGATCGTGATTGGTTTGAGTTGCATGTTTTATTATTGGTGTTGTCCTATGGTGCTCTCTGTGTCACGCAAGCGTGAGGGATCCCCGCTGTAGGGTTTGCAATATGTTCATGATTTGCTTATGGTGGGTGGCATGAGTGATAGAAACACATACCCGAGTAAATGGGTTGTTTGTGTATGGGAATAAAGAGGACTTGATGCCTTATAATGCTATGGTTGGGTTTTACCTTAATGATTTTTAGTAGTTGCGGATGCTTGCTAGAGTTCCAATCATAAGTGCATATGATCCAAGAAGAGAAAGTATGTTAGCTTATGCCTCTCCCTCAAATAAAATTGCAATAATGATTACCGGTCTAGTTATTAATTGCCTAGGGACAAACAACTTTCTTGTGTGACAACAAGATCTCTACTAAAACTAACTTAGTTGTGTCTTCATCTAAGCAGCCCCTACTTTTTATATACGCGTTCTTTATTATCTTGCAAACCTATCCAACAACACCTACAAAGTACTTCCAGTTTCATACTTGTTCTAGGTAAAGCGAACGTTAAGCGTGCGTCGAGTTGTATCGGTGGTCGATAGAACTTGAGGGAATATTTGTTCTACCTTTAGATCCTCGTTGGGTTCGACACTCTTACTTACGAAAGAGGTTACAATTGATCCCCTATACTTGTGGGTTATCAACCGGCACGGGCACGGGCACGGCAGGTGCAACCAAACGCATGGGGACCGGCGCCGCGGTGGGTGGAGGGGCGCGGCGGGAGCAGCCAAACGCACGGGGGCCAGCGCCATGATGGGTGGGAGGGCACGCATGGGCACGGGCGCTGGCATGTACACAAGCTCGTGCGGGTCCATGGAGACTTCGCTGACGCCTGCAGCTTCCAGCTCTGCGATAGTGCTCAGCGAACAGCCCGTCAATGCTATGGGGATGGTCGCTGGAGCGGGAGCGGGGATGGGAGCTGGGATGGGAGCGGGGGTAGCAACCGCCGCGGCCAGCTCATTCTGGGCCATGTCCATGAGGCCCCATTCCTCCTTATTTTCTAACTCCTTCGGCTTGGAGTAGACTTCACCAAACTTGAAGACTAGTTGCAGATGATCATTCTGCGCCATGGCGGTGGAGGTCTGCGGGGGGAGGGGAATGGGAGGCGAACAATAAGGACGCCCGTATTAAACAGCGGCTCAGGTGCCATTAATGGAGAGGAAGGTGGGCGGCCATGGAAGTCAAAGGGCTCACTTCCCAGTGAGCCTGCGCAACGTACAGCTCACACGCTTCCCGGTGAGCCTACGCATTGGAGGACAGCTTGCATGCCTCTTGGTCAGCATGCACACCGGACTGCGCTCGCACGCCTCCCGTTCAGTCAAGGTCAAGCAGCTGTCCGCACGACACCTCCTACAAACATTAAAACCAAGACACGTGGCGTCACATGAATGGTTAATAGAAAGCACACAGTTTGAATTATACAAACATTTGAGATATTAAAGTGGCAGCTATTTTTTCAAAATGCCTTTGTTGGCTGTCATTATTCAAGTGCGCCTTCTCTCAAAATGGACACGAAAAATACCACATCATGTCGGGTGCCATTCCATGATAGCATGCCAAGTTTCATGAATTTCAGATGAGTTTTGGATTTAGTAGAATTTGAAAACCAGGCATCTCAATGTTTTGTCGGCAATCAACGGTGCCCTGGTGTTCGAAATTCATTCCCATTTCTTGCATAGGAACTAAGCATGCACCCAAGGACACAGATTTGATTTTTCAACCAATTTATATGCACTAGAGCATGTGCATGTACTTCAAATTTGAATTATGCACATAAATGCATTGAAAACTCAATTAATGCATAAAAATGTTGAAAAGAACCCCAAAAAATCACAAAAATTGACACAACACTCCTGTTGTTCTATGTTGACACGAGAAAAATTTTGGAAGCAATAAGAGGCAGTGGATATTGTTTCGTCCCCAAAGGTGGGACGTTCCCTACCGAAACCATGATGCTTGTTGTGAGAAGCTCTGGTTTGTGAGAAGCATATACCCAAACCTGCTCCAAACGGGACAAAAATTTTACCATGGCATGTTGATGCCGCTCCATGAAAGCATGCCAAGTTCCATGAATTTCAGATGAGTTTGGGATTTACTAGAATTTAAAAATGAGGCATCGCAATGTTTTGCCGGCAATCAACGGTGCCCTGGTGTTTGAAATTCATTCCCATTTCTTGCATGAGACCTAAGCATGCACCCAAGGACACATATTTGATTTTTCAACCAATTTATATGCACTGGAGCATGTGCATGTAGTTCAAATTTGAATTATGCACATAAATGCATTGAAAACTCAATTAATGCATAAAAATGTCCAAACAAATCCCGAAAAATCCCAAAAATTGACACAACACTCCTATTGTTCTATGTTGGCATGAGAAAATTTTTGAGAGCAATAAGAGGCAATGGATATCGTTTCGTCCCCAAAGGTGGACGTTCCCTACCAAAACCATCATGCTTGTTGTGAGAAGCTCTAGTTTGTGAGAAGCATATACCCGAACCTGCCCCAAATGGGACAATTTTTTTAACACGGCATGTTGATGCCGCTCCATGATAGCATGCCAAGTTTCATGAATTTCTGACGAGTTTTTGATTTACTTGAATTTAAACCAGGCATCTCAATGTTTTGCCGGCAATCAACAGTGCCCTAGTGTTTGAATTTCATTCCCATCTCTTGCTTGGGACCTAGAAATTCACCCAAGGACACAGATTAGATATTTAAACCAACCTTAGTGCATTGGAGCATGTGCTTGTAGTTCAAATTTGAATTATGCACATAAAATGCCTAGAAAACCTAGTTAATGCATAAAAATGTCCAAACAAACCCCCAAAAATCACAAAAATTGACACAACACTCTTGTTGTTCTATGTTGACACTAGAAATTTTTTTAAAGTAATAAGAGGCAATGGATATCGTCTCGTCCCCAAATGTGGGACGTTCCCTCTCGAAACCATCATGCTTGTTGTGAGAAGGTCTGGTTTGTGAGAAGCTTATACCCGAACCTGCCCCAAATAGGACAAATTTTTTACCACGGCATGTTGATGCCGCTCCATGATAGCATGCCAAGTTTCATGAATTTCATACGAGTTTTGGATTTACTAGAATTTAAAAACCAGGCATCTCAACGTTTTGTCGGCAATCAAGAGTGCCCTGGTGTTTGAATTTCATTCCCATCTCTTGCATGGGACCTAGAAATTCACCCAAGGACACACATGTGATTTTTCAACCAACTTTAGTGCATTGGAGCATGTGCTTATAGTTCAAATTTGAATTATGCACATAAAATGCCGGGAAAACCCAGTTAATGTATAAAAAAGGCCAACGAACCCCGAAAAATTCCAAGATTGAACACAACACTCCTGTTGTTCTATGTTGACACTAGAAAAATTTTGAAAGCAATAAGAGGAAACGGATATCGTCCCGTCACCAATGGTGGTACGTTCCCTATCGAAAACATCATGCTTGTTGTGAGAAGCTTATACCCGAACCTGCCCCAAATGGGACAAATTTTTCACCACGGCATGTTGATGCCACTACATGAGAGCATGCCAAGTTTCATGAATTTCATACGAGTTTTGGATTTACTAGAATTTAAAAACCAGGCATCTCAACATCTTGCCGGCAATCAACAGTGCCATCGTGTTTGAATTTCATTCCCATCTCTTGCATGGGACCTAGAAATTCACCCAAGGACACACATGTGATTTTTCAACCAACTTTGGTGCATTGGAGCATGAGCTTCTAGTTCAAATTCGAATTATGCACATAAAATGCCTAGAAAACCCAATTAATGTAAAAAAAGGCCAAACGAACCCTGAAAAATTCCAAGATTGAACACAACACTCCTGTTGTTCTATGTTGACACTAGAAAATTTTTGAAAGCAATAAGAGGCAACAGATATCATCCCGTCCCCAAAGGTGGTATGTTCCCTATCGAAACCATCATGCTTGTTGTGAGAAGCTTATACCCAAATCAGCCCCAAATGGGACAAAAATTTCACCACGGCATGTTGATGCCGCTCCATGATAGCATGCCAAGTTTCATGAATTTCAGACGAGATTTGGATTTACTAGAATTTAAAACCCAAGTATCTCAATGTTTTGCTGGCAATCAACAGTGCCCTAGTGTTTGAAATTCATTCCCATTTGTTGCATGGGACCTAGAAATTCACCCAAGGACACACATGTGATTTTTCAACCAACTTTAGTGCATTGGAGAATGTGCTTGTAGTTCAAATTTTAATTATGCACATAAAATGCCTAGAAAACCCAGTTAATGTATAAAAAGGCCAAACGAACCACGAAAATTCATTCCCATTTCTTCCATGGGACCTAAGCATGCACTGAAGGACACAGATTTGATTTTTCAACAAATTTGTATGCACCGGAGCATGTGCAGGTAGTTTAATTTTGAATTGTGCACCTGAAATGGATGGAAAACCGGTTTAATGTATGAAATGTGCAAACGAACCCTGAATAAGTCCAATTCTTTTACGACATACATACAGTTGCATGTTCACTGCAGATAAAAGGTCTAGCAATTCAAACATCGTCCATTGCAATTGTGACCCCATTTTGTAATTCAAATCAAGTAGATCCCACACAGTTTCTCTCACCAACCGTGTGAGATGTAGTACAAAATATCTTGGAGCATTGTCGGTGTATAGTACGCCTATGGATTACGCGAGAAGGTGCATCGGCTACAGTCCACAGCCGGTGTGCCAAGCACACTAGCTCTCTCCCCAAAAACTCCTGCCTCTGCATCCCTCGCAATCTCGAAAATATCTACCGCCTGGAAGGTTTTAATGTATGATAGCACATGATTAGTATGTGCGGACCGTGTGCGATGTCTGTTACTCCCGCTCTGCTTCAGTCCCTTGATTCAAATTCTCAGTAGCCCCGGAATTTTACTCCCGCCTCTGCATTCCTCGCATCTCAAAAATATCTGCTCGCCCTTGATCCAAATTTTTAGTAGCCCCGCCTTGTTACTCCCGCCTAGTAAAATTTTTAGTTGCCGCAGTATTTCCTCAAACACAACCTCCCCTCACACAGACACACACAACCCTCGAAACCATTGGTAGGTCGCCTGCCATTGCCGGTGCCTCCATCCGCAACATATGCCTGTCTGCCGGGGAGCTCGAGTAGCCAATGGTCAAAAAGAGGTTTATCGTGGCCTTTTCGCTCGACACCGGCGAGGTGGCCGCCGAGGTGTCCCCGTCGTCCTCCGCGGGATCGATCCACCATCGTCAGTCCCCCGATTTGCCCGCCGCTACGCCCCTACACCGGTTCGAGGACTTTCACGTCCTCCCCCGGACGCGACAGCCGACAAAGTCCTACCTCGGGGTCCGGCAGCGGCGGTGGGTGACGTGGGTCGCCGATATTACAGATCGAGAGACCCTCACCTGCCGGTGGCTCGATAGCTTCCACACGGCCGAGCTCGCGGCCGTGCAGTACGACCATTGGTAGGTCCGCTACCATGGCGCAGCAGCTAGGCTCAATTTCCCCTTCAGCACACGTCTGGTCCACCTCATTCCGCACATGTCCTTATGACTTGTTTATTTCAGTTCTTCACAATGTGATGCTCTATATGTGCAACTATTTGCTGTGCAGTTCAATTTCATCAATAACAGTTTAAACAATACCACTATGAATTACAATATTTGGTTGATGTTAAGGATATTCCAGTTAACATGCCTTTTCATTTTTCAAATATTGTTTAGCAACATGCATTGTACTGAATGACTAAATATGCAATCCCAGGCTACATAGCAAAAAGGAAGAGTGTTACCTTAATGTTCTGATGATTTCTAGATATACATGTAATAAAATCTTATATAATGGGATGGATGGAGTCTTGTACTACATCATTTTTCAATTGTTGTTTAGCTTCTAATATTAACTTGGTGCTTTTAGGTACATATATCATTGCCAAAGATCCACACTTCGACCCTTTCTGTGTATGGGGCAATGAGATATTCATAAACCAGCATCAAGTGAGGAAACTGATAAAGATTGTTACTAAAATGTGTCAAAAGATGTCAATTGAACTATTTGTTTACACTTTATGCAAGACAATAGTGAACTGCGGGATGGTAAGTAAGAACCATGTAGCCTTCTTTTTACTGCCCGCGATGAGTTGTGTTAGATGACAATATCTGAACCTTTTTTTCTTTTGTAGTGCATCCTGAAGCAGTTTACTCAAGATTACCTCTCAAACTACATGATTGGTGGCCGGCCATCACAAGGGGTTGGACTAGAGTCCTGCATGCCTTCTGCATCCAGGAGAGCACAATAGGGCCATTCCGCTTCACCTTGTTCAGCAACTGGAATGTCTGTCGCCTCTTTCTTTACCATCTGTAATAGTACAAGTATAGAACCCTGGTACATCATTATTTATTTAGTGCTTCTGTAATTCTTAAACATTTGTACCTGTGAATCAAATAATGCATTGGTTGTTTGAACCTGATGGATATGAATAAAGCTATAGCCTACTTTCAAGTTTAAATTAGGTGCAATACCAGCAATTAAATTAGGGTGAAGTTACGTTGTGCAGGTCATTACAGCACACTTGGTTGGTAAAACACAAACGTTTAAGATATACACCATAATCCGAGACGGTTCAAGGAGAGGAAACATGTGCAAGCATGCACACAGTTGCCATTTGCAAAGTGTGTGTGATGTCAGACACTATCACATACGGTGCGGGAAAACTAAATGTGTGTGATTGTCTACCTATCGTACACGGTTCATAATCATGAACTGTTTGTGATGTGCCAGGCATCATAGAACTCCCGTGCCTAGAATCTACCTAGAAAACTCCCGTGCCTGGAATCTGCCTGGTTTTAGGCAGAACCACAAACTCCGACTGTGATGGCAATGCGAGCATAAACAAGTAGCAAGGATGAAGCGTTTGGGATATTCGAGATACCGGAAATGGTTATACAGGGACAACTGTATGCACCAAGGCTCCCTATCCCCGACGGTTTCGGGGTCGTGTGGGAAGGACCCCCCTATCGCCCACACTCACTTGGAGACAGTTCCATATGCCGTCACGGAAAGGGCTTAAAAATTGTTTTTTTAGGACCGACGCGCACCAGTGCTAGGCCACAATAACCATGGGCTACATATTTACTGTAGTTACCATGGGCCTCCTACGGGCCGTAGACACAATGGGCCTTCCAAGGGCCGTATAAACAATGGGCCTTCTACGAGTCGTAGCATCAATGGGTCTTCTATGGGACGTATGATCGATTGGCCAAACTTGGGCCAATAACATACTGCATTATGGGTCGTAAACGGGCTAGATTTGGAATCGTCTGTTCATGGGCCGACCATAACGGGTCGTCGTTAATCGGCCGTATTTGATGATGCTATGAAAACGTCCCAACGAGTTAAGAGGCCAATTGTAACCACGGGCTGAGTTTGGCCCACAAGCAGAAAAGGCCAATAACGGGCCTTAAGTAACCGAATGCTGGAAATAAGCCCAAGAATAAATGGGGCCTGAGAAGGTCGAAAGATAACACGGGTTGGAAACGGCCCAATGGAATAATGGGTCGTTAATGGGTATAAAGCGGTACACTGTTCATTGTGGGCCAGATTCACCACGTGCCGTTAATCGGTCAGGAGTTACAAATGGCCTCGTATGGGCCGAAAGACATCATGGGCCATACATGGGCCATAAGTTATAACGGGCTGGAATCATATTGAACGGCCCAAATGAAGCTACGGGGCTTAATTCCGATAGGCCGTAATGGGCCGTGAGTTAGCGGGCCGTAAATGGGCTATATACGAACATACCGTTAACAGGCTTGCCATGGGCCGGCCCGTTACCTTTTGACCAAGTCAAACGGGCCAGCCTTTTCACTAGAATGGGCCTTTGTTGGGCCATGCCATGTGTCGACATATCATAGGCGCCTCCTGTCCAATGAATGGATGACATCTATCCCAATGGTGAGCCAACACGTGTTTCCTTCGGCCAATGACAATTTTACACGTGGAAAATCCTCATTGGTCCAGGCTGTTAACGGGTTAAGGGATCTAAAACCGGACCCGATAGCTTAATAGCGGCCCATTACGGTGGATGCCATGCGTCAGTCACCCTTGACGAAAGCACTTCTATGACGCGCGATTTATTGTCATGGAAGTGGACACTTCCATGATGATAATTTTGGTAATGTCATGGAACACTTCTACAACAGCACATGTATGACTATCTTGATTCTGTCATAAAATCATCATGGATGTACATGCATGACAGAAAATGTGACCTAATGTGACAAACATGTATCATCACTGAAGTATTTTTATTTGTAGTGATAGTCAAGAACCATTACCCTATCCCAGTCATTGATGAGCTGCTCGATGAGCTAGCTGGGGCTCGGCTGTTCACCAGCCTGGACATGCGGGCAGGTTACCCTCAAATTCGGATGCGACCCAAGGACGAGCACAAGACGGCATTCAAAACACACCACGACCACTTCGAGTTCAAGGTCCTACCGTATGGTGTTGCTGGTGGTCTGCCAACCTTTCAAGGCGGCATGAACGTTGTCCCGGCACCATTGCTTCAGCATGGGGTACTCATTTTCATCGACGATATCCTCGTCTACAGTGAAGATCTGGACTCACACATCCGGCTGCTCCGTCAGGTTTTTTAGTTGCTCCAAGAGCACCAATTGAAGATCAAGTACAACAAGTGCACATTCGCCAGCCCGAAACTGCTCTACATGGGCCATGAAATCAGCAACAATGGGTTGCGCACCAATGAGAGGAACATTGTGGAAGTGCAAAAGTGGCTGATACGTCTCCATCGTATCTACTTTTCCAAACACTTTTGACCTTGTTTTGGACTCTAACTTGCATGATTTGAATGGAACTAACCCGGACTGACGTTGTTTTCAGCAGAATTGTCATGGTGTTATTTTTGTGCAGAAATAAAAGTTCTCGGAATGACCTGAAACTTCACGGAGAATATGTTTGGAATTTATAAAAAATACTGGCGAAAGAATCAACACCAGGGGGCTCACACCCTATCCACAAAGGTGGGGGTGCGCCCACCCCCCTGGGGCATGCCCCCTGTCTCGTGGGCCCCCTGAGGCTCCACCGACCTCAACTCCAACTCTATATATTCATGTTCGAGGAGAAAAAAATCATGAACAAGGATTCATCACGTTTTACGATACGGAGCCGCCGCCAAGCCCTAATCTCTCTCGGGAGGGCTGATCTGGAGTCTGTTTGGGGCTCCGGAGAGGGGAATCCACCGCCATCATCATCATCAACCTTCCTCCATCACGAATTTCATGATGCTCACCACCGTGCGTGAGTAATTCCACCATAGGCTTGCTGGACGGTGATGGGTTGGATGAGATTTATCATGTAATCATGTTAGTTTTGTTAGGGTTTGATCCCTAGTATCCATTGTGTTCTGAGATTGCTGTTGCTATGACTTTGCTATGCTTAATGCTTGTCACTAGGGCCCGAGTGCCATGATTTCAGATCTGAACCTATTATGTTTTCATGAATATATGTGAGTTCTTAATCCTATGTTGCAAGTCAATAGTCACCTACTATGTGTTATGATCCGGTAACCCCGAAGTGACAATAATCGGGACCACTCCCGGTGATGACTATAGTTTGAGGAGTTCATGTATTCACTAAGTGTTAATGCTTTGGTCCGGTACTCTATTAAAAGGAGGCCTTAATGTCCCTTAGTTTCCAATAGGACCCCGCTGCCATGGGAGGGCAGGACAAAAGATGTCATGCAAGTTCTTTTCCATAAGCACGTATTACTATATTCAGAATACATGCCTACGTTACATTGACGAACTGGAGCTAGTTCTGTGTCACCCTATGTTATAACTATTACATGAGGAATCGCATCCGACATAATTATCCATCACTGATCCAATGCCTACGAGCTTCTCATACATTAATCTTTGCTTAATTACTTTTCCATTGCTACTAATACAATCGCTACAAAACCAATACTGTTACTTTTGCCACCATTACCGCTACTTCCATATTACTTTGCTACTAAATATTTTGCTGCAGATATTAAGTCTTTCAGGTGCGGTTGAATTCACAACTCAACTATTAATACTTGAGAATATTCTTTGGCTCCCCTTGTGTCGAATCAATAAATTTGGGTTGAATACTCTACCCTCGAAAACGGTTGCGATCCCCTATACTTGTGGGTTATCAAGACTATTTTCTGGAGCTGTTGTCGGGGAGCATAGCTCTATTCTTTGAGTCACTTGGGATTTATATTTGTTGATCACTACGAAGAACTTGAAAGATGAAAGAACCAAGATTTTTCCCTCAACTATGAGGGGAGGTAAGGAACTGTCATCTAGCTCTGCACTTGATTCACCTTCTGTTATGAGTAAATTTGGACACCTACTCCTGCTATTGATTCTGATATGTCGCATGTTATTGATGATGCCACTTCTGCTATGCATGATGCTTATGATGAAAATACTTCTATGCTTGATAATACTGGGCCACTAGGTGAATTTCTTGATGAACAACTTTCTAGGGTTAGAGAGAATGAAATTATTGAAACTGATAATATTGATGAAAGTGATGATGAAGATGCTCCCCCTAGATATGAATTGCCTGATGTACCTGAGGGTTATGTTATGGATGAAGAAACTGCTAGAGATTTTTTAGCTTGCAATGATAGATATGATCTTAAGAAACTGTTAGCTAAGCTGAAAGAAAAGTCTTTGAATGCTAGAATGAAATATGACCCTGCTTATGCTACTTCACCTATCTGTATTTCAGATAAGGATTATGATTTCTCCGTCGATCCTGAGTTAATTACTTTGGTTGAATCTGATCTTTTTTATGGCTATGAATCTGAAACTGTTGTGGCACATCTTACTAAATTGAATGATATAGCCACACTGTTCTCTAATCAGGAAAAAATTCGTTACTACTATATCCTTAAGTTATTTCTGTTCTCATTAAAGGGTGATGTTAAAACACGGTTTAATTCTCTTGATCCTGGCTATGTGCGTAGTCCCCAGGATATGATTTATTATTTCTCTGCTAAATATTTCCCCGCTCATAAGAAACAAGCTGCCTTAAGGGAAATATATAATTTTGTGCAAATTGAAGAGGAGAGTCTCCCACAAGCTTGGGGGGGGGGGCTTCTCCGATTACTTAATGCTTTGTGAGGGAGTCCTGGATTAGGGGGTGTCCGGATGGCCGGACTATACCTTCAGCCGGACTCCTGGACTATGAAGATACGAGATTGAAGACTTCGTCCCATGTCCGGAAGGGACTTTCCTTGGCGTGGAAGGCAAGCTTGGCGATACGGACATGTAGATCTCCTACCATTGTAACCGACTTTGTGTATCCCTAACCCTCTCCGGTGTCTATATAAACCGGAGGGTTTTAGTCCGTAGGACAACATACACAACAACAATCATACCATAGGCTAGCTTCTAGGGTTTAGCCTCTCCGATCTTGTGGTAGATCTACTCTTGTACTACCCATATCATCAATATTAATCAAGCAAGATGTAGGGTTTTACCTCCATCGAGAGGGCCCGAACCTGGGTAAAACTTCGTGTCCCTTGCCTCCTGTTACCATCCGGCCTAGATGCACAGTTCGGGACCCCCTACCCAAGATCCGCCGGTTTTGACACCGACATTGGTGCTTTCATTGAGAGTTCCTCTGTGTCGTCACCGTCAGGCTTGATGGCTCCTACGATCATCAATGGCGATGCAGTCCAGGGTGAGACCTTCCTTCCCGGATAAATCTTCGTCTTCGGCGGCTTCGCACTGCGGGCCAATTCACTTGGCCATCTGGAGCAAATCGAAAGCTATGCCCCTGGCCGTCAGGTTAGATTTGAAAACTTAAACTACATGGCTGACATCCGCGGGGACTTGATCTTCGACGGATTCGAGCCACTGCCGAGCGCGCCGCACTGCCACGACGAGCATGATCTAGCTCTGCCGCCAAACAGTGACCTAGAGGCCGCACCCGCATCGGCTTCGACCCTTAATTCGGAGCCAACCGCGCCGATCGAGGATGGGTGGTTGGACGCCGCCTTGGGGACTGCGATTCCAACGGCGATCGAGCCGAACACCAGCCCCGCACTCCGCGAGACTTGTGACTCCAAGGAGTCGGACTCCTCTCCGGACTCTGAACCCTCCGCGCCCCTGCCAATCGAATCCGATTGGGCGCCGATCATGGAGTTTACTGCCGCGGACATCTTTCAGCACTCGCCTTTCGGCGATATTCTGAAGACACTGAAGTCTCTCTCTTTATCGGGAGAGCCCTGGCCGGACTATGGTCAGCAAGGTTGGGATATGGACGATGAAGAAATTCAAAGCCCACCCACCACCCACTTTGTAGCCACTGTCGACGATTTAACCGACATGCTCGACTTCGACTCCGAAGACATCGACGGTATGGACACCGATGATGGAGACGATGAAGAACCAGCGCCTATTGGGCCCTGGAAAGCCACCTTGTCATATGACATATACATGGTGGACACCCCAAAAGAAGGAGATGGCGATGGAACAGCGGAGGATGACCCCTTCAAGAAACAGCCTAAGCGCCGGCGTCAGCGGCGCCGCTCAAAATCCTGCCAAAACAAATACGGTGATTCAAGCACGGGAGATAATAATACTCCAGAGAGTGCCGAAGAAAACCCCCTCCAGCAAGATTCAGCACAGGAGGATGGAGAAACCAGCCCTCTTGAGAGAGCGGCAGACAGAGAGGTCGAGGACGATAATCATATGCCTCCCTCCGAAGACGAGGCAAGCCTCGACGACGACGAATTCGTCGTGCCAGAGGATCCCGTCGAGCAAGAGCGTTTTCAACGCAGGCTTATGGCCACGCCAAGAAGCCTCAAGAAAAAACAGCAACAACTTAAAGCTGATCAAGATTTACTAGTCGACAGGTGGACTGAAGTCCTTGCGGCCGAAGAGCATAAACTCGAACGCCCCTCCAAGAGCTACCCAAAGCGCAGGTTGCTACCCCGATTAGAGGAGGAAGCACTTGATACGGCCGACCGGCCACCTCGTGGCCGCGACAGAGAGGCCTCTCGGTCCTCCACTCAAGCCGCACCCCGTACCAAGGCACGGGAAAATGCGCCAGACCTGCGAGATATGTTGGAGGACAAGGCAAGGCAAACAAGATCGATCTACAGATCGCGTGGGCGCCCCACGACTCGAGACAATAACCGTCATGTCGGACATAAATCCGGTAGGGCCGAACACAGTAGACAAAGCTCATTGGAGCTACGTCGTGATATAGCCCAGAACAGAGGCGCCGCACACCCACTATGCTTCATAGACGAAGTAATGGATCATCAAATCCCCGAGGGTTTCAAACCCGTAAACATCGAATCATATGATGGCATAACAAATCCTGCGGTATGGATCGAGGATTATCTCCTTCATATCCACATGGCCCGCGGCGATGATCTCCACGCCATCAAATACCTCCCACTCAAGCTTAAAGGACCAGCTCGGCATTGGCTTAACAGCTTGCCAGCAGGATCAATCAGTTGTTGGGAGGACCTGGAAGCCACATTCCTTGACAATTTCCAGGGCACTTATGTGCGACCACCAGATGCCGATGACCTAAGCCACGTTATCCAGCAGCCAGAGGAATCGGCCAGGCAATTCTGGACATGGTTCCTAACAAAGAAAAATCAAATAGTCGACTGTCCGGATGCAGAGGCCCTAGCAGCCTTCAAGCACAATATCCGCGACGAGTGGCTTGCCCGGCACCTAGGACAGGAAAAGCCAAAGTCTATGGCAGCACTCACGACACTCATGACCCACTTTTGCGTGGGAGAAGACAGTTGTCTTGCTCGTAGCAACAATATGACCAAGAACCCTGGTAATTCGGATACCAGGGACAGTAGTGGCAGGTCGCGTCGCAACAAGCAGAAGCGCCGCATTAATGGTGACAATGTTGAGGATACAGCAGTTAATGCCGGATTCAGGGGCTCTAAATCCGGTCAGCGGAAAAATCCATTCAAAAGGAATCCCAGGGGCCCGTCCAGTTTGGACCGAATACTCGACCGCTTGTGCCAGATACATGGCACCCCCGAAAAGTTGGCCAACCACACCAACAGGGATTGTTGGGTGTTCAAGCAGGCAGGCAAGTTAAATGCCGAAAACAAAGACACGGGGCTACACAGCGATGACGACGAAGAGCCCCGGCCGCCGAACAACAGTGGACAGAAGGGTTTTCCCCCACAAGTGCGGACGGTGAACGTGATATACGCAACCCACGTCCCCAAGAGGGAGCGGAAGCGCGCGTTAAGGGACGTATACGCGGTAGAGCCAGTCGCCCCAAAGTTCAACCCATGGTCCTCCTGCCCGATCACCTTTGATGGAAGGGACCACCCCACTAGCACCCGTCATGGCAGATTCGCTGCATTGTTTCTAGACCCAATTATTGACGGATTTCATCTCACTAGAGTCCTTATGGACGGCGGCAGCAGCCTGAACCTGCTTTACCAGGATACAATGCGGAAATGGGCATAGATCCCTTGAGGATTAAGCCCACAAAAACGACCTTTAAAGGCGTAATACCAGGTGTAGAGGCCAACTGTACATGCTCAGTCACACTTGAAGTGGTCTTTGAATCTCCGGATAATTTCCGAAGCGAGGAGTTAATCTTCGACATAGTCCCATTCCGCAGTGGCTATCACGCACTGCTCGGGCGAACCGCATTCGCCAAGTTCAATGCGGTACCGCACTACGCATACCTTAAGCTCAAAATGCCAGGTCCTCGAGGAGTAATTACGGTCAATGGAAACACCGAACGCTCCCTCCGAACAGAGGAGCACACGGCGGCCCTTGCAGCGGAAGTACAAAGCAGCCTCTCCAAGCAATTCTCCAGTCCGGCCATTAAACGACCGGACACAGTCAAGCGCGCCCGGAGTAACCTACAACAAGACCACCTAGCACGATCCGAGCAGGCGTAGCAATGCGGCCCCAACCCCAGCCCTCGCAAAAAGGCGACGCCAGTGCTTCGCATACATAACTACGCTCTAGAAATACCATGGGTACAGGGGAGGGGCACCATCACAGCACGCCCGAAACACGGCTTAACCCGCACCAGGGGCTACCGATTTTTTAATTTTCTCTTACTTTCAGGACTCCATTCCTCGGAAGGCCAGTTCGACAGTTCAATTGCCGCACAAACGATGCAAGAACCAAGGAAGCAGACAAGCCACACCGCATTACGGAACTCCCAGGTGGTCTCTATCACGAGTAGTATACCTGTTTCGCATACCATTCTGTAGCCTGCCCCTGGAACGGACATGTTAAATAGTCCAACATTTTGCTTGTCGCATTATTTGTATCGTTCTGCTTTGATCGCAGCCCTTTTTAATAAACAGTGCATTATTTATATCGGCTAAGGTAGCACTAGGAGAACCACTGCGATTGTGCCCCAGTTGAGCTGGGTTGAGCACCTCAGTGGAGAAAGCTAAAACTGACTGTCATGATGAAGCGAGAGCTGGTCGCTGTTCGAGAGGTTTTTCGAGTCCCTAAAGACTTATGCCGCTTAGAGCGAGGAGCCAGCTCTATCCGGCCAAGGCGTGGATAGCGCCCCGAACTCATTCTTCCGAATACCAGGGGCTTCGCCGAAATTTAAAATTATAGAATTCTATGGCTAAGTGAGAGTGTTCACGCATTATAGTCCGATTGCCTTGTTTGTTGGACTGAGAGCCTCCCTCGAAGGACCCAAACATGGGGAAAAGAGCGCTCAGGTTTATCCCCGAACACCCCAGCACTAGTGGCACGGGTGCAGAAGCCGACGACTTGCCATCTCTCAGAATTGATAAACAGCCGCACAGAAGGTAAGATTTTAAATTCCAACAGCATTGCTTAGCGCATATGAACAAGTTTTCAGCGCACAGGACAAAACGAGCAAGTTTCACTCAAAAATTACATCCCTAGAACATTCATCCGCCACAAGACAGGCACCCTTCAGAACATCCTTATAATAATTATCGGGCTTGCGATGCTCTTTCCCCGGCAGTGGCCCGTCCTTCACAAGCTTCTCAGCATCCAGCTTGCCCCAGTGCACCTTAGCACGGGCAAGGGCCCTACGGGCACCTTCAATGCAGATGGAGCGCTTGATGACTTCGAGCCTTGGACAGGCCTCCACCAGCCGCCGCACCAGCCCGAAATAGCTCCCAGGCAGAGCCTCTCCAGGCCACAGCCAAACTATGAGGCCCTTCATGGCCTATTCGGCCGCCTTGTGGAGCTCGACCAGTTGCTTCATCTGGTCGCTCAGGGGCACGGGGTGTCCGGCCTCAGCATACTGAGACCAGAACACCTTCTCTGTCGAGCTGCCCTCCTCGGCTCGATAGAATGCGGCGGCATCGGACACACTCCGGGGAAGATCTGCGAATGCTCCTGGAGAGCTCCGGATTCGGGTAAGTAACAAGTAACTCACGTTTATGTGTTTGCTTTGCATAAAGAATGCCTTACCCGCCTCTATCTTCTTCACCTCATCCAACTCCTAGAGGGTCTTCTGGGATTCGGCCTTGGCAGACTTGGCACTTTCAATAGCCACCGCGAGCTCGGATGCTCGCGTCTTTGAGTCAAGCTCCAAACTCTCATGTTTTCCATGAGAGCCTGGAGCTCTTGCCGCACCTTGGCAACCTCGGCCTCATACTTCTCCCGCTCGGTGCGCTTCGTGGCCGCCTTTCTCGGCCTCGACCAGCGCTTGCTTAAGGGTCGCCACCTCAGACGTGGCCCCTACAATAGCCACGATGATCCTGTCATTTTTTGCAATTGCACCTTTTTTATATATATTTAAAACAAGGTATTTCTTACCTTCCTTCTCCTCGAGCTGCTTCTTGGTATGCCCGAGCTCTCGCTCGGACTGCTCGAGGTTCTGCTTTAGCGTGTCCACTTCTGCAGTCAGTACGGCGGACACCAGCAGAGAAGCCTGCACACGCATATTGACTCCTTTTTGTTAGACTCCTGCGAATTTCATTTTGATCCTCTATTCGGCTTTTCTTCCCGAACGCCAAACAGAGCATCAGGGGCCACTGTCTATGCGGTAATATTATTTACACATTTTTTACTTACCTGAAAGCCTGTTAAAAGGCTAGTACAAGCTTCGGTCAGTCCACTCTTGGCGGACTGAACCTTCTGGACCACCGCACTCATAATGGTGCGGTGCCCCTCGTCGATGGAGGCGCCTTTGGGCACATCCAACAGATTGTCCAGTGCCTCCGATTGGACGGGGGTCCCCGGCACGGTGGGCTTTCTCCTCTAGGAAGGAGGTCGCCCGCCGAACTCTGGAACCTTTGAAGGTTCCGGAGCGGTGTCCGGCCTAGGGCCGGACTTGGATCCCTGGGGGGTTCTGTCCCCTTCACTCCTGGGGTCCAGGAGGTCGCCTTGCGGGGCCTCCAGGACCACCTCCTCCCGGATTGGAACCTGTTGGGACAACACTTCGGTGTCGTCCATAGGGCGGGGGGAGGAAGCCGTCGGAAGCGAATTCACATCCGACGAGTCCAGTGACCCACTCGACGACGCGTCGAGCCGGTCTTTGGGTGGGCTACATAAACATATTCGACATAAGGGAAAGCTGTGCAACAATGGAATACTATGAATTACTCGGGTATCCGGATACTTACGATTTAGCTAGGGGCTTGGCCCTGGGCGGCCACTCCTCTCCGCCGTCGTCGGCGTCGATGGAGTAGTTCAGAGGAAGGGTTTTCCCCTTCTTGGACCCTTTGGCCTCCCCAGCTGGGGCGGCCTTCCTTTGCTTCCCTTCCCCCGCTGGAGGGGGAGGGGTCTCTTCTTCCTCCTCCTCGTCTTCATGGGAGGAGTGCGTCTTGGAGTCGTCGGATGAGGGATCCGACACCTCCAGGCGTCGGGCACTCTTTCGAGTGCCCGTGGCCCTCTTCTTGGCCTTCTTCTCCGGCACCACATGGGGTGCCGGAACCAGCAGCTTCGCCAAACGAGCATCCGCTGGGCCTTCGGGCAAAGGAGTCGGACAGTTGATCTCTCCGGACGTCTCCTGCCAATCCTGTCAAAGGTAAGGGAGCTTAGATCCCGCATGGAGTCAAACTATGAAAAACGGATACCCTGTAAAAGGAAAAAACAGCTTACCGCATGACCGTGACGCTGCGTACTGAATCCGCGGTCCTCGGTAGCGGATGCGAGGGCCTCGGCGCCCTTGAAAAGCACCTTCCAGGCATCTTCGTACGTCGTGTCGAAGAGCCTGCTCAGAGTTCGGTGTCGCGCTGGGTCGAACTCCCATAGGTTGAAAGCCCATTGTTGACACAGGAGGATCAGGCGGATGAGCATAACCTGGACTACGTTGACAAGTTTGAGCTTCTTGTCCACCAGGGTTTGGACGCATGTTTGGAGTCCGGTTAGCTCTCCTTTTTTACCCCACGACATGCCCGTCTCCTTCCAGGAGGTGAGCCGCGTAGCGGGTCCGGATCGAAACTCGGGGGCTGCGACCCATTCGAGATCGTGCGGCTCGGTGATGTAAAACCACCCCGATTGCCACCCCTTCAGGGTCACCACAAAGGAGCCCTCGAGCCATAAGACGTTGGGCATATTGCCCACCATGGCGCCTCCGCACTCCGCCTGGTTGCGGCGCACCACCTTTGGCTTGACATTGAAAGTCTTGAGCCATAGGCCGAAATGGGGGCGGATGCGGAGGAAAGCCTTGCACACGACGATAAATGCCGAGATGTTGAGGACAAAGTTCGGGGCCAGATCATGGAAATCCAGGCCATAGTAGAACATGAGCCCCCGAACAAATGGGTGAAGAGGGAAGCCCAGTCCACAGAGGAAATGGGGGAGGAACACCACACTCTCATGGGGCCTAGGGGTGGGGATGAGCTGCCCCTTTTAGGGAAGCCGGTACGCGATGTCGTTAGACAAGTATCCGGCCTTCCTTAGTTTTTTGATGTGTCCCTCTGTGACGGAGGAGACCATCCACTTGCCTCCCGCTCCGGACATGGCTGGAGAAGGTTGAGGTGGGGAGTGCGGACTTGGATGCTTGAGCTCGAGTGTGCGAGAATGGATAAGAAAGGGAGGAAGAAGGCGTAGGTGAAAAGGTGGATCCTTATCCCCTTATATGGGTGGACGCAACTACGTGTCCCCACCAGCCTGGTAAAACTCGCTTATCTCCAAGCGTCGTAATCAATGGCGCGGTTGGGTTACCCACGCCCGTATTGATGAGAATCCCGGAATAAGGGGACATGATCTCTTCTTTAACAAGACGTGCCAAGGAAACCGCCTCGCATGACGCGCTGAGGTGGGATAATAAAACGACTCGGATAAAGGCTTGGCCGTGGTGTGTCACACTACGGAATACGTCAGCAGATTAGATTTGTGTAAATGTTATTCTCTCTATGGAAATATGTGGAAACTTATTTTGCAGAGCCGGACACTATCTTTGTGTTCAAAATCTTCTATGAAGTACTTGGAGGAGGAACCCGCCTTGCAATGCCGAAGACAATCTGCGCGCCGGACGCGTCGTCATTGAAGCCTGGTTCAGGGGCTACTGAGGGAGTCCTGGATTAGGGGGTGTCCGTATGGCCGGACTATACCTTCAGCCGGACTCCTGGACTATGAAGATACGAGATTGAAGACTTCGTCCCGTGTCCGGAAGGGACTTTCCTTGGCATGGAAGGCAAGCTTGGCGATACGGATATGTAGATGTCCTACCATTGTAACCGACTTTGTGTAACCCTAACCCTCTCCGGTGTCTATATAAACCGGAGGGTTTTAGTCCGTAGGACAACATACACAACAACAATCATACCATAGGCTAGCTTCTAGGGTTTAGCCTCTCCGATCTCGTGGTAGATCTACTCTTGTACTACCCACATCATCAATATTAATCAAGCAGGACGTAGGGTTTTACCTCCATCGAGAGGGCCCGAACCTGGGTAAAACTTCGTGTCCCTTGCCTCCTGTTACCATCCGGCCTAGACGCATAGTTCGGGGCCCACTACCCGAGATCCGCCGGTTTTGACACCGACACTTTGCCTGATCATCTTCTCAAGAAAAATGAAATACTTGATATCTTTTATAATGGACTAACCGATACTTCCAGAGACCACCTGGATAGTTCTGCTGGTTGTGTTTTCAGGGAAAGAATTGTTGATCAAGTTGAATTTCTATTGAATAATATGTTGAGTAATGAAAATGATTGGACACTTCCTGAACCAACTCCTATGCCAACTCCGAAGAAAAGGGGTATTCTATTTCTCGGTCCTGAAGATATGCAAGAGGCAAAGAAATCTATGAAAGAAAAGGGTATTAAAGCTGAAGATGTTAAGAATTTACCATCTATTGAAGAAATACATGGTCTTGATAACCAGACACATGTAGTAAAGGTAAATTCTCTCTATAGATTTGATGAAAGTGATATTCCTCGTAATAAGTCTGCTAGCCAATGCTTGGATGAGTTTGATAATTTTATTGTTAAACAAGAAAACTTCAATGCTTATGGTGGTAGACAATTGAAACATAATGCTTCTATGATTGAACACTTGAGTGATTATATGTCTAGAGTTAAAGGTGAGCTTAAACTTATTAGTAAACATGCTTCTATGGTTACCACTCAAGTAGAACAAGTACATAAAACTCATAATGATTTGCTCAATGAATTACATAATAAGAAAAATGAAAATATTGTTAGAGTTGTGACTAGAGGGGGTAAAATGACTCAGGAACCTTTGTATCCTGAGGGCCACCCTAAGAGAATTGAGCAAGATTCTCAAAGGACTAATGTTGATGCACCTAGTTCTTCTAAGAAGAAGAAAAGTAAAAATGATAGGACTTTGCATGCTTCTAGTGAACCTATTGCTGAGACACCTGAGAATCCTAATGATATTTCTATTTATGATGCTGAAACACAATCTCGTAATGAACATGAACCTAGTGATAATATTAATGATGATGTTCATGTTGATGCTCAACCTAGCAATAACAATGATGTAGAGATTGAACCTGTTGTTGATCTTGATAACCCACAATCAAAGAATCAACGTTATGATAAGAGAGACTTTGTTGCTAGGAAGCACGGTAAAGAAAGATAACCATGGGTTCAAAAACCCATGCCTTTTCCTCCTAAACCATCCAAGAAAAAGGATGATGAGGATTTTGAGTGCTTTGCTGAAATGATTAGACCTATCTTTCTGCGTATGCGTTTGACTGATATGCTTAAAATGAATCCTTATGCTGAGTATATGAAAGATATTGTTACAAATAAAAGAAAGATGCCGGAAGCTAAAATTTCCACCATGCTTGCTAATTATACTTTTAAGGGTGGAATACCAAAGAAATTAGGAGATCCAGGAGTACCAACTATACCATGCTCCATTAAAAGAAACTATGTTAAAACTATTTTATATGATCTTGGAGCCGGTGTTAGTGTTATGCCTCTCTCTTTATATCGTAGACTTGATTTGAATAAGTTGACACCTACTGAAATATCTTTGCAAATGGCTGATAAATCAACTACTATACATGTCGGTATTTGTGAGAATGTGCTTGTTGTGGTTGCAAACGTTACTATTTTAACGGACTTTGTTATTCTTGATATTCCCGAGGACGATAGTATGTTGATTATCCTTGGTAGACCCTTTTTGAATACTGCGGGAGCTATTATTGATTGCAACAAAGGCAATGTCACTTTTCATGTTAATGGTAATGAGCATATGGTACACTTTCCAAGGAAACAACCTCAAGTCCACAGTATTAATTCTATTGGAAAAACTTCAACGATTATTATTGGAGGTTTTGAATTTCCTCTTCCTACTGTCAAGAAGAAATACGATATTCTTATTGTTGGGGATGTGCATATCCCCATTGAGGTAACCTAGTGTTATTCGAAAATTCTCCGGCTTCATGTTATTCGAAAAGAGTTTGTTAACAAGACTTGATCAACCTTGTTAGTGGATTCCTTTTGATGAGGATGAGATGGATGAAGTTAGAAAGAACAACTCTCTGTACCCTCCTTTTACTTTCTGTTATTTAGATTAAATAAAGCAAAAGTAGTATTTTCTGTTTGTTTTCTGAATTATCCTTGCAATAAAAAAATATCCCAAAAATAAAAGTTCTCCAAATGTCCTGAAAATTTTATATGATTTTTTGTAGAATATTTAATAATTATTGGCACTAAGAACACACTTGGGGGCACTCCACGTGGCCACGACGGTCCAAGGCGCGCCCACCCCCCAAGGGCGCGCCCCCTGCCTCGTGGTCCCCACGTGGCCCCCTCCACTTATTCTTGCACCCACACACTCCGTCTTCCTCCAGAAAAAAATCATCCACCAGCTCAAACCGGAGTTCTAGCTCATCTTGTTGCCATTTTCGATCTCCTTGCTCAAAGTCCATTCACAAAACTGCTTTGGGGGATTGTTCTTTGGTATGTGACTCCTCCAATGGTCCAATTAGTTTTTGTTCTAGTACTTTATTTGTTGCAAATTTTTGCTGCTTAGGTGACCCTGTTCTTGAGCTTGCATGTCAAATTTATGTGGTCAAAAGTAGTTTTAATGCATGATATGGCCTCTAGGCACTTGTGGGAGTAGTTGCTATCAATCTTGTTGAGTTTGGTTCACTTTTATTTTGAGTCACTAAAAATTTCAGAAAATTTTTAAAGGAAGATATTTGTTTAGGAAAATGTACCAAGGTGGTCCCTCAAGGAACCAAGGCCCAAGGCTCGCGATACGTGAGCCGGACAATGAACTACCAAGGGAAGCTCAAGTGCGGCCTTGTGAATGGCCGTCAGAGGAGTTCATGGTCCAGGCAGGCATCAAAGATAAATTTGACGCGTATGTGCGTAACGCTGATCTTGAGAGCTTCATGTCAGATAAGTGCCGACAATACCTCTATCTAACTGATTCATTTGTGAGAAGGTTTATAGTTACATCCCCATGCAATTCTCACGCTGTTTCATTTGATCTTTATGATAAATCATATACCATGGACCTAGAAGATTTTAATACTGCTTGTAAACTCCCGCACTGGGGCAATGTTAGTGAACCTCGCAAATCTGAATATAAAGACTTTCTTGCTAGTATTACTGTGGAGGAATCTAGGGAAATCACACAAGCTACCATAGGGAGCATTCATTTCCCTTCCATATAGTATTTTGCTCTCTTCATTGGTAGATGCATTAACGGGAAAGATGAGGTTTGTCACATGTACGTTCCAGATCTTAGTGTCCTCAAGAGTGTGGTATTGGGTGATAAACAATATAACTTGGGGGCTATTGTTGCACGTAGGTTGCATCACAACAGTATAACTGGAGATTTGTTTGGTGTAATTTATGCAACTCGTGTAGCTAACTATCTTGATATACCCATACATGGAAAAGATATTGAGTTGCCTCCTGCTTATCTAGATTATGAGGCTATGGTTCACCACCAGTTTCTTGAGAGGAACGGTCAGTTCCTCCAGTACCGACTAATCTTTGACAGACGATGCACCGTGCATGTTGATCTCCTAGCTCCTACTTTCTTTGACTTTTAGGAAAAAGGAGATATGTTATAAACAGGGAGGAGGCGAACGAGTATGAGAGGAGGATGGAGGCAGCTAGTCAGGCAGTAGCTGTTGCATCTCAGTACGACCCCAGTTACAACTTTGGATATCCACAAGGCCAGCCATGGCCCTAGACCAACTTAGCCAAAAACCTAAGCTTGGGGGAGTACGTATTTCTCACCGACATTACATTCATGTTCACACACTCGTTCCAGTTGTCGATGCTCATACTTTTTCATTGTACTATCCATGCTAGTTTAATTTCTTTTTAAGCTTTCTTCTTGTGTGTTTGAGAAACCTTAAGAAAAACCAAAAAAATTTAGTTGTAGCTTTTATCTAGTTTACTTTCCATGCTTGTAGTAGTAGTAATTAAAAAGAAAACCCCAAAAAAATTCTCGTTCTTATTTTGCTTGTTGGGAGCTTTCCCGTGTAAATAGTTTTGTTTCTTTTCTTAGGTGGTCTAGAGGAGAAGACCATGATGAAAATGTTGAGTGGCTCTCATATGCATTATTATTGATCTAACCAAGAGCCCATATTACCTTGTCTTCTCCCTTGTATTAAATGCTTGCAGATTCCAGCTTAGTCCAATGCACGTGCACAATTATTATTATCCACACTGTTCGGTCGTGCAAGTGAAAGGCAATAATGACGATATATGATGAACTAATTGAGATGAGAAAAGCTGGTATGAACTCGACCTATCTTGTTTTTGTAAATATGATTAGGTCATCATTCCTGATTCAGCCTATTATGAATGAAACATGTTTGCAAAGACAATTAGAGATTATAGTTGATCATGCCATGCTTAATTAGCTAGGAGTTTATAATGGTTTACCTTGCGTGCCAAAATGCTATTAAAATGGTTGTGATGTGGTATGATAGGGTGGTATCCTCCTTTGAACGATTCGAGTGGCTTGACTTGGCACATGTTCACGCATGTAGTTGAAACAAAATCAACATAGCCTCCACGATATTTATGTTCATGGTGAATTATATCCTACTCGTGCTTGCATTCAGTGTTGATTAATTTTAATGCATGTTCATGACTGTTGTTGCTCTCTAGCAGGTCGCTTCCCAGTCTCTTTCTAGCCTTCACTTGTACTAAGCGGGAATACTGCTTGTGCATCCACTTCCATAAACCCCAAAAGTTATTCCATATGAGTCCACCATACCTTCCTATATGCGGTATCTACCTGCCGTTCCAAGTAAATTTGTATGTGCCAAACTCTAAACTGTCGGCGTTCTGGGAATGGGGGTCCCTAGACTTGCCTGCCTACGTCCTACGGTGTGGCTCTGCGAGCGGGCCCGTACGGCCCATCTTCACTAACAAGCTTTCAAGACCCTCGTGAGGGGCCAAGCCTCGCGATGTGGACAACACAAGACCTCCTCAGGAGCGGCCTCACAAGACCTCCTCAGGAGCAGCCTCACCAGGATGGCTCGTGAGGGGTGGAGAGCTCAAGGCAAGGCAAACCTCACGAGGTTCCAATGACATGAGCCATGACGGTCGAGATCAGGTGGACGCCAGCGCGCACAGTGTCCTTGTTTCCTCTTTGGTGCCAAGGGAGCAAGCGCAGGCACGGAGTACCGAGGCATCAAGCAAAGGTTTCCATATCAGTGCAACGAGACCAAGACTAGCAGGACGGCAAGACGGAGGTCACCATGGAGCCCAAGACGGCGTCACCACCAGAGCTTTGGGCAGGCGACAACTGCTTTTGTCAGGGTAAGCTGTACTAGTTGTCCCCTTTCGGATTGGCTGTTGTTGGCTCCGTTCCCGCTCAATATTTGGGGAGAGGACCAGGGCCTCTATAAATAGGATTAGCCACCACATTAGGAGCGGGATCCAGATAGGCTAGAACTCACTCAGCTCATCATTTCACCCACCAAGCACAAGAACACCTCGCCTCAGGAGGCTGTTCTTCCCCTTGTACTGTTCATCCTCAGCCCAAGAGGCAATCCACCACTACCACATTGGAGTATGGTATTACACCACAACGGTGGCCCGAACCAGTATAAATCTTGTGTCCTTTGCGTTGTGAGTTCGTCGAGTTAGCCCGAGAGATCTTAGCGAAGCTAGGACGCGGATAGGTAGAGGGAGATCTTCACGCGCACCCCAGTGTTCGAACCTTGAGGGTTTTGCCGAAACCCGTGATCCAACATTTGGCGCGCCAGGTAGGGGGTGCGTCGAAGTTTTCCTTCCGTCGATCTGTGCTCCGCCGCCACCTCACTTTGCCCTCATGGCAGGCGTCTCGCTCCCTGCTCCGACGACCGGTGCCGCCGGTGGGACCAGGGGGCTCCTAGCCTTGGCCCCCGCTCTACGACAGGTGCACTGGCCGCCCAAGTTCAAGCCGGAGATGCCGCCGCGCTATGACGGCACAGCGGACCCGACGGCTTTCCTGCTGGTGTAAGGCCGTCCTTAAGGCCGGTGGCGACGACAAGGTCATGGCCAACTCGCTTCCCATGACTCTCACTGGCGTACTGCGCGCCTGGCTGCTCAACCTCCTCGGATCCACGGTGGCATCTTGGGAGGAGTTGCGCGGGCTCTTTGCCGCATGCTACGCAACGCCGGCGCACCACATGGTTGCGGCCCTCCTCGGTAGCTCGCAAGCACCACCCTCAGATCGTCATGTCAAGCCATTCTTTCGCTAGGTCGGCGCTTCTTCCAAGCGCCCCGGGGCTCCGCCGGGCTGGGCCGCGCCCGAGGCCAACCTCACCTTAGACTCAGGGGATCATCCGGCCTCCACCATCGGCTCGGGTGCACTCCCAATGCTTTGCACGCCCACCATTTGCCACATGTCCATCACCAAGACGCTCATCGACGGCAGCGCCGGCCTCAACATGCTCTCCGTCGAGGCCTTCAGCCTTCTTCATGTACCGCTCGAGCGGCTCCGCCCTAGCAAGCCTTTCTTAAGGGTTGGTGGAGGATCCGCCCGCGCCCTGGGGAAGATCCGCCTCCCCGTGACCTTCGGCACGCACGACAACTACCGCACCGAGCTCATCGACTTCGACATCGCCCACACCGGCCTCCCATACAACGCCATCCTCGGGTACCCGGCTCTAGCCCAGTTCATGGCAGCACCCCATCCGGCTTACAACCTCATGAAGATGTCGGGGAGCAAGGGTGTGCTCACCATCAAGGGGGGCGCCAAGAAAGCCTTGATGATGCTCAAGCTCGCCCTCATGACCACCGCAACAGCGCAGCCTTCCGACTCGGACACCTCCAAGGCCAAGGGAGCCGCACCAACCAAGAAGAAGTAGTTTTTCACTCAAGACAAGGCAGAAACCAAGTGAGTGCCAGTCAAGGAGGACGGGTCCTCAGGGGAAACTTTACCATAGGCGCCAACCTCGAGCCTGGTCGGGAGGAAGCGTGGGTGAAGTTCTTGCGTGCAAACAAGTAAGTGTTCGCTTGGGAGCCCGGTCAGCTGGTGGGGGTCCCAAGAGAGGTGATAGAGCACCACCTGAAGGCGTGCCCCAACGTACGCCCCGTGAAGCAGAAGGCGAGGCGGCAGTCCACGGAGAAGCAAGCTTTCATCGTCTAGGAAACGCGCAAGCTAGAGGCTGCGGGTGTCATTTGCGAGGTTCGGTACCCCGAGTGGCTGGCAAACCCCGTCGTCGTCCCCAAGAAAGGCGGGAAGGAGCGGATGTGCGTCGACTTCACCAACCTCAACAAGGCCTGCCCCAAGATCCGTTCCCTCTTCCACGCATCGACCAGATCGTCGACTCCACTGTCGAGTGTGACTTGCTGTGCTTCATGGACGCGTTCTCAGGATATCACCAGATCAAGATGGCGGTAGAAGATGTGGAGAAGACGGCCGTCCTAACCCCGTGTGAGGTGTACTGCTACGCTTGCATGCCTTTCGGACTGCGCAACGCAGGCGCTACCTTCCAGCGGCTCATGCACATCACCTTGGGTCGGCAGCTCAGGAGGAACGTTGAAGCCTACGTCGACGACATCGTGGTGAAGTCCCAGGAGGCGTGGACCTTGATCCAAGACCTGGAGGAAACCTTTCAAAGCCTCTGCCAGGTGGACTTGCGGCTCAACCCGGAGAAGTGCGTGTTTGGCATCCCTTCCGGCAAGCTGCTGGGTTTCCTTGTGTCCCACAGGGGGATCGAGGCCAACCCAAAGAAGGTCAAGGCCATTGAAGACATGAGTCCACCGCAAACTCTCAAGGAAATGCAGAAGCTTGCTGGATGGGTGACTGTGTTGGGACGCTTTATTTCCAAGACAGGAGAGCGAGCCCTACCCTTCTTCAAGCTGATGAAGAAGAAAGGCCCATTCGAGTGGACCCCGGAGGCCGACTGAGCATTTCAAGACCTCAAGAGATACCTGACTAGCCCTCTAGTGATGGTGGCGCCGCGACCTCTCAAGCCCCTGGTACTCTATCTTGCCGCCACTCCCTACTCCGCCAGCGTGGCTCTAGTGGCGGTTCGGGAAGAACACCAAGCCAAGGGCGCATCGCAACGAGCTACACCCCCAGCAGGGACGATGCAAGACCAGAAGGGCGCCACAAGGGCCGCCGCAGCAACAGCAGAAGAGCAAGCTCAGCAGGAAGACACTCCCGAACCCGCAAAGGCCTCGATAAGCGATCAAGCGTTGGGGGCTCCACCACCTCAGGAGGCACCCCGACTCTTGGAAGATGCAAGCCTCATCAGCATGCCTACCCTCGTCAAGCACCCGGTATACTTCGTCATCACGGTGTTGCGGGACGCAAGGGCACGATATCCCATGCCTCATAAGCTATTACTCGCGCTCTTAGTGGCTTCGCGTAAGTTGTGGCACTACTTCCAGGGCCGCCCCATCAAAGTCATCTCGGCCTACCCACTGGAGAGGGTGCTTAGGAGCCCCTACTCTACTGGAATGGTTGCTGAGTGGAACATCGAGTTGCAAGCATTCCAGTTGGAGTTCAGCACTACCAGGGTCATCAAGGGAGCCGCACTCGCTGATTTCGTGGCAGAATGGACAGACGCCCCGGCGCTTGAAGTAGGAGAATATCGGTCCCTCTCACCGGGAAGTATGGCGCCTGACGGCTGGGTCATGTATTTCGATGGTGCCTTCGCACACCAAGGTGCGGGGGCTGGAGCGGTGCCCATCTCACCCACTCAGGACAAGCTCTACTACGTCGTGCATCTCTGCTTTCAGCAGGGCGAGAGGGTCTCCAACAACATCGCAGAATACGAAGGCCTCGTAGCTGGCCTGAAAGCTGCGGCAGCTCTCGGGGTGAAGTGCCTCACCGTTAGGGGTGACTCACAGCTCCTCGTCAACTTCTCCAACAAGGTGTACGAGCCGAAGGACGAGCACATGGACGCATACCTCGCGGAGGTGCGCAAGATGGAGAAGCAATTCCTGGGCCTAGAGTTGCAGCACGTGCCCCGTGGCACCAACAAGGAAGCTGACGACATTGCCAGGAGAGCATCCAAGCTACATCCCCAAGAGCCTGGCGTCTTCGAGGAGAGGCTCTTCAAGCCATCAGCAACACCACCGCTTTCAAGAACAGCTCTGCCTCGGGAGGAACTCCCGCAGCCGCCTGCCACATGAGCTCCGACCAATGGCCCGACCTCAGGAGCGCGCCTACTCTTGGCGCTCGAGCCCTAGGAGGGATGCTGGACCAAGGAATTCAAGGAATACCTGACGCAACGGATGTTGCCGGAGAAGGAGGAGGATGCAGAGCGCGTGGCCCGGCAGGCCACAACATACTGCATCCAGGATGGTGACTTATACAGGAAGCGGCCAAATGATGTTTCACTGCATTGTATCGCCAGGGAACAGGGGAAACAGCTGATAGCCGACATACACGGCGGGGACTGCGGGCACCATTCGTCGTCGCGAACCCTCGTTGGCAAGGCATTCCGCAGCGGATTCTACTGGCCTACGATGCTAAATGACACTGCTGAGCTGGTGAAGTCTTGCGAGGCCTGCCAATTCCACGCCAGGCAGATCCATCAGCCAGCTCAGGGCCTCCAGACCATTCCACTCTCGTGGCCATTCGCAGTGTGGGAGCTAGATATCCTGGGCCCATTCCCTCGGGCGCCTGGGGGCTATCGATACCTCTACGTCGCCATCGACAAGTTCACTAAGTGGGCGGAGGTTGAAGCCGTCCACACCATCCCAGCTGGCTCTGCGGTCAAGTTCATCAAGGGCCTCGTGAGCCGTTTTTGGGTCCCCAACCACATCATCACTGATAATGGCTCGCAGTTCACTAGTAATCTCTTCAAGTCATATTGTGCTAACCTTGGAACGCAGATCTGCTACGCTTAGGTAGCACACCCTAGGAGCAATGGCCAGGCCGAACGTGCCAACGCGGAGGTCCCGAGAGGCCTCAAGACCAGGACCTTCAAGAAGAAGCTTGAGGCCTATGGCAGGGGCTGGCACGATGTGCTCCAGTCCGTGTTGTGGTCCATCCGCACCACCACCACCAACCCGATGGGTGAGACCCTGTTCTTCCTCGTCTATGGAGCAGAATTAGTCCTCCCTCACGAGGTCAGACATCGCTCTGCACGGGTCCTAGCATTTGATGAAATGCAGCAGGACGCCAGGTGGGGGATGGACCTCGTGCTGGGGGAGGAACATCGCCGCGAAGCTGCACTACGGGCAGCAAGATACCAGTAGGCGCTGCGGCGGTACAACTGTCGCAGCGTCCGCTCCAGGACGCTCGAGGTGGGTGACCTCGTCCTGAGGTGGGTCCTCTCCAGGGAATGGCTGCATAATCTCTCATCCATGTGGGAGGGCCCGTTCAAGGTTGTCCATGTCTCCCGGCCTGGCGCCATGCGCCTGGAGACACAGGACGGGGTACCCATCCAGAACGCCTGGAACCTTCAGCACCTCCGGAAGTTCTATCCCTGAAGAAAGGCCCAGCGCCTGTGAAGAAGGCCCAGCGCCTGTGAAGAAAGGCCCAGCGCCTGTGAAGAAGGCCCAACGCCTGTGAAGATCGTCGCCCGTGACACTATCACATAATAACGAGTGGGGTTGTACATGCCCCGGCATCTCAGGAGTGCCGCCCTTGGGCCTCGGGGGCTCCCTCCCACATCTTAGTGGCAGCACTTAGCTCTGCGCTGGTGAGAAGACGTTGAAGACTAGACTAGGTGCCGGACGCGGCTATTCATTTTCTTTCCAAAGTTGGCTCACCCCTCTTTAATTGAAATTTGCTTTCTGGTGTCCCTTGCTTGTCTCGCCCTTTCGCTTTCTGCCCCTGTTTGTGCCTTCATTTCTTTGGTCGGCCTGCACTCTCTCGCGCGTTCCTCGCAAGGGGGCTGAACATGTACCTTCGTGAGCTTCCTTCTTCTGTTTTTTGCGAGGTACCCTCGTTCGAGCCCACAAGGTGGCGCACCTCTCTCTCAATCTGTTCCCCTCGGGTACCACGATACGAAGCATTGGGTCAAGGCCTCAGGCGAACGATAAACCTCTTGACGAATTGTTTGCAGCTCCTAAGCGCCTACGAGGCCAATGAGGCCCCGGCAGGCACCAGGAAGCAAGCGCCTCGTGAGGAGGAGGCTACCCCGAGCAAGTAAAGCTAAGTTATCCCTACATAAAACGACGATGTTGCGACACAACACAGGAACGAAAAACACAGCATAATGATTGAGCACTACAAGAAATATGTCAACTTATGACCTTCTGTCAGTGACCCTCGAAGAATTGGTCATAAATTTATGACCATTTTAGACCAACTGGTCAAAAGCTGTCTGGGGGGCTCTAAACCCTAAACCATAACGACCATTTTGGTGAGAAAGGTCATAATTTCATTAGAGGAAATGGTCATAAAGCAAACAGCGCTAGTCCGCTACCTTATTTCTAGTTGTTAACGACCAATATAGATGGTCATAGCCTTGTAAATTGTGGTGGGTTGCTAGGACTAGGCGCCATCTCATCAGTTTTGTCTATGTGCCATGTCCATGTGGCAGTTTTTGCCCTAGGTTGTGAAGCAACCTATATTTCTGTCATCCCTAAATTCCCAAAAAAAATCATAAATTCTTTGGGCCATATCTTCGTCAAATATGTAAAAACCTTCCTTGCCTAGTTCAAAAATAATTCAAAAATATTCATTTTTATATTCTGTTCAGAACAACAGTTTGTGAAGGAAGTACCACTTTGGCATGTCCAAATAGTATCCATTTTCTACAGTGCTTTCCTATGCCCAAATAACCATCCTCCACCAAATGCCAGCTCAATCCATTTATTATTTTGAGCCGAGCTTCAACATTCGTAGTCATGTCAGTGTGGTAGTTTGCAAAGAAAGTACCACCTAGGCTCCTCCTTTTGAGCTGAAAATTTGTGAAGACGGTCTTCTTGGTAACTGATCATCCTCAGCCAAAACTCACACCCATTAGCCATGTACATTTCCCGTACCGCTAATCAAACACTTGGCTGCTAATTCATGTTTGAGCATCGATCGGTCTCCTCATGAGAATCTTATGTTGTAATTTTCTTCCTAGCACCTACCTGGGGAGTGCCCAACCCACTAGACATGCCTAGGCCACCCAGAACACATGGCAACACCACGGTCACGCGGTGACCACGCGGCGGGCATGCGAGTTTACGCGCTCTAGAGTTGGGGCCCTCGGCCACCACCCAAACCTCGATGTATCGCCACCAAACCATGCATTTATGATTAAATAGGTACTTATGTAACTAGAAATGATTTTTGGAAAAAATAAATAGCAAACTATGAGGCAGCTGCAATTCAAATTTGACCCGCTTCGAGCTGAATCGGCGGAAATTTGTCTTTTTCACGAGAGGTGGATAAAAACATTTTACACCCAATAATCTTGTCAATTGTACATTAAATATGTCCTAGTATTTTAGAAAATTTATTTGGTCAAATTTTGCAACAATTATTTGGTAGGTCCTTCACAAAAAAAACCTCCTTTTGGGCACTCAAAAATGGAAAATGGTTTTTTCGTCCAAAGAAAATGAAAACTTCCTTAGGCAACATTGTTTGCCATTCCAATATGCCCCCTTGTGCACAATATGAGATCATTTGAACAAACTATGCCATGGATGTGGCCATAAGATTGATCATTTGGCTTGAAAGCCATTGATCTCCACACGTGATAGCTCGTTTCTGAGAACACTTTTTTAAAATAATTGTCGTATTACAAGTTTGTTATTTTTCCTAGGAACTTGGCCACATATAATGACACAATGCGAAGGTTTCTCAATGTTTTTATTTTTTTTATTTTTTATACCCGTTTCAAAATGCGGTCAAAACGGCGGGAATGACCGTTCCTAGCTAGTGGTTGAATCTTGGAACTTTTTTGGTGTTTCTATGATTAAATAGATACTTATTTACCTAGAAATGATTTTTGAAAAAAATAAAGAGCAAACTACAAGGTAGCTACAGTTCAAATTTGACCCGCTTCTAGCTGAATCAGTGGAAATTTGTCTTTTTCATGAGAGGTGGATCAAAACTTTTTACATCCAACCATTTGGTCAATTGTGCAATAAACATGGCCTAGTATTTTAGAAAAATGATTTGGTCCAATTTTGCAACAATTATTTGGTAGGTCCTTCACAAAAAAACCTCCTTTTGGGCACTCGAAAAATGGAAAATGGTTTTTTCGTCCAAAGAAAGTGACAACTTCCTTAGGCAACATTGTTTGCCATTCCAATATGCACCCTTGTGCAGAATATGAGATCATTTGAACAAACTATGCCATGGATGTGGCCATAAGATTGATCATTTGGCTTGAAAGCCATTGATCTCCACACGTGATAGCTCGTTTCTGAGAACACTTTTTTAAAATAATTGCCATATTACAAGTTTATTATTTTTCCTAGGAACTTGGCCACATATAATAACACAATGCGAAGGTTTCCCAATTTTTTGATTTTTTTTTAATTTTTTATGCCCATTTCAAAATGCGGTCAAAACGGCGGGAATGACCGTTCCTAGCTAGTGGTTGAATCTTGGAATTTTTTTGGTGTTTCTATGATTAAATAGATACTTATGTACCGAGAAATGATTTTTGTAAAAAATAAAGAGCAAACTATGAGGCAGCTGCAGTTCAAATTTAACCCGCTTCCAGCTGAATCGGCGGAATTTGTCTTTTTCACCAGAGGTGGATCAAAACTTTTGACACCCAACCATTTGGTTAATTGTGCATTAAACATGGCCTAGTTTTTTCAAAAATTGATTTGGTCCAATTTTGCAACAATTATTTGGTAGGTCCTTCACAAAAAAACCTCCTTTTGGGCACTCAAAAAATGGAAAATGGTTTTTTCGTCCAAAGAAAATGAAATCTTCCTTAGGCAACATTGTTTGCCATTCCAATATGCACCCTTGTGCACAATATGAGATCATTTGAACAAACTATGCCATGGATGTGGCCATAAGATTGATCATTTGGCTTGAAAGGCATTGATCTCCACACGTGATAGCTCGTTTCTCAGAACACTTTTTTTAAATAATTGTCGTATTACAAGTTTGTTATTTTTCCTAGGAACTTGGACACATATAATGACACAATGCGAAGGTTTCCCAATTTTTTGATTTTTTTGAATTTTTTATGCCCGTTTCAAAATGTGGTCAAAACGGCGGGAATGACCGTTCCTTGCTAGTGGTTGAATCTTGGATTTTTTTTGGTGTTTCTATGATTAAATAATACTTATGTACCTAGAAATGATTTTTGTAAAAAATAAAGAGCAAACTATGAGGCAGCTACAGTTCAAATTTGACCCGCTTCCAGCTGAATCGGCGGAATTTGTCTTTTTCACCAGAGGTGGATCAAAAACTTTTGATACCCAACCATTTGGTCAATTGTGCATTAAACATGGCCTAGTATTTTAGAAAATTGATTTGGTCCAATTTTGCAACAAATATATTGTAGGTCCTTCACAAGAAAAACTAATTTTGGGCTCTCGAAAAATGATTGTCTTAAAAAACACTCATTTTGGATAATACCTTTTAGAGATATTTGTATTATTCAAAGTTTGTTATTTTTACTGAAACGTAGATCACAATTGGTGACACAATGCTAATGGTTTTCTTTTCTATTTAATTTTATAAATTTCTAGGCCGTAAAAAAGCTGACATGATTTAGCATCTTATTTTTAATCGATCACGACCAATTTAAATGGTCATAACACCATTGAAGAGATACTGCGTTGTGATTGGTCCAAAAACATATCACGCGGATCACGGATTAAGCACCGTCGGATGCTCCGGATCGAACGATAGCCCTCGGTAGCCCTCGTCGCTCTCATCCCCCTCCCGAATCATCCCGTGCCCCTCTCATCCCTCTCACCCTCGTCCACCCACGAAACCCTAGCACATCTCTCATATGCCGCCGCCGCTCCCTTCTCCCACCCGCCGCCACTACCTTCTCCCCACCGCTGCCGCTCCCTTTTCCCCACCGCCGGTCCTTCACCCACGCGCTCCACAGAACAGACTCCACCCACCTCGCGCTCCCCAGATCCATCTGGAGCCGCCTTCTCGCGCTCCCCAAATCCGTCTCGATCCACCTCCCCCTCGACTTGACCCGCCTCCACCCACCTCCCACCTCCTCCCTCTCACTCCTCCGCCCGCCCGCACGCGCCCGACCATCCTCTCCCCCGCGACGAGCGCCGCGGCAAGGAGCGGGGAGGGCAGCCAGGCGGCCGGAATGCCCGTACAGAAGCGCCCGCACTCGTCGCTCGACACGGACGACGACCACGTCCAGGAGGAGGAGGTTGCCACCGGCTCCGGCATGGAGGGCGGTGGCGCAGGCGTCCAGAGGGCGGCCAACCCGGGCTCTGTTGAGCTGGCCAAGGACGGTGCCGGTGAGAGCACTGCTTCCAGCGACGCGTGCCGCTGACTCATCTCCCACCACGCGATGTCCGCTAGTTCAGGTTGCTTCGATTTGATGCTTTTGCTTGTTTCGTAGGCGTTAGGCATATGATTTAGGATCTGTTTCATCTCCTCTTCCTTCATCATGAGCTGATCCGGTTTCTGGCCTTGTTTCTCATGGTTTTGCAGCGTGGATCCATTCACCAAGAAGAAGTGGTATGACAAATTAATCCAGTACTATTGAATCAAGAAGAAGTGGCCTTACTATTATGTTTATCTGTCCTATGAATTTGGATGCTTGGTACTCCATTTTACTACTGCTCTGTTCTGTGATCTCCCACTAATCTTCTTCGTGATTGTGGAGCCCGGTCGTTTGGTGCGATCCTATGTGTGTATGGAAACCTGATGTTGATCTTTATAAGATCTTCAGCAGATGTTGATCTCTTCTCTATGGTTGCCTACCTAGCTAGCTCGATCTGCATTCAGGTGTTTTCATGCATTGCAGGAGCTTTTTTCTTAATGGTTATGCATGTTTAGCTAGTTCTTGCAGCGAGGCATATTTGTGATGCTAGTTTAGATCGACGTCCATGGCAGGAGCTCGGTGCTTGCTCAACGACCATGGTGTCCATGCGTACGAATGCACGGTTTACCAACTGCTGCTCTTAGGCGCAGCTGGATTTCTGTTGTGCTTCCCCTCCATTTCAAACTAGCCTCGCCTCGTTGCTAGCTGACGATGCATGCTAGCTGCATGCATGTACATGCATCTTCTGGAATAGAGTGATTGATTTGAATTCAAGTGCAGAATATAGGCAAATGGGTGCTAGCTGTACATATTAATTGCCTCCGTTCAGTGTCGAGTTCTTCAGTGTACTACTGCTAGTGTCGATTGATGCATTGGTTTGAGTTTGATTTAGTCAGGCAGGTTTAGTAATTCATTTTTTAGATTAATTTGACATGGGTTTGATGAACTATGTAATACTCCCTCTGTCTCAAAATATAAAACGTCTTTTGCTCTAAATGTTATCCAGTACTATTGCCTACATGCTTCTAGTGGCTGATGCTTTTAATTTTGCTTAGTTTTTATGCTTCAGATCGCTTCCTCCATGACACCCCGATCCGGGCGGCGCCAGCAGCGATGGCGATCGACAATCGAGTGTGCCTAACTCTGCATCTATAACTGGTCTGTCTTCTTTGGACGGTCAGTTGCTTCCTCCCCACATTGAAATCTCGACCCCTTTCTTGTTGATGGACTCATTGACTGATTCGTATGTGCGTGGATGCAGGGTGCAGGTGCTCTACTACGCGCTATTCCGGACAGGTCACCTGGATAGATGTTCTGGTTGTTTTTGAGCTACTTCCACTTTTTTAGCCGATTGACTACTGGCTTATTTTATAATGCAACGATGACTACTGCACTACACCTATATTTGGCTAGCTCACTTAGACTGGCTATTCTTCTGCTCTTTTGATGGCATATATATATCAACTATCAAGCAATGAAGCAATGCTCCCCTTTGCCTTGGCATGTGTGCAAACTGTGTGTTATGTATTTTGTTCTAGCGGTACTATATAAGCCTGCATGTACGGATGTGTATGCCAATGCCTGCATGAACAAAAACTTTTACAAGGTTCTGGTTGCTTTGATAGTACACTGTATGTTCTACATTATATTTCTATATCTATATAATTTAGTTTGAGAAAGTAACTTAAGGATGTGTATCCCTTTTTATAATTCCTCTACACTACTCAATCGCTATCTGCCTCTAATTATTATAGTGACATCACTTATGGGTACAATGCTGAATTCTTGAGAACCTGCAGTAATCATCATATTTTTAGCTATCTTAATTCTTCTGTGCGATGCACATTGTTGGTGTTAATCCACCACCCGTTTGGCCACTGTAATATTTACATAGTATTTTTTTGATGTCCTAGTAGTAATGCCACTGTAGTATTTACATAGTAGTTTGTCTATTACTTGTATCCAGATTTTATATCCTGCCCTATGCCCTTGTCGACTTGCTTAGGTACATAATTGTTATGTCTTGCAATCTGGTATTGATGATTGTCAATGTATTCATGTATACCCTTCTAGTGTACCTTGTATGTGACCCTGCTGATTTGTATATCAATGTTTTGTTTCCAATAGATGTATGTTGATGCCTGATTCCTTAAAACTTCACTGTTGCAGTAGCATTTTTCCTTAGTGCATAGATGTATGAGCCATCACTTATGCTTGAAACCTTGCTCTCTTTCCCAGGAACCATCATGGTCTGCGTCACTACTGGGGCGTGTGTATCCGTGGTCAGCACACCAAGACTACCGGCAGGAGAGGGAAGACTGTTGGTGTCTCCAAGAAGCGATAAACTGCTTCACAAAGATCCCCGCATAGCTTCACTACTACTGTGTTGGTCCATTTCCAGAATCTTAAGGAGTGTTCTTGTTTAGACGATTACCTTGGATGATGCTTTTGCTTGGGGAGAGGCTCAAGAAGATCAGGTATAAACTCCTCCCCCTCTCGTTTGTTTTTGTTTCATACAGTTTGGTGGTTGATACATTACTGTGCAAGTTCTATGGTAGATGAGTTCTTTTTGTTGCTGCAAGCATTGACACAATATGTCATGTGCAGGGAGCTTTGCATCCGAGTTTCAGCCATCCTCTACAGCAAGGAGCTCTCAGCCAAAGGAGCAAGCAGCGCTGCTAGTTCCTTGAGGCCAGATCGAGTAAGATGGCGCACCATGGCGTGTGGTGGCGTATTTTGCTTCCGAGAACAATACTGTTTATTTTAAGTGAGATGTACTTGTCTAGTGCTTGGTAAAAAATTGAAGGATGAAGTATCATGTATTGTCTATGTTGTAGTGAGCTGTAGTAGGAGTGTAATGAAATTTTATCTGCTGTTGTATGTGCTATTTTCCTCTAATGTGTTGTGTACATTTTACTTGAACAGTAAATTCTCTAGAAAAATGTTCTTACTGGACCTGATAGTGGTCACATCCCAAATATACTTGTACTATTAAGATGCCATGGCCCAAAATAACCTGAGCTGAAAAGCTATTCAGAATAACTATAAGCAGGCCTCGACTCAAATAGAAAATAGAAACGAAAAGGAAACGGACTATGTGGAAAGGTAAAGGCCCATGATAGAACAGGCCCAAAAAAATTCAGGAAAAAATCATAAATGGGCCGAATTGTTGGGCTAGGCCCATGTAGAAAACCGAATTGGACCGGGCTGAATCTTGTGCCACATCAGCTTGCCACGCTGGATGCCTACGTGGCCTGGGGAGGTTTCTAGTGACCAAAACAGAACAATAGGCTTATTTTGGTCATAAACGTCTTCGACCATTCCAGAAGAAAGGTCGCTATAGTTAGTTTATGACCGCCAGCTTTTGACCTTCTGTTTTTGGTCACAAAAAGGTCGCAAATGAAAAACCATGACCTTTCAGTGACCAATAGTGGTGGTCACAAGTTGACATATTTCTTGTAGTGGAGATCATAGTTCGATACATGCCCCTCCGGGGCCCATTCTGGTTTCTTTTTGATGCAGGAAGGAAAGAAAGAACAAAATAAAAGCGACGCGTGCCCCTTGTAACACCCCGGATGTATTTTACCTTATATGTACTCCAACTCTTGCCGTTTCCGGCCTAAGTTATTTTATTTCCTCGGGTTTGGGTTTTTGTCTCCAGGTGTTGTTGCCTTTGTCATGCATCTCATATCATGTCATCATGTGCATTGCATTTGCATACGTGTTCGTCTCATGCATCCGAGCATTTTCCCCATTGTCCGTTTTGCATTCCGGCGCTCCTATCTCCTCGGGTGGTCCTTTCTACCTCTTTTTGTGTGTGGGGGTTAAACATTTCCAGATTGGAACGAGACTTGCCAAGCGGCCTTGGTTTACTACCGGTACCGCTTGCAAGTTTCATGCCATTTGGACTTCGTTTGATACTCCAACGGTTAACCGAGGGACCGAAAAGGCCTCGTGTGTGTTGCAGCCCAACACCCTTCCAATTTGGCCCAAAACCCACCTAAACTCTCTCCATCATCTAGAATGTTCGATCACGATCACGTGGCCGAAAACCGCACTCCATTTGGAGCTTCCTAGCTCCCTCTATGCCTATATATAGATCCCTTCCCCGAAATCCGGATGAAACCCTAGTCTCCCCCTTCCTCGCGCCACCGGACACGTCCACCGCGTGCCGGACATGTCCGCCACCGTCCCTCGCCCAATCAGACACTGACACGTCACCGGGCCGAGCCCCACATCGCCGCCTCCGCCGCGCGGCCCGTCCGGCCCGTAGCTGGCCCCCGCGGCCCATCCACCCGCGCGCCGCCGCCTGCCTCATCGCCGCCCGGCTCCGCCTTCCCCGCCGCCCGCGCGCGCCACCGCCTAGGTCGCTGCACCGCCAAGCCGCTCGGTCTCCGCCTCGCCGCCACCGGATCCGATGTCCGGACCTCGCCGCCTCGTCCTCCCTCGACTCCAGGCGACATCGCCACCGCAGATCCGGCGCCCCCTCGCCGGCGCACCTTCCTCTCCGGCCGTCTCCCGCAGCTCCGGCGAGCTCCCCGGCCATTCTCGGTTCGCGTGCCCGTGGGATCTAGACCCGGTGCTACAGTAACCCTAGGTTGACTTCGGATTTTCCCTAAGTCCCGAGTAATTTTAGCATACTTCATCGCATCATAACTTTGCACCTGTAACTCCGTTTTGGGCGTGTAGCATATCAAAATGTCCGTCTCAGAGAGTACATCATTTCATCTCATTGCATCATCTTCATTTGAGCTCATCTTGATGCCCGAAATGCTATTGGAAGAGGGCTATATGATAATATTGTCAGATCTGTTTCATCAAATGGATATTTGTCATTTTTGTCATGATTTATGTGTGCATGATATGCTCCTGAGCTCTGCATGAGTTTTGTTATATGCCATGTCATCTTTACAGAGGTGCTTACCATGTATTTTTATGATATGTGTGGTGACTAGCACAAGCCTGCAAAGTAGTGCATTCGTTAATGCTGATTTCAGGGACTTAGAATTTCTCCAAGTCATTGTCCTGATTTTGTCATTATGCCATATGTTCATGTTGTTTCCTAGTGATCCGTGCCTATTTTGAGGATGATCAGTAAGGATGATTTGTTAAAATTATGGTGCTCTATCCATCCATGTCTTTGTTTGCATTTATGGAGCAACCAAGCTTGAGTCAATCGAGCTCTACTTTTGCTATTTCGTGAATCCTGGTAGATTGTTGACTTGTTAGCGATTTTGCCGAGGATGTTGTTATTGATCCGTGCATGCTATGTTGTTGTTCTTGCCATGTCTAGCTTCTATGATATGTATTCTTGATGGATGTATGCTTAGTTTGTCATGCCATGCTCTGTAGTGAGTGCATCGAGCTCGTGATCATGCCTACTCGCTAACTGATTTGCATGCTCTAGTTTTTCACCAAGTCTGAGATCTGTTTATGTTTTTTCCATGTTCGCATGCTTGCAATTGTATTTTCTGATCCCTTTTGGCTCAAGATCACTAAGGGACTTTTGTTAAGTGCTTTGAGTAGCTTCATGCCATGCCTTGCTTTGCCATGTTAAGTTCCTGCAGCTTATAGTTTTCATGCTCCAAAGTGTGCTTCCCGATGTTAAATTCCAGACTTGTGTTAATTTCACTAAGTCTGAAACCTGTTATCGTTTGCATTTTTTCCATGCTTGTTTGAACCTATTAATGGATGAATTAGCCGTAGCTCAGTGTTCATCTTTTGTAAAGCATCATGATTAGATCCGTGCCATGTATTTTGTTGTCATATTTGAGTGTTGTAGCATATCTATCTTGATGCATTTAGATGGCTACTTGCTGATTATCGCAGACTGGTGTCATATTTGTTTTGCTTGCCATTTCCAAACCGTGCATCCGATTTCGGTGATCTTTATATCGATTTCAACCGAAATTACCTCGCCTTTCCAGTGGCACTCTTGGATTTCCATGATAAGGACAGGTTCAATCATTCCTTGTCAAATCTTGCATATGCATCACATACCGCATCCCGCATAGCATACCATGTTTGCATCATGTTTGTTTGAGCATTGCACGTGGTTTCTTATGTTCCTTTTGCTTGTTTGTCTTGTTTGGCTAGAGCCAGGAGACGAGTTCTCTAACGAGGAGCCCGTTGAGTTTGCTTTCGAGGATCAAGTCAACTCTGACAACTTTGCAGGCAAGATGATCATACCCTCGAAATCACTTCTATCTTTGCTTGCTAGATGCTCGCTCTTTTGCTATGCCAATGCTACGATACCTACCACTTGATTATCATGCCTCCAAAATTGCTGTGTTAAACCTCTAACCCACCATGTCCTAGAAAACCGTTGATTGGCTATGTTACCACTTTGCTCAGCCCCTCTTATAGCGTTGCTAGTTGCAGGTGAAGATTGGAGATCGTTCCTTGTTGGAACATTGTTTATTGTGGGGATATCACTATATTATCTTGTTATCTTAATGCATCTATATACTTGGTAAAGGGTGGAAGGCTCGGCCTTTTGCCTAGTGTTTTGTTCCACTCTTGCCGCCCTATTTTCCGTCATATCGGTGTTATGTTCCCGGATTTTGCATTCCTTACGCGGTTGGGTGATAATGGGAACCCCTTGACAGTTCTCCTTGAATAAAACTCCTCCAGCAATGCCCAACCTTGGTTTTACCATTTGCCACCTAGCCTTTTTTCCTTTGGGTTTCCGGAGCCCAAGGGTCATCTTATTTAAACCCCCCCGGGCCAGTGCTCCTCTGAGTGTTGGTCCAAACTAGAGCCCTGTGCAGCGCCCCCTCCGGGAAACTCGAGGTTTGGTTTTAGTTGTATGGAGAACTCATCTGAGTGTGCCCTGAGAACGAGATATGTCCAGCTCCTATCAGGATTTGTGGGCACATTCGGGCGGCGTTGCTGGACTTGTTTTACCATTGTCGAAGATTTCTTGTAGAACCGGGATACCGAGTCTGATCGGAATGTCTTGGGAGAAGGAATATCCTTCGTTGACCATGAAAGCTTGTGATGGGCTAAGTTGGGACTCCCCTGCAGGGATTTGAACTTTTGAAAGTCGTGCCCGCGGTAATGGGCAGATGGGAATTTGTTAATGTCCGGTTGTAGATAACATGTAACTTAACTTAATTAAAATGAATCAACCGCGTGTGTAACCGTGCTGGTCTCTTCTCGGCGGAGTCCGGGAAGTGAACACGGTGTTGGAGTAATGCTTGACGTAGGTTGTTCTAGGATCACTTCTTGATCATAGTTCTTCGTTCGTGCTTTGCATTCTCTTCTCGCTCTCTTTTGCGAACAGGTTAGCCACCATATATGCTAGTCGCTTGTTGCAGCTCCACATATTTCCTTGCCTTACCTATAAGCTTAAATAGGCTTGATCGCGAGGGTGCAAGATTGCTGAGTCCCCGTGACTCACAGTTTACTTCCAAACCAGATGCAGGGACCGATGATTCCGTTCCAGATGATGCGCTTGAGCTCAAGTGGGAGTTCGACGAAGACTCTCGTCGTTACTATGTGTCTTTCCCTGATGATCAGTAGTGGTGCCCAGTTGGGGCGATCGGGACCGTGTCGCATGTTGGGGTTGATCTTTTATTTTGGTACCGTAGTCGGACCATGCGTGTATTGGATGATTGTAATGTTATTCATGTATTTGTGTGACGTGGCGAGTGTAAGCCAACTATGTATCTTTTCCCCTATTATCTATTTACATGGGTTGTTGTGAAGATTACCTTACTTGCGACATTGCTTTCAATGCGGTTATGCCTCTAAGTCGTGCTTCGACACGTAGGAGATATAGCCGCATCGAGGGCGTTATACCCCTACAGCGATCCGCGAGGGCGGGCTCTTGGAGCCATCCCGAGCTCAGCCAGACCCCTCCTCGTGCTTCACGAAGACGCGGTGATGAGACGACCCACTACCGCCTTCAAAGCGGGCGCGGCGGCGTCGCGGCTGGTTGTAACCGCCGCTGTTGGAGCTGTCGCTGGAGGAAGAGCCACCGTAGCTGGACGAGACGTGGTCGGCCCCAAGGGCGGGTTCACCCTCATCCTCATCACGACCATCGCCAAGTCCGAGCACCTCCTCGTCGTCGTTGACCTCGGGGCAGCACCCGGCACGGCGACCATCTTCCCCAAATACCCTCACATAGAGGGTCGCGTCACCATCATACTTGAAATGGAGGGTGCACCGCTTGCCTAGGCCGCGCACGCGGGCAAACGTCTGCCAGCCATGGGCCAGGGCTATGTTGCCTGCAATGGAGACCTCGACCGCGACCCAGGAAGCCCTGCTGCAGCGGTCGTCCGCCTGCAGCCAGAGCCGCCTGGACTACAGGCTGGCAGCTCATCGACGAAGAAATGCGGGAGCTGAAGCTAGTTGTCGGCCGGGTTCTCCGACCAGATGACGAACTCCGGCAGCACCTCCGCCGAGTGGAAGCGCGACCGGGGAGGCCGTGCAAGCACGACACGTCTCCCTTCATCGACAGGACCGCCGCGACCGGAGCGACCCCTGCCATGCGAAGCGGCACCACCACGGCTGCGCGGGGCCGCGGCGGGGGTCGCGGTGTGCTTGCGGGGACGGCCGCGTCCACGCTTGGGCACCGGAGAGTCGGGCCCCTCGCGAGGGGCCTTCCCCTTATCCGCGGAGGAGAACCTCTTCGACAGCGCCATTGGTGTCGCAACTGGCGATGGAGCAAAGGGGGAGAAGTGAGCGGAATGGGAAAAGATGGGCGACGGGGGCTCTGCCCCCCTCCCCATTTATAGCAGAAGAAGGCCAACCAGCGCCCCCCACGATCACAAGTAATGATGGTTTTTTCCTGCATGCAGCAGAGACTCGTCAAATCGAGCAGTTGCCGAGGCCACGTGGGGAAGCGGAGACGCTGATGTCCAGTCCATCTCCATGCATCGACCAAGGCTGTAGGCTAATGGGGCCCGCGGTGCTCCGAGTTTGCCCTTTGGCTTCGCCTCGAAGCCAAGCTCGAGCGCGCCTTGGGCCCGGGGGCTACTGTCGGCGTTCTGGGAACGGGGGTCCCCAGACTTTCCTGCCTACGGCCCATGGCGTGGCTCTGCGAGCGGTCCCGTACGGCCCATCTTCACCAACAAGCTTTCAAGACCCTCGCGAGGAGCCAAGCCTCGCGAGGCGGATGACACAAGACTTCCTGAGGAGCGGCCTCACCAGGTTGGCTCGTGAGAGGCGGAGAGTTCAAGGCAAGGCAAACCTCGCAAGGTTCTGATGACGTGAGGCATGATGATCGAGATCAGGCGAGCGTCAGGCGGGCTCCAGCGCGCACAGTGTCCTTGTTTCCTCTTTGGTGCCAAGGGAGCAAGCGCAGGCGCGGAGTACCGAGGTGTCAAGCAAAGGTTTCAATATCAGTGCAACGAGACCAAGACCAGCAGGACGGCAAGACGGAGGTCACCATGGAGCCCAAGACGGCGTCACCACCAGAGCTTTTGGTAGGCGAAGACGGCTTTTGTCAGGATAAGCTGTAGTAGTTGTCCCCTTTCAAGTTGGCCATTGTTGGCCCCCTTCCCGCTCAATATTTGGGGAAAGGACCAGGGCCTCTATAAATAGGATTAGCCACCACAGTAGGAGGGGAATCTAGATAGGCTGGAACTCACTCAGCTCATCCTCTCACCCACCAAGCACAAGAACACCTCGCCTCAGGAGGCTGCTCTTCCCCTTGTATTGTTCATCCTCAGCCCAAGAGGCAATCCACCACCACCACACTGGAGTAGGGTATTACACCACAACAGTGGCCCGAACCAGTATAAATCTTGTGTCCTTTGTGTTGCGAGTTTGTTGAGTTAGCCCGAGAGATCTTAGCGAAGCTAGGACACGGATAGGTAGAGGGAGATCTTCACGCGCACCCAAGTGTTCGAACCTTCGGGGTTTTCTTGGAACCCGTGATCCAACATAAACCTTCAAACGAAATTCTGTTTTGTATGCTCGAATAGCTCATGTATCAACTAGGGCTGTCTATATCTTCCATGCTAGGTGGGTTATTCTCACGAGGAGTGGACTCCGCTCCTCATTCACGAGAAAATGGGTGGTAACCGGGATGCCCAGCCCCATGCTTAATTAAAATAATTGCAAACAAAACTCCCCCAGGATTGTTGTTAGTTGGAGGCACCCTTTGTTTCGACAATCCATGGATTGATGTTTATTGGTGGTGGGGGAGTATAAACTTTACCATTCTGTTTGGGAACCGCCTATAATTTGTGTAGCATGGAAGATATCGAGATCTCTCGGTTGTTATGTTGACAATGAAAGTATGCCACTCAAAATATTATTTATCTCTATTTCAAAAATAGAGCTCTGGCACCTCTACAAATCCCTGCTTCCCTCTGCGAAGGGCCTATCTATTTACTTTTATGTTGAGTCATCATCCTCTTATTAAAAAGCACCAGTTTGGGAGCACCGCTGTCATTTGCATGTATTACTATTAGTTTACATTGAGTATGACTGTGACTGGATCTCTTTTACCATGAATTACAATGTTTAGTCGGTCCTTGATCTTCAGAGGTGCTCTGCATTTATGTTTTGCAGTCTCAGAAAGGGCTAGCGAGATACCATCTTGTTATATCATATTATGATTGTTTTGAGAAAATGTTGTCATCTGAGATTTACTATTATTGCTCGCTAGTTGATTATGCCATTGATATGAGTAAACATGAGACCTAAATGTTATTGTGAATATGGTTAGTTCATAATCTTTGCTGAAAACTTGAAGGTTGGCTTTACATATTTACAACAACAAGGTTAAACAGAGTTTGTAAAAGTTTTCTTTATCACTTTCAGTTTGTCAACTGAATTGCTTGAGGGCAAGCAAAGGTTTAAGCTTGGGGGAGTTGATACGTCTCCATCGTATCTACTTTTCCAAAAACTTTTGACCTTGTTTTGGACTCTAACTTGCATGATTTGAATGGAACTAACTCGGACTGACGCTGTTTTCAGCAGAATTGTCATGGTGTTATTTTTGTGCAGAAATAAAAGTTCTCGGAATGACCTAAAACTTCACGGAGAATATTTTTGAAATTTATAAAAAATACTGGCAAAAGAATCAACACCAGGGGGCCCACACCCTGTCCACGAGGGTGGGGGCACGCCCACCCCCCTGGGGCGCGCCCCCCTGTCTCATGGGCCCCCTGAGGCTCCACCGACCTCAACTCCAACTCTATATATTCACGTTCGGGGAGAAAAAAATCAAGAAGGATTCATCGCGTTTTACGATACGGTGCCGCCGCCAAGCCCTAATCTCTCTCGGGAGGGCTGATCTGGAGTCCGTTCGGGGCTCCGGAGAGGGGAATCCGTCGCCATCGTCATCATCGGCCTTCCTCCCTCACCAATTTCATGATGCTCACCGCCGTGCGTGAGTAATTCCAGCATAGGCTTGCTGGACAGTGATGGGTTGGATGACATTTATCATGTAATCGAGTTAGTTCTGTTAGGGTTCGATCCCTAGTATCCATCATGTTTTGAGATTGATGTTGCTATGACTTTGCTATGCTTAATGCTTGTCACTAGGGCCCGAGTGCCATGATTTCAGATCTGAACCTATTATGTTTTCATGAATATATGTGAGTTCTTGATCCTATCTTGCAAGTCAATAGTCACCTACTATGTGTTATGATCCGGTAACCCCGAAGTGACAATAATCGGGACCACTCCCGGTGATGACTATAGTTTGAGGAGTTCATGTATTCACTAAGTGTTAATGCTTTGGTCCGGTACTCTATTAAAAGGAGGCCTTAATATCCCTTAGTTTCCAATAGGACCCCGCTGCCACGGGAGGGTAGGACAAAAGATGTCATGCAAGTTCTTTTCCATAAGCATGTATGACTACATTCGAAATACATGCCTACATTACGTTGATGAACTGGAGCTAGTTCTGTGTTACCCTATGTTATAACTGTTGCATGAGGAATCGCATCCGACATAATTATCCGTCACTGATCCAATGCCTACGAGATTTTCAAACATTGATCTTTGCTTAGTTACTTTTCCATTGCTACTGTTACAATCACTACAAAACCAATACTGTTACTTTTGCCACCGTTACCATTACTTCCATATTACTTTGCTACTAAATATTTTGCTGCAGATATTAAGTCTTTCAGGTGCAGTTGAATTGACAACTCAATTGTTAAAACTTGAGAATATTCTTTGGCTCCCCTTGTGTCGAATCAATAAATTTGGGTTGAATACTCTATCCTCGAAAACTGTTGCGATCCCCTATACTTGTGGATTATAAGTGGCCAGTCCTTACCAATGTGAAGGGAGTAAGGGGTTCCCTCGGTTTGGCTGGCTACTACCGCAAGTTTGTCCATGGTTTCGCCATCACCTCTCAACCTCTCACAGATTTTCTTAAGAAAGGGACCATTTTCCGCTAGACTAAACTCGAAGATGGCACATTCCGGGCCCTGCAACATGCGTTGGTCAGCGCGCCGGTGCTGGCCCTACCAAATTTCTCCAAGACATTTGAGCTAGAGATGGATGCGTCTGATTTGGGCATCAGGGCGGTCTTGATGCAAGAGAAGCATCCTCTCAGTTTTCTGAGCCGCGCACTGGGGCCGCGCAACTGGATTCTCTCTACCTATGGGAAGGAAGGGTTGGCTATTCTTATGGCCGTCGATCAGTGGTGCATGTATCTCCAACATGATGAATTCATCATTCACACAGATCAAGGAAACTCATTCATTAGGAAGATTAGCGGGTATCTACCCCATGGTAGTAGAAAGTCATGGTCAAGATGCTAGGCTTGCAGTATCGCATCGTCTAGAAAAGAGGTTTGGACAACCGGGCGGCCAACACTCTCTCTCGCCTCCCCGGTCCTCCACAGGGAGACCTAGTGTCGGTGTCAAAACCGGCGGATCTCGGGTAGGGGGTCCCGAACTGTGCGTCTAGGACGGATGGTAACAGGAGGCAAGGGACATGAAGTTTTACCCAGGTTCGGGCCCTCTCGATGGAGGTAAAACCCTACGTCCTGCTTGATTAATATTGATGATATGGGTAGTACAAGAGTAGATCTACCATGAGATCGGAGAGGCTAAACCCTAGAAGCTAGCCTATGGTATGATTGTTGTTGGGTATGTTGTCCTACGGACTAAAACCCTCCGGTTTATATAGACACCGGAGAGGGTTAGGGTTACACAAAGTCGGTTACAATGGTAGGAGATCTACATATCCATATCGCCAAGCTTGCCTTCCACGCCAAGGAAAGTCTGTTCCGGACACGGGACGAAGTCTTCAATCTCGTATCTTCATAGTCCAGGAGTCCGGCTGAAGGTGTAGTCCGGCTATCCGAACACCCCCTAATCCAGGACTCCCTCAGTAGCCCCTGAACCAGGCTTCAGTGACGACGAGTCCGGCGCGTAGATTGTCTTCGGCATTGCAAGGCGGGTTCCTCCTCCAAGTACTTCATAGAACATTTTGAACATAAAGATAGTGTCCGGCTCTGCAAAATAAGTTTCCACATATTGCCATAGAGAGAATAATATTTACACAAATCTAATCTGGTGATGTATTCCGTAGTGTGACACACCATGGCCAAGCCTTTATCCGAGTCGTTTTATTATCCCACCTCAGCGCGTCATGCGAGGCGGTTTCCTTGGCACGTCTTGTTAAAGCAGAGATCGTGTCCCCTTATTCCGGGATTCTCATCAATACGGGCGTGGGTAATCCAACCGCGCCATTGATTACGGTGCTTGGAGATAAGCGAGTTTTACCAGGCTAGTGGGGACATGTAGTTGCGTCCACCCATATAAGGGGATAAGGATCCACCTTTTCACCTACGCCTTCTTCCTCCCTTGCTTATCCATTCTCGCACACTCGAGCTCCAGCGCCCAAGTCCGCACTCCCCACCTCAACCTTCTCTAGCCATGTCTGGAGCGGGAGGCAAGTGGATGGTCTCCTCTGTCACGGAGGGACACATCAAAAAACTGAGGAAGGCTGGATACTTATCTAACGACATCGCGTACCGGCTTCCTGAAAAGGGGCAGCTCATCCCCACCCCTAGGCCCCATGAGAGGGTGGTGTTCCTCCCCCATTTCCTCCGCGAATTGGGCTTCCCACTCCACTCATTTGTCCGGGGGATCATGTTCTACTATGGCCTGGATTTCCACAATCTGGCCCCGAACTTTGTCCTCAACATCTTGGCCTTTATCGTCGTGTGCGAGGCTTTCCTCTACATCCGCCCCCATTTCGGCCTATGGCTCAAGACTTTCAATGTCAAGCTGAAGGTGGTGCGCGGCAACCAGGCAGAGTGCGGAGGCGCCATGGTGGGCAAGATGCCCAACATCTTATGGCTCGAGGGCTCCTTTGTGGATACCCTGAAGGGGTGGCAATCGGGGTGGTTTTACATCACCGAGCCGCGCGACCCCGAATGGGTCGCAGCCCCCGAGTTTCGATCCGGACCCCCTACGCGGCTCACCTCCTGGAAGGAGATGGGCCTGTCGTGGGGTAAAAAAGGAGAGCTGACCGGACTCCAAACATGCGTCCAAACCCTGGTGGATAGGAAGCTCAAACTTGTCAACGTAGTCCAGGTTATGCTCATCCGCCTAATCCTCCCGTGTCAACAACGGGATTTCAACATGTGGGAGTTCGACCCGGCGCGGCACCGAACTCTGAGCAGGCTCTTCGACACGACGTACGAAGATGCCTGGAAGGTGCTTTTCAAGGGCGCCGAGGCCCCCGCATCCGCTACCGAGGATCACGGTATGCAGCGTCATGCTCATGCCGTAAGCTGTTTTTTCCTTTTATAGGGTATCGGTTTTTCATAGTTTGACTCCATGCGGGATCTAAGCTCCCTTACCTTTGACAGGATTGGTAGGAGACGTCCGGATAGATCAACTGTCCGGCTCCTTTGCCCGAAGGCCCAGCGGACGCTCGCTTGGCGAAGCTGCTGGTTCCGGCACCCCATGTGGTGCCGGAGAAGAAGGCCAAGAAGAGGGCCACGGGGACTCGAAAGAGTGCCCGGTGCCTGGAGGTGTCGGATCCCTCATCCGATGACTCCAAGACGCACTCCTCCCATGAAGACGAGGAGGAGGAAGAAGAGACCCCTCCCCCTCCAGCGGGGGAAGGGAAGAAAAGGAAGGCCGCCCCAGTTGGGGAGGCCAAAGGGTCCAAGAAGGGGAAAACCCTTCCTCCGGACTACTCCACCGACGCCGATGACGGCGGAGAGGAGTGGCCGCCCAGGGCCAAGCCCCTGGCTAAATCGTAAGTATCTGGATACCAAAGTAATTCATAGTATTCGTTTATTGCACAGCTTTCCCTTATGTCGAATATGTTTATGCAGCCCACCCAAAGACCGGCTCGACGCATCGTCGAGCGGCTCACTGGACTCGTCGGATGTGAACTCGCTTCTGAAGGCTTCCTCCCCCCGCCCTATGGACGACACCGAAGTGTTGTCCCAACAGGTTCCAAGACGAGAGGAGGTGGTCCTGGAGGCGCCGCAAGGAGACCTCCCAGACTCCAGGAGTAAAGGGGATGAAACCCCCGAGGGCTCCAAGTCCGGCTCTAGGTCGGACACCGCTCCGGAACCTTCAAAGGTTCCAGTGTCCGGCGGGGGACCTCCTTCCAAGAGGAGCAAGCCCACCGTGCCGGTGACCCCCGTCCAACCGGAGGCGCCGGACAATCTATTGGGGGCGCTCCAAGGAGCCTCCATCAACGAGGAGCACCGCACCATTATGAGTGCGGTGGTCCAAAAGGTTCAGTCCGCCAAGAGCGGACTGGTTGAAGCTTCTACTAGCCTTTTCACAGGCTTTGAGGTAAGTAAAGAATGTGTAAATAATATTACCGCATAGACAGTAGCCCCTGATGCTCTGTTTGGCATTCAGGAAGAAAAGCCGAATAGATGATCAAATAAAATTCGCAGGAGTCTAACAAAAAGGAGTCAATATGCGTATGCAGGCTTCTCTGCGTGCGTCCGCCGCACTGACTGCGGAAGTGGACACGCTAAAGCAGAACCTCGAGCGGTCCGAGCAAGAGCTCGGGCGTGCCAAGAAGCAGCTCAAGGACAATGAAGGTAAGAAATACCTTGTTTAAATATATATATATAAAGGTGCAATTGCAAAAAATGACAGGATTATCGTGGCTATTGTAGGGGCCACGTCTGAGGTGGCGACCCTTAAGCAAGCGCTGGTCGAGGCCGAGAAGAGGGCGGCCACGGAGCGCACCGAGCGGGAGAAGTATGAGGCTGAGGTTGGCAAGGTGCGGCAAGAGCTCCAGGCTCTCATGGAAAAACATGAGAGTTTGGAGCTTGACTCAAATACACGAGCGTCCGAGCTCGCGGTGGCTATTGAAAATGCCAAGTCTGCCAAGGCCGAATCCCAGAAGACCCTCCAGGAGTTGGATGAGGTGAAGAAGATAGCGGCGGGTAAGGCATTCTTTATGCAAAGCAAACACATAAACGTGAGTTACTTCTTACTTACCCGAATCCGGAGCTCTCCAGGAGCGTTCGCAGATCTTCCCCGGAGTGTGTCTGATGCCGCCGCATTCTATCGAGCCAAGGAGGGCAGCTCAACAGAGAAGGTGTTCTGGTCTCAGTATGCTGAGGCCGGACACCCCGTGCCCCTGAGCGACCAGCTGAAGCAACTGGTCGAGCTCCACAAGGCGGCCGAACAGGCCATAAAGGGCCTCATAGTTCGGCTGTGGCCTGGAGAGGCTCTGCCTGGGAGCTTTTTTCGGGCTGGTGCGGCGGCTGGTGGAGGCCTGTCCAAGGCTCGAAGTCATCAAGTGATCCGTCTGCATTGAAGGTGCCCATTGGGCCCTTGCCCGTGCTAAGGTGCACTGGGGCAAGCTGGATGCTGAGAAGCTTGTGAAGGACGGGCCACCGCCGGGGAAAGATCATCGCAAGCCCGAGAATTATTATAAGTATGTTCTGAAGGGTGCCTACCTTGTGGCGGATGAATGTTCTAGGGATGTAATTTTTGAGTGAAACTTGCTCATTTTGTCCTGTGCGCTAAAAACTTGTTCATATGCGCTAAGCAATGCTGTTGGAATTTAAAATATTACCTTCTGTGCGGCTGTTTATCAATTCCAAGAGATGGCAAGTCGTCGGCTTCTGCCCCCGTGCCGCTAGTGCTGGGGTGTTCGGGGATAAACCTGAGCGCTCTTTTTCCCATGTTTGGGTCCTTCAAGGGAGGCGCTCAGCCCAAGGAACAAGGCAATCGGACTATAATGCGTGAACACTCTCACTTAGCCATAGAATTCTATAATTTTAAATTTCGGCGAAGCCCCTGGTATTCGGAAGATCGAGTTCGGGGCGCTATCCACGCCTTGGCCGGACAGAGCCGGCTGCTCGCTCTAAGCGGCATAAGTCTTTAGGGACTCGAAAAACCTCTCGAATAGCGACCAGCTCTTGCTTCATCATGACAGTCAGTTTTAGCTTTCTCCACTGAGGTGCTCGACCCAGCTCAACTGGGGCACAATCGCAGTGGTTCTCCTAGTGCTACCTTAGCCGATATAGCGGAACATAAGGCACCAAAACATAGGAGCCGGGCAAACCCAACTATTGACCCAAGACATGATTCGGAGCCGATGCATATAATGCTATAAGTTCGGGGTGCCGCACTTGTTAAAGTGTTCGGACTTCTCACACCATATGGAGGGGTACTAAAGCCCCTGGCGTATTTTGGCCGTACCAAAGTGTACGGGTGCAACATGTCGTTAAGGAACATATATTTAAAAAAAGAGTAATGCAAAAATAGACAAAAGCTATGCATTGTTTATTAAAGAGGGCTGCGATCAAAGCAGAATGATACAAATAATGCGATAAGCAAAAGGTTGGACTATTTAACATGTCCGTTCTAGGGGCAAGTTGTGGAATAGTATGCAAAACAGGTATACTGCTTGTGATAGAGACCACCTGGGAGTTCCGTAATGCGGTGTGGCTTGTCTGCTTCCCTGGTTCTTGCATCGTTTGTGCGGCAATTGAACTGCCGAATAGGCCTTCCGAAGAGTGGAGTCCTGAAAGTAAGAGAAAAATAAAAAATCGGCAGCCCCTGGTGCGGTTTAAGCCGTGTTTCGGGCGTGCCATGATGGTGCCCCTGCCCCTGTACCCATGGTATTTCTAGAGCGTCGTTATGTACGCGAAGTACTGGTATCGCATTTTTGCGAGGGCTGGGATTGGGGCCGCATTGCTACGCCTGCTCGGCTCGTGCCAGGTGGTCTTGTTGTAGGTTACTCCGGGCGCGCTTGACGGTGTCCGGTCGTTTAATGGCCGGACTGGAGAACTGCCTGGAGAGGCTGCTTTGTACTTCTGCTGCAAGGGTCGCCGTGTGCTCCTCCGTTCGGAGGGAGCGTTCGGTGTTCCCATTGACCGTAACTACTCCTCGAGGGCCTGGCATTTTGAGCTTAAGGTATGCGTAGTGCGGTACCGCATTGAACTTGGCGAATGCGGTTCACCCGAGCAGTGCGTGATAGCCACTGCGGAATGGGACTATGTCAAAGATTAAATCCTCGCTTCAGAAATTATCCGGAGATCCGAAGACCACTTAAAGTGTGACTGAGCCTGCACAGTTTGCCTCTACACCTGGTATTACACCTTTAAAGGTCGTTTTGGTGGGCTTAATCCTCGAGGGATCTATGCCCATTTTCCGCACTGTATCCTGGTAAAGCAGGTTCAGACTGCTGCCGCCGTCCATAATGACTCTAGTGAGATGAAATCCATCAATAATTGGGTCTAGAACCAATGCGGCGAATCCGCCATGACGGATGCTAGTGGGATGGTCCCTTCGATCAAAGGTGATCGGGCAGGAGGACCATGGGTTGAACTTTGGGGCGACTGGCTCTACCGCGTATACGTCCCTTAACGTGCGCTTCCACTCCCTTTTGGGGACGTGGGTTGCGTATATCATGTTCACCGTCTGCACTTGTGGGGGAAAACCCTTCTGTCCATTGTTGTTCGGCGGCCGGGGCTCCTCGTCGTCATCTCTATGCAGCCCCTTGTCTTCATTTTCGGCATTTAACTTGCCTGCCTGCTTGAACACCCAACAATCCCTGTTGGTGTGATTGCGGGCTTTTCGGGGGTGCCATGTATCTGGCACAAGCGGTCGAGTATTCGGTCCAAACTGGATAGTCCCCTAGGATTCCTTTTGAATGGCTTTTTCCGCTGACCGGATTTAGAGCCTCTGAATCTGGCATTAACTGTCGTATCCTCAGCATTGTCGCCGTTAATGTGGCGCTTTTGCTTGTTGCGACGCGACCTGCCACTACTGTCTCTGGTATCCGAATTACCAGGGTTCTTGGTCATATTGTTGCTACGAGCAAACCAGCTGTCTTCTCCCGTGCAAAAGCGGGTCATGAGTGTCGTGAGTGCTGCCATAGACTTCGGCTTTTCCTGTCCAAGGTGCCGGGCAAGCCACTCATCACGGATATTGTGCTTGAAGGCTGCTAGGGCCTCAGCGTCCGGACAGTCGACTATTTGATTTTTCTTTGTTAGGAACCATGTCCGGAATTGCCTGGCCGATTCCTCTGGCTGCTGAATTACGTGACTTAGGTCATCGACGTCTGGGGGTCGCACATAAGTGCCCTGGAAATTGTCGAGGAATGCGGCTTCCAAGTCCTCCCAATAACTAATTGACCCTGTTGGCAAGCTATTAAGCCAATGCCGAGCTGGTCCTTTAAGCTTGAGTGGGAGGTATTTGATGGCGTGGAAATCATCGCCGTGGGCCATGTGGATATGAAGGAGATAATCCTCGATCCATACCGCAGGATCTGTTGTGCCATCATATGATTTGATGTTTACGGGTTTGAAACCCTCGGGGATTTGATGATCCATTATTTCGTCTGTGAAGCATAGTGGGTGTGCGGCACCTCTGTACTGGGCTATATCACGACGTAGCTCCAATGAGCTTTGTCTACTATGTTCGGCCCTGCCGAATTTGTGGCCGGCGTGACGGTTACCGTCTCGAGCCGTGTGGTGCCCACGCGATCCATAGATCGATCATGTTTGCCTTGCCTTGTCCTCCAACATATCTCGTAGGTCCGGCGCATATTCCCGTGCCTTGGTATGGGGTACGGCTTGAGTGGAGGGCCAAGAGGCCTCTCTGTCGCGGCCACGAGGTGGCCGGTCAGCCGCATCAAGTGCTTCCTCCTCTAATCGGGGTAGCAACCTACGCTTTGGGTAGCTCTTGGAGGGGCGTTCGAGTTTATGCTCTTCGGCCGCAAGGACTTCAGTCCATCTGTCGACTAGCAAATCTTGATCAGCTCTAAGTTGTTGCTGTTTTTTCTTGAGGCTTCTTGCCATGGCCATAAGCCTGCGTTGAAAACGCTCTTGCTCGACGGGATCCTCTGGCACGACGAATTCGTTGTCGTCGAGGCTTGCCTCGTCTTCGGAGGGAGGCATATAATTAACGTCCCCGACCTCTCTGTCTGCCGCTCTCTCATGAGGGCTGGTTTCTCCATCCTCATGTGCTAAATCTTGCTGGAGGGGGTTTTCTTCAGCACTTTCCGGAGTATTATTATCTCCCGTACTGGAATCACCGTATTTGTTTTGGCGGGATTTTGAGCGGCGTCGTTGACGCCGGCGCTTAGGCTGTTTCTTGGAGGGGTCATCCTCCGCTGTTCCATCGCCATCTCCTTCCTTTGGGGTGTCCACCATGTAACGCCCCGAGACCGATGTGCCAGGTGTCGTGCAGTTATTCGCTGTTGTTGCCTTGTCATTGCTTGCATGTCATGCATTGCATATTATGTCATCATGTGCATTGCATTTGCATACGTGTTCGTCTCATGCATTCGAGCTTTTTCCCCGTTGTCCGTTTTGCAATCCAGCGCATCGTTCTCCTCCGGTGGTCATTTCTACCTTTCTTTCATGTGTGGGGATTAAACATTTCCGAATTGGACCGAGACTTGCCAAGCGGCCTTGGTTTACTACCGGTAGACCGCCTGTCAAGTTTCGTATCATTTGGACTTCGTTTGACACTCCAACGGTTAACCGAGGGACCAAAAAGGCCTCGTGTGTGTTGCAGCCCAACACCCCTCCAATTTGGCCCAAAACCCACCAAACTCTGCTCCATGTCCTAGAGCGTTCGATCACGATCGCGTGGCCGAAAACCGCACCTCATTTGGACTCTCCTAGCTCCCTCTACCTATAAATATGTGGCTCTCCCCGATTTTTCGCGCAGTCCAACCCTAGATCCAACTCCCTCCGCGCCGCCGGACATGTCCGCCCGCCGGCGGACGCGTCCATCTCGCCGGCCACCTCACTCCAGCCAACCCCGCGCCGCCACATCACCGCCTCCGCCGCCTCAGCCAACCCCGCGCCGCCACCTCAGCCGCGCCGACCCTCCTCTCTCTCCTCCCCGCCGCCAGGCCCGCCAGGCCCGCAGCCGGCCCGCGCCTCGCCGCTCCGGGCCGCGCGCTTCCCTCCGCCGCCTGGGCGCCCGAGCCGCCGCCCGCGCCCGCGCGCCTTCGCCGCCGGCCGCCGCGCCCCGCCACCTCGCACCTCGCCGCGCCGCCCCGCCTCGCCTACCTCCCGCGCCGCCGCCGCCATGGCCCCGCCGCCGCCGCCAAGCGCCCGCAGCACGCCTCCTCGTCGGAGCCTCCCTGCCGCCTCCTCTCGCCGCTGCAAGCTCCGGCAGCCGCGCCGGCGTGCGCCGCCCCGTCTTCGACCTCGCCGGAGTTCGTCCCTCGCCGGCCGGACCCGGAGAAGAAGGTGGACGAGATCCACCACTCCCTTCATCCAAACGCGCCCGCGCCCGAACCAGATCCCTCCGTCCCGCACCGCTTCATCCCGGGTTGATTTTTCTCGGAGAGGTTGAAATTCTACTAAGTCCCCGAAATTCCCAGATCCATATGCCCTTATTCGCGGCTCCGTAACTTTGCATTCGTAGCTCCGATTCATTCATATAGCATATCAAAATGTTCATCTCAGAGAGTACATCATTTCATTCCATTGCATAATTTTCATTTGAGTTCATCTTGATGCCTGAAATGCTGTTAGAAGAGGGCTACTTGAGTTAATTGTTAGATCTGTTACTCCGTTTAGCACTTTTGTCATTTTTGCCATGATTAATGTGTGCATGCTATGCCCGTGAGTTCTTCATATGTTTTGTTAAGGGTTTTGTCATCTATCCAGAGGTGCAACCCGTGTATTTTTAGGATGTGTGTCGTGCCTTGTGCAAGGTTGCAAAGTGGTGTACTTGCTAATTCTGTTTTCAGGGACTTAGTGATTTCACTAGGTCCTGGGATTGTTTAGTTCACGATGCCATATGTTCATGTTGTTTCCTAGTGATCCGTGCCTCTTTTGAGGATGATCAGTAAGGGAGTTTTGTTAATATTGTAGTGTTCTATCCATCCATGTCTTTGTTTGCAATTATGGAGCACCCTAGCTTGAGTCAATCGAGCTCTACTTTTGCTTCGTTGCGAATCTGGGCAGATCGTCAACTTGTTTGCGATTTTGCCGATGTTATTGTAGTTGATCCGTGCATGCTATGCCATTGTTCTTGCCATGTCTAACTTGTATTTTGTGCCTTATTTATGGTTGTATGCTTGTCTTGCCATGACTTGCACCGTGGTGAGTGCATCGAGCTCGTAAACATGCCTTCGTGAGTTATGTTTCAGCATGTCCCAGTTTTCACCGAGTCTGAAAACTGATTATGTTTTTGCTATGTTCGTGTGCTTGTTAGTATATTTTTGTGATCCCTTTTGGCTCAAGGTCACTAAGGGACTTTTGTTAAGCTTGTTGAGTAGCTCCATGCCATGTCTTTCTTTGTCATGTTCAGGTCCTGTAGCATGTTGTTTTGTTGCTCCGAAGAGGGCTATATGATCTGAAATTCCAGACAAGTGTTAATTTCACTAAGTCTGAGATCTGTTTTACCATTTGCGTTTTTGCCATCCTCGTTTGAACCTCCTAATGGATGAATTGGCCGTAGCTCATTGCTAGCCTTTTGTTAAGCATCTTTAATGCTTCCCTGCCATGTATTTTGTTGTCATGTTTGGTGGCTTTAGCATGTTCATTTCGTTGCATTTAGATGCCTACTTGCTGTAAATCGCAGACTGGTGTCATTTTTGAAACGCTTGCCATTTCCAAACCGTAACTCCGATTCCGGCGTTCTTTATATCGTTTTCAATCGATTTCATCTCATCTTTCCAGTGGCACCCTTGGAATTCCAAGTTGAGGCCAGGTTCTTTCATCTCTTGTCAAATCATGTATATACATCGCATACCGCATCCCGCATATCATATCATGTTCATGTGTTGGTTGTTTACTATGTTGTGTGCTTCTTTTCCGGTGTTGCTTCTTTGGGTTGGTTCCGATAACGTCGTGTTGTGAGGATTCGCTCGACTACGTCTGTTTGTCTTCGTCATGGACGCGTTCTTCTTCCTTGCGGGATTTCAGGCAAGATGATCATACCCTCGAAATCACTACTATCTTTGCTATGCTAGTTTGCTCGCTCTTTTGCTATGCCATTGTTACGATGCCTACCACTTGCTTGCAAGCCTCCCAAATTGCCATGTCACACCTCTAACCCACCTTGTCCTAGCAAACCATTGATTGGCTATGTTACCGCTTTGCTCAGCCCCCTCTTATAGCGTTGCTAGTTGCAGGTGAAGATTGGAGACCGTTCCTTGTTGGAACATCTTTTATTTACTTGTTGGGATATCATTATATTATCTTGCTATCTTAATGCATATATATACTTGGTTAAGGGTGGAAGGCTTGGCCTTATGCCTGGTGTTTTGTTCCACTCTTGCCGCCCTAGTTTCCGTCATATCGGTGTTATGTTCCCGGATTTTGCGTCCCTTAAGCGGTTGGGCTATAATGGGAACCCCTTGACAGTTCGCCTTAAGTAAAGCTCTTCCAGCAATGCCCAACATTGGTTTTACCATTCGCCACCTAGCCTTTTCTTTCCCTTGGGTCGGCCAGCCCGAGGGTCATCTTTATTTTACCCCCCCCCCCTGGGGCCACTGCTCCTCTGAGTGTTGGTCCGAACTGAGATGCCTGCGGGGCCACCTCGGGGAAACTTGAGGGTTGGTTTTACTCATAGCTAGTCTCATCTGAGTGTGCCCTGAGAAAGAGATATGTGCAGCTCCTATTGGGATTTGTCGGCACATTCGGGCGGTGTTGCTGGTTTAGTTTTACCCTGTCGAAATGTCTTGTTGTACCGGGATACCGAGTCTGATCGGAATGTCTCGGGTGGAGGTCTATTCCTTCGTTGACCGTGAGAGCTTGTCATGGGCTAAGTTGGGACATCCCTGCAGGGATTTGAACTTTCGAAAGCCGTGTCCGCGGTTATGGGCAGATGGGAATTTGTTAATGTCTGGTTGTAGATAACTTGAACCTTAACTTAATTAAAATGAATCAACCGCGTGTGTAACCGTGATGGTCTCTTTCCGGCGGGATCCGAGAAGTGAACACGGTTGTTGGAGTTACACTTGACGTAGGTTGTTATAGGATCACTTCTTGATCATACTTTTATCGACCGTGCTTTGCCTTCTGTTCTCGCTCTCATTTGCGTATGTTAGCCACCATATATGCTAGTCGCTTATTGCAGCTCCACCTCATACATTTACCTTACCCATAAGCTTAAATAGTCTTGATCGTGAGGGTGCGAGATTGCTGAGTCCCCGTGGCTCACAGATACTTCCAAAACCAGCTTGCAGGTGCCGATGAGTCCGTGCAAATGACGCAACCAAGCCCAGGAGGAGCTCGTTGAAGATCTTGTCATTTGTGTTGTTCCGTTCTAGTTGATCAGTAGTGGAGCCTAGTTGGGGTCGATCGGGGACCTTTGTCGCATTTGGGGTTCTTCTTTTATTTTGGTTCCGTAGTCGGACCCTGATTGTATTTTGATGATGTAATGCTTTATTCATGTAATTTTGTGAAGTGGCGATTGTAAGCCAACTATGTAACTTCTTCCCCTATTTTATTACGTGGGTTGTGTGAAGATTACCTCACTTGCGACATTGCTTTCAATGCGGTTATGCCTCTAAGTCGTGCTTCGACACGTGGGAGATATAGCCGCATCGAGGGCATTACACACCATGTATATGTCATATGACGAGGTGGCTTTCCAGGGCCTGATAGGCGCTGGTTCTTCATCGTCTCCTTCATCGGTGTCCATACCGTCGATGTCTTCGGAGTCGAAGTCGAGCATGTCGGTTAAGTCGTCGATAGTGGCTACAAAGTGGGTGGTGGGTGGGCTTTGAATTTCTTCATCGTCCGAATCCCAACCTTGCTGACCGTAGTCCGGCCAGGGCTCTCCTGATAAAGAGAGAGACTTCAGTGTCTTGAGAATATCGCCGAAAGGCGAGTGCTGAAAGATGTCCGCGGTAGTAAACTCCATGATCGGCGCCCAATCGGATTCGATCGGCAGGGGCGCGGAGGGTTCGGAGTCCGGAGAGGAGTCCGGCTCCTTGGAGTCACAAGTCTCGCAAAGTGCGGGGCTGGTGTTCGGCTCGATCGCCATTGGGATCGCAGCCCCCGAGGCGGCGTCCAACCACCCATCCTTGATCGGCGCATTTGGCTCTGAATTAAGGGTCGAAGCCGATGAGGGTGCGGCCTCCAGGGCACTATTCGGCGGCAGAGCTAGATCATGATCATCGTGACAGTGCGGCGCGTTCGGCAGTGGCTTGAATTCGTCGAAGATCAAGTCCCCGCGGATGTCAGCTGTGTAGTTTAAGCTTCTAAATCTGACCTGATGGCCAGGGGCATAGCTTTCGATCTGCTTCAGATGGCCAAGTGAATTGGCCCGAAGTGCGAAGCCGCCGAAGACGAAGATCTGTCCGGGGAGGAAGGTCTCACCCTGGACTGCATCGCCATTGATGACCGTAGGAGCCATCAAGCCTGACGGCGACGACACAGTGGAACTCTCAATGAAAGCACCAATGTCGGTGTCAAAGCCGGCGGATCTCGGGTAGGGGGTCCCGAACTGTGCGTCTAGGCCGGATGGTAACATGAGGCAAGGGACACGAAGTTTTACCCAGGTTCGGGCCCTCTCGATGGAGGTAAAACCCTATGTCTTGCTTGATTAATATTGATGATATGGGTAGTACAAGAGTAGATCTACCACGAGATCGGAGAGGCTAAACCCTAGAAGCTAGCCTATGGTATGATTGTTGTTGGGTATGTTGTCCTACGGACTAAAACCCTCCGGTTTATATAGACACCGGAGAGGGTTAGGGTTACACAAAGTCAGTTACAATGGTAGGAGATCTACATATCCGTATCGCCAAGCTTGCCTTCCATGCCAAGGAAAGTCCCTTCCGGACACGGGACGAAGTCTTCAATCTCGTATCTTCATAGTCCAGGAGTCTGGCTGAAGGTATAGTCCGGCTATCCGAATACCCCCTAATCCAGGACTCCCTCACCTAGCGACCATCATGACGGTTGTTCTAGCCTGGCTTAAAGCAGTCCAGCTTGGTTAACAAGATGACCCGTCAGCACAACGCCTGTTGGCCCTACTGGCAACAACCCAGGATGCTCAAGATTGGTATCATCTGCATGACGGCATCATCCGACAACATGGCCGGGTGTGGCCTGGTGACAATGTGCCCCTTCGAAAGCAAGTGCTGGATATTCCTGAAGCTGCAACCGTATGTGCAGCGCTCGGTGACCACTTGTGCCAACCAGAAGCTGCCCTTCAAGTACTTTGGGTCGTGCGATACTTCAGTGCGTGGGAGCCGTGGCCTACAAGCTCCAGCTGCCGGACTCCAGCATCGTTCACCCGATGTTTCACGTCTCCTAGCTTCATCAAGCCCTGCCTCCAACGGTGCACGTCCTCGAGCAACTTTCGGCAGCAGCAACGGCAAGTCCAGTCCCCAAGGAGGTCCTGGAGCACCGAGTCGTCTAGTGCGGGGGCACAAGCGCGCCGCAAGTCCGAGTTCGTTGAACAGACCAACCATCGAAATTGGCGACCTCGGAGGACATCGCCGAGCTCCAGCACCAGTTCCCGGATGCACTAGCTTGGGGGCAAGATGTGTCTCGAGGGGGAGGGGATGTTACGGTCCCTGCCACCCTGGCCCCACCTGCAGCGACCACTACGGGCCATGTTGCTACATCAACCAACGAACTGGAACAACCGCGACCCGAAGTGAAGCCCAACAACATGTTTCCGGCCCATACTTGGGAGACGACGGGTAGGGTTAAGTAGGTCTCGAAGCCTCCTGCGCGAGGTGTGGAGAAAGTAATTGGCTGGCGGCGGCTCTCTTCCCTCCCGATTCCCCTCTCTTCTTCCCTGGAACCCTAGACCGATCAGGGCTTGTATCGAATATTTACTCAGAGTGCTACTTAGATCGAGTGGGAGCATAACAGAGCGACGGAAACGCTAAAAAATGCCTTGCCTCATACAATAACATACCGAACCAGATGTGAGTAGAACCGAAGAAAAAGCCTTGGGCTCCAAACACACAGTGAAAACAACGAGAGAAAAGAGGACAATTAGAAAAAAAACAGATCATCAAACATACTTACATCATCAAATTTGAATCTTAAAAAACATGAGTGCACTACATTATGGAATAATGGAGGGGGTAGAAGGCAAACGTGATCTAAACCCAGTCAGTGCGTCGATATCCCCGCCCTGGTCAGCACCGAAATCTGTCTGCCATATCCACGCCACATTTTTTGTTTGGCAAAAGTCTGAAAAAAACCTTGACTTCGTAGTTGAAGTCTAAAATGAACCCTAAACTCCAAATCCTTGAAATTAGCACCCTGTCTTACATAATCCCGGTCTATCCCGACCCTTCTTGGCTGAGAAGGTGTTTGTCTCCGCTGGGATTACACAAATGGTAGAGAGGGGGGGAACAAGGCCAGCTGGTCTGAACGACGTGGTCTGTACAAACGTTGCTGGTGTTTTTTTACGCACAACCACACCATACCACTTCTTTGCTTGCTGCTCTAAACGTGTTGATTTGTTCTACACTTGCACAAATGGTAGTGATCGGAAGTTTTTTTTTGCAAAAATAAAGATACATAGAAAACACATTTGGACTTGTACGTGTGACATGATAGGAAAAACTCATTAAAAAAAATTGGGCGCTTATAGACGCCGGCGCGCCGGCCGAAAGTTTGGGTCGGTCGAGCCCAAGCCGTTGGACGTGAGCCGTGTGGCCGTTGGATCCAGACAAGAAAAAAACAAATTGTCCCTAGCTTCTTCTTCTTCGGGTTATCGGGGTGGATCCCCATGTCCCGCTCAGGGAGCTTGCCTCCTATCCGGGTCGCAGCCCGGGAGGAGAAGGGAGGGGATGCGCGTGCATGAAGGCTAGAGGTAGGGGATGGAGGTGTATAGGAAAGAAGGCGTGTCACACAGGGCCACTGCGTATTGCACGTTGGGCCAGCGTGGTGTGCGAGCGCCCAATGTTTATCTAAAAAAAGTCTTTAATTTCAACTAAAACTAGCTTCCCCAATTTTACTCACGACTAACACACACATGCATTAATGCTCACCCGTCAGAGCTCTCAAACCAACACCGGGAGACGATGACCACGGTCGCCATGGACCGGAGCCATCACGAATCGGAGCAAATCGAGTCAGAGACAACGCTTCCCATGGAGCTCCGGCAGGCAGCAAGGAGTCGCCGCAGCGCCGCCGCCTACGCAATCGTGGAAGGGCGCCCATCTTTATCCGTCGGTGCCGACTGCCACACATGCCACACCGCGTGCCACCAACTCCCGGTGCCAACTCCCCACGACGACCACTCTCCTTCGCGGCAGAGCGCCCCGCAACACCGTAGCCCCGTGAGAGGGAAGAAACGGAGTGCCTCGCCGCCACCGGTACCGTGTGGGCTTTGCCCGGCGGCGCCTACTGACGGCGGTGAGGAGAGGGAGATCTGGGTAGGAGGTAGTTCCCTCGGCGGCTAGGGTTCTGCCCGGGTCGCCCGCGGGGTCCTGTTCTCGATTACACTCCATTTGTTTGCCAGTTCCGAGATATATCAGTCTAGCAGGAGATGAACTATACACAAGATTGAGAAATTTTACACCATTACTGATTAACGATGAAACATGGTGAAACATGCACGTTCCTTCACACACCTACGTATTTGGCTTGTCTAGCTAGCTAGCAACAATGGAGCTTGCGTGCACAGGGCAGACGACTGAACGGCCAGTGATTGAGCACACGTACTCGGTACTCACGCCTGCAAGCACTAAAGATTGAACGGCCACTTCGGTAAGTCTCCATCTATCACATTGCAAAACTATTCGGTTTTCCCTAATCTCTGTTACGTGTGCAATCCTGACGGGGACAAATGCCTCCTCGGCCAAAAAGGTCGGGATAAACCGGGATCAGATAAGACGGGGTGCTAATTTCAGGGATTTGGAGTTTAGGGTTCATTTCAGACTTCCACTACGAAATCAAGGTTTTTTTTAGACTTTTCCCTTTTTGTTTTGAGTGAACCATATCCACGCCACCTTGGTAAGCCTGCTGAATCGTTCAACGACATGTCTTAATAATGAGTGAGTGAATCCAGGCCGTTGAATTTGGAAAATGAATCTGACCATGCATGGTACCAAACCCGGCCCGGGGCAACGTGGACCGCTTGTCACTACAAGATGATTCTCTCCGCTCTTTCTCTTCTCTGTTCTAGTAGCAGAGAAGACCGCTCTGTGTGCATGTACACTTGCGACGTTTGATGTGAGATAGCGACAACTGGTCGCCTATGCATCGCTGCGCTTGGTTACCTCGGGTGAAGAAAAAAAATCAAAAGAATCAGCTTCAGCCACGTCAGATCGTACGTGCGTCGGTTGGCGTGGTTGGTAAGACGGGCGGCGTGGATTTGCAGCGGGGACGGAAATGGATCATAATATATGACAGATATGGACATTATAAGGAGCACGACGCGACACACCACACCACACCACAACTGCAAAGCCGGTTAAGCTAGAGGAGTCAGGAGAGGAGGTATCATGGACCAACTCGGATTCGGAGTGGTCTCGGACAGTGCAGCGCCTCTGCTTGTGGCCTCGCTCCTCGCCGCCGTCGCCTTCTTCCTCCTCACGCTGGTCAGACATGGCGGCAAGCACGGCCGCCTTCCCCCGAGCCCCATGGCGCTGCCGTTCATCGGCCACCTCCACCTCATCCGCCCGCCTCCCCACCGCGCGTTCGACCGCATCATCAACCGCTACGGCCCGCTCGTGTACCTCCGCCTGGGCCCCTCCACCCACTGCGTCGTCGTCGGCTCCGCCGACGTCGCCCGCGACGTCCTCAAGTTCGAGGGCAGCATCCCCGAGCGCCCGCTCACGGCGGTCACGCGGCACCTCGCCTACGACTCGGCCGGCTTCGCCTTCGCGCCCTACGGCCCGCACTGGCGCTTCATGAAGCGCCTCTGCATGTCGGAGCTGCTCGGCCCGCGCACCATCGAGCAGCTGCGCCCCGTCCGCGCCGCCGAGCTCGCGGGCGTCATGGGCGCGGCGGCAGAGGCGGCCGCCAAGGGCGAGACCTTGGACATGAGCAGGCAGCTCATTCGCATGTCCAACAACGCCATCATGAGGATGGTGGCGAGCGCGCTGCCGGGCGACATGGCCGACACCGCTCGGGACTGCGCCAAGAAGGTGGCGGAGCTGGTGGGCGCGTTCAACTTGGAGGACTACGTGGCGCTGTGCCGCGGCTGGGACCTGCAGGGGCTGGACCGGAAGACGCGCGACGTGCGCGACAGGTTCGACGCGCTGCTCGAGTCCATGATCAGGACCAAGGAGAAGGAGCGGCGTGGGGAAGCAGACGAGACCAACACCAAGACCAAGGACTTGCTTGACATTCTCATGGACGCGGCGGCGGACCCGGCCGCCGAGGTGAAGCTCACCCGCGACAACATCAAGGCGTTCGTCCTCGTGAGTGCTCCACTCTGTTCTCATGGATTAAATTGAGTTGAGTGCAGTGTCTCGTAACGGTTACTAACAATCTATGAAACAGGACATCTTCACTGCCGGGTCGGACACGACAGCCACCACGGTGGAGTGGATGCTGGCAGAGCTGCTCAACCACCCGGACTGTCTGCAGAAGCTGCGGGCGGAGCTGGATGCCGTGGTGGGAAGGTCCCGGGTGGTGGGCGAGCCGGACGTGGCCCAGATGCCGTACCTGCAGGCGGTGCTCAAGGAGACCCTGAGGCTGCGGCCGCCGGCGGTGTTCGCGCAGCGGGAGGCGATCGAGCCCATACACGTCCGTGGGTACACCATCCCTGTCAAGACGTCGGTCTTCTTCAACATCTTCTCCATCGGGCGCGAGCCGGCGTACTGGGAGGAGCCGCTCGAGTTCCGGCCGGAGCGGTTCATGCCCGGCGGCGCCGGCGAGGCCGTGGACCCTAAGGGGCAGCACATGCAGCTGATGCCGTTCGGGAGCGGGCGGCGCGCGTGCCCCGGCATGGGGCTGGCCATGCAGGCCGTGCCGGCGTTCCTGGCCGCGCTGGTGCAGTGTTTCGACTGGGAGGTGCCAAATCCGCCGCTGGACATGGAGGAGGAGGCGGGGTTGGTCACCGCGAGGAAGCAGCCGCTCGTCCTCCTGCCCACGCAGCGCCTCCATCCACTGCCCCTTCCTTAAATGCTTCCACGCATGCAACCATGGATCCCGGGCACGAGATGCCCATTGTATCACATACTCCTTTCCTAAATGCTTCCTTGCGTCGACACAAAAGCAATTCTACCATGCACGGCGCGGTTGCTTTGAGATTCTCCCAATTTTTCAGTGTGTCGCCATGTTGTGAAAAAATTGCCATCAGGATCGATCATATGCCTTATTTTGGTCACGAGTGTTGTAAAAAAAAAAGGTGTGTCTACGTGATTACGTCTCAGACGCTGACATCAGCGCTTAGAAAAAGGCCCGGTTGATTTCGTTTTTTTTCTGTTTGTAATTGTTTACCGAAAAAGGCTATCGCCCCGCTTTATAAATAAAGCAACCGCCACAGAGCAAACATACCACATAGGTTCACACACACACCCAAGTCTCACGAAAAAGAACCAAGGTTCTGCTGAGGGCACAGCTCAACAAGCCCAAAAAAGAGGCAAACAACAACAACACATCGCACCCGACACCAGGGGGCTAATCGGGCTCCGGCGGTGGCGGCGGCGGCGGCGGAGAGATGCGGACGGCCATCGATCGAAGGTCGGTGATGAAGGCGGAGATGGCGTCACGGTCCGAGGAGCGACTAAGCGGCCGCCAAAGCTGCAAGAAACCCGAGAATTTGTAGAGGGCGTCAGAAGGGCGACGAAGGGGAGCGCGCTGGATCACGAGTTTATTGCGAACGGTCCACAATGTCCACGCAAGGACCCCAACTTGCAGCCACCTAATGTGGCGAATGGACACGGGGGACAATTGGAGTTCAGCAAAGAGGTCCGGGGAGTTAGTGTGGCACCAACGAGGCTTTCTCTTTTGTCTTTCTGTTTGCTTGTCTTTTCCACTAGCTGTTTTCTTGTGCTGCCAAATGACTACTAACAATCTACCGAAAAATAACCAGGACAAAAGAGCCGACTAAAACAAACAAAAAATGTCCAACACCCATTGGCACTTGATCGTGTTGGACGTCATCTGGACGCTGTAAGGAAAACACCACATAGCCGACTCAAATGACACTTTTAGTTGTGTTCTCACAAACATCAAGGAGTTTCTGTTTTCTATCTTTCAAGAAATATATGTTAAATGACATAGCAAAATTTACTGAAAAATACATGAACATTTTTAATAGGTGAACACTTTTTAAAAACTGTAAAAACATTTTAAAAAACTCATGTACACCTCTCAAATTTCAAGGTTGTTTAAGTCTTAATTTCAAAAAAATCATCTTTCTTTTCTTATTACTTACAAAATGCAAATAGTATGTTTGCATTTCTGACGATATTTTTAGAAAAAAGTGTTACATAATTTAAAAAATATTCATCTTGTATTAAGAAGCATATTCATTATACATTATGTATTTGGAAAAAATAAGTTCAATATTATTTATAAAAGGTTAATCCAATAATTTAAAAATTAAGTTGTATTTGAAAACAATGTCTCATTGTGTACTTTTGAAAACAAAAACCATGTTGAATCTGCGTTGCGACCGAGGGGACACTTGAAGTAGAATGCTCTAGTGGTAAACATGCAATAGCCACCTCAAAATGACACTTCTGATGTTCTAAGTTTCAGTCGTGTTGAAGAGATGTTGTTGCAGTTGGGGCGACACTTGAAGTTATGTACGTATTGATAGGCATGCAACTGTCCTGCTCGCCCCTAAAAACACCAATGAGTTCAAGTTGTGTGGAAGACATATAGTTACATACAAAGGGCACACTTGCAGTAGTGTGTCTAGTGACAAATATGCAACCGTCCACTTTTTGAAAAAACACCACATAGTTGCAGGAGAAAATTCCTTATTTGACATTGTCTTAAAATCTGGTTCCTTATTTGACACTGGAAAAGTTTTTCTTCCCTATTTGACACTAGTCCTAAATTTTATTCACTATACGACACTTCCGTCCATTTTGAGTCTAAATGATACCTGAAAAGACGATTTTGCCTCTCATGCGGTATGTGCGTGCGCGCGTGTGTGTTGTTGCGTGTGTGGGTGCACGTGCACATGTGTGCTGCTGTTGCATGTGTGTGTGTGCATGTGTGCTGATGCGTCTATGTTTGCTACTGCGTGTGTACGTGTGCGCGTGTGTGTGTGCTGTTGCGTGCCTATGTGCTGCATGCGTGTGTGCTACTGCTGTGTGTATGTGTGTGTGTGTGTGCTGCCTGCGTGTGTGTGCGCGTGCATGTGTGTTGCTGCGTGTGCATGTGTGTGTGTGTGTGCACGCGCGCGTGCGTGTTGTTGCGTGTGTGCGCGCATGCGTGTGTGTTGGTGCATGTGTATGTGTTGCTGCATGTGTGCTCCTGCCCTCGCACTGATGCTGTGTGTGTGCACTATTGCCCCCCACACACATACCACATGCGGGGCAGGAGAGTCTTTTCAGGTGTCATTTAGGCTTAACATGGACGGAAATGTCATATAGGAAATAAAATTTAGAACTTGTGTCAAATAGGGAAGAAAAACTTTTCCAGTGTCAAATAAGGAAGCAGATTTTAAGATAGTGTCAAATAAGGAATTTTCTCTAGTTGCAGTTGAGGGTGACTTCTAGTTGCACGCCTAGTCACAGACATGCAACTGCCCACCCTGACAAAATACCACAGAGTTGCAATTTCATTGAAGACATGCAGTTGGGGGTGACACTTCAGTTGCGTGCCTACTGGTAGACATACAACTGGCCTACTCCCCTCGACAAAACACCACATAGTTGCGGACCTATCTAAGGCATGCAGTTGCAGACGATTGTGTGCCTAGTGGTAGACATGCAATTGGTCTACCCCCCCCCCCCCCCGCACCGACAAAACACCACATAGTTGCAGTCCTATTGAAGACATGAAGTTGCAGTCCAGAGTGACACTTGCAGTTGCACCTAGTGGTAGAAATGCACACTGGCCTACTCCCCTAACAAAACACAACATATGTTCCAGTTCTATCAAAGACATGTAGTTGCACTCGGGGGTAACACTTGCAGTTGCATGCTTAATGCTAGACATGCAACTGGACTACTTCCCCAACAAAACACCACATAGTTGCAATCCTACCAAAGATATGCAGTTGCAGCCGGGGGTGACACTTGGAGTTGCATGCCTACTGGTATACTTGCAACATACCTACTCCCCATGACAAAATACCACAAAGTTAAAGTCATATCAAAGACAGACGGGGGTGACACTTGCAGTTGCATGTGTAGTGGTAGACATGTGAAAGTGCGTTATATCGACTAGAGGAGGGTGAATAGGAGATTTTTACAAATTCATCACTGAGGAATTTCTTGGTGAGGAAATTCCTAAGTCACGAACAACTAGCAGTGGAATAAGTACTCAGATGCAAGCGTAACAGAGTGGTAGCACAGTCATCACGATGAAATAAAAACAAGCACAGAGTACAAGAAGCGTATAAACAGGATAAGCAGGCTGAAGACAAAGTGACTGAAGAATTAGGATTGAGGGAATTGAGAAAGTCTTCACTCAAAGTCTTCAAACAGTAACGATCAAGTTCATCAACACATGAACGAGGAAATGAAGGGTTGAGGAAATAGAACCAGTAGCTTGGTGAAGACAATGATATGGTAGACCAGTTCCAACTGTTGTGACAGTCGTACGTCTGGTTGGAGCGGCTAGGTATTTAAACCTGAGGAAACACAGTCCGGGACACACAGTCCTCACTGTATTCTCCTTGAGCTAAGGTCACATAGACCTCGCCCAATCACTCGTGGTAAGTCTTCAGGTGACTTCCAAACCTTCACGGACTCGGTCACTCGGCGATCCACAATTTCCTCTTAGATGCTCTAGACCATGACGCATAACCGTCTAGAGGATGCAGAGTCCTGAAAGGCAACAATCGTCGGTTCCACACAGGAATAATCTCTTCAGTGATGCTCAATCACTTTGGGTTTGTAGGTGTTTGGGTTTGGGTTTTCCTCACTTGATGATTTTCGCTCAAAGTCCTCGGAGGATGGGATGCTCTCAATGACAAGTGTCAGTTTCTCTCGAAGCAGCCAACCAACTAGTGGTTGTAGGTGTTGGGGAACGTAGTAATTTCAAAAAAATTCCTATGCACACGCAAGATCATGGTGATGCATAGCAACGAGAGGGGAGAGTATGTCTATGTACCCTCGTAGACCGGAAGCGGAAGCGTTTATCAACATGGTTGATGTAGTCGTACACCTTCATGATCCGTCCCGATCAAGTACCGAACGTACGGCACCTCCGCGTTCAGCACACGTTCAGCTCGATGACGTCCTCGCCTTCTTGATCCAATAAGAGGGGCGAAGTAGTAGATGAGTTTCGGCAGCACGACGGCGTGGTGACGGTGTTGGTGAAGAACAATCTCCGTAGGGCTTCGCCTAAGCACTACGAAAACTATTATGCAGGATAAACTAGAGGGGACGGGGTTGCCGGCACACGGCTTGGTGTTTCTTGATGTGTCTTGGGTGCTAGCCCTACCCCTCTATTTATATGTTGAGCCTTGGGGTCGAAACTTGGAGTAAAAGCCTCCACAAAGTCGGTTTCACCCGAAAGGCAAGAGTGCTTCTCGGACTCCAGGGCCAGACGCCAGGGTTCCCGGCGGCTGGACCTAGATGCCAGGGACCCTGGCATCTGGCCCCTGGACTCCGCAAAACTTCCTTTTGCGCTTTCCAAAAACCTTGTGGGCTTTCCCCTTTGGCCCAAATAAAGTATTCTCGTATCCAAACATTTCGGGAAACATCCGGAACCCCTTCCGGTGAATTCCGGTACCCTTCCGGAGACCAAACACTATTATCCCATATATCAAACTTTATCTCCGGACCATTCCGGAGTTCCTCGTCATGTCTGTGATCTTATTCGAAACTCCGAACAACATTCGGTTACCAACATACATAACTCATAAATACTATATCGTCAACGAACATTAAGTGTGCGGACCCAACGGGTTCGAGAACTATGTAGACATGACCGAGACACTTGTCTAGTCAATAACCAATAGCGGAACCTGGATGCCCATATTGGCTCCTACATATTCTACAAAGATCTTTATCGGTCGAACCGCATAACAACATACGTTGTTCCCTTTGTCATCGGTATGTTACTTTCCCGAGATTCGATCATCAGTATCTCAATACCTAGTTCAATCTCGTTACCGACAAGTCCCTTTACTCGTTCTGTAATGCATCATACCGTAACTAACTCATTAGTTACATTGCCTGCAAGGCTTATAGTGATGTGCATTACCGAGAGGGCCCAGAGATACCTCTCCGACAATCGGAGTGACAAATCGTGATCTCGATCTATGCCAACTCAACAAGTATCATCGGAGACACCTATAGAGCACCTTTATAATCACCTAGTTACGTTGTGATGTTTGGTAGCACACAAAGTGTTCCTCCAGTAATCGGGAGTTGCATAATCTCATAGTCATAGGAACATGTATAAGTCATGAAGAAAGCAATATCAGTAAACTAAAACGATCAAGTTCTAAGCTAACTGAATGGGTCAAGTCAATCACATCATTCTCCTAATGATGTGATCTCGTTTATCAAATGAAAACTCATGTCTATGGTTAGGAAACATAACCATCTTTGATCAACGAGCTAGTCAAGTAGAGGCATACTAGTGACACTCTGTTTGTCTATGTATTCACACATGTATTATGTTTCTGGTTAATACAATTCTAGCATGAATAATAAACATTTATCATGATATAAGAAAATAAATAATAACTTTATTATTGCCTCTAGGGCATATTTCCTTCGGTCTCCCACTTGCACTAGAGTCAATAAGCTAGTTCAAATCTTTATGTGGTTAGTTCACATCTCCATGTGACTAATATCCAAAAGGTTTACTAGAGTCAATAATCTAGTTCACATCTCTATGTGATTAATACCCAAAGAGTGATCATGTTTTGCTTGTGAGAGAAGTTTAGTCTACGGGTCTGCAACATTCAGATCCGTATGTATTTCGCAAATTTCTATGTCTACAATGCTCTGCACGGAGCTACTCTAGCTAATTGCTCCCACTTTCAATATGTATCCAGATCAAGACTTAGAGTCATCTAGATCGATGTAAAAAGCTTGCATCGACGTAACTCTTTACGACAAACTCTTTTATCACCTCCATAACCGAGAAATATTTCCTTAGTCCTCTAAGGATAATTTTGACCGCTGTCCAGTGATCTACTCCTTGATCACTATTGTACTCCCTTGCCAAAAAAATGCTAAGGTATACAATAGGACTGGTAAACATCATAGCATACTTTATAGAACCTATGACTGAGGCATAGGGAATGCCTTTTCATTCTCTTTCTATTTTCTTCCGTGGTCGGGTTTTGAGTCTTTACTCAACTTCACACCTTGCAACACAGGCAAGAACTCCTTCTTTGACTGTTCCATTTTGAACTACTCATTGAAAAAACTTATCAAGCGTCTTGATCTATCTCTATAGATCTTGATGCTCAATGTGCAAGGAGCTTCATCGAGGTCTTTCTTTGAAAAACTCTTTTCAAACACTCCTTTATGCTTTCCAGAAAATTCTACATTATTTCTGATCAACAATATGTCATTCACATATACTTATCAGAAATGCTGTAGTGCTCCCACTCACTTTCTTGTAAATACAGGCTTCACCGCAATTCTTTATAAAACCATATGCTTTGATCACTTTATCAAAGCATATATTCCAACTCCGAGATGCTTGCACCAGTCCATAGATGGATCGCTGGAGCTTGCTCACTTTGTTAGCAGCTTTAGGATCGACAAAACCTTCTGATTGCATAATATACAACTCTTCTTTAAGAAATCCATTAAGGAATACAGTTTTGACATCCATTTGCCAGATTTCATAAAATGCGGCAACTGCTAACATGATTCAGACAGACTTTTAAGCATCGATACGAGTGAGAAAATCTCATCATAGTCAACACCTTGAACTTGTCGAAAACATTTTGCGACAATTCGAGCTTTGTAGATAGTAACACTACTATCAGCGTCCGTCTTCCTCTTGAAGATCCATTTATTCTTAATAACTCACCGATCATCGGGCAAGTCAATCAAATTCCATACTTTGTTCTCATACATGGATCCCATCTCAGATTTCATGGCCTCAAGCCATTTCGCGAAATCTGGGCTCATCATCGCTTCCTCATTGTTCATAGGTTTGTCATGGTCTAGTAACATGACTTCCACAAAGGATGACCGTACTGCTCTAGTGCGGACCATACTCTGGTTGTCCTATGAGGTTCGGTAGTAACTTGATCTGAAGTTTCATGATCATCATCATTAGCTTCCTCACTAATTGGTGCAGAGATCACTAGAACTGATTTCTGTGATGAACTACTTTCCAATTCGGGAGAAGGTATAATTACCACATCAATTTCTACATTCCTCCCACTCACTTATTTCGAGAGAAACTTCTTCTCAAGAAAGGATCCACTTTTAGCAACAAAGATCCTGCCTTTGGATCTGTGATAGAAGGTATACCCAATAGTTTCCTTTGGGTATTCTATGAAGACACACTTTTCTGATTTGGGTTTGAGCTTATCAGGATGAAACTTTTTCACATAAGCATCCCAACCCCAAATTTTAAGAAATGACAGCTTTGGTTTCTTGCCAAACCATAGTTCATATGGCGTCATCTCAACAGATTTAGATGGTGCCCTAGTTAACATGAATGTTGCTATCTCTAATGCATAACCCCAAAAAGATAGTGGTAAATCGGTAAGAGACATCATAGATTGTACCATATCTAATAAAGTACGATTACAACGTTCAGACACACCATTATGTTGTGGTGTTCCAGGTGGCGTGAGTTGTGAAACTATTCCACATTGTTTCAAATGAAGACCAAACTCATAACTCAAATATTCTCCTCCACAATCAGAGCGTAGAAACTTTATTTTCTTGTTACGATGATTTTCCACTTCACTATGAAATTATTTGAACTTTTCAAATGTTTCAGATTTATGTTTCATCAAGAAGATATACCCATATCTTACTCAAATCATCTGTGAAGGTCAGAAAATAACGGTACCTGCCGCGAGCCTCAACACTCATCGGACTGCATACATCAGTATGTATTATTTTCAACAAGTCTGTTGCTCGCTCCATTGTTCCGGAGAACAGAGTCTTAGTCATCTTTCCCATGAGGCATGGTTCGCAAGCATTAAGTGATTCCAAAAGCCCATCAACATGGATTTTCTTCATGCGCTTTACACCAATATGACCTAAACGGCAGTGCCACAAATAAGTTGCACTATCATTATTAACTTTGCATCTTTTGGCTTCAATATTATGAATATGTGTATCACTACGATCGAGATTCAATAAACCATTCACCTTGGGTGTATGACCATTGAAGATTTTATTCATGTAAACAGAACAACAATTATTCTCTGACTTTAAATGAATAACCGTATTGGAATAAACATGATCAAATCATATTCATGCCGAACTCAAACACCAAATAACATTTATTTAGGTTCAACACTAATCCTAAAAGTATAGGGAGTGTGCGATGATGATCATATCAATCTTGGAACCACTTCCAACACACATCGTCACTTCACCCTTAACTAGTCTCTGTTCATTCCGCAACTCCCGTTTCGAGTTACTAATCTCAGCAACTGAACTAGTATCAAATACTGAAGGGTTTCTATAAACACTAGTAAAGTACACATCAATAACATGTATATCAAATATACCCTTGTTCACTTTGCCATCCTTCTTATCCGCCAAATACTTGCGGCAGTTCTGCTTCCAGTGACCAGTCCCTTTGCAGTAGAACCACTTAGTCTCAGGCTTAGGTCTAGATTTGGGCTTCTTCACTTGAGCATCAACTTGCTTGTCGTTCTTCTTGAAGTTCCCCTTCTTCCCTTTGCCCTTTTCTTGAAACTAGTGGTCTTGTCAACCATCAACACTTGATGCTTTTCTTGATTTCTACCTTCATCGATTTCAGCATCACGAAGAGCTTGGGAATTGTTTCCGTTATCCCTTGCATATTATAGTTAATCACGAAGTTCCAATAACTTGGTGATAGTGACTAGAGAACTCTGTAAATCGCTATCTTATATGGAAGATTAAGTCCCACTTGATTCAAGTGATTGTAGTACTCAGATATTCTGAGCACATGCTCACTAGCTGAGCTATTCTCCTCCATCTTGTAGGCAAAGTGCTTGTCAAAGGTCTCATACCTTTCGACATGGGCATGAGTCTGAAATACTAATTTAAACTCTTGGAACATCTCATATGCTCCGTGGCGTTCAAAAACCGTCTTTGAAGCCCCGATTCTAAGCCGTAAAGCATGGTGCACTAAACTATCAAGTAGTGATCATATCGAGCTCGCCAAACATTCATAACGTCTACATCCGCTCCTCCAATCGGTCTGTCACCTAGCAGTGCATCAAGGACATAATTCTTCTGTGCAGCAATGAGGATAATCCTCAGATCACGGATCCAATCCGCATCATTGCTAATAACATATATCAACTTAGTTTTTCTCTAGGAACATATCAAAATAAATGGGGAGCTACATCGCGAGATATTGATCTACAACATAGGTATGCAAATAATATCAGGACTAAGTTCATGATAAATTAAAGTTCAATTAATCATATTTAAGAACTCCCACTTAGATAGACACCCCTTTAATCATCTAAGTGATCACGTGATCAAAATCAACTAAACCATAACCGATCATCACATGAAATGGAGTAGTTTTCAATGGTGAACATCACTATTGTCGGTGTCAAAACCGGCGGATCTCGGGTAGGGGGTCCAGAACTGTGCGTCTAAGGCGGATGGTAACAGGAGGCAGGGGACACGATGTTTTACCCAGGTTCGGGCCCTCTTGATGGAGGTAAAACCCTATGTCCTGCTTGATTATTCTTGATAATATGAGTAGTACAAGAGTTGATTTACCACGAGATCGGAGAGGCTAAACCCTAGAAGCTAGCCTATGGTATGATTGTATGTTGTCTTACGGACTAAAACCCTCTGGTTTATATAGACACTGGAGGAGGCTAGGGTTACACAAGGTCGGTTACAAAGGAGGAGATATGCATATCCGTATTGCCTAGCTTGCCTTCCACGCCAAGTAGAGTCCCATCCGGACACGGGACGAAGTCTTCAATCTTGTATCTTCATAGTCCAACAGTCCGGCCAAAGGATATAGTCCGGCTGTCCAGAGACCCCCTAATCCAGGACTCCCTCAGTAGCCCCTGAACCAGGCTTCAATGACGATGAGTCCAGTGCGCAGTGTTGTCTTCGGCATTGCAAGGCGGGTTCCTCCTCCGAATACACCACGGAAGAGTTTGAATACAAGAATAGTGTCCAACCCTGCAAAATAAGTTCCACATACCATCGTAGAGAGAATAATATTTCCACAAATCCAATCTGCTGACATGTTTTGGTAGCATGACATCACGCCACAGCCAGGTAATTATTTGAACCGTTTTTCTTTAACCAGCCCCGCACATAACGCGAGGCGGTTTCTTGACACATCTTGTCAAAGCAGAGATCGTGTTCCCTTTATCACGGGATTCTCATCAATACAAACGTGGGTAACCCAACCATGCCTGTTGGTACGACTCCTAGATCTTAGGTAAGTCTCGAACGTCCACGAGGAGGACGCCTGATATTCATCCCCTTTATAAAGGGACAAGGCTTTTTCTTTTTTCCCTCCCGTGCTCAATCAAATCCTTCCCCCACCTCGAGTTCTAACACCCAAAGCCCAGGTTAGGTGCCCCGGACCTTCAATCATGTCCGGATCCAGCCTTCAAGGCCGGTGGATGCCTTCCTCCGTCACGAAGGAGGACATCAAGAAGTTGAGGGAGGCTAGATATCTGACCGCCGAAATTTCGCATAGGCTGCCCGCCCGAGGGCAGGTCGTCCCTACTCCCAAACCCAACGAGAGCATTGTGTTTGTCTCCCACTTCCTTCGAGGACTAGACCTCGCTCTGGATCCCTTTGTTAGGGGTCTCATGTTCTATTACGGGCTGGATTTTCACGATCTGGCCCCGGATTCCCTTCTTCACATCTCGTCATTTATTGTCGTTTGTGAGGCCTTCCTCCGCATTACCCCTCACTTCGGCCTGTGGCTCAAGACCTTCGATGTGAAGCCGAAGATGGTCGAGGGGCAGTACGCAGCGTGCGGAGGTGCTCTAATAAGCAAAATTGCTGACGCTCCATGGCCAAAGGGTTCCTTTCCAGAGGTGTCCGGATTGTGGCAACGGGAGTGGTTTTACGTCACAGCTCCCCGAAGTGCCAAGTGGGTAGCTGCCCCCACCTTTCGCTCGGGCCCTCCACCACAACTGATGTCATGGATCAGCAGGGGGCTGAGCTGGGGTCCAGCCAAGGACGTGCCAATACTGCAGAGCCGTATCCGAGATCTCTTCGAGGGAGATTTCAGTCTGGTTATGGTAATGCAAGTTATGCTGGTTCGTCGAGTCCAGCCTTGCAAACGCCGGCCCCTCCGCATGTGGGAATTCAACCCGGAAGGACCGCGCACTATTCAGAATTTCCTCGGCATGACGCACGAGGAGATGTACAAATCGTTCTTCGGACCCCAAATAGAGTGTCCGGACACTACCGAGGACGTGGGCCTGAGCTGCAACCGCCCCGCTCCCCAAGTAAGTAATCCCATGGCCGAACACACTGTCCTTTTATTTATCATGACATCATTCTGAAGAATCGCTCTTTGACCAGGACTGGATAACAAAGGCGAAGATGATCCGGTGTTCGGCCCCCCTTCCTGAAGGCTTGGACAATCCGGTGCTGGAAAAGATGATCGAGCCAGCACCTTGTCTAGTGCCCTCAAAGGAATATGAAGGGGGAGGGAATAAAGAGGGCGAAAGAGGGTCTCCATCGCTACCTATTCAAATCGAGGGAATGAGCGCCTCCACGAGGGAGGATAACCAAGGGGAAGAATCTGACATTCTCTCTCCCCGGGGAAGGAAGAGGTCTACCTCTGAAGATCCGGAAACTAAGGTTTCCAAACGGGAGAAGAAATCTCCGCCAGAGGGACCTGCCTCGGAGGGTACTCTTGCCGCACAATGTCTGCACGGGAATCAGCCCTCTACCGAGCTATAAGTAAAAGGGCATTCAATAATGAAAATATCTTGCTCTATTTCTGAGGAAAGTAATCGAAGCATTTATCTTGCAGTTCGGATCTTAGCCCTTCTCAGCAGAGCTCGTCTTCGATGGATCTTCTTCCGGAGATGATGGAGAGCAAAACGCCTCCCCCTGCCACACTGCCTTACGAAGCTGGCGACCCCAAGGTGTCGTCGCAGAGGGCTTCTCCTGATCCGGCAAGGCCAGAAGGTAATCCTATGGCCACCCGAAGTCCTCAGTATCCGGCTCTCGAGGAGAGCAATCAAAAGAGTCCGGCACCGTCTGGTGTGCGGTCGGATGTACGGAGGGATCTGCTGGAGAAAGCGGCTATCTCAGAAGAGCACCGCACATTGATGGGTATGGTGATTGAAAGGATTTCATCCACCGAAAGTGGGTTGCATGAAGCCCTTATGAGTCTACTGACGGGTTTTGAGGTATGTGAAATGATGTACGTTTTTGAAAGTACCGCACATTTTTAGATGTGCCCTGTGTAGATAGTAGCCCCTAAGACTCTGGTTGTCATCGAAAACGGCGGCGAACAGAGGATCATAGTCCCAGGTAATAACCAGACTGCCTTTATGTGCAGGTGGTGGAGGCTCCGGTGGCTAGCCGGACTGATGGGTATGCCGAACTAAAGCGGCAGCTGGATGCGGCAGATGCCGACATCGTGCTTGTCAACAAGCGGCTTGACGAGGCGCAGGGTCAGTGATTTCTCTGGCGATTGTCACATAATAAGAGCAGCATGATGCTAGTATCTTTAATATGTTGTGACTGCAGATGGAGCGGCCACCGTGGAGACCCTTCAGGCGGAGCTTTCCCGAGCCAAGGGGCAAGCAAGGAGTAGCAATGCGGCCGCTTTACAGGCGGCCGAAGAGTTAAGGGCTGAACAGGCCGCACATTGCGAGAGCAAAGAAAAAATTGCTAAGATGGTCGGGGCAGTTAAAAGATGCTGCTGACCATTACCGGCTTCTTAAAGAGGAAAACCGGGCGAAAGCGACGGACCTGGAGAAGGCCCGGGTGGCTGCCAGGGAAGCCCGCTCCAAAATTAGAGCGACGAAGGAGGAGCTGAATCAAGCTGCAGATATCGTGTCTGGGAAGCCCTTCTTGTTGCGGACTAAGTTCGGAGATCCGAAGTATGCTCCTCTGGACTGACTATGGAGTTCTGCGGACGCGTACATGGATTTGGCTGCCAGCGCTGCTGATGCCGCCGAGTACCTCAAGGATCAGAAAGGTCCCAAAGTGGAGAAGCTGTTCTGCTCACAGTTTCATGCTCCAGTCTGTCCGCTGCTGCTGAATGAGCGATTGACCGGTTGGGCCGAGCTCCATAGGTTGTCCGGACTTGCCATGAGGTCCGTTGTGGATCACCTGTGGCCGGGAGGGCCAAGGCCGAGTAGCTACCTTAGCTTAGTGCAACAATTCCTTGAAGCTGTGCCACACATCGATGTTGTAAAGAGATCAGCATGCATAGAAGGTGCGCGGATGGCCCTTGCCCGTGTCAAAACATACGGGGCGGAGATGGAGGCCACCACTGTTGCGGCACAGGGTTCGGCCATAGGCCGAGTGGCTGCCGAGCACTACTTTGAAGAAGTCCTTGAAGGCGCTCGTTCGATAGAGGCGCAGTGCTCGAAGAATATTATTTTCCAGTGACATGTAGTCCCATTGTACAAACAATGTTTTATTGAATTTATCAAGGCTGTATTTATACTTTTGCCCGAAAGTGCTATGATGCCTCCTGTGCGGCCGTTTATGTATATATGTATATAACCTGAAAGATGGCAGTCGTTGGCTTCAGCCCCCATGCATATAATGCGGGGGTGTTCGCAGAAGACGCATGTTCACACTTGATCCAACGTCTTGGTCCATTAAGGAGGTGATAGCGCAGCGAACTAGGCAACCGGACTATAATGCTTTAACACTTTCACTTAGCCAGAGGAGTTTGACAGTGGGGCTACTATATAGCCCCTGGTGGCTCCGCGCTCATCCGGATTCGGGGCGCGTACATGCCTGGCCGGGAAACGGCCCTTCGTTAAGGCGGAGGAATCCCGAAGATTCCGCTAGGTCATCGAGTGGTTGACCAGTCTCACGCTATATCATGACAGTCAGTTTTCGGCTTTCTCTACTGAGGTGCTCGTCCGGATGAACCAGGGCACAATCGCAGTAGTTCTCCTGGTGCCGCCTTAGCCGATAGAGCGGAACGTAAGGCAGCAAAACACAGGAGCCGGGCAAACCCAACATTTGACCAAAGACATGATTCGGAGCTGATGCATATAAGGCCAAACTCGCGACGCCGAACACTCCCTAAGGTATTCGGTCTTTATGATGTAAACCGGGCCTAAACAGTGCCCTTTGTAATAAGCCCCTGGTGTCCAGGTACGTGCAATATTCTGACGTGGCCACATGCCAATACGTCAGCATCCTTCTCAATTGTACTGAGAATCCGAGGGATGTGTATCAACAAGAAACAGTAAAAAAGGTTTACGCAGGGTCTTAATCTAAAAAGAATCCTTGGAACGGGTCCCTGCTGCACGTCTGCGCCTGTGTCTCCGTTGTGCCGTATTCTGGACGGGTGTGGCATGATTGTCATCTGAAAAAGAGAGGAACTTAATTGAAAAGTTGCCATGCAAAAGGTAAGTTATACTAAATAAACAATATATAGTTCAAAATGGGTAAAGTTGAGCCTAATTGCCACTTGTGCACGCGCGTTGAGCCCCTTGTATTGTAATAGGGGTATAGCCATCAAACCTGTATCAATTACATATAGCTGCATCAGACTCGTCCAACCATGTCCGTGGTCTTAACAACCTGTCAGATGCTTTAGTTGGTGAGGCCGTTTAGTGTGCGGATGCCAAGGCAGCCGCGCGGTCTTCCGCGCGCAAGGAGCGCTCAATATTTCCATTTACTGTAATGATGCCACGTGGATCGGGCATTTTAAGCATGAGGGAAGAGTAATGCGGTATTGCGTTAAAGCAAGCGAAAGCTTCGCGTCCAAGTAGTGCTTGATAGCCACTTTGGAGCGGAGCGATGTGGAAGGTTAAATTTTTGCTGCGGAAGTTATCGGGGAAGCCGAATATAACCTCTAGTAGTAGGGAGCCCGTGCAATGGGATTCTAGGCCTGGCGTTACTCCTTTGAAGGTAGTCTTGCTATGGCTAATTTTTGTTGGGTCTATCCCCATTTTGCGGACTGTGTCCTGATATATCAGGTTTAAACTACTGCCGCCGTCCATCAGGACTCGTGTGAAGTGGTATCCGTCAATTATTGGGTCTAACACCAAGGCAGCCCATCCTGCACGCCGGATACTTGCCGAGTAATCCCGATGGTCGAAGGTGATCGGTTGGGACGACCAGTGGCAGAACTCCGCTGTGATAGGCCCTGGGACTTGTGTCTCTAGGAGTGCCGCTTTGTTTCTCCCCTTTGTCACGTGTAACACGTTTACTGTTTTAACTTCTGGTGGGAATTTCTTTTGTTCCCCAGTGCTTTGCTTGCGAGGCTCGTCCTCGTCTTCGCTTGGTGTATCCTGCCCCTTGTGTTCGGCGTTGAGCTTGCCGGACTGCTTGAAGACCCAACATTCTCTATGGGTATGATTTGCAGGTTTATCGGGGGTGCTGTGGATCTGACATATTTTGTCCAGAATCTTGTTTAGGCTGGACAGTTCGTCTCTGTTGCCTTTGGAGGGCAGCTTTTGCTGACCTGGCCGAGAGCTTCTGAATCCGGCGTTTACCGCCGTGCTCTTCGGGCTGTCTTCTTTATTCCGGCGCTTGTTTTTGCTGCGTCGTGGTTTCCCGTTTTCGTCCCTAACTTCGGATGTACTTGGGTCGCTGGTGCTGCATCGGGCTAACCAGCTGTCCTCGCCCGCGCAAAAGCGGGTCATGAGGCTTGTTAATGCTGCCATTGTTCTCGGCTTTTCTTGGCCGAGGTGTCTGGCGAGCCATTCGTCTCGAACGCTGTGCTTGAAAGCTGCTAAGGCTTCGGCGTCCGGACAGTCGACTATTTGGTTCTTTTTAGTGAGAAACCTGTTCCAAAGCTTTCGGGCTGACTCTCTGGGCTGTTGAGTTAATGACTTAAATCGTCTGCATCCGGTGGTCGGACATAGGTCCCTTGAAAATTTGCCCGAAAAGCGTCTTCGAGCTCTTCCCAGCTTCCAATGGAGTTTTCGGGGAGGCTTTTAAGCCAGTGCCGAGCTGGCCCTTTGAGCTTGAGGGGTAAGTACTTGATGGCGTGGAGATCGTCTCCTCGAGCCATGTGGATATGGAGGATGTAGTCCTCAATCCAGACCCCAGGGTCTGTCGTTCCGTCGTACGCCTCTATGTTTACGGGTTTGAATCCCTCTGGAAATTCGTGGTCCAGCACCTCATCGGTGAAACATAGGGGGTGTGCGGCACCCCTGTATTTGGGTGTACCGTGGTGTTGGGATGTTTGTTGTGTTGCATTGCATACTGGAGCGCGCTTGCGTGGCCCGTAGATGGATCTGGTTGCGCCGTACTTTTGATGCGAGCCCTCATGTGGGTCGCGTACTGGCTTATGTGCGGCGTCGTTTGCCGCTCTATGTTGGCCACGAGGACGTCTATCCGACCGGATGGCCGTTTTGTTTTTTGATTGCGGGGGATCTAAGGCCTCCTCATCGAATTCAGGTAGCAGCTTTCGCTTCGGGTAGCTCTTGGTATGGCGATTACCGCCGTACTTCGCTGCAGTGTTGAGTACTTCACTCCATCTGATTCTGAGTGTGTCTTGTGCAGTCCTGAGCCTTTGCTTCTGCTTTTTCAGACTCCTCGCAGTGGCAACAAGCCTTTTATGGGTATTCTGTTGCTTCGGGGTGCCTGTCCGGTGTGATGTTATCCGGACTGTTATCTTCGACGGAGTCGGGTTGTTCGGTTTGATTCTCTGTGTTGCCGTGGTCGGACGATGGTTCAATGCCGTGTTTGTCATCCGCTGGCTCGCCTTGCTCTATCGCTGGGTTTATATGATCGCTGCTTCTGCCGAGGCGGGATTTGGAGCGGCGCTTACGCCGCCGCTTTGACTGCTTCTCGAGGGAACATCCCTTCACTGCATCCTTTCGTTCCTCGTTGTCGTTTTCTTTGGCTGTGTCCACCATGTATACATCATATGATGAAGTGAGCGTCCAGTGCCCTGTGGGCAGTGGTTCCAGTTCGTCTCCTGCATCATCGTCCATACCGTCGATGTCTTCGGAGTCGAAGTCGAGCATGTCGGTCAAATCGTCGACAGTGGCTAATAAGTGGGTGGTGGGTGGGCGGCGAATTTCTTCGTCCTCCGCATCCCAATCCTGCCGAACATAGTTCGGCCAGGACTCTCCTGACAGGGAGAGAGACCTTAATGAGTTCAGCATGTCATCGAAGGGCGAGGGCCGAAAGATATCCACGGAGGTGAACTCCATGATCGGCTCCTAGTCGGATTCGATAGGCACGGGCGCAGGAGGTTCAGAGTCCGTGGCCGGGGGAGAATCCGGCAATTTGGCGTCACGATACTCGTGAAGGGTAGGGTCGATACTCGGCTCGATCGCCGATGAGAGTGTGGCCTCCATGGCGGGGTCTATCCACCCGTCCATGGATGGCGCAATTGGCTCCGAATTGAGGGTCGGAGCGGTTGCCGGTGCGATCTCTCGAACACTGTCCAATGGTAGAGCTAAGTCGTGCTCATCGTGACCGTGCGGCGCACTTGGCAAGGGCTCGAATCCGTCGAAGATCAAGTCTCCGTGGATGTCGGCTGTGTAGTTCAAGTTTCCAAATCTGACCTGATAGCCACGGGCGTAGCTCCCGATCTGCTCTAGATGGCCAAGCGAGTTGGCCTGCAGTGCGGAGCCGCCGAATACAAAGATCTATCCAGGGAGAGAAGTATCACCCTGGACTGCATCGCTATCGATTATCGAAGGAGCCATCAAGCCTAATGACGACGACATAGAGGAACTCTCAATTAAAGCACCAATGTCGGTGTCAAAACTGGCGGATCTCGGGTAGGGGGTCCCAAACTGTGCATCTAAGGCGGATGGTAACAAGAGGCACGGGACACGATGTTTTACCTAGGTTCGGGCCCTCTTGATGGAGGTAAAACCCTACGTCCTGCTTGATTATTCTTGATAATATGAGTAGTACAAGAGTTGATCTACCACGAGATCGGAGAGGCTAAACCCTAGAAGGTAGCCTATGGTATGATTGTATGTTGTCCTACGGACTAAAACCCTCTGGTTTATATAGACACCGGAGGAGGCTAGGGTTACACAAGGTTGGTTACAAAGGAGGAGATATGCATATCAGTATTGCCTAGCTTGCCTTCCACGCCAAGTAGAGTCCCATCCGGACACGGGACGAAGTCTTCAATCTTGTATCTTCATAGTCCAACAGTCCGGCCAAAGGATATAGTCCGGCTGTCCGGAGACCCCCTAATCCAGGACTCCCTCTACTATGTTGATCATATCTACTATATGATTCACGCTCGACCTTTCGGTCTCAGTGTTCCAAGGCCATATCTGCATATGCTAGGCTCGTCAAGTTTAACTCGAGTATTCTGCGTGTGCAAAAACTGGCTTGCACCCGTTGTACAAGAACATTGAGCTTATCACACCCGATCATCACGTGGTGTCTCGGCACGACGATATTTTGCAATGGTGCATACTCAGGGAGAACACTTGTACCTTGAAATTTTTAGTGAGAGATCATCTTATAATGCTATCGTCAATCAAAGAAGAATAAGATGCATAAAGGATAAACATCACATGCAATCAATATAAGTGATATGATATGGCCATCATCATCTTGTGCCTTTGATCTCCATCTCCAAAGCACCATCATGATCACCATTGTCACCGGCGTGACACCTTGATCTCCATCGTAGCATCACTGTCGTCTCGCCAACTATTACTTCTACGACTATCGCTACCACTTAGTGATAAAGTAAAGCAATTACATGGCGATTGCATTTCATACAATAAAGTGACAACCATATGGCTCCTACCAGTTGTTGATAACTCTGTTACAAAACATGATCATCTCATACAATAAAATATAGCATCATGCCTTGAACATATCAAATCACAACATGCCCTGCAAAAACAAGTTAGACGTCCTCTACTCTGTTGTTGCAAATTTTACATGGCTGCTACGGGCTGAGCAAGAACTGTTCTTACCTATGCATCAAAACCACAAAGATAGTTCGTCAAGTTAGTGTTCTTTTAACCTTCAACAAGGACCGGGCGTAGTCACACTCGGTTCAACTTAAGTTGGAGAAACTGACACCCGCCAGTGATAACCCACAAGTATAGGGGATCGCAACAGTTTTCGAGGGTAGAGTATTCAACCCAAATTTATTGATTCGACACAAGGGGAGCCAAAGAATATTCTCAAGTATTAGCAGCTCAGTTGTCAATTCAACCACACCTGGATAACTTAATATGTGCAGCAAAGTGTTTAGTAGCAAAGTAATATGATAGTAGTGGTAATGGTAGTAAAAGGTAACGGTAGCAAAAGTAATATTTTTGGTGTTTTGTAGTGATGATAACAATAGCAACGGAAAAGTAAATAAGCGAAAAACAATATATGGAAAGCTCGTAGGAAATGGATCGGTGATGGAGAATTATGCCGGATGCGGTCGATCATGTAACAGTCATAACCTAGGGTGACACAGAACTAGCTCTAGTTCATCAATGTAATGTAGGCATGTATTCCGAATATAGTCATATGTGCTTATGGAAAAGAACTTGCATGACATCTTTTGTCCTACCCTCCCGTGGCAGCGGGGGCCTATTGGAAACTAAGGGATATTAAGGCCTCCTTTTAATAGAGTACCGGACCAAAGCATTAACACATAGTGAATACATGAACTCCTCAAACTACGGTCATCACCGGTAAGTATCCCGATTATTGTCACTTCGGGGTTAACGGATCATAACACATAATAGGTGACTATAGACTTGCAAGATAGGATCAAGAACTCTCTTATATTGATGAAAACATAATAGGTTCAGATCTGAAATCATGGCACTCGGTCCCTAGTGACAAGCATTAAGCATAGCAAAGTCATAGCAACATCAATCTCAGAACATAGTAGATACTAGGGATCAAACCCTAACAAGACAAACTCGATTACATGATAAATCTCATCCAACCCATCACCGTCCAGCAAGCCTACGATCGAATTACTCACGCACGGTGGTGAGCATCATGAAATTGGTGATGGAGGAAGGTTGATGATGACGATGGCGACGAATTCCCCTCTTCGGAGCCCCGAATGGACTCCAGATCAGCCCTCCCGGGAGAGTTTAGGGCTTGGCGGCGTCTCCATATCGTAAAATGCGATGAATCCTTCTCCCTGGTTTTTTCTCCCCGAAAGTGAATATCTGGAGTCTAGGTTGAGGTCAGCGGAGTGTCAGGGGCCCACGAGGCAGGTGGGCGCGCCTAGGGGGGGCAGGCGCGCCCCCACCCTCATGGACAGGTGGAGGCCCCCCTGACGTGGATCTTCCTTACAATATTTATTATATATTCCAAAATAATTCTCCGTTGATTTTCAAGTCAGTCCGAGAACTTTTATTTCTGCACAAAAATAACACCATGGCAATTCTGTTGAAAACAATGTTAGTCCGGGTTAGTTCTGTTCAAATCATGCAAGTTAGAGTTCAAAACAAGGGCAAAAGTATTTGAAAAAGTATATACGACGGAGACATATCAACTCCCCAAGCTTAAACCTTTGCTTGTCCTCAAGCAATTCAGTTGATAAACTAAAAGTGATAAAGAAAAACTTTTACAAACTTTGTTTGCTCTTGTTGTTGTAAATATGTAAAGCAACATTCAAGTTTTCAGCAAAGATTATGAACTAACCATATTAACAATAACACTTAGGTCTCATGTTTACTCATATCAATGGCATAATCAACTAGCGAGCAATAACAATAAATCTCGGATGACAACACTTTCTCAAAACAATCATGATATGATATAACAAGATGGTATCTCGCTAGCCCTTTCTGAGACCGCAAAATATAAATGCAGAGCACTTTTAAAGATCAAGGACTGACTAGACATTGTAATTCATGGCAAAAGAGATCCAGTCAAGTCATACTCAATGTAAACTAACAATAATGGATGCAAATGACAGTGGTGCTCTCTAACTGGTGCTTTTTAATAAGAGGATGATGAATCAGCATAAAAGTAAATGGATAGGCCCTTCGCAGAGGGAAGCATGGATTTGTAGAGGTGCCAGAGCTCGGTTTTGAAATAGATATGAATAATATTTTGAGCGGTATACTTTCATTGTCAACATAACAACCAAGAGATGGCGATATCTTCCATGCTACACACATTATAGGCGGTTCCCAAACAGAATGGTAAAGTTTATACCCCCTCCACCAACAAGCATCAATCCATGGCTTGCTCGAAACAACGAGTGCCTCCAACTAACAAGAGTCCCGGGGGAGTTTTGTTTGCATTTATTTTGATTTGATTTGCATAAAGCATGGGACTGGGCATCCCGGTGACCAGCCATTTTCTCGTGAGTGAGGAGCGGAGTCCACTCCTCTTGAGAATAACCCGCCTAACATGGAAGATACGGACAACCCTAGTTGATACATGAGCTATTCGAGCATACAAAACAGGATATTTATTTGAAGGTTTAGAGTTTGGCACATACAAATTTACTTGGAACGGCAGGTAGATACCGTATATAGGTAGGTATGGTGGACTCATATGGAATAACTTTGGGGTTTATGGAATTGGATGCACAAGCAGTATTCCCGCTTAGTACAGGTGAAGGCTAGCAAAAGACTGGGAAGCGACCAGCTAGAGAGCGACAACAGTCATGAACATGCATTAAAATTAATCAACACCGAATGCAAGCATGAGTAGGATATAATGCACCATGAACATAAATATCGTAGAGGCTATGTTGATTTTGTTTCAACTACATGCGTGAACATGTGCCAAGTCAAGCCACTCGAATCGTTCAAAAGAGGATACCACCCTATCATACCACATCACAACCATTTTAATAGCATGTTGGCACGCAAGGTAAACCATTATAAGCTCCTAGCTAATTAAGCATGGCATAAGCAACTATAATCTCTAATTGTCATTGCAAACATGTTTATTCATAATAGGCTGAATCAGGAACGATGAACTAATCATATTTACAAAAACAAGAGAGGTCGAGTTCATACTAGCTTTTCTCATCTCAATAAGTTCATCATATAATCATCATTATTGCCTTTCACTTGCACGACCGAATAGTGTGGATAATAATAGTGCACGTGCATTGGACTAAGCTGGAATCTGCAAGCATTCAATTCAAGAGAGAAGACAAGGTAATATGGGCTCTTTGTCAGATCAACAATAATGCATATAAGAGCCACTTAACATTTTCATTATGGTCTTCTCCTATCGACCCCCAAAGGAAAGAAAAGAAATAAAACTATTTACACGGGAAAGCTCCCAACAAGCAAAAGAAGAACGAGAAATCTTTTTGGGGTTTCTTTTTAATTACTACTACAAGCATGGAAAGTAAACTAATTAAAAGCTACAACTAATTTTTTTGTTTTTCTTAAGGTTTATTAAACACACAAGAAGAAAGCATAAAAAAGGAAAATAAACTAGCATGGATGATACAGTGAAAACGTATGAGCATCGACAACTAGCAATGAGTGTGTGAACATGAATGTAATGTCGGCGAGAAATACATACTCCCCCAAGCTTAGGCTTTTGGCCTAAGTTGGTCATGGCCACGGCTGGCCTAGAGGATATCGAAAGTAATAGTTGGGGTCGTACTGTGAAGAAGCCTCAGATTGCCACTGGTTGGCAATCACCTCCGGATCCCACTGATAATCAGACTGTCTTGGAGGATCAAATTGTGGTTCCGGCTCCGGCTCTGTAGCTGATGTAGGGTTCCGGTAGGCATGAATGGCCTCCAAAGGAACACGGTACTTGCCTCTAGATAAATCAAACAAGGAAGGAGAAGGCAAGGTAATAGTCTTAGGATGATTTTTACCAAATATTAATTTGTACTTAAGCTCCTTTTCCCTATTCTTAACAACAAAATCATGTGCTACCATACTCTTATAATCTAAATAAATAGGAGGCAACCATTTTTCTTCTTTCTCATGATGCCTAATAGGTATGTTAAAATGTGCAGCGAGGCGCAAGGCGAAGATGCCTCCAAGGAAGGGGCCCTTAGTACGGTTAAGATTTAACCAGTTTGCAAATAATAGAGCCCATACTGAATGTGTCATCACGAAATAAGGCATGGAAAAAAATAACAATATCAGGGGCACTCAGGTTTCCACAGTTTCCGCGCCCAATTAAGCATCTACTAGCAAATATAGCAAAGTAACGTAGAACAGGAAAGTGTATGCTAGTAATTCGTGCATCGGAAACCTTCCTTGTTTCCACTACAGTAATGGTATCAATAAACCCATCCACATCATCACGATGTGGTTCCTCTACGCTGCCCTCGAAAGGGATCAAACAAACCCGACAAAAATCATGAAGTGACATCTCCTTATGCTCATCATATAAATAAAATTCCACCGTAGGTGGTGAGCTCCTAGCATGGAAATGAAAGTTTTGCACAAAGATATTGGTGAGTAAGAGATACTGTTCGCGTTGGTCGTGGAGGAAGGCGGTGAGGCCTGCATTCTCAGCCAATTCATAGATATCATCATAAATCCCGGCTGCTCTCAAGAAATTATCACAAGGCCATTCACACGGCCGAACTTCTGCGGTGCGAGGGAGATTATATTTGGGCCTCTTATCCTCCTCACTTTGCTTATCCTTCGAGCTTCGGCTCGATGAGCCCCTCAAAAATCTCTTCATCTTTTTCTGAAAATTTCTGAAATTTTTAGTAACTTCAAAATAAAAGTGAACCAAACTCAACAATATTGATAGCAACTACTCCTACAAGTGCCTAGAGGCAATATCATGCATCAAAACTACTTTTGACCATATAAATTTGACATGCAAGCTCAAGAACAGGGTCACCTAAGCAGCAAAAATATGCAATGAATAAAGCACTAGAACAAAAACTAATTGGACCATTGGAGGAGTCACATACCAAGGAACAATCCCCCAAAGCAGTTTTGTGAGAGGTGCTTTGAGCAAGGAGATCGAAAATGGCAGCAAAATGAGCTTGGACTCGGGTTTGAGCTGGTTAGTGGTGTTTGTGGGAGGAAGAAGGAGTGTGTGGTAGCTGGAATAAGTGGAGGGGAGCCACCATGGGCCCACGAGGCAGGGGGCGCGCCCAGGGGGTAGGGCGCGCCCTCCACCCTCGTGGCCAGGTGCTTGCACCCCCTGCTGTGTTCTCAGTGCCAGATATTCTCAAATATTCTAAAAAAACATATTTAATTTTCAGGGCATTTGGAGAACTTTTATTTTTGGGGTATTTTTTATTGCATGGATAATTCAGAAAATAGACAGAAATTACTATTTTTGCTTTATTTAATATAAATAACAGAAAGTAAAAAGAGGGTACAAAGAGTTGTGTTTTCTAAATTCATCCATCTCATGCTCATCAAAAGGAATCCACTAACAAGGTTGATCAGGTCTTGTTAACAAACTCATTCCGAATAACATGGAACCGGAGAATTTTGGAATAACACTAGGTTACCTCAACGGGGATATGCACATCCCCAACAATAAGAATATCATATTTCTTCTTGACAGTAGGAAGAGGAAATTCAAAACCTCCAAAAATAATCGATGGAATTTTTCCATTAGAGTTTATACTATGAACTTGAGGTTGTTTCCTTGGAAAGTGTACCGCATGCTCATTGCCATTAACGTGAAAAGTGACATTGCCTTTGGTGCAATCAATAACAGCCCCTGCAGTATTCAAAAAGGGTCTTCCAAGAATAATAGACATACCATCGTCCTCGGGAATATCAAGAATAACAAGTCCGTTAAAATAGTAACGTTTGCAATCACAACAGGCACATCCTCACAAATACCGACAGGTATAGTAGTTGATTTATCAGCCATTTGCAAAGATATTTCATTAGGTGTCAACTTATTCAAATCAAGTCTATGATATAAAGAGAGAGGCATAACACTAACACCGGCTCCAAGATCACATAAAGCAGTTTTAACATAGTTTCTTTTAATGGAGCATGGTATAGTTGGTACTCCGGGATCTCCTAGTTTCTTTGGTATTCCACCCTTAAAAGTGTAATTAGCGAGCATGGTCGAAATTTCAGCTTCCAGCATCTTTCTTTTATTAGTAACAATATCTTTCATGTACTTAGCCTAAGGATTCATTTTGAGCATATCAGTCAAATGCATACGCAAGAAGATAGGTCTAATCATTTCAGCAAAGCGCTCAAAATCCTCATCATCCTTTTTCTTGGATGGTTTAGGAGGAAAAGGCATGGGTTTCTGAACCCATGGTTCTCTTTCCTTACCGTGCTTCCTAGCAACAAAGTCTCTCTTATCACAATGTTGATTCTTTGATTGTGGGTTATCAAGATCGACATCAGGTTCAATCTCTACTTCATTGTCATTACTAGGTTGAGCATCAATATGAACATCATCATTAACATTATTACTAGGTTCATGTTCATTACCAGATTGTGTTTCAGCATCAGAAATAGAAATATCATTGGGATTCTCAGGTGTGTCTACAACAGGTTCACTAGAAGCATGCAAAGTCCTATCATTTTTCTTTTTCTTCCTTTCAGAAGGACTAGGTGCATCAAGGTTATTTATCTAAGAATCCTGCTCAATTATCTTAGGATGGCCCTCAGGATACAAAGGTTCCCGAGTCATTTTACCACCTCTAGTCATAACTCTAACATCATTATCATTCTTCCTGTTTAATTCATTGAGCAAATCGTTATGAGCTTTAAGTACTTGTTCTACTTGAGTGGTAACCATAGAAGCATGTTTACTAATAAGTTTAAGTTCACCTTTAAAACTAGACATATAATCACCCAAGTGTTCAATCATATAAGAATTATATTTCAATTGTCTATTAACATAAGCATTAAAATTTTCTTGTTTAATAATAAAATTATCAAACTCATCTAAGCATTGGCTAGCAGACTTATTACAAGGAATATCACCTTCATCAAATCTATAGAGAGAATTTACCTTTACTACCTGTGTCAGGTTAACGAGACCATGTGTTTCTTCGATAGGTGATGGATTAAAGCCATGTATTTCTTCAACAGGCAATAAATTAAGACCATGTATTTCTTCAATAGGAGGTAAATTCTTAACATCTTCAGCTTTAATACCTTTTTCCTTCATAGATTTCTTTGCCTCTTGCATATCTTCAGGGCTGAGAAATAGAATACCCCTCTTCTTCGGAGTTGGCTTAGGAGTTGGTTCAGGAATTGGATCAGGAATTGGGTCATGAAGTGTCCAATTATTTTCATTAGTCAACATATTATTCAATAGAATTTCAGCTTCATCTGGTGTTCTTTCCTTGAAAACACAACCAGCATAACTATCCAGATGGTCTCTGGAAGCATCGGTTAGTCCATTATAAAAGATATCAAGTATTTCATTTTTCTTAAGAGGATGATTAGGCAAAGCATTAATTAATTGGAGAAGCCTCCCCCAAGCTTGTGGGAGACTCTCTTCTTCAATTTGCACAAAATTATATATTTAGCAGAGAAGTAATAAATCATATCCTGGGGACTACGCACACAACTAGGATCAAGAGAATTAAACCATATCTTAGCATCACCCTTTAATGAGAACGGAAATATCTTAAGGATATAATAGCGAGTTTTCTCATCATTAGTGAACAGGGTGGCTATATCATTTAATTTAGTAACATGTGCCACAACAGTTTCAGATTCGTAGCCATAGAAAGGATCAGATTCAACTAAAGTAATTATCTCAGGATCAACAGAGAAATCATAATCCTTATTAGTAACAAGGATAGGTGAAGTAGCATAAGTAGGATCATATTTCATTCTAGCATTCAGAGTTTTTTTTTGTTTCAACTTAGCTAATAATTTCTTAAGATCACTCCTATCATTGCAAGCAAGAAAATCTCTAGCAGTTTCTTCATCCATAACATAGCCCTCAGGCACAACAGGTAATTCATATCTAGGGGGAGAGTCTTCATCATCACTTTCATCAATATTATCAGTTTCAATAATTTCATTCTCTCTAGCCCTAGCAAGTTGTTCATCAAGAAATTCACCAAGTGACACAGTAGTATCAAACATAGAAGTAGTTTCATCATAAGTATCATGCATAGCACAAGTGGCATCATCAATAACATGCGACATATCAGAATTAATAACAGAAGCAGGTTTAGGTGTCGCAAGCTTACTCAAAACGGAAGGTGAATCAAGTGCAGAGCTAGATGACAGTTCCTTACCTCCCCTCATAGTTGAGGGATAAATTTCTGTTTTAGTGTCTTTCAAGTTCTTCATAATGATAAGTAGATATAAATCCCAAGTGACTCAAAGAATAGAGTTATGCTCCCCGGCAACGGTGCCAAAAAATAGTCTTGATAACCCACAAATATAGGGGATCACAATAGTTTTTGAGGGTAGAGTATTCAACCCAAATTTATTGATTCGACACAAGGGGAGCCAAAGAATATTCTCAAGTATTAGCAGCTGAGTTGTCAATTCAACCACACCTGGATAACTTAATATCTGCAGCAAAGTGTTTAGTATCAAAGTAATATGATGGTAGTGGTAATGGTAGTAAAAGGCAACGGTAGCAAAAGCAATATTTTGGTGTTTTGTAGTGATGATAATAATAGCAACGGAAAAGTAAATAAGCGAAGAACAATATATGGAAAGCTCGTAGTCAATGGATCAGTGATGGAGAATTACGCCGGATGCAGTCGATCATGTAACAGTCATAACCTAGGGTGACACAGAACTAGCTCCAGTTCATCAATGTAATGTAGGCATGTATTCCAAATATAGTCATACGTGCTTATGGAAAAGAACTTGCATGACATCTTTTGTCCTACCCTCCCGTGGCAGCGGGGTCCTATTGGAAACTAAGGGATATTAAGGCCTCCTTTTAATAGAGTACCGGACCAAAGCATTAACACATAGTGAATACATGAACTCCTCAAACTACGGTCATCACCGGTAAGTATCCCGATTATTGTCACTTTGGGGTTAACATATCTTAACACATAATAGGTGACTATAGACTTGCAAGATAGGATCAAGAACTCTCATATATTTATGAAAACATAATAGGTTCAGATCTGAAATCATGGCACTCGGGCCCTAGTGACAAGCATTAGGCATAGCAACATCAATCTCAGAATATAGTGGATACTAGGGATCAAACCCTAACAAAACTAACTCGATTACATGATAAATCTCATCCAACCCTTCACCGTCCAACAAGCCTACGATGGAATTACTCACGCACGGCGGTGAGCATCATGAAATTGGTGATGGAGGAAGGTTGATGATGACAATGGCGACAGATTCCCCTCTCCGGAGCCCCGAACGGACTCCAGATCAACCCTCCCGAGAGAGTTTGGGGCTTGGCGGCGGCTCCGTATCGTACGCGATGAATCCTTCTCCCTGGTTTTTTTCTCCCTGAAAGTGAATATATGGAGTCCAGGTTGAGGTCGGTGGAGTGTCAGGGGGCCCACGAGGCAGGGGCACGCCCAGGGGGGCAGACGCGCCCCCCACCCTCGTGGACAGGTGGAGGCCCCCCTAACGTGGATCTTCCTTCCAATATTTATTATATATTCCAAAATAATTCTCCGTTGATTTTCAGGTCATTCCGAGAACTTTTATTTCTGCACAAAAATAACACCATGGCAATTCTGCTGAAAACAGCGTCAGTCCGGGTTAGTTCTATTCAAATCATGCAAGTTAGAGTCCACAACAAGGGCAAAAGTGTTTGGAAAAGTAGATACGACGGAGAAGTATCAGCCAGCCACCTGTGTGCAAAGCACGTCGTAGAACCAGTCTCGCGTAAGCATACACGTAATGTCGGTCTGGGCCGCTTCATCCAACAATACCGCCGAACCAAAGTATGACATGCTGGTAAGAAGTATGACTTGTATCGCCCACAACTCACTTGTGTTCTACTCGTGCATATAACATCTACGCATAAACCTGGCTCGGATGCCACTGTTGGGGAACGTAGTAGTTTCAAAAAATTCCTACGCACACTCAAGATCATGGTGTTGCATATCAACGAGAGGGGAGAGTATGTGTACGTACCCTCGTAGACCAGAAGCGGAAGCATTTATCAACGCGGTTTATGTAGTCGTACACCTTCACGATCTGTCCCGGTCAAGTACCGAACGTACGGCACCTCTGCGTTCAGCACACGTTCAGCTTGATGACGTCCTCGCCTTCTCGATCCAGCAAGAGGGGCGAAGTAGTAGATGAGTTCCGGCAGCACGACGGCGTGGTGACGGTTTTGGTGAAGAACAATCTCCGCATGGCTTCGTCTAAGCAGTATGAAAACTATTACGGAGGATAAACTAGAGGGGATGGGGTTGCCGACACACGGCTTGGTGTATCTTGATGTGTCTTGGGTGCTAGCCCTACCCCTCTATTTATATGTTGAGCCTTGGGGTTGAAACTTGGAGTAAAAGCCTCCACAAAGTCGGTTTCACTCGAAAGGCAAGAGTCCTTCTCGGACTCCAAGGCCAGACGCCAGGGTTCCCGGCGTCTGGACCTAGACGCCAGGGACCCTGGCGTCTGGCCCCTAGACTCAGCAAAACTTCCTTTTGCGCTATCCAAAAACCTTGTGGGCTTTCCCCTTTGGCCCAAATAAAGTGTTCTCGTACCCAAACATTTTGGGAAACATCCGGGACCCCTTCCGATGAATTCCAGAACCCTTCCGGAGACCAAATACTATTATCCCATATATGAAACTTTATCTCCGGACCATTCCGGAGTTCCTCGTCATGTCCGTGATCTTATCTGGAACTCCTAACAACATTTGGTTACCAACATACATAACTCATAGATACTATATCGTCAACGAACGTTAAGCGTGCGGACCCTACAGGTTCGAGAACTATGTAGACATGACTGAGACACTTCTCTGGTCAATAACCAATAGCGGAACCTGGATGCCCAAAACAATCATCAAGTATCAAACTTCTCATAGTATTCAATGCACTTTATATGAAAGTTTTTATTATATCCTTCTTGGATGCACATCATATTAGGACTAAATTCATAACCAAAGCAAATTACCATGCTGTTTAGGATTCTCAAAATAATATAAGTGACGCATGAGAGTTCATCTATTTCTATAAAACAAAACCACCACCGTGCTCTAAAAAAGATATAAGTGAAGCACTAGAGCAACAACAAACTACTCCGAAAGATATAAGTGAAGATCAATGAGTAGTCGAATAATTATGCAACTATGTGAAGACTCTCTAACATTTAAGAATTTCAGATCTTGGTATTTTATTCAAACAGCGAGCAAAACTAAATAAAATAAAATGACACTCCAAGAAAAACACATATCATGTGGTAAATAAAAATATAGCTCCAAGTAAAGTTACCGATGAATGAAGACGAAAGAGGGGATGCCTTCCGGGGCATCCCCAAGCTTAGGCTCTTGGTTGTCCTTGAATATTGCCTTGGGGTGCCTTGGGGATCCCCAAGCTTAGGCTCTTGCCACTCCTTATTCCATAGTCCATCAAATATTTACCCAAAACTTGAAAACTTCACAACACAAAACTTAACAGAAAATCTCGCGAGCTCCGTTAGCGAAACAAAACAAAACACCACTTCAAGGTACTATAATGAATTCATTATTTATTTATATTGGTGTTAAACCTACTGTATTCCAACTTATCTATGTTTTATAAACTCTTTTACTATCCATAGATTCATCAAAATAAGCAAACAACACACGAAAAACAGAATCTGTCAAAAACAGAACAGTCTGTAGTAATCTGTAGCTAACGCAAGTTCTGGAACCCCAAAAATTCTAAAATAAATTGCTCGACGTGAGGAATTTATCTATTAATCATCTTCAAAAATAATTAACTAAATAGCAATCCCCATTAAAAATGGCAGCAATTCTCGTGAGCGCTAAAGTTTCTCTTTTTTACAGCAAGATCAACAAGACTTTCCCCAAGTCTTCCCAACGGTTCTACTTGGCACAAACACTAATTAAACACAAAAAACACAACCAAAACATAGGCTAGATAATTTATTTATTACTAAACAGGAACAAAAAGCAAATAACAAAAATAAAATTGGGTTGCCTCCCAACAGGCGGTAACGTTTAATGCCCCTAGCTAGGCATGATGATTTCGACGATGCTCACATAAAGGATAGGAATTGTAACATAAAGAGAGCATCATAAAGAACATGACTAGCACATTTAAGTCTAACCCACTTCCTATGCATAGGGATTTTGTGAGCAAACAATTTATGGGGACGATAATCAACTAGCATAGGAAGGCAAAACAAGCATAAGTTTGAAACTTTAAGCACATAGGGAGGAAACTTGATATTATTGCAATTCCTACAAGTATATATTCCTCCCTCATAATAATTTTCAGTAGCATCATGAATGAATTCAACAACATAACCATCACATAAAGCATTCTTGTCATGATCTACAAGCATAGAAATTTTATTACTCTCCACATAAGCAAAATTCTTCTCATTCATAATAGTGGGAGCAAACTCAACAAAATAACTATCATGTGAGGCATAATCCAATTGAAAACTAAAATCACGATGACAAGTTTCATGGTTATCATTATTCTTAAAAGCATACAAGTCATCACAATAATCATCATAGATAGCAACTTTGTTCTCATAATCAATTGGAACCTCTTCCGAAATAGTGGATTCATCACTAAATAAAGTCATGACCTCTCCAAATCCACTTTCATAATTATCACAATAATATTCAACACCCTCCAAAATAGTGGGATCATTACTTCCTAAAGTTGACACTCTTCCAAGCCCACTTTCATCAATATAATCATCATAAATAGGAGGCATGCTATCATCAAAATAAATTTGCTCATCAAAACTTGGGGGGGGGGGGCAAAAAATATCATCTTCATCAAACATAGCTTCCCCAAGCTTGTGGCTTTGCATATCATTAGCATCATGGATATTCAAGGAATTCATACTAACAACATTGCAATCATGCTCATCATTCAAAGATTTAGCGCCAAACATTTTAATGCATTCTTCTTCTAACACTTTGGCACAATTTTCCTTTCCATCATACTCACGAAAGATATTAAAAAGATGACGCGTATGAGGCAAACTCAATTCCATTTTTTTGTAGTTTTCTTTTATAAACTAAACTAGTGCTAAAACAAGAAACAAAAAGATTTGATTGCAAGATCTAAAGATATACCTTCAAGCGCTAACCTCCCCGGCAACGACGCCAGAAAAGAGCTTGATGTCTACTACACAACCTTCTTCTTGTAGACGTTGTTGGGCCTCCAAGTGCAGAGGTTTGTAGGGCAGTAGCAAATTTCCCTCAAGTGAATAACCTAAGGTTTATCAATCAGTAGGAGGCATATGATGAAGATGGTCTCTCTCAAGCAACCCTGCAACCAAATAACAAAGAGTCTCTTGTGTCCCCAACACACCCAATACAATGGTAAATTGTATAGGTGCACTAGTTCGGCGAAGAGATGGTGATACAAGTGGTATATGGATGGTAGATAAAGGTTTTTGTAATCTGAAAATATAAAAACAGAAAGGTAACTAATGGTAAAAGTGAGCACAAACGGTATTGTAATGCGTTGAAACAAGGCCTAGGGTTCATACTTTCACTAGTGCAAGTTCTCTCAACAATAATAACATAATTGGATCATATAACTATCCCTCAACATGCAACAAAGAGTCACTCCAAAGTAACTAATAGCGGAGAACAAACAAAGAGATTATTGTAGGGTATGAAACCACCTCAAAGTTATCCTTTCTGATCGATCTATTCAAGAGTCCGTAGTAAATTAACATGAAGCTATTCTTTCCGTTCAATCTATCATAGAGTTCATACAAGAAGAACATCTTAAGAAACAAATCAACCAAAACCCTAATGTCACCTAGATACTCCAATGTCACATCAAGTATCTGTGGGTATGATTATATGATATGCATCACACAATCTCAGATTCATCTATTCAAACCAACACAAAGTACTTCAAAGAGTGCCCCAAATTTTCTATCGGTGAGTCAAGACGAAAACGTGTGCCAACCCCTATGCATAGGTTCATGGGCGGAACCCGCAAGTTGATCACCAAAACATACATCAAGTGGATCAATAGAATACCCCATTGTCACCACGGGTATCCCACGCAAGACATACATCAAGTGTTCTCAAATCCTTAAAGACTCAATCCGATAAGATAACTTCAAAGGGAAAACTCAATCCATTACAAGAGAGTAGAGGGGGAGAAACATCATAAGATTCCACTATAATAGCAAAGCTCGCGATACATCAAGATCGTACCACCTCAAGAACACGAGAGAGAGAGAGATCAAACACATAGCTATTGGTACATACCCTCAGCCCCGAGGGAGAACTACTCCATCCTCATCATGGAGAGCGCCAGAATGATGAAGATGGCCACCGGTGAGGGGTTCCCCCTCTGGCAGGGTGTCGGGGCGGGTCTAGATTGGTTCTCGGTGGCTACGGAGGCTTTTGGCGGCGGAACTCCTGATCTATTGTGCTCCCCAAAGTTTTTAGGGTATATGGGTATATATAGGAGGAAGAAGTATGTTGGTGGATCTCCAGGCTGTCCACGAGGCAGGGGGGCGCGCCCAGGGGGGTGGGCGCGCCCCCCACCCTCGTGGGCAACCTGGGACTCTCCTGGTCCATCTCCGATACTCCGTGGGCTTCTTCTGGTCCAAAAATAAGTTCCGTGAAGTTTCCGGTCAATTGGACTCCGTTTGTTTTTCCTTTTCTGCGATAGTCTAAAACAAGGAAAAAACAGAAACTGGCACTGGGCTCTAGGTTAATTGGTTAGTCCCAAAAATAATATAAAAGTGCATAATAAAGCCCATAAACATCCAAAACAGATAATATAATAGCATGGAACAATAAAAAATTATAGATACATTGGAGACGTATCACCCAGCATCATGAAGAACACTGGGGACGAGGGTGAAGCACAGAAGAGACTCCATATCCACATGAGGAATTTGCTCATGTCAAAAATCTTGTATTTGTCAAACAACAATGAGGAATGGAAATTCATCTGACTAGCAGTCAAGAAGCGCTTGCGACAGAGTCGAGCAGAGTCATACGGATCATAGTCAGAGAAGAAATGATGCTCAGCAAAGAAGTCGTCAACTTTGAACTTCCGCTTCTTGGTGTGAGGATTCCGTGGCTTGGGTTGAAGATTTGCAGTTGAAGTCTTCACAGCCTCTTGATGCACAACTTCTGGAGCCACATGCTGAGGATTTTCAGTGGCAGGTTCATCAGCTGCAGCATTGGCATCCATTTCTTCAACACTAGCGGCTGGAACTTCTTCATGAATAGAAAAAAGTGAGGCTTGATGTCCTTCAGAGCCCGTATGAATTTCTTCGGTTTGGACCGGGGACTAAGGAAGTTGTTGCGGAGTTGTTATCAGAGGTGAATTGGGGTGATGACTTTCCCAATAGTCATCATTCAGAATTGGAGTTGTACCCAATATCCACATCCTCGTCTTCTTCATCAATTTCTACAATGCCTGCCTCTTCAGCTGTGAACTGAGGCATGGGCGATGGTACTAGAGGAGTTGAAGGGATATTATTCACTTCAATTTCTTCATCCAACTGCCCTGACGAAGCAGCAGAAGGATTTTCCTCATCACTGTCATATGGAATGACATATTCCTCACCAAAGGGAACAATCTCCTTTGATGGCATGATTGATATAGGAACAACATCATTGGGGTTTGCAAAAGAGCTTGCCAAAGTCTTCACTTTCTTCAGAGCTGAAGACTCTGAGATTGTAGATGCTTTCCTCCTTTTCACTTCTGCCTTCTCTGAAGCTTTGGTCTTCTTTGCTTCTGATGTAGAAAGAAGGTAGATACTTGTCATCTATGGTGACTTGGCAGGAGGAGCAAATGAAATTGGTTCAATTTCTTCAAGCGCAACTGATGCAGTTGCCCTGGCAAGTTCAGATTCCTCAGGCACAGTAGCATATGCTTCAACTGGCCTGGCTTGTTCTTCAGGCGCAACATTGGAGGTTGCCCTGGCAGTTTCTTTAGAGGCTGGAATTTCTTCAGCAGCCCTGGTACTTTCAGAATCATCAACAGTCTGATTTTCATCACCTGTGCTGGCATGTTCTTCAGTATGCTGAGCAGATGCCTCAACCTGAGGAATTTCATGTTGTGATGAAGCTGCAACATCTGGTGAAAATCCCTTCGCCATTTTGACGAATTTGACTTTGGCTCCCAACCAATCTACACGATATGCGTCAAATTCATCATTGAGTGCTTTGATCTTAGTCTGCATAGTCACAAGTTCATCAGGAGTCATCTTCACAACATTTTCTTTAGAAAATGTTCCTTCTTGTACTGAGCCTTCTTTAGTTTCCTAGCCTTCTCAAATTTCCATTTTTCTTCACCAATAAAGGCGGCAAACATATGACTTTGGCCAGGAGTGAGATTGAAATTAGGCAGAGGAGTGTTAGGATCCTTGTGCCATAGATCTATGAAATCGAGGATCAACTTGGGATCCACCAGAAGTGGCACTTCACTGCCTTTGGCTCTAGCGGCCCTTGCTTGTCGATCTCTGATGAGTTCAGCTAATTCTTCATCATCAGCTTTGTCTTCACTCGACGGTACTTGAAAAGCAACCTCCTTCTTGTGAGGACTTGGCCTTGTGCCTCGTCCAGCAGTGGCATTTTTCTTCAGCAAGGTTGGGCTTGTTGGAGACTGTGGAGGAGCTGAAGAACTTGCAGATGCCCCTGAAGCAATAGAGATTCCAGTGGTCCTTTGGCAAGAGGCAAGATGCGCAGGTGCCGAGGACTTTGCAGCAGTTGCTGAGGATTTTGCAATAGTGGGGGCTGGAGCTGCCTTTGAAGAAGTGGCTTGAGGATCAGGCCATGAAGGCATTGCAGAGATTGACCGTGAGGGCATTGTAGCTGAGGAACTGGGCTTGTTAGCTGGTTTCTTTGTGTGACGCTGATGACCCACTAGTGTAGGGGATCTATCGTAGCTTTTCGATAAGTAAGAGTGTCGAACCCAACGAGGAGCAGAAGGAAATGATAAGCAGTTTTCAGTACGGTATTCTGTGCAAGCACTGAAATTATCGGTAACAGATAGTTTTGCGATAAGGTAATTTGTAACAAGTAGCAAGTAATAAAAGTAAATAACATGCAACAAGATGGCCCAATCCTTTTTGTCGGCGTTCTGGGAACGGGGGTCCCCAGACTTGCCTGCCTGCGGCCTGCGGCGTGGCTCAAAGGGGGGCCCAGCACGGCCCATCTTCACCAACACAGACCCAAGACCCTCGCGAGGGGCCAAGCCTCGCGGGGCGGACGACGCGGAGCTTCCTCAGGCATGGCCTCATCAGGCTGGCTCGCGAGGAGGCGAAGAGATCAAGGCGGGGTACCTCACGAGGTGCCCGTGACGCAAGCCATGACGACCAAGGGCGCCAGGCGGGTGCCAGCCCGGGAGTGTCCTCCTTTCCCCTTTGGTGAAAAGGGGGCAAGCACATCCGCGGAGTACCGATGCATCAGGTAAAGGTTGCCATTTCGGTGCAACAAGACGAAGGCCAGGAGGACTGCAAGACGGAGGTCATCGTGGAGCCCAAGACGACGTCACCACCAGAGCTTTGTGCAGGCGAAGACTACTTTTGTCAGGATAACTGGTACTAGCTGTCCCCTTTCAAATTAGCCCGCCATTGTTGGCTCCCTTCCCGTTTGATATTTGGGAAGAGGACCAGGGCCTCTATAAATAGGACCAGCCACCCGCAGGATGGGAAGGCAGCGAGGTGAGAGGTTGGAGGTTGGAGATCAACAATCGGAGAGAGAGAGAAGGGTGACTGGACTCCTCCCAGCAGTTCATCGCCCCAGCCAAGAACAGACCCACGCGAGGCTGTTCTTCCTTGTATTGTTCATCATCATCAGCCCAAGAGGCAATCCACCACACCACACACTGGAGTAGGGTATTACACCACAACGGTGGCCCGAACCAGTATAAATCCTATGTCTCTTGTGTTGTTCTTTTCATAGCTTAGATCTTAGCGAGGCGGAGGGGTGCAGGTAGGTAGGAGGCGAAATCTCCGCGCGCACCCCAGTGTTCAAACATCAAGGGTCTGCCGGAACCCGAAATCCGACATTTGGCGTGCCAGGTAGGGGTGTGCCGGAATTCGTCTTCCACCACCCCGTTCTCCTCCGACCATCGCGCCCATGTCTGACGCTCGTCGGGCCCGTGCTGAGCGTCGGGCCGCCCTCGCGTCCCGCGTCGCCCAGACGGCCCCTGTCGGCGGGCGTCCTCGCCGTTCCCCGTCACCTGCCATCAACGCCGCCACCGGCCCGGCGGGGGACGAGAAGCAAGCATCGTCTCAGCATCCGTCCATGCGGCAAGACGGCCGCACCGCAACTCCCTCTCTCACCCTAGCTGGTTCTTTGTCCCGCGCGCTCCGCACGCCCATGGAGGCTCGAGCTGTGCTCATCGCGGCAATGAGCTCCTGTGCTACCATCCTGTCGACGACGTCTACAAAGAATGGCTCGACCGTGTCGCCGAGCTCGTCCGCGCCGCAGGGGGCTCTCCTGCGCCGTCCGTTCCGCTGCACCGCACCCCGCCCCACGCGGGCGACGAAGCTCCGGCGGCGCCCTGGCTGCCTCCTCCTCAGGAAGGCGCCATGGCTCCAAGGCGCATGGCCCCTGGGCGGATCCCGCTCCGTCAGGTGCCAGCGCGGCAAGAGCAGAGCTGCCAAGAAGTCCCTCGCTCGTAAGAAGCTGCCCGGGCGCTCCCTGCTCCAGCACGTCGCGACCATGCTCCTGCTCCCGTGCGTCAAGACCCCGCGCTGCTCCCAGCTGCAGCGCGTGGGGACATGCAAGACCAAGCTCTCCGTCACCCAAGGCCTCCCGTGGCCACAACAGGCTGCCGCGCCTTCACCACCGAGCTACGCAGCGTCGCGTGGCCCGGCAAGTTCAAGCCAGACCTGCCTCCTTGTTACGACGGCACGGCTGACCCTGCGGAGTTCCTCCAGCTCTATGAGCTGGGCATCGAAGCTGCCAACGGAGACGAGAAGGTCATGGAGAACTGGTTCCCCATGGCACTCAAGGACGGGGCCTGCACCTGGTTCCTGAACCTGGCTCCAGGCACGATCTCCTCCTGGGACGAGATGCGCACCCGCTTCATCGCCAACTTCCAAGGTACTCGCGACCGGCCACCCGCCGTGAGCGACATGCACCGCATCAAGCAACAACCCGGGGAGACCCTGCAGAAGTACATCCAGCGCTTCAACAACGCACGCCTCAAGATTCCCAAGGTGACTGAGGAGGCCATCATCTCAGCCTTCTCCGACGGCGTGCGCGATGTCAAGATGAAGGAGGAGCTGGCGATGCATGAAGACCTGTGCACTTCCTTGGAGCTGTTCAACTTGGCAACCAAGTGTGCCAGGGCTGAGGAAGGGCGTCTCTCCCTCCTCGAGCTGCCTGCCGCAGACCCAGAAGAGAAGAAGCCCAAGGCCAAGGATGTGAAGCGCAAGGGGGCTGCCGTGCTCGCGGCAGAACCAGACACCAAGCGGGGCAGAGATCAGCCCGAACCTTCCAAGGGCAGCCGGTACTGTGTGTACCACGACCTCCACACCCACAACACCAACGAATGTCAAGAGCTCCGAGCCGTGCGAGAAGGAAGGATCGGCCGTCGCCCCGACCGCGGTGACCGGGGCTACGGTCGAGGAGGAGGAAGGAACGCAGGACGCTGGGAAGACCGTGGCCCGCGCCAAGGGTGGCGCGATCAACCTCGCGAGGATCGCTGGCAAGACCCGCCTCGCGAGGGAGACTGGAGGGATCAGCCTCGCGAGGATCGCCCGCAAGGCAACGCAGGCCTCCCACCGCTACCGCCGCAGCCAAGGAGAAACGAGGACCGCCACCAGGACGAGGGGGCTGGGGGCTTCCAGGAGCCGCGCGCGATCGCCTGCATCCTGGGCGGGGCTCAAGCCCCAGCCTCTCAACGCATCTTCAAGCAGTTCGCCTGCGAAGTGAATGCAGTCCTCCCCAGGCTCGAAGCCACGCGCCCTCTCAGGTGGTCGGCGTGCGCCATCACGTTCAGCTCAGCAGATCAGCTCAAGTGTGCGGCTACAGCCGGAGTCCTCCCGATGCTTTGTTCCCCAATCATCAGCAACGTGGTGGTCACCAGGACCCTCATCGATGGCGGGGCAGGGCTCAACGTCCTGTCCGTGGAAACATTCAACAATCTCCAAGTGCCCTACAGCCAGCTTCAGCCAACCAAGCCTTTCTCCGGAATCACCGATGGCTCCACGGTCCCGATTGGGCAGGTCCGCCTCCCTGTCACCTTCGGGGCACGCGACAACTACCGCACCGAGCTCATCGACTTCGACGTCGCTCACATTCGCCTGCCGTACAACGCCATCCTTGGGTACCCAGCGCTGGCCAAGTTCATGGCCGTAACTCACCACGGCTACAACGTCCTCAAGATGCCAGGAAGTGGCGGAGTCATCATGGTGCCCTGTGAAGAGAAGGACGCGGTGTGTTCCCTGGAACGAGCCTTTCAGGCCGCGTCACTGGAAGACCCGGATCGCGGAAGCAGGAGGCTTCCCGAGACCGCCCCCAAGAAGAAGAAGACATCGTCCGGCCCGGCCCCTCAGGAGGCAGGCCCCTCTGGGCCCGTGCCTGCCCAGGGGGAACCTCCTTCCATCGCATAGGAAAGCGCGCCCGGCGCCCTCCTCAGGCAGGGCTCGGGGGCTCTCCCCTGGAGGGCCACCGACCTAGCTAGGGTCACGAGGGAGGCGCTTGGGCACCACATGGAGGCGTGTTTCGAAGCACATTTCCCTCAAGAAGGATCAAGGCAAGGAGAGCCAGACCCTCTGGAGTTCGTCAGCAAGGCCATTCAGGAGCTACAGGAGTCAAGAGTCATGAAAGGTGGCCGCCGCCTACCAGCAGTGGCTCCCCATCCAGGCGAGGATGGTGGGCTGCGCGTCTGCATCGACATACCAGGGCTCAACCGAGTCGCCTCTCTGGAGCGCCTCTGGCCCTCGCGAGTGGGGCGCTGCGGAGGTCCACCCCACAGCTACGTTCGCATGCCTTACGGCTTGCCGAATGCGGCTGCCACGTACCAGTGCCTCATGAGGGGCATCATGGAGGCACAAGAGGCCAGGCATTCCGCAGCCCTGGCGGAGATGGAGATGGTCCGCGAGGAGCCGCCAGCGCCTCCGGAGCCTCCCAAGGCCCCTGGGCCTGGGGGCTCGTGAGGATCGGCTTCCGCAGCCCACCGAGTCTGCTACACCAACACTCCTTCGTCCTCAACGTCATCAGGTGACATCTTTCAAGTTTCATTTCCAGCTGGGAGCGCCCCCCCAGGGCTGCATTATTCCCAGGCCGCGTGGGTCCGTCCCTGCGGCGTGTATCCCTTTTATTTTATGTTGTTAGCTTACCTTGTTGGGGGCGCCCCTCGGGCTGCATGATCCCCAAGTCGCTCGGGCCAGGCCCAGCAGCATGTATCCCATTTGCGTTTATTTCCGGTTATGCGTTAGAACCACCATGCTTGATTATTTGATGCCGGTCCACGACACCTCTTCTTCTCCATGCCGACCACTAGCACGTTAAAGGGGGGTACCTGAGCATCGCGACTCAGGGCTCTTACTGGCTCTCCAGCCCTCACCCTCTGGCCTTATCCACGGCATCGTGACCTGGCATACCAGCGACGGCTAAGACCAGCTTGAGGGCTGGGACCCGAGGACGTAGAGTGCCGACATATAACCAAATTTGCAGGGACACATCACAAGATAAGGCCCAGTGGCAGGCGCAACCCACCTAGAGGTAGGGCCCCGTGAGTCCCGCGCTGGCTCATGGGTGCCTAGATACACCTCGCCAGGCCCTACTATGCCAGCCACGTGTCAGGGCGAGGCTGTACACGCCCCGGGGGCTCCTCCCGGAGGGGGCCCCCCTCCCACGTACCAGTGGAAGCACCATGCTCCGCGCTGGCTGATGACACTGCCGAGGAGCGGCTATGCCCGTACACATACGGAAGCGCTATGCTCCGCGCTGGTGATAAACAACTGAGGGTGGCCCCCGGGCCGCATCAACCTCAGGGAGCCCAGAGCTCAGTGTCTAGCCTCATCGTAACGCCTCCCCTCGGGAGTGCTGCGCGAGGGGGCTGGGCACGTGGGATGCGCCTGGGTCACACCCAGACGCACGCCGCCCAGCCAGGTCCCCCCGGGCCTGGTTCGTTGCGCGTCACTCCCCGAGCGGAGCCAAGGTACGAAGGCCGTTTGAGCGTCAAGGGGGACTCCTGAGCATCGCGACTCAGGAGCCTAACTGGTCACGTAGCCCCTCACTCCTTAGTTCCGAAAGGCTAACGGCGGTTGAGGTATGCGCACGGCCGGGCTCTGCAGACGTAGAACGGTAGATCCACCCACATCACACATCCCTACTTGCTGTTCATGCGCCAAGGGGGACTCCTGAGCATCGCGACTCAGGAGCCTAACTTGTCACGTAGCCACTCACTCCTTGGCCTCGTCCTGGTTTCCGATTGGGACCAACGCTGGGTGAGGCATGTGCGGGGCCGGGCTCTGCCGGCGTAGAACATAAGCAAGTAGGAAGGAAAAGCGCAAATTTCAAGGAATTCAAAAGCAAATATTGCAGTCCACACTGTTATCTCAATGCCAAACGCAAGTTTAAACGCCTCCCCGAGGCATGATACATGTGTAGGAATTAAAGGCAGGACAGGAGCCACAATGGAGTCACTTGTCAGCGGTGGAGCAGCGCGGAGTGGGTTCGCCTCATGGAGCAGTGGGGTCGGCAGTGCCTTCCTTCGGCTTGGTGCTGAAGGCCCGGAACTTCCCCAGCAGAACCTCCGCGCGACCCTTCACGACCTCGGCAGCGGCAGCGGCACGCTCGCCACTTACTGGCTCCAGCAGGCTGTCGAGGTCGACGCCGGGATCGTGAAGGTAGATGTGGGTGAGGACCCGCGTCAGTGCTGCAGAAGACAGGACACGCGCCTCGGCCTCGGCCGTGGGGCCAAGACCAAGGGCGACATCTTCAAGAGCACGAACCAGGAAGAGAAGCAGCTTGGCGGGGCCGTCCTCGGCGCCAGCCAGCGGGCTCTCCAGGCTGCTGTCGTAAAGCGTCCTCAGCGAGGAGCGAGCCTTCGCCTCCATCTCCGTGAAGGCCACGCGGTCCTTGGCAAGAACCAGGGCCTTGTCGTCTAGCTCGGCCTTCCTCGCCCCCAACTCCTGCTCCAGCACGCCTAGGCGGTCGCGGTGTTTCCTGAGCTTGACCTCCCTCTCCTTGACGGCCGCCTCGCGAGCCTTCACGCCTTCTTCCTGCTCTTGGTGAAGGTGGACCTCTTTCGCGAGCTGGTCCCGCAGGCCTTGCAGCTCGTCCTCCGGCGCCTTGCAACGACCACGGACGTCGACCACCTCCCCCAGGGCTGCGTCACGAGCAGCCTTCGCCTCAAGGACGGCCTTCTTCTCCTCATCGCAAGCCGTCGAGGCCTGAACCAGCGCCGCTCGAATCGAAGTGTCGGAGCGAACCCTTCCTGAAGCCAGCTCCAAGCGCCCGGCCACCAAGCGAGGGTCGGCGCCAAGAAGATCCTGCCGCAGTCGGTCCAGCTTAGCAACAGCATGATCCAGAATGGCAGAAGGAGTCGGAGAGACAGCAGCCGGTGGAGTAGGAGGAGAAGGCAGCAGCGCGGCCACATCATCCTGAGGCGGAGTCTGCCGTGCCCCAACGGCTGTAGTGGCGGTGGCAAGCAAGGACACCTCGGGAGTCACTTGGGCCGTGGGGGCTGAGCTCGCCCCAGCCGGCTCAGCCAGGCCTCGCGAGGACGACCGGGCAGGAGAAGCCTGTGCGTCGCGGTCACCCTCCTTCGCAAGCAGAGGCGCTGCCACGGATGGAACCTTAGGAGCTCCCTTCGACTTCTTTGCTGCGCGCGCCAGCCTATCCAAGAGATGCGGACGTCAAGCCTCAGAAGCAGAGCAAGAAATAAAGACAAGAATCAAATGCTTATGGGTCGTCGCCAGTGAGCTCAAGCGGCCTCCGGCCAAATTTGAAGCCTGAAAGCCGGCTGGAAGGGTCAACCTTGGGAAGCTTGGAAGCGGAAGGTGCGTCTGCGGTCCGCCTCAGGGCCGGGGCAGACCTGCGGGAGATCAGCCCGGTCCTGTCCTTCTTCGGGATCGGGGGCAAGCTCCCGCCATCCTCCTCATCATCATCCTCGTCGTCATCGCTCGGAGAGAGGCGGAGAACGCGGGACCTGCGCCGGGGGAGGGGATCCCTCGACTCTCCGTCAGTCGGCTCGAAGTCAGGCCCTTTTTCCCGCTCCCCTCCTTCCTCCTCTTCGCTGGAGTCGTCGGAGGGCACGTCCACCGGTTCCTCGGGAGTTTCCATGGGCACGGGCCCATCCCCGTTGAAGACGAGCATGGACTCCACTACATGCTCCCAGTCGTCGCGGAGGAACAAGGGCGTAGGAGCGCCCTCCAACCTCGCCACATCGCCCCCGACCAGAGATTGGAGGACCGCAGCCAGATCTCCGTCGGCCAAGGCTGCGGGGCTCGGATGGGACCGCAGCCATGTTGGCCGGCCTCAGATCCGCGTCCATCTTCTCCAACACCAGCTTCGCGCGGGGGTCCGTGAGCTCCGCTCGACCCCAATCGCTGGAGCTCGTGGGCTGCTCCATGGCCAAGATCAGCCGAGGGTGGATGCGCCCAGCATCCACCAAGACCCACTTGCTCCTGAAGCCCTCAATCCTTTTCCCAGGGTTCGAAATGGCAATGGCGCCACCGTACACGATGAAGCTCGTGCACGCGGAAGCAGGACCGCGAGAGGTCCGGAGGTAGAAGTAGTGGCGCAGTAAGGCCACTGAGGTCTACACCCCTACGTGAGCCTCGCAGTAATAGGCGAAGATTGCCAGGAGAAGGACAGAGTTGGGGTGGAGATGTAGAGCCTGTAGCTTATAATGGCGGATGACAGAGAAGAAGAACTTGGAGAAGGGAGGCACCAGGCCAGCGGCAATGTCACTTACGAAGAACGGATAGAAGGTGCTCCCTTGACCCTCAGGGGTGGCGGAGCCGGCCTTGAACACCTTCGCCCCGTTCATGCCCCGCGTAGTTGCCATCCGGCGCAACCGGGCAAGGCTCGCCTCCGACACGTTCGGCGAATCCAGGGCAGACGAGTACCAAGCTACGGCCGGGGGCTGATGAGGCGCCATGGCTTCCTGGGTCACACGGTCGGAGCAGATCTGGAAATTTTGGAGGAAGGAAGGAGAGGCGCAAGAAAGGGGATCTGAGCAGCAACCGGGGAAAGCAAAAAAGCAAAGCCTAGGCGGATGCCGCTCCTTTATCAACTCGCGCGGTTGCTAAGGCGCCCACGTCCAATCAACCGCCACACGGCGCCCAAAGCCGCAGGCTGTTAGGGCCCGCGGCGCTTCGCTCTTGCCCTTCCGCCTCCCTACACGGCCAAGTCCGGGTGCACCTTGGGCCCGGGGGCTACTGTCGGCGTTCTGGGAACGGGGGTCCCCAGACTTGCCTGCCTGCGTCCTGCGGCGTGGCTCAAATGGGGCCCCAGCATGGCTCATCTTCACCAACACAGACCCAAGACCCTCGCGAGGGGCCAAGCCTCGCGGGGCGGACGACACGAAGCTTCCTCAGGCACGGCCTCATCAGGCTGGCTCGTGAGGAGGCGGAGAGATCAAGGCGGGGTACCTCACGAGGTGCCCGTGACGCAAGCCATGACGACCAAGGGTGCCAGGCGGGTGCCAGCCCGCGCAGTGTCCTCCTTTCCCCTTTGGTGCAAAGGGGGCAAGCGCAGCCGCGGAGTACCGAGGCATCAGGAAAAGGTTGCCATTTCGGTGCAACAAGACCAAGGCCAGGAGGACTGCAAGACGGAGGTCATCGTGGAGCCCAAGACGGCGTCACCACCAGAGCTTTGTGCAGGCGAAGACTACTTTTGTCAGGATAACTGGTACTAGTTGTACCCTTCCAAATTAGCCCGCCATTGTTGGCTCCCTTCCCGCTCGATATTTGGGAAGAGGACCAAGGCCTCTATAAATAGGACCAGCCACCCGCAGGATGGGAAGGCAGCGAGGTGAGAGGTTGGAGGTTGGAGATCAACAATCGGAGAGAGAGAGAGAGAAGGGTGACTGGACTCCTCCCAGCAGTTCATCGCCCCAGCCAAGAACAGACCCTCGCGAGGCTGTTCTTCCTTGTATTGTTCATCATCATCAGCCCAAGAGGCAATCCACCACACCACACACTGGAGTAGGGTATTACACCACAACGGTGGCCCGAACCAGTATAAATCCCGTGTCTCTTGTGTTGTTCTTTTCATAGCTTAGATCTTAGCGAGGCGGAGGGGTGCAGGTAGGTAGGAGGCGAAATCTCCGCGCGCACCCCAGTGTTCGAACCTCAAGGGTCTGCCGGAACCCGAAATCCGACACTTTTTGTAGCAAAGGACAAACCTGGACAAACTCTTATATGAAGGAAAGCGCTTCCGAGGACACATGGGAATTATCGTCAAGCTAGTTTTCACCACTTTCATATGATTCGCGTTCGGTACTTTGATAATTTGATATGTGGGTGGACCGGTGCTTGGGTATTGTCCTTACTTGGACAAGCATCCCACTTATGATTAACCCCCATTGCAAGCATCCGCAACTACAACAAAAGTATTAAGGTAAACCTAACCATAGCATGAAACATATGGATCCAAATCAGCCCCTCACGAAGCAACGCATAAACTAGGGTTTAAGCTTCTGTCACTCTAGCAACCCATCATCTACTTATTACTTCCCAATGCCTCCCTCTAGGCCCAAACAATGGTGAAGTGTCATGTAGTTGACGTTCACATGACACCACTAGAGGGAAGACAACATACATCTCATCAAAATATCGAACGAATACCAAATTCACATGACTACTAATAGCAAGACTTCTCCCATGTCCTCAGGAACAAACATAACTACTCACAAAGCATATTCATGTTCATGATTAGAGGGGTATTAATATGCATAATGGATCCGAACATATGATCTTCCACCAAGTAAACCAACTAGCATCAACTACAAGGAGTAATCAACACTACTAGCAACCCATAGGTACCAATCTGAGGTTTGGATACAAAGATTGGATACAAGAGATGAACTAGGGTTTGAGATGAGATGGTGCTGGTGAAGATGTTGATGGAGATTGACCCCCTTCCGATGACAGGATCGTTGGTGATGACGATGGTGACGATTTCCCCCTCCCGGAGGGAAGTTTCCCCGGCAGAATAACTCTGTGGGAGCCCTAGATTGGTTCCACCAAGGTTCCGCCTCGTGGCGGCGGAGTTTCTTCCCGAAAGCTTTCTTATGATTTTTTCCTCGACGAAAGACCTCATATAGCAGAAGATGGGCAACGGAGGGCCACCAGGGGGCCCACGAGGCAGGGGGGCGCCCGGGGTAGGGCGCGTCCCCCACCCTCATGGCCAAGGTGTGGCCCCCTCTGAAACTTTCTTCGCTCAGTATTTTTTATATATTCTGGAAATACCTTCCGTCAAGTTTCAAGACTTTTGGAGCTGTGCAGAATAGGTCTATAATATTTGCTCCTTTTCCAGCCCAGAATCCCAGCTGCCGGCATTCTCCCTCTTCATGTAAACCTTCTAAAATAATAGAGAATAGGCATAAGTACTGTGACATAATGTCTAATAACAACCCATAATGTAATAAATATCTATATAAAAGCATGATGCAAAATGGACGTATCAGACGCCAAGATAATTAAGCTATAGTAATTCCCCGCTAATAGTGCCATGTCATCACATTACAGTTGCTAACCCTCACTTGATCCACATCATGATTCAAATTCAAATTCAAATTTAAGTCCAAAATTCAAAGTTCACAAACATGAAAAACTAAAATGCTGATCATGTGACAAATATTCACTTCTTAATATTGGTGGTGAACCAACTTTTTATAAAGTGGCTTAGTGCCCTAAAATAAAAGAAAACAGGGGCAATAAAAAAAGGAAAAGGCTATAAAAAAGGAAAGCTTCCCCTACCCCTGGGCCTCGGCCCACTAGGCCTATCCCAGCAGACCGACCCAGCCGGCCCACCTTGCCCTCCCGGTTGCTCCCCCTCGCCTCCCTGATCTCCCGACCCAGTCGCTACAGCGGCGAGCTCCCACCGAGCCACCTCGCCGATGCCGACGCTGGGAGGGGATAAGGGCGACGCCTCGGGCCCCTCCCACTCCCCTGCCACTCCCACTTCCCCTCTCCCCCTCTGCCTCCCCCTAGATCTCTCCCACTCTCCTCTCGCTTCCTCTCCCTTCTCCCTCTCACACAAGCACTCGTGCGCATCCGTCGTCGTGCCGACGCCATGGACGCAGCCACCGCGCTCTCCTTCGCCAGAGACCACGTAGGGGAGAACCTTCGCCATCTAGCACATCGCCTGCGCCATCGCGCTCGAGCATGGAACCCTACATCGACGAGATTGGCTCCACCTTCCACCTTCGGTCGTCGTGGATCCCCGCCGAGGATCGTCATCTTCAAGCCTTCTCCAAGCCCACTGCCTGACCCATCCTCCTCACTGTGAGCTTCGCCGTTGTTTCCCCTCTTGCGCCCTTCGTTTAACCCGCCGTAGGCCGCCGCACGTCATCTTGCCTGGAGCTGCGCTAGCCGTGCTTCCGACTGTGTCCCGCCGCACGCAGGGCCATGCCCCGCCTCTGCTCACCGTCGCCGCCGCCAGACGTAGCCCTGATCGACGCGCTCACTGACCCGTCGTCACGCCCCCAACATCGCGTGCACGCGCCCATAGGTCCCTGCGCCTCGCCCTCGCCCTCGCGGCCGTGTCCGCAGTCCTCGCTCGTCCGCGTGTCTGCGCGACTGCGCCCTACCCGACCCGCTCCGGCGACACCCGCATAGCCCCACAACCGATGCTCCCTGATACTCACCTCCTGCGCTGCTGCAGCCCGCCGCCGCGTGCTGTCGTTGCCCTACACTACTGCTACTACGTTGCTGCCGCCCGGCCGTGCCAGCCGTCGCTAGCCGGTGTCGTCCGCACGCGCGAGGTCGCGCCCGACGCTGCTTGCTGCTCCCCGTGCTGATGCTCTACTTGCTGCCGCACTCCTGCTGCTTCTTAGCGCTGCTCTGCCTATACTACTACTAGTACAGTAGCAGCGCTAGCTAGTTTTTTAATTTCTACTCCGAGTAACCCCCTTGACTGCCCCTAAACTGTGGCTAAACAACTACTAACAGGGCTAAAGAAAATATGAGTAGAAAGTATACTTGACAACTCCATTTTATCTCACTGGACCAAACCCTTTTGATGCACAGATTAAATCCTATGAAAATCACAAAAGGCTATGTTCTGTTAACATTAACAGAATAACCGAAAACAGCTTTATTTTCATAGCTACTTTAGAGTTGTTGTTGATCAAGCAACTAAACTCTATCATGGATGTAAATGGTACTAACATGTAGATCACAGAAAAATGCTCAAAATTGATAAAAGGCACAAAATCATACGAGCTACAGAGCAATAGTTGTAGCCATTTGAAAACAGCTAAGTGATGTTTTAAAAACTGGCGAGTTCCCACACTTAGCAAAATTTCAGGGATTTTCAGGATATTGTTTAAATCTTTAAAAAAAATCATAGAAAATAATCCGTAACTCTGATGAAAAAGTTATATATATGAAAGTTGCTCAGAACGACGAGACAAATCCGATTACGTGGTCCGTTCGTCTGCCACACGTGCCTAGCATAGCAAACATGCAACCTTCCCCATCCGGTTCGTCTGTCCAAAAATGCCTAACTTCGGGAAAACTTTCCCGGATGTTATCCCCCTTTGCGGGTATCGTGTAGCACTGTGTTAGAACACCCCTAGCACCGCGTATCATCATGTCATGCTTAGTAATTTATCTATGTGCTTTGTATTTACTGTTTCTCCCCCTCTTCTTCTCTACGGTAGACACTAAGACTGTTGCTGATGTCCCTGTGATCGACTACGTCGACGATGACCCTTCTTCCCTTTCATCGGAGCTTCCAAGTAAGCCCCCTTTTGATCATCCCGATATCGCCCATTCCATCCTCTCATGTTTGCATTAGATTTTGCTATTGTTATTGATTGCTCATATTCTGATGCATAGCCTGCTTTTGTAACCTGCTTATTGTTACCTACCTACTTATCCTAAACTGCCTAGTATAGGTTGGTTAGTGATCCATCAGTGACCCCCACCATGTCCTTGTTGCCCCTGCTTCATCATCGACGACTCGGTCAACGTGATTGACGACCAGAGCCCGACACCTCACATCACATCACGCCCCTTTTGTTGCTCAACTCTGCAGAGCTACTATCGAGTGTCGAGGGTGAGACCTCACAACACTCTCCCGATGACAACTCTGTAGTGTAGCTATTCGGTCGTGGTCAACGAGGGTGGTTCCTCCTTCACCACTCCTGATATGACTCTGTCGTGCACCCCCTCAAGTGTGAACCTCGAGTGTGGTTCCTCTTATGTTCACCTTGATGATTACATCGAGTGGAATCCACTGGGGGTGATTCCTCGGGTTTTCTCCTTGATGTTTGGACACACAGTTCCCCGGACTTTACTTGAGACCATTGTTGAAGTCGGGTCGACCCCGAGGGGTACCCGCGAGTTGATGTGAAAGTCTGGCGGGCCCGTAGAGCACCCGCAAGTTAATTATGTGGCACGACCGGGCATTCTGGGCCCTTGTCGTAAGTCCACGAGACGGGGCAACGGGGTCACATCGATCGGGAGTCTCTGCTCGTCTCCGCAAGCTAATAATACACTATGGTTTGGGTATTTGTTCCGAGTTGGCCTTTGGCCTTTACGCACTAACCACCACGCGAGAATAGTTATGGGCCTCGACGATGTAGTATCAGCCGAAGCTTTGTTAGACATCCAATTCAACATTGCGGCATGGCTGGGCCGACACCGCATGGTAGAGCCTGGACCCCCATGTAGATCCTGGACCCACCCTGCACGCAATGACCCGGAGTGCAACGGGCGATGGGTCAAGACCCCGGAGTGCTTAGGATGTAGACCGGCGGGGACCTCTCTGCTCAGCCTAGGTAGGGCTACGACATGTTGATCTTCTGAGGTCGGGCATTGACCCAGAAAGGTGTGTCCGGCCAGAGTGATCGAGCGTGTTGGGTAACATGGTGCACACCTGCAGGGAAGATTATCTATTAATAGTAGTGTCCACGGTAACGGACGTTCGGACTTATATCCTGATCTAATACAACTAGAAATGGATACTTGAGATATGTGGCTCCGGGATTGCTTTCTCGTGGGGAGTCGAGGAAGGATCTTTGGGCATTAATGCTACAACATGCTTGTTAATTAAACTGCTATTCTTTACTCTTTCTACATGCTGCAAGATGCTTGGAGCTGCTTGAAGATGCTAGTCTTCGATAGGCTAGGCCTTCCCCTCTATTCTGGCATTCTGCAGTTCAGTCCACAGATACATACCTTCCTTTGATACCAATGCATATTTAGTATAGATCTGATGCTTGCGAGTACATTGGATGAGTACTCACGGTTCCTTTGCTACCCCCTTTTCCCCTTTGTTCCTTCTTTCCGGTCGTTGCAACCAGGTGGTGGATTCCTGGAGCCAGATGCCACCGCCGACGGATACTACTACATGGAGGCCGCCGAAGACCAGGAGTAGTTAGGAGGTCCCAGGCAGGAGGCCTTGCCTCTTCGATTGTTGTTGCTTTTGTGTTTGCCTTCTTAAGGCATCCTTGTTTAATTTATGTCTATACTCAGATATTGTTGCTTCCGTTGACGCTTGTGTATTGAGTTTGTATTCGATTCCTCGAGCCCCTGGCTTGTAATATGAATCTTGTATTATTTTGTTTGTGTCTAGAGTTGTGTTGTGATATCTTCCCGTGAGTCCCTGATCTTGATCGTACACATTTGCGTGTATGATTAGTGTACGGTCGAAGTTGGGGCATCACAAGTTGGTATCAGAGCACACTACCTATAGGAACCCCCTTTCCAACTCCTTGGCCGAAGTTGAGTCTAGTCTTTGAAATCTGTTTTACTAACATGGCTGTGTGGCTTACGACCCCACGCCGCCATTGGGTGGTATTAGGATCTTTTACTCCTCATCTATACTCTGGGACTCTGATCTCTCTTCTATTCGGGTTAAATGATTTTGCTAAATCTATCCTAGGTTCTCGTGATCACATCCACCCGGAGATTTGTATTACGCCTTTCCTGAATTGTGGTCCAGGATCTGCTTCACAATATTCAGTGACTGTAGGATCCTCATATCGAGGGCACCCTACATCGTCACTTGCAAATCCCTCACTCCGGTGGTTTTCCCCGACGTTGATGTAGCCTTAACTATGTCCCATTGATGTATCCCTCCATCGCGTGCATGCGTGCCGCCTAGTATGTCTATGATGTTTCTCTTGTCCGAACTCATACAAACAACGTGTAACTGGCTCCGTATATGTATCGGTATGTCTTTAATGACTACTACTTCGTACATACTGTGCCTTTGCTCATTGTTTCGATTACATCATGAATGATTCCATACACTTGCACCAACCCTTGCTGAACTAACCCCTGTTGCATTTAAGCAGGATGGTTAGACCCGCTGGTCGTGGCCGTGGTGGCGCCAATCCACCACCACCCGAGTACATGGCCGGTATGAGCCAATAGTTTGAACTGTATCACCTGTTCATGGAAGGAGTCATGGCTCAATTTCTGCATCCCGATATGAATCAGTAACCAGCCCTAATGACTCTACCAGACTTTGCACGTCTCAACCATGTCATCTATCGCAGCTCAACTTAGCTCCTTGATGCTGATGACTGGGTCCGTGACATCACTTTCGAGTTGGAGTTTGCTGATGTAGCCCCCACTAACTGTGTCACCTTCATGGCTTACTACCTGAAAGGTCCAGCTGCTCAATGGTGGGACAACCACATGCGTCCGCCATCACTTTCCCAGAATTTCAAGCTGCATTCTGCGAGCCAATGTCGAACCACCGTGGTTACTCCCAATGCCCCTATTGAAATTGAAGGGCTGGAATTCCTTATTTCCCCCATTGCTACGAAGTCATCCAATGTTGACCTCATTCTGGGAATGGAATGGTGGTAAACCCATTGCGCTTCTATCATTTGCGCCACTAAAACCGCCCATCTACTACATCCTTTGAATGAGATAGTAAGCTACCATGCTCATCTTGTTTGAAATGTTGAAGCACATATTTATTCCTTGAATGCGTTAAACGCTTCTCCTCTTGTGAGAATTGAAGACGCTCTGGTCATTTGTGAATTCCAGGATGTTTTTCCAAAAGAATTACCCAGTCCATGGCCTTGAACTTGCTGTAGTTAAATTTGCACTACAGTTGTGGCGGCATTATCTTCCCGATAATCGTTGCGAGATCTTCACCAATCATCAAAGTCTGGAGTATCTGTTTACTCAGCAAGATCTGGATCTCCGTCAACAATGATGTATGAAACAATTACAGACTATGACTAGGGTATTTCTTATACCCCTGGAGAAGCTAATGTCATGGCCAATGCCCTGAGTCGCAAGTCTTATAGCAAGAACCCCATGGCTTATAAAGCTCAGCGCCTGCAAGATGATCTCACTTTAGAGAGCATCCAATCCGCCTTCTCGATCAAGCTGAACGCCGCACCCCTCAGAGGGCTATCAAATTTCTAAAAGGTTCAGTGGTCAAATCCTTCTGAAGATGAAGCCACTTGGGAACTCGAGGATCGTCTTTCTGATGAATACCTCATTTTTGTTTCCTTCTACCTCCTAAATCTCGGGACGAGATTTATTGTAGTGGAGGAGAATTGTGACGCCCAGATAATTAAGCTACAGTAATCCCCCGCTAATGGTGCCATGTCATCACATTACTGTTGCTAACCCTCACTTGATCCACATCATGATTCAAATTCAAATTCAAATCTAAGTCCAAAATTCAAAGTTCACAAACATGAAAAATAAAATGTTGATCATGTGACAAATATTTACTTCTTAATATTGGTGGTGAACCAACTTTTTATAAAGTGGCTTAGTGCCCTAAAATAAAAGAAAACAGGGGCAATAAAAAGAAGGAAAAGACTATTAAAAAGGAAAGCTTCCCCTGTCCTTGGGCCTCGGCCCACTAGGCCTATCCCAGCAGACCGACCCAGCCGGCCCATCTTGCCCTCCCGGTTGCTCCCCCTCGCCTCCCTGATCTCCTGACCCAGTCGCTACAGCGGCGAGCTCCCACCGAGCCACCTCGCCTGCGCCGACGCTGGGAGGGGATAAGGGCGACGCCTCGGGCGCCCCTTCCACTCCCCTGTCACTCCCACTTCCCCTCTCCCCATCTACCTCCCCCGTAGATCTCGCCCACTCTCCTCTCGCTTCCTCTCCCTTTTCCCTCTCACACGAGCACTCGTGCGCATCCGTCGCCGTGCCGACGCCATGGACGCGGCCACCGCGCTCTCCCTCGCCGGAGACCACATAGGGGAGAACCTCCGCCATCCGCCACATCGCCTGCGCCATCGGGCTCGAGCATGGAACCCTACACTGATGTGATTGGCTCCACCTTCCACCTTCGGTCGTCGTGGATCCCCGCCGAGGATCATCGTCTTCGAGCCTTCTCCGAGCCCACTGCCTGACCCGTTGTCCTCACTGTGAGCTTCGATGTCGCTTCCCCTCTTGCCCCCTTCGTTTAACACGCCATAGGCCGCCGCACGTCATCTTGCCCGGAGCTGCACTCGCCGTGCTTCCGGCTGCGTCCCGCAGGTGCCCGTGGCCCCACTGTCTCGCGCAACTGCGCGCTAGCCCGCGGGCGCCACACGCCCGCGTCATTGAGCCCGCCGCACCCAGGGTCGTGCCCCGCCTCCGCTCACCGTCGCCACCGCCAGACGTAGCCCCGGTCGACGCGCTCACCGAGCCATCGTCACGCCCCCAGCATCACGTTTACGCGCCCACAGGTCCCGGCGCCTCACCCTCGCCCTCGTGGCCGTGTCCACAGTCCTCGCTCGTCCGCGTGCCTGCGCGACTGCGCCCTACTCGACCAGCTCCGGCGACACCTACATAGCCCCACGACCGCTGCTCCCTGATGCTCACCTCCTACGCTGCTGCAGCCCGCCGCCGCGTGCTGCCATTGCCCTACGTTGCTGCCACTACGCCGCTGCCGCCCGGCAGTGCCCGTCATCGCTAGCCGGCATCGTCTACGCGTGCGACGTCACGCCCGACGCTGCTTGCTGTTCCCCGTGCTGACGCTCTGCTTGCTGCCGCACTCCTGCTACTTCTTAGCGCTGCTCTGCCTATACTACTACTAGTACTGTAGCAGCGCTAGCTAGCTTTTTAATTTCTACATCGTGTAACCCCCTTGACTGCCCCTAAACTGTGGCTAAACAACTACTAACAGGGCTAAAGAAAATATGAGTAGAAAGTATACTTGACAAACTCCATTTTATCTCACTGGACCAAACCCTTTTGATGCATAGAATAAATCCTATGAAAATCACAAATGGCTATGTTTTGTTAACAGAATAACCGAAAATAGCTTTATTTTCATAGCTACTTTAGAGCTGTTGTTGATCAAGCAACTGAACACTATCATGGATGTAAATGGTACTAACATATAGATCACAGAGAAATGCTCAAAATTGATATAAGGCACAAAATCATACAAGCTACAGAGCAGTAGTTGTAGCCTTTTGAAAATAGCTTAGTGATGTTTTAAAAACTGGCGAGTTCTCAGACTTAGCAAAATTTCAGGGATTTTCAGGATATTGTTTAAATCTTTAAAAAAATCATAGAAAATAATCCGTAACTTCGATGAAAAAGTTATATATATGAAAGTTTCTCAGAACGACGAGACGAATCCGAATACGTGGTCCGTTCGTCTGCCACACATGCCTAGCATAACAAACATGCAACTTTTCCCCTCCGGTTCGTTTGTCCTAAAATGCCTAACTTCGGGAAATCTTTCTCGGATGTTATCCCCTGTCGGTGTCAAAACCGGCGGATCTCGGGTAGGGGGTCCCGAACTGTGCGTCTAAGGCGGATGGTAACAGGAGGCAGGGGACACGATGTTTACCCAGGTTCGGGCCCTCTTGATGGAAGTAATACCCTACGTCCTGCTTGATTGTTCTTGATGATATGAGTATTACAAGAGTTGATCTACCACGAGATCGTAGAGGCTAAACCCTAGAAGCTAGACTATGGTATGATTGTATGTTGTCCTACGGACTAAACCCTCCGGTTTATATAGACACCGGAGGGGGCTAGGGTTACACAGAGTCGGTTACAAGGGAGGAGATCTACATATCCGTATTGCCAAGCTTGCCTTCCACGCCAAGGAAAGTCCCATCCAGACACGGGACGGAGTTTTCAATCTTGTATCTTCATAGTCCAACAGTCCAGCCAAAGGATATAGTCCGGCTGTCCGGAGACCCCCTAATCCAGGACTCCCTCAGTAGCCCCTGAACCAGGCTTCAATGACGATGAGTCCGGCGCGCAGATCCGTCTTCGGCATTGCAAGGCGGGTTCCTCCTACGAATATTCCATAGAAGATTTTGAACACAAGGATAGTGTCCGGCTCTGCAAAACAAGTTCCACATACCACCGTAGAGAATAATATTTCCACAAATCTAATCCGCTAACACATTTTGACAGCACAACATTATGTCATGGCCCGGTAATTATTTCGAACCGTTTTTCTCAACCAGCACCGCACATATCGCGAGGCGGTTTTCCTGACACATCTTGTCAAAGCAGAGATTGTGTCCCCCTTATTACAGGATTCTCATCAATACGGGCGTGGGTAACCCAATCGTGTCTGTTGGTATGACTCCTCGATTTTACGCAAGTACCAAACGGCCACGAGGAGGACGCTTGATATTCACCCTATTTATAAAGAGGCCAAGGCCTGTCCTTTTTTCCTCTCGTGCTCAATCGAATCCTTCCCCCGCCTCGAGTTCCAACACCTAACGCTCAGGTCAGGCGCTTCGGACCTTTAACCATGTCCGGATCCAACCTCCAAGGTCAGTGGATGCCTTCCTTTGTCACAGAGGAGGACATGAAGAAGCTGAGAGAGGCTAGGTATCTGACCGCCGAAATCTCGCACAGGCCGCCTGCCCGGGGGCAGGTCATCCCCACTCCCGAACCCAATGAGAGCATTGTGTTCATCTCTCACTTCCTCCGAGGGCTAGGCCTCGCTCTGGATCCCTTTGTTAGGGGGACCATGTTCTATTATGGACTGGATTTCCATGATCTGGCCCCAGATTCCCTTCTTCACATCTCGTCGTTCATCCTCGTGTGTGAGGCCTTCCTCCGCATTACCCCACACTTCGGCCTATGACTCAAGACTTTCAATGTGAAGCTAAAGATGATCGAGGGGCGACACGCAGAGTGCGGAGGTGCCGTAATAAGCAAAAGCGCCGATGCTCCATGCCTGGAGGGTTCCTTCCCAGAGGTGTCCAGTTTGTGGCAGCAGGAGTTGTTTTATATCACAGCTCCCCGGAGTACCCAGTGGGTAGCCGCCCCAGCCTTTCGCTCGGGCCCTCCACCACAAATGGCGTCATGGATCAACAAGGGGCTGAATTGGGGGCCATTAAATGATGTGCCGATATTGCAGAGTCGCATCCGAGATCTCCTTGAGAGAGATGTCAGCATGGTCTCGGTAATGCAAGTTATGCTAGTTCGTTGGGTCCCACCTTGCAAACGTCGACCCCTCTGAATGTGGGAGTTCAACCCGGAAGGACCGCAAACTATTCAGCACTTCCTCGGCATGACGCTCGATGAGATGTACAAATTTTTCTTCGGACCCCGAATGAAGTGTCCGGACACCACCGAGGATGCGGGCCTGAGCTGTAATTGCCCTGATACACAAGTAAGTAATCCCATGGCCGAACATGCTATCTTTAACATCATTTTGAAAAGCCGCTCTTTGACCAGGACTGGATAACCAAGGCGAAGATGATCAGGTGTTTGGGCCCCCTTCCCGAAGGCCCGACCAATCCCGTACTAGACAGAATGCTGGAGCCGGCGCCTTAACAGACGCCCTCAGAGGAAGATAAAGGGGGGAATAAAGAGGCTGAAAGCGGGCCTCACTCACTATTCGTCCAAACCGGGGGAATTAGCGCCTCCGTGAAGGAGGATAACCAGGGAGAAGAATCTGACATTCCCTCTCGCCGAGGAAGGAAGAGGACCACCTCTGAAGACCCGGAAACAAATGTTTCCAAACGGGAGAAGAAATCTTCGCTAGAGGGTCCTTCCTCGGAGGGTACTCTTGCCGCACAGTGTCCGCAAAGGGATCAGCCCAGGACCGAGCTGTAAGTAAACAAAAAGTACTTAATAGTGAAAATATCCTACATTACTTCTGAAGATAATAACCGAAGCTTATATCTTGTAGTTCGAATCGTAGCCCTTCTCGACAGAGTTCGTCTTCGGGGGATCTTCTTCCGGAGATGCTGGAGAGCAAGACACCTCCCCCTGCTACCCCGCCTAATGAGGCGGGCGACCCTGAAGTGTCGTCGCGGAGGGTTTCTCCTGATCCGCCAAGGCTAGAGGGTAATCCTTTGGCCACCCGAAGTCCTTAGTATTCGGCTCCTAAAGAGAGCAACAGAAAGAGTCCAGAATCGTATAGTATGCGGTCGGACGCACTGAAGGATATTCTGGAGCAAGCAGCCATCTCAGAAGCGCATCGTACACTAATGGGTACGGTGATTGAAAGGATTTCATCCGCCGAAAGCGGGTTGCATGAAGCTTTTATGAGTCTGCTGAAAGGCTTTGAGGTACGTGAAATAATGTATGTTTTTGACAGTACCACACACGTTAGGCGTGCCCTATGCAGATAGTAGCCCCTGAGACTCTGGTTGCCATCGAGGACGGTGACAAACAGAGGATCATAGTCCCAGGTAATAATCAGGCCGCCTTCATGTGCAGGTGGCTGAAGGTCCGGTGGCTAGCCGGACTGATGAGTTTGCCGAGCTAAAGCGGCAACTTGATGCGGCAGATGCCGACATCGTGCTTGTCTACAAGCGACTTGACGAGGCACTGGGTATGTGATTTCTCCGGTGATCACCACATAGTAAGAGGAGCATGATGCCAGTATCTTTAATATGTTGTGACTGCAGATGGAGCTGCCACTGTGGAGATCCTTCGGGCGGAGCTTGCCCGAGCCAAGGAACAAGCCAGAGATAGTGATGCGGCTGCTCTAAAGGCGGTTGAAGAGCTGAGGGCCAAACAGGCCGTGCATTGCCAGAGAAAGGAAAGAACGACCAAGATGGCCGCTGAGTTGAAAGATACTGCCGACCGTTACCAGCTTCTTGAAAAAGAAAGCCGAGCAAAGGCGACGAACCTGGAGAAGGCCATGGTAGCAGCCAAGGAAACCCGCTCCAAAATCAGAGCGACGAAGGAGGAGCTGCGTCAAGCTAGAGATATCGCGGCTTGGTAGCCCTTTTTGTTGCGGACTAAGTTCCGAGATCCGAAGTATGCCCCTCTTGATCAACTATGTAGTTCTGCAGACGCATACGTGGATTTGGCAGCAAGTGCTGCTGATGCGCCCGAGTACTTCAAGGATCAAAAAGATCATGAAGTGGAAAAGATGTTCTGGTCACAGTTTCATGCTCAAGTACGTCCGCTGCTGTTGGATGAGCGAATGACTGAGTGGGCCGAGCTCCATAGGTTGTCCGGACTTGCCATGAGGTCTATCGTGGATCATCTGTGGCCGGAAGGGACAAGGCTGAATAGTTATTTTAGTTTAGTGCAACAATTCCTTGGTGCTGTGCCACACATCGACGCTATGAAGAGGTCGGCATGCATAGAGGGTGCGCGGATGCCACTTGCCCGTGTCAAGACATACTGGGCAGAGATGGAGGCCACCACTATTGCAACACAGGGTTCGGCCGCGGGCCGAGTAGCTGCCGAGCACTACTTTGAAGAAGTCCTTGAAGGTGCTCGTTCGATAGAGGCTCAGTGCTCGAAGAATATTATGTTCTAGTGACATGTATTCCCATTGTAAAAACAATGTTTTATTGAATTATAAAGGCCGTGTTTATACTTTTGCCTGAAAGTATTATGATGCCTCCTGTGCGGCCGTTTATGTATATATGTATATAACCTAAAAGTTTGCAGTCGTCGGCTTTAGCCCCCACGCATATAATGTGGGGGTGTTCGCAAAAAACGCGTATTCACACTTGATCCAACATCTTGGTCCATGAAGGAGGTGGTAGCGCAGCGAACGAGGCAATCAGACTACATTGCTTTAGCACTTTCACATAGCCATAGGAGTTTGACGGTGGGACTACTATATAGCCCCTGGTACTTCTGTGCTCGTCCGAATACGGGGTGCGTACGTACATGACCAGGAAACGGCCCTTCATTAATGCGGAGGAATCCCAAAGATTCCGCTAAGTCATCGAGTGGTTGACCAGTCTCGCGCTTTATCATGACAATCAGTTTTCGGCTTTCTCTACTGAGGTGCTCATCCGAATGAACCAGGGCACAATCGCAGTAGTTCTCCCAGTGCTATCTTAGCCGATATAGTGGAACGTAAGGTACCAAAACATGGGAGCCGAGCAAATCCAACATTTGACCAAAGACATGATTCGGAGCTGATGCATATAAGGCCAAACTCGCGACGCCGAACACTCCCTAAGGTATTCGGTCTTTATAACATATGCCAGGCTGAACACTGCCCTTAATAATAAACCCCGAGTGTCCAGGTACATGCAATATCCTGACGTGGCCACATGCCAATAACGTCAGCATCCTTCTCAGTTGTATTGAGTATCCGGAGGATGTGAACAACAAGAGACAGTAAAAAAAGGTTTACGCAGGGTCTTAATCTGAAAAGAAAGCTTTGAGCGGGTCCCTACTGCACGTCTGCGCCTGTGTCTCCGTTGTGCCATGTCCTGGACGGGTGTAGCACGATTGTCATAGGTAAAAGAGAAGAACTTAGGTGGAAGTTGCCGTGCCAGAAAATTGGTTATTATCAATAAACCATTAAAATTCAAGATAAGTCAAGTTGAGCCGAACTAGCCCTGATTACACGCGAGAAGCCCCTGGTACCGTCTATGGGGGTTTAACCATCAAACCAATCTCATGTATATGTGGTGATGCACCGGACTCGTCTAACCGTGTCCGTGGTCTTGATGACCTTTCATTTATTCTGGTTGGTGATGCCGTCTAGTGTTCGGCTGTTAAAGCCGCCGCACATTCTTCCGCGCGTACAGAACGCTCAATATTTCCACTAACTGTGATGGTGCCACGTGGACCTGGCATCTTAAGCTCAGAAGTTATCGGGAGAACTGAATACAACCTCTAGTAATAGAGAGCCCGTACATCGGGCCTTTGGGCCTGGTATTACTCCCTTGAAGGTAGTATTACTGTGGCTTATTTTTGTCGGATCTATCCCCATTTTGCGGACTGTGTCGTGATATATCAGATTTAGACCACTGCCGCCGTCCATAAGGACTCGTGTGAGATTGTATCCGTTTATTATTGAGTCTAACACCAAGGCAGCCAATCCTTCATGCCGGATGCTTGTTGCATGATCCCCGCGATCAAAAGTGATCGGGCAGGTCAACCAGGGGTTGAACTTAGGGGTGACGGGCTCTATGGCGCGTATATATCGGAGTGCATGTTTGCTTCTCCTCTTCGTCACATGGACCATGTTTACTGTTTTAACCTCTAGTGGGAATTTTTCTATCCTCCAGTGCTTTGCTGGCGAGGGTCGTCCTCGTCTTCGCTTGGTGTCTCCCCCCCCCCCTTGTGTTCGGCGTTTAGCTTACCGCCCCGCTTGAAGACCCAACATTCTGTGTGGGTGTGATTTGCAGGTTTATCGGGGGGTGCCATGAATCTGACATAGTTTGTCAAGAATCTTGTTTAGGCCAGATGGTCCATCTCTGCTGCCTTTGAAATGCTTTTTCCGCTGACCTGGTCGAGAGTCCCTGAATCCGGCGTTTACCGCCGTATTATCTGGGCTATCTTCTTTATTTCAACGCTTGTTTTTATTGCGTCGTGGTTTTCCATTGCCATCCCTGACTTCGGATGTGCTTAGGTCGATGGTGCTTCTGCGGGCTAACCAGCTATCTTCGCCCGCGCAAAAGCGGGTCATGAGGCTTGTCAGGGCTGCCATTGTTCTCGATTTTTCTTGGACGAGGTGTTGGGCGAGCCATTCATCTCGGACGCTGTGTTTGAAAGCTGCTAAGGCTTCGGCGTCCGGACAGTCGACGATTTGGTTCTTCTTAGTGAGAAACCTATTCCAAAGCTTTCGGGCTGACTCTCCGGGCTGTTGAATTATATGACTTAAATCGTCTGCATCCGGAGGTCGGAGATAGGTCCCTTGAAAATTAGCCCTAAAAGTGTCCTCGAGCTCCTCCCAACTTCCAATTGAGTTTTCGGGGAGGCTTTCCAGCCAGTGTCGAGCTGGTCCTTTAAGCTTGAGGGGAAAGTATTTGATGGCATGGAGATCATCTCCGCGAGCCATATGGATATGGATGATAAAGTCCTCAATCCAGACCCCAGGGTCTATGGTCCCATCGTACGCCTCTATGTTCACTGGTTTGAATCCTTCTGGGAATTCGTGGTCTAGCACCTCATCGGTGAAACATAGGGGGTGTGCGGAACCCCTGTATTTAGATGTACCATGGCATTCGGACGGTTGTAGTATTCGGTTTTGATTTTGTGCCGGAGCGCGCTTACTAGATCCATAGATGGATCTGATCGTACCATATTTTTGGCGCAAGTCCTCATGTAGATCGTGTGTTGACTTATGTGCGACCTTGTTAGCCGCTCTATTGCAGTCACAAGGTGGTTGATCCGGCCGGTTGGCTGTTTCATTTTTCGGCTGTGTGGGCTCTAAGGCCTCATCGTCAAATTCAGGTAATAACTTGCGCTTTGGATAGCTCTTTGTGTGGTAACTTCCACCATACTTTTCTTCGTTGTCGAGCACTTTGTTCCACCTGTTGTTGAGCGTATTTTGTGCGGCCTTAAGCCTTTGCTTCTGCTTCTTCAGACTCCTCGCTGTGGCAATAAGGCTTCTGCGGAGGTTCTCTTGCTCCAAGTGCGTTTCCAGGATGATGTGTGCATCTTCGTCCGGACTGTTTTCCTCCCCAGAGGGGGTTTGATGAGCTTTATCCTCGGCGTTGCCATGTTCGGACGTCGGATCCATACTATGTTCTCCGTTTGCAGGTTCATTGTGCTCTGCCGCTGGGGCGATGTGGTTGTCATTTCCTTTGGAGTCAACTGGAGTGTTATTTTCTCTTGCACTGGTATCATTGTTTTTGCCGAGGCGGGATTTGGAGCGGCGCCTACGCCGACGCTTTGTTTGCTTCCTGGAGGGGTCATCCTCCGCCGTCTCCTCCCGTTCCTCGTTGTCATTTTCTTTGGGTGTATCCACCATGTATATGTCATGTGATGAAGTGGCTTTCTAGTGCCCTGTGGGCACTAGTTCCTGTTCCTCTCCTGCATCGTCATCCATGCCGTCGATGTCTGCGGAGTCGAAATCGAGCATGTCAGTTAAATCGTCGACAGTGGCTACTAAGTGGGTGGTGGGTGGGCAGCGAATTTCTTCGTCGTTTGTATCCCATTCTAGCCGGACATAGTTCGGCCAAGGTTCTCCTGACAAGGGGAGAGACCTTAATGAATTTAGCACATCGTCGAAAGGCGAGTGCTGAAAGATATCCGTGGAGGTGAACTCCATGGTCGCCGCCCAATCGGATTCGATAGGCACGGATGCAGGCGGCTTGGAGTCCGTGGCTGGAGACGAATCCAGTGGATCGGCAACACGGCTCTCGTAAGGGGTGAAGTCAGTATCCGGCTCCATCGCCACTGAGAGTGCGGCCTCCGTGGCAGGGTCTATCCCTCCGTCCTCGTATGGCGCAATTTGCTCCGGATTGAAGGCCAGAGTAGTTGCAGATGCGATCTCCCAAGCATTGTCCGATGGCAGAGTTATGTCATGCTCGTCGTGATTGTGCGGCGCACATGACATAGGCTCGAATCCGTCGAAGATCATGTCTCCGCGGATGTCGGCAGTGTAGTTTAAGTTTCCGAACCTGCCTGGTGGCCAGGGGCGTAGCTCTCGATCTGCTCCAGATGGCCAAGCAAATTGGCCCGCAGTGCGAAGCCGCCGAATACGAAGATCTGTCCAGGGAGGAAAACCTCACCCTGGACCGCATCGTTACCGATGATCGAAGGGGCCATCGAGCCTTATGGTGACGGCACAGTGGAACTCTCAATGAAAGCACCAATGTCGGTGTAAAAACTGGCGGATCTCGGGTAGGGGGTCCCGAACTGTGCGTCTAAGGCGGATGGTAACAGGAGGCAGGGGACACGATGTTTACCCAGGTTGAGTCCCTCTTGATGGAGGTAATACCGTATGTCCTGCTTGATTGTTCTTGATGATATGAGTATTACAAGACTTGATCTACCAAGAGATTGTAGAGGCTAAACCCTAGAAGCTAGCCTATGGTATGATTGTATTGTCCTACGGACTAAACCCTCCAGTTTATATAGACACTAGAGGGGGCTAGGGTTACATAGAGTCGGTTACAAGGGAGCAGATCTACATATCTGTATTGCCAAGCTTGCCTTCCACGCCAAGGAAAGTCCCATCCGGACATGGGACGAATTCTTCAATCTTGTATCTTCATAGTCCAACAGTCCGGCCAAAGGATATAGTTCGGCTGTCCGGAGCCCCCCTAATCTAGGACTCCCTCATCCCCCTTTGCGGGTATCGTGTAGCACTGCGTTAGAACACCCCTAGCACCGCATATCGTCATGTAATGCTTAGTAATGCATCTATGTGCTTTGTATTTACTGTTTCTCCCCCATCTTCTTCTCTCCGGTAGACCTCGAGACTGTTGTTGATGTCCCTTTGATCGACTACGTCGACGATGACCCTTCTTCCCTTTCATTGGAGCTTCCAGGCAGGCCCCCCTTTGATCAACCCGATATTGCCCATTACATCCTCTCATGCTTGCATTGGATTTTGCTACTGTTATTGATTACTCCTATTCTGATGCATAGCCTGCTTTGGTAACCTGCTTATTGTTACCTACCTGCTTATCCTAAACTGCCTAGTATAGGTTGGTTAGTGATCCATCAGTGACCCCCACCTTGTCCATCTCACCCCTGCTTCATCATCGACGAATCGATGAACGTGATCGACGACCAAAGCCCGACACCTCACATCACATGACGCCCCTTTTGTTGCTCGACTCTGCAGAGCTACTATCGAGTGCCTAGGGTGAGACCTCACAACGTACTCCCGATGACAACTCTGTAGTGTAGCTATTCGGTCATGGTCAATGAGTGTGGTTCCTCCTTCACCACTCCCGATACGACTCTCCCGTGCAACCCCTCAAGTGTGAACCTCAAGGGTGGTTCCTCTTATGTTCACCTTGATGATTACATCGAGTGGAATCCACCGGGGGTGATTCCTCAGGTTTTCCCCTTGATGTTTGGACACACGGTTACCCGGACTTTACTTGAGACCATTGTTGAAGTCGGGTCGGCCCTGAGGGGTACCCGCGAGTTGATGTGAAAGTCGGGCGGGCCCGTAGAGCACCCACAAGTTAATTACATGGCACGGCCAGGCATTCTGGGACCTTGTCGTAAGTCCACGAGACGGGGCGACGAGGTCACATCGATCGTGAGTCTCTGCTCGTCTTCGCAAGCTAATAATACACTATGGTTTGGGTATTTGTTCTGAGGTGGCCTTTGGCCTTTACGCACTAATCACCACGCGAGAATAGGTATGGGCCTCAATCACGTAGTATCAGCCGAAGCTTTGTCAGACGTCTAGTTCAACATTGCGGCATGGCTGGGCCGGCACCATCCATGTAGAGGTGGAGCCTGGACCCACCCTACACGCAACAACCCGGAGTGCAATGGGCGATGGGCCCAGACCCCAGAGCGCTTAGGATGTAGACCGGCGGGGAACTCTCTGCTGAGCCTAGGTAGGGCTACGACGTGTTGATCTTCTAAGGCCGAGTATTGACCCAGAAAGGTGTGTCCGGCCAGAGTGATCGAGTGTGTTGGGTAACGTGGTGCACCCCTACAGGGAAGATTATTTCTTAATAGCCATGTCCACGGTAACGGACGTTTAGACTTATATCCTAATCTAATACAACTAGAAATGGATACTTGAGATATGTGGCTCTGCGATTGCTTTCTCACAGGGAGTCGAGGAAGGATCTCTGGGCATTAATGCTACAACATGCTTGTTAATTAAACTGCTATTCTTTACTCTTCTACATGCTGCAAGATGCTTGGAGCTGCTTGAAGATGCTAGTATTCGATAGGCTAGGCCTTCCCCTGTATTCTGGCATTCTGCAGTTCAGTCCACAAATACATACCTTCCTTTGATACCAATGCATACTTAGTATAGGTCTGATGCTTGCGAGTACTTTGGATGAGTACTCACAATTCCTTTGCTACCCCCTTTTTCCCCTTTGTTCCTTCTTTCCGGTCGTTGCAACCAGGTGGTGGATCCTTGGAGCCAGATGCCACCGCTGACGGATACTACTACATGGAGGCCGCCGAAGACCTCAACAGGTTCTCAACAGGTTCCTCGTCCACGTACTCGTCTCCCGGCTCTACCCAAAGCAAGAACACAAGCAAAGGACCAACAATCAATCACGGTGCAATGCGCAAGCAACATGATGCAAAACATGGCATGATATGCAAGACATGATATGCAATGCATATGCGTGCTTCGGAAGGGAAAGAATGATCAAGGCATCAACTTGGCAAACCAAGTGTGCCGATGGAAAGATGAGATGATTTCGGTCGAAATCGATATAAGGATCACCGGAAACGGATGCACGGTTTGCAAATGGCAAGCTAAACAAGAATGACACAATTCTGCAATTAACAACACGTTGCCATCTGGAATGCAACAAGGAGCTAAGCTACTGCACCCCAACATAGCAACAAAGCATATGGAAGTGATGTACAAGAGATGATTGACAAAACATGAACACTGAGCTACGGCTAAATCACAGTAGAACAGGTTCAAACAAGCATGGCAAAAGTGCAAAAGATATCAGCTTCATAGACTTAGTGAAAATACTAACATGCGAGAAATAACATCAGGAAGCCATGTTTAGAGCAAGTAGACAACATGCTATAGGAACAGATCATAGCAATACAAGGCATGGAATGAATCTACTAAATGCATAGCACAAAAGTTCCTTAATGAACATGAGCCAAAAAGGCATAGAACATATGATGGCACCCATGTAAACATAGCAAGTTTTATTAACAGTTTCAAACTTAGCAGAAAACAGAGCATGGCATAAACAGATCTATGAAGGCAACTTTGCGAGCTCAAACCACTCATCATAAAGCCTTGCATGACAAAAAAATCATACAAACAGAAAGATGACAAGTTCACGAAGCTAACCATGGCAAGAGAAAGTTCATAGCAAGCATGAATCACTAACAACAAACATGGAAAAATTGATTAACATGTTAACATACTGCCAGGAACAATTTATAGCAAAAGTAGAGCAAGAATAAGACATGCTAGGGCACCCCATAATTGCAAACAGGGGCATCGATGGATAGCATAACCATATGTTCAAAACATCCTTACTGAAGTATCTAAAAACAAGCATGGATATCACCGTGGCATCATGTTTACATGGCATAAAAATAACAGTAGGGAAAGGACTTAGCAAAATCCCAAGTCCCTGAAAACAACAATATCACGAAGCCTAGTTTGCATGCTTGTGCTAGTCACCACATTGATCACAAAAATACAAAGCAAGCACCTCTGTAAAGATGGCATGACATAGATCAAAACACATGGAGACCTCCTACTCATATGATGCACACAACAAATGTGACAAAAATGACACATCACCATAAAGTGATAAGTAGTAGCAGTAAACATTTTATAGCACCCTTGCATCAATGATTTGGGCATCAATATGAACTCAAACAAGCATGCCACAATGTAATAAAATGAAGAGAATCTCACAATAAACATTTTGATATATCACATGCATGAAACAAAGCTACGGTCATGGAGATATGATGCCATGAATAGGGGCATAAAACCTCACACATCTGGGACTTAAGAGGAAAATCGAAGTCAACCTTGGTTCCACGGAAAACGAGGCGACGGCGGATCTGGCCGGAGTTCGCCGGAGATGGAGCAGGGAGGCGGCTGGAGTTGGGGGGCTCGCCGGATCTAGCCCGGGAGGAGGTGGATCCCGACGGCGTGAGGCGCGGGAGGCGTCCGGCATCGGCGACATGGTGCGGTGGAGCCCTGGTGACCGGCGCTCGGCGGCGCTCGGGCGTCCGCGGGAGGCGGCGGCGCGCGCGGCCCGGGCCGGGAGGGCCGGCGATTGGCCCGAGCGGGCCTGGTGGCGGGGCGGCGGCCAGGGACAGGTGCCAGCGTCTCACTGGCGCGGGGGGATGGCGGACATGTCCGGACGGTAGCGGACATGTCCGGTGGCGCGGGGAGGAGTGGATCTAGGGTTTGACCGTGAATTTCGGAGAGGGGCACATATTTATAGCTAGGAGGAGGTGGGAGTCTCCAAATGGAGTGTAGTTTTTTCCCACCTGATCGTGATCCGACGACGGAGGACACAGAGATGGTTTAGATGGGTTATTGGGCCGTTTTGGAGGGGTGTTGGGATGCAACAGAAAAGAGGGCTTTTGCAGTTACCCGGTTAACCGTTGGGGCATCAAACGGCCTCCAAATGGAACGAAATTAGACACGCGGTCTACTGGTAGTGTACCAAGGCCACTTGGCAAATCTCGGCCCATTCCGAGAATGTTTAACACCCGCTCATGAAAAGAGACAAGAGGGGTGTGCCGGTGCAAGTAGGTGTGTCGGATTGCAAACCGGACAATGGGGAAAATGCTCGGGTGCATGAGAAGAACATGTATGCAAAAGAGATGCACATGATGACATGATATGAAATGCATGACACGAACAAAATGTAAAACAAAAGACAAAAACCCAACCACGAAGGGAATCTCATATCGCATCTCCAGAAAAGGCAAGAGTCAGAGTTAAAAGTATGGAAAGTTGTATCCGGGGCATTACATAAGGCATCCTTGTTTAATTTATGTTTGTACTCAGATATTGTTGCTTCCGCTGACGCTTGTGTATCGAGCTTGTATTCGAGCCCTCGAGGCCCCTGGCTTGTAATATGAAGCTTTTATTATTTTATTTGTGTCTAGAGTTGTGATATCTTCCCGTGAGTCCCTGATCTTGATCGTACACATTTGCGTGTATGATTAGTGTATGGTCGAATCGGGGGCATCACACTTTGGCATAGCCTTCTTAGGCATGCTAGCAGAGGCCTCAGCAGCGGTAGAAGAAGAATCTTCATTGAATTTCTTCACTTCTTCTTTGGCCATTTTGGCCAACTTAGCTTGTCGCTTTGCCCACTCCTTGGGAAATTCTTCACCTCTTCTGATGCTAGAGGGATCAGTGACTTGGCCTGGTGCTAATGGAGGTCTTGGGCATGGAGGGTGTATGGCGAATTTCTTCATGTACTTCGGAGTCACATATCTGTACTCCCTCCATTCTCTGGCCCATCTCCTCTCTATCCTCTGAACGCGCACTTTGCGCTCATTCTTCATCTCCTTGCCATGAGTTGCTTCATCAGGAGTACAGTACCCTGCATAGATGTCATCAGGGATCTCAAAAGCAGTATTTGCTTCTAGTCTCCTTTCTCCCTTCTGAGGTCTTTTACCATCAGCCATATTCTTCACTTGAGGATTTTGAACCATTGAATTTTCTGAGGAGGTATGCAACTTTTCTTCAAGGAACACTGCAAATGAGTTAAGTTAATGAGAACCTAGAGATTCAGCAGTGGACATGTGTACCTATGAACAAAATATAGGTATGAATAATTTGGAGAGGTTATATGCGTTCTCAGATGTTTTTCAAAAGACAAGTTTGAGGAATTTGACCAGGGGTGTCTTGAGGAATATCACTAAGCGTTCTTCACTTAGTTTCTAGAGTTGTGTAGATTGAAAATCCACACAATTGAGGAATCTTGAGGAAAAGTGTTGCTTAGAGAAACAAATCAAGAACAGATGCAATTGTGATGTTTAACAGTGTGGAAGTTGAAGAATAAACACCTTTTGAGGATATTGTGAAAATCATCAGAATCAACAAGGGCAGTAAAAATATAATTTATTTACCCTTGACGAAGAACATGATGAACTGAGAGTAGAAGTTGAGAAGCTCGTCCGTTCAGATCTTCCACGCCCTAACTTGGCGGCGGAAGACAACTACGGTGGCGGCAGAGTGAAGATTTCAATAGCCGGCGTGAGTACGACGGTGACGAGGTCGAGGCAGTGAAGCTCTTCCTCACTAGCAACGATGGAGAGTAGTGGCGGCGCTAGGTCAGAGAGCTCGAGCAAGGGGAGTGAGATTGAGTGGAGTAAATGAGGTCTGTGGAGGGCGAGGGGTATTTATAGCCGAGGCGAAAAACCGCTCGTCTGAGGAAAATGGACGAACGTGCCCCTGACCCTTCTCATCCTAGCGACATGTGTCACCCACATACTGTGAAGCGGAGATCATGTGAGATCGTGGGTGAATAGATAAATCATATCGTGGGATGCGGAACAGTTTGAGCAGCAAAAGACAAAAATTGATATATGAAAATTTTAATGTTTCGTCTGCAAATTCTTCAGCTGACAAGGACAGAGTGAATATTTTGAACGGGTTTCAAATAGAACGCACATGAAGAATTTGTGAACAGACTGGATTGAGTTTAGCATAGAGGGGGAAGGGTCCGATCACACTCACTTAGCAGAAAAGTCAACTTGGAGAATTAGCAATAAGTGAATGCTATAGAGGACTTGAAAACTCAAATATATATATAGTCAATGAAGAACACAGTCGGATAGAGTGAATACTTTGCAGAGTTGAAGAATTTGAACAACAGAGGAATTTCAAAAACTGAAGAAAAACTCAAATTTAAGATTTTTCAACTTTTGTTGGTGGCGAGACCCACCGTATAAGAATGATGATTTCAGACGCAGCGTACAATTGTCGTAGGGCTCTGAGAATCAAATTCTTCGTTCATTTCTTCACACGTAGAGGGTTAGTCTTCATTGATTGAAGAAAAATGTTACTTCGCGTGTTGCACATCTAAGTCATCAATTTTGCATAAGTGTTAGGATGTGTGTCCTTTTCAAAGAACGTTCGAAGATTCTAAGATATTTAGCTCACACCGCAACTTGCTAAATCTCTTCTCATCCAAGGGCTTTGTGAAGATATCGGCTAGTTTTTCTTCAGTCTTCACATGCTCAATAGAGATGTCGCCCTTCAACACATGATCATGAAGAAAATGATGACGAATTTGGATGTGCTTTGTCTTCGAGTGCTGAACTGGGTTATGAGCAATCTTGATGGTACTCTCATTGTCACTAAAGAGAGGCACATTCTTCACACTGATGTCGTAGTACTTGAGGGTTTGCTTCATCCATATCAATTGAGCACAGCACGAACCAACAACAATGTACTCAACTTCAGCAGTAGAGAGTGGTACACAGTTCTGCTTATTTGAGGACCAGCATACTAAGGATCTTTCGAGAAAATGGCATGTACCTGATATTGACTTGGGATCCACTCGCTCACCAGCATAGTCAGAGTTGGAATATCCAACAAGATCAAAAGCCGAGCCCTTGGGGTACCATAATCCAAGTGTTGGAGTGTGAGCTAGATATTGAACAATATGCTTCACAGCCTTATGGTGTCATTCCTTCAGTGTAGCTTGAAAACGGACACACATGCAAACACTAAGCATGATATCTGGCCTAGATGCACATAGATACAATAAAGAGCCAATCATGGAGCGGTATACCTTTTGATCGAAGTCTATACCATTTTCATTAGTGGATAGATGGCCATTTGTGGGCATAGGGATTTTGACGCCTTTGCAGTCTTGCATTCCGAATTTCCTCAACACATCCTTGAGGTATTTCTCTTGATATATGAATATGCCATTGCGATGTTGACAAATTTGAAGACCTAAGAAGAATTTCAATTCTCCCATCATAGACATTTGATATTCCTCACTCATCATATAGGCAAATTCGTCACTGTAACATTGGTTAGTACAGCCAAAGATAATATCATCAACATATATTTGGCACACGAATAATTCATCATCATAGGTGTCGTGGAATTGTCACGGCAGATGTCCTAGTGTGAGGACTTAGTCGTGAGGCCAACTCATCTATGTGGTAGCTTGAGAGGGGTTGATCGGAATCGAGAAACGCAACACAAGACAAGGATTTAGACAGCTTCGGGCCCCGGGAAACATCATCCGGCAATAGCCCTACATGTTGTTTGTGGCTAGATCTCATTATGATCATGAGGAAGTCATTGTAAACCAGCTCTCCCAGTTATCCCTAACCCTTAAGATTGTTTCTTCTTTACTTGTCCCTCTTTGGGGAGCCCTTCCCCTCCTTATATAAGTTGAAGGGGCGGGTTACATGTAGAATCCAACTCGGACTTAAGACTTAACTATTATGACTTCTCTTCATGGGCTTCTTAACATCTTGGGCTTCATAATGTCTCGGGCTTCATAACCTGTAACGCCCTTGATGCAGCTATATCTCTGACGTGTCGAAGCACGACTTAGAGGCATAACCGCATTGAAAGCAATGTCGCAAGTGGGGTAATCTTCACACAACCCATGTAATACATAATGGAAAGAGATACATAGTTGGCTTACAATCGCCACATCACACAATACATGAATATAACATTACATCAACCAGATACGAACAAGGTCCGGCTACGGAACCAAAATAAAAGAAGGCTACCCCAAATGCTACACAGATCCCCGATCGTCCCAACTGGGCTCCACTACTGATCAACTGAAACGAAACAACACAATGAACGAGATCTTCATCGAGCTCCTCCTTGAGCTCGGTTGCGTCACCTGCACGGTTTCATCGGCACCTGCAAACTAGTTTTTGGAAGTATCTATGAGTCACTGGGACTCAGCAATCTCACACCCTCGCAATCAAGACTATTTAAGCTTATAGGAAGGGTGAAGGTACAAGGTGGAGCTGCAGCAAGCAACTAGCATATTTGGTGGCTAACTTACGCAAATGAGAGCTAGAAGAGAAGGCAAAGCACGTTCGAGAATCTATGATCAATAAGTGATCCTAGAACAACCTATGTCAAGCATAACTCCAACACTGTGTTCACTTCCCGGACTCCGCCGAGAAGAGACCATCACGGCTACACACCCGGTTGATGCATTTTAATTAAGTTAAGTGTCAAGTTTTCTATAACCGGACATTAACAAATTCCCATCTGCCCATAACCGTGGGCACGACTTTCGAAAGTTCAAAACCCTGCAGGGGTGTCCCAACTTAGCCCATCACAAGCTCTCATGGTCAACGAAGGATATTCCTTCTCCCAAGACAACCCGATCAGACTCGGAATCCCGGTTACAAGACATCTCGACAATGGTAAAACAAGTCCAGCAAGAGCGCCCGATGCACCGACATCCTGATAGGAGCTGCACATATCTCGTTCTCAGGGCAACACTGGATGAACACTACGTACAACTAAAACCTGCCCTTAAGTTTCCCCGAGGTGGCGCCGCAAGTGGCTCTGTTTCGGACCAACACTTAGACAAGCATTGGCCCCGGGGGGTGGGGGGGGGGGGTTAAAATAAAGATGACCCTCGGGATGCACGACTACCAAGGGAAAAAGGCTAGGTGGCGAATGGTAAAACAAAGGTTGGGCCTTGCTGGAGGAGTTTTATTCAAAGCGAACTGTCAAGGGGTTCCCATTATAACCCAACCGTGTAAAGAACACAAAATCAAGGAACATAACACCGGTATGACGGAAACTAGGGCGGCAAGAGTGGAACAAAACACCAGGCATAAGGCCGAGCCTTCCACCCTTTACCAAGTATATAGATGCATTAAATTAAATAAGAGATATTGTGATATCCCAATAAAATATCCATGTTCCAACAAGGAACAAACTCCAATCTTCACCTGCAACTAACAACGCTATAAGAGGGGCTGAGCAAAGCGTTAACATAGCCAAACAATGGTTTGCCAGGACAAGGTGGGTTAGAGGCTTGACATGGCAATATGGGAGGCATGATAAGCAAGTGGTAGGTATCGCAACATAGGCATAGCAAAAGAGCGAGCAACTAGCAAGCAAAGATAGAAGTGATTTCGAGGGTATGGTCATCTTGCCTGAGATCCTGCAAGGTAGAAGAACGGGTCCATGAAGAAGACAAACGGACGTAGCCAACGGATCCTCACAATCGCAATGTTATCGAAACCAACCCGAAGAAGCAACACCGGAAAGAAGCAAACAACATAATAAACAACCTCCACATAATCATGGCATGATGCACAATCAAGTATGATGCATGTCCGGTTTAATGAAGCATGGCATGGAAAAGTGCACAAACAACCCTACAAATTAAGTGGAGTTCAATATGCAACTCCGTTGCATATTGACGAAACACCACGTGACTTATTTAGTTCGATCTTGTTTATGTACCCAACAAGATTAAATGTTGTTAGCATGGTAATAGGGTGAAGCAAAGTAAAACTACCTATCTAGCCAAGTTTAAATGAAGCCGGAAACAACGAACAACAATTCTGGAAAATCCTCATATGCATATATTAGGTTTGGTACTGTTCTGCTCTAAACACAGTTTTAGGTTTTTAAACATGCAAAGCAAGCACACCATGTTAAACTAGGCATTTTTCTACCCCATTTTCATATAAAGATTATTTACAACCGAGCTACGGTTATTTAGTTATGAATTAAAGCATTTTAGCAAGTTATTTAAGAAAATTTAAACAAAAAACATTTTAAACATGGATGAAAATGACATATTATGAAACTAGATGAAAAACTAAGCATATTTCATATATAAATTGTTTTAATCCGATGCATGGTTATTAAGTTATGATATGCATGATGTTTGAGGGCTAAACTGTAAAACTGGCAAAGTCCGGAAAATAACTAAATCGCAGAACCTAAAAAAACCTACACGAGACGGATCTGGAACAGGGCCCAACTGAGAAGGGGGGCGCAGCGGAGGCTCACCATGGGCTGAGGCCCAGCTAGTGAGGAGGAAGGCCAGCAAGGGCGACGCAGATTTGGCCCGACTAGGCCTGGCTTGGCGCTGGTCGGGCTAGCCTCGCGAGGCGGGGAGGATACGGGCGCGGCGCCCTCTATTCGATAGAGAAGCAGAGGAGCAGCGGCGCCGGAGCGGCTTGCAGGCGAACTTGGTGCGGCGGCTTGCCGGTGGTCTCCGGCGAGGGCACTGGTGCCCGGGGACAGGGCCCAGCCGGCGGGATCCGGCCGGAACGGGCAAGACGATGGAGACACGGATCCGGGCGGTCGATATGTCCTGGCGAGGCGACATTGCAGGGAGGTCGAGGCTCTCGTGACCCATGGCGGCGATGAAGCAGAGGAACAAGCGGACACCGCGGGGCTCCGGCAAAGTTGGGGAGGTCCGGCGCGCGATGAACGGCGCGGGGAAGGAAGGCTGGGCGTGGGTCCATGGCGCGGGGCAGGCAAGGATCTCGTCGAGGCGCTGGTGCGGGCAAAGCTCAGCGAGGCCATGGTGCAGATGCTCATGTCGATAGAGAAACATGAGAATAGAGAGAGATGAGAGAGGGAGAAACAGGAGGAGCACGGGAAGAGGGAATAGAAGGAGAGGGTTGCGATGGGGGGCTCATCTGCTGGTCTCGAGAGGAGCTCGTCTCCCTGGTCGACGAGGAAAGCGAAGACGAGTAGGATCGAGGGGAGGCCTTGGGTGGAGTCTGGTTGGTGGGATTGGGTCGGGGGGAATGAGGGGATCCCGAGGATTTGATTGTGGCGGCGGCGAGGAGGAATGATGGGACAGTTCCCCTAGATTTTAGGGTTTGTCCAAAATGACGAAGGGTGGACTGTATATACCTCACAGATTAGGTTAGGGGCTACCTAGTCCCTTAGATCAGAATCAGACGGTCGGAAAAAATAGGCTAGGGAGCCCAAATAAGAAAACGGAGATGTTTTGTAGATGTTTGGGGATGATCTGGACACAAAGGTGGAGACAGTCCGGGTCGGGTTCGGGACAACTTTCGGACGCACGCGAGGGGGGGGGGGCTGCAGGCTGACGAGAGAGGTTAGGTTGGACTTGACGGTAGGTAGTGAGCTGTGTAGATGGTCTCGAGCTGAGAGAAGAGAAGAGAGGGAGGCCCGGCGACTGTTTTCGGAGACCGAAAACGTCCGACGTGTGCCCGGCTGTAATGCCGCTATAGTTTAACGGTTGGGCTATCAGACGAACTCCGAATGTGATGAAACTTGACAGACGGTCTATCTATACTATAATAAGACCACACGCCAACTTTCAACCCATTCCGAGAACATTTTTGGGCCACTTATAAAATACTATTTCGGACATGCCGCGAGCGCGTGCAAGTGTGGTTGGGCTCAGAACGGACAATGGATGGAACTGGGGGAACCCGGACGGATGCAAGTTTTGAAAACACGATGATGCAATGCGGATGATGACATGGCAAGATGCAACACGCAAGCAAATGACAAGGCAAAACATCGAATAACTGGAGGACACCTGGCACATTGGTCTCGGGGCGTTACATAACCCATGGCAACCCAATTATCACTGTCTGCCGGGTTATGACTGGTGCCGGTTTATGATGGTCTACCTGTTTATGACTGGTGCCAGTTTATGATGGTCTGCCGGTTTATGATTTTCTGCTGAGTTATCATCTGACTTAACTCCTGTCGGGTTATCATCTGACTTAAATCTTGCCCGGTTATCATCTGCTTAACACCTGACTTAACTGTCAGCCGGTTTATCAACCCGCCGGTTTACCGTCTGGGTTAACTGTCTGTCTTAACTGTCAGCCGGTTTACTAAGTCCCAGCCGGGTTATAGCTCTGGCCGGATCATACTGGGGGGTATATCCCCGACATTAGCCCCTAGTTTAATTTGGATTTATCCATGTTAAACTGATCCTGATCGTCCTTAAGTCCTTGCCATTTCCTCCTTCTAGAAAATCCGGGTCAGTAGGCCAGCTTCATAATCAATTTGCTAACATTGGTTTGTCACAGAGAAATATTGTGAAAAATAATTCATTTGACTCAGCTCCCAATGCTTAATAGAAATATTGGTCCTTAAAATACTCATCTGATCTTCAGCCGGCTTAAGAATGTAGAACTTTATCGGTTTAAGAATGTAGAACCTTGCCGGTTTACAAATATTGATGGTACCGGGTCATAATTGTAGTTAACATCAAGCTTGAAAATATACCTCTTATATGCCTATCACTTGTAGCCCCCAAGTCTTAAGAAAGTAGCATAGCAACAGCTTCAGACTTGCTTCAATATGAATGTCACAAGCTTGAAGAAATCCAGGTTATTCATCTCAATCACCAGTCAGAACTGGGTATTCCACATATGTATATGTAGCCCCCAAGTGCCGGGTTGTCATGCTTGCAGCAACCTGGGACTTGTAATTGCCTGATTCTCACAAAACTTCAACCAATGTAGCCCCCAAGGGCCGGGTCATTATGCAATAATGAGCAGGGACTTTGTAAATATAATATTAGGCTATGACTTTATATATACTTCATTGAAAATAGCATCATATGATGTAACTCCCATCATGGGGCTTGAACCCACGTCCACAAGGTTAAGAGTGCTTGTGCTTTACCAATTGAGGAGTGGATCCTCCAATAATAGATGAAAATTTGTGTACCTTGAATTGTTTGACAGGAGCAATTGGTAGCCCCCAATGGCCGGCCCATATAATTTGATGAGTCGGGTCTTCAATAAGGTGAGCAAACGATGACTTTGCATTAGTCCCCACGTGTCATGGTGCATGCTTGTAGCGACATGAGGCTTGTGTATTTGATGTAATCTCAACTTGAATAATGTAGCCCCCAAGTGCCGGGTCGTAAGCTTGCAGCGACTCGGGACTATTCCTTCCATTATAGAATGAATCATATCCATCAATAAAATAATATCCATTGCGCTAAAGCGACTTTCAAAACCTTAATCATAATACTGGTTACTGATAACCATGATAAAAATCCAGCCATGTTGGCTATTTAAATATTTGAATAATATAACCTAGTTTGAAAACCGATTCCTGTCATATAAGCCGGTATATCCATGCACATACGATACATGCTATGATGATGTAATGATGGTGCAACATATGATGCAATATATGATGATGTATATGTATGCTCAAGAGGGTTTAAGCTATGGTTCGGATATGACCAGAGCCCCATGTAGTCATAATTGTGGCATTGCGCCGATCAAGAGGTGTAGCTATGGTTCGAATACGACCAAGCCCCCAAGTGATTTCTCTAGCGCCCTTATGCCAATCAAGAGGTGTAACTATGGTTCAAACTCATAGCCCCCAAGTGATGTCCCTGGTGGTCTTATGCCTATCAAGAGGTGTAGCTATGGTTCGGATACGACCAAGCCCCAAGTGATTTCCCTGGTGCCCTTATGCCTATCAAGAGGTGTGACTATGGTTCGGATACGACCAGAGCCCCCAAATGATTTCCCTAGTGGACTTAAGCCTATCAAGAGGTGTGACTATGGTTCGAACATAGCCACCAAGTGATATTGTGAGCTGTGCTCAAGGGATACCCATGTTTGAGCTGTGCTGTGCAACAGACTCTCTTTCGCCCCTTATGATATATTGGCTTGATTGCCGGATTACCAAAGTAACCAGAGCTGTGCTCTTATGATAATATTGGCTTGATAGCCGGAATCAAGAGGGTAGTAACATTATGTTCTCTTTGGTGAATACACCTATGTTTGAACAGGAAGCCCCCAAATGATATTGCGAGTTGTGCTCAAGGGGCACCTATGTTTGAGATGTGCTTTTGCAACAGACTCTCTTTGGTCCCTTTAATTTTTCCTGAGAACTCGAACTTGCGAGAGATTACTCTTTTTGAACTGGAAATTGTTAAACCGGATACTGAGAGCATCATAGCTTTGTGGGAGATAGCTTTCCCTTGAGCCGGATTGTAAACCGGAATCCTTCTTTTTAAGCCGGAAATTTTCTGACGACCTTTAAATTTGCACCAATATGGCGGTTTAGGGTCCTGCATGAGATAACTTTGTAAGCCGGAGTAATTGCTCTTTTAAAGAAAGCAATATATAATATAAAAATATACTGGATGGATTTTCACCTAATATGTTAGGCCAGAAAATATCCACCGCGGGGTTGATGATCACCATGGTGAAGCTGAAATCAATCTTGTCCGAGTCGGCCGTGGCAGCAGGCAGATTTGCCGGTCACGGCAATGCAAGCCGGCGTGGACGGGCAAGGCAATCACAGGCACGGTAAGTCACGCGAACGGCGAGTCAGTTGCGAGCATGGTCCCGCCGAGTTGATGTAGATTGAGCTGCACGGGCGACGGCTTGCGTACACCCATTTAATCAGCAAGCGGGTGCAGACACCATGCGCGATGATGCTGACGCATACTTCACGGATGCAACCTGGCACCACCTTTGGTGTACATAAAAATACACAGACAAAGTAATTGCTCTCTTTGATTAAAATATGTACTAAAAGTAGATAAAAACAATAGCACCTAGTATATTTTATCAAATGAACATGAACGCTAGCATTTAGCAGCGTCAGACGACCACCGAGACATATGTCTGATAAAACAATAGCACCCACGTAGCCTTCACCCTTTTTTTCATGCAGTACTTCCTTCTTTTCCTGTTTTTTTTTCAAATCGACCCGGTAGCTTCTTTATCTGCTCCACATTCCCCACTTCCCCTTTTCCTCAGGCAACGTTAGGCGCACGAGAGAAGAGGGCAAGACGGCTCAGCAAGCAAGGTGGAAGGGAGGCAAAAGAGCTAGCGGGATGGGCCAGAAGAGACTAGAAAGGGGCGGCGGTTTAACAAGAGCGTTGGCAGGTCTCGGCCTCTGCAGCTTCCAGCAAAGGACGACCTGGTGACGCGAGTACAGAGGCCAGGGCAGAGCGATTTGGAGGAGAAGCAAGAGCGACTCAACGCGATAAGGAGGTGGCGGCGATTTAACATGTGATCCGTAAGCATGGCAATGGTGGATACGAACCGGCGCAATAGCTCGTAGCAGCGGCGGGTCAGATGGCCGTTTTACGGTGCAGATGTGGACTGCCCACCGACGCCGGGCCGACCACTGAGGCGGTCCAGCAAGCACAAGCAGAAGGCCAGTGGTGGCTCGCGGCCGCTAATGTCGGGGCGGTTCAGCACTGCAGGGGTGGAGATGCGGTGATGATGACTCCAGCGAAGAGAGGTTGCAGCCATCCAAAGCGGCAGGGCCGGAGCCGATGCAAGGTGACGTAACGGAGGAGTCCGGCGGCTCGAGGATGAGGCCAGGGAGGTTTGAGGCTGCAGGTGGCCAGAGCACGGCAGTCTGGGTTGGAGAGGCGCGGTCGTGGACGGTTCAGCATGAGCGCGCATAGCAGCAGAAGCATCAACCACAGCTTGGCGGGTCAACCTCGGGCCATTTGGGCAGCACCGTAACAGAGGCGGAGGTGAGCCAGCTACTCGGAAAGGTCAGATGAGTCGGCAGATGACGAGGTGGTGGTTCGATCGGTCGCCACGGTGATTTGGCAAGACGGATCAGCGAGCCGACGGGGGCTGAGAAGTACTGCGAGCCGGCGGCGGGTGGAGAGGTGACGCAGTCAGGGCGGCGACTTGCGGCCTGGAGCAGAAGAGCAACCGACCATGGCAATGGCGACATGGCAGAGGCGCAGGACAAACCCTGCAATGAATGAGGCGGCGATTGGAACATGAGGTCGCACAGGGAGAGTCACACGAATGGCGGAGCCCAGTAACTCGAAGACGAGGTCGTGGTGGCGACTCTGACGCGACTGATTTGACTAGGCGATGGCGATTTAGAGCAGAGGCGGAACTCTAAGTAGTAAAGCTGCTTGACACGACTCATGGCAGCAACAACTCGCGGCGATTTAAGATGATATCTGGTACAAGAATCAACAGCACAGCAGCGCAAGGTGGCGTGAACTGGCAGGGCCCTGCTCAGGCCGATCAGACAATGGTTCAAGACCGGGCGGCGGTCCTCAATAGAAGAGGCCTAATCGCGGTGGTTAGGTGGCTGCGGGTCGGTGATAACAACCCAAAGGAGGCGAGGCACGGCTGAACCGGTGACGGGTTGGAGAGGCGCGGCCGAACCAACGACGGGTTAGCGCCAGCGCAGATGGAAGCGGCTGGCACTGCTGTTTGTTGAAGCAGAGGCTGGCCAGCGGCTCACGGTGTGAAACAGCTCAGGCTTGAGGTGAGCGATGGCGGCTCACGGGTCCGGCGGGTCACGGCCGCGGCGTGGCTACAATGGTTCAGACACAGCGCCAGAGAGATGCCGGCTTGTGGCAGAGTCACTGGCAAGGGCGTGGATGCAGAAGGCAAACCGGCAACACGGCAGTTTACAAGTGTAACGGCGGCGACGGGGGCAACAAACCGGCTTGACGAGGCCGGCGGAACGAGGCGGAGCCGTAGGGGAGCGGTAATAGGAGGCAGATGCATGGGCGGCCGGATCACGGCACGGCGGCAGTAAACCGCTTCCAAGTCCCCGACTTCTTTTTCCTGTTTCCGCTGTCTTGGTCTGCAACTTCTGCTAAGCTTATCTTCAGTATCCACACTCGCGTGGGATCAGTACGTGGAGGTGAGATTCCATGGGAGATGCCTTCCACGTGAGCCACAGAGTGATCTTTCTTTGGAACTTGTGTTTTGGAGTAGTCCTTGATACTAATCCTTCACAACTGCCATCAATTGATATTGACTTTTATCTGCGACAATATTCGCGCCGAGTCATAGAAGTTGTTGGACGCTGGGTGGCTACCATCAAACTTTATACACGCCATTGTATGAGCGTAACCGAGGATCACGCCGATGCTCTAAATCCGGATTGGAACACGGACGACGGTGTAGGTCTCGGCGGCTTGTCCCTCGTATCAACTAATTTCAGATGCAAAACTTTAACCTGCAGCGGCAACAGAAATTAACCCGGCCTCGACGGATTATCTATAAATGCAACTTTAACTTTCTCTTGATCTCATATCTTGTATATGTCTCCTTTATTATTCATCGACGATGTTATCTTCTGTGATGGCTCTTTTTCATCTAGCTGACCACGAGTTTCTCAATCCCTGAAGAAATCCCTTCAAGAACTCAACATCGTCGTGCGCGGCCCCACGGTGGGCGCCAACTATCGTGGAATTGTCATGGCAGATGTCCTAGTGTGAGGACTTAGTCATGAGGCCAACGCATCTATGTGGTAGCTTGAGAGGGGTTGAGCGGAATCGAGAAACACAACACAAGACAAGGATTTAGACAGCTTCGGGCCCCGGGAAACATCATCCGGTAATAGCCCTACATGCTGTTTGTGGCTAGATCTCATTATGATCATGAGGAAGTCACCGTAAACCGGCTCTCCCAGTTATCCCTAACCCTTGAGATTGTTTCTTGTTTACTTGTCCCTCTTTGGGGAGCCCTGCCCCTCCTTATATAAGTTGAAGGGGCGGGTTACATGTAGAGTCCAACTCGGACTTAAGACTTAACTATTATGACTTCTCTTCATGGGCTTCTTAAGATCTTGGGCTTCATAACGTCTCGGGCTTCATAACCCCTGGCAACCCAGTTATCACTGTCTACCGGGTTATGACTGGTGCCGGTTTATGATGGTCTGCCTATTTATGACTGGTGCCGGTTTATGATGGTCTACCGATTTATGATGGTCTGCCGGTTTATGATTGTCTCTTGAGTTATCATCTGACTTAACTCCTGTCAGGTTATCATCTGACTTAACTCTTGCCGGGTTATCATCTGACTTAACACCTGACTTAACTGTCAGCCGGTTTATCAACCCGCCAGTTTACCGTCTAGGTTAACTATCTATCTTAACTGTCAGCCGGTTTACTAAGTCCCAGCTGGGTTATAACTCTGGCCAGATCATACTGCGGGGTATATCCCCGACAATAGGTTTTGGTGAAAAGAGTTGGGTCAAGTGAACCAGGTTTGAAACCTTTCTTCATGAGGAATTCCTTCAAAGTATCATACCACGCCTGAGGAGCCTGCTGATACGTCTCCAATGTATCTATAATTTTTGATTGTTCCATGCTATTATATTATCTGTTTTGGATGTTTAATGGGCTTTAATATGCTCTTTTATATTATTTTTGGGACTAATCTATTAACCAGAGGCCAGTGCCATTTTCTGTTTTTCTTTTTGCCTATTTTAGAGTTTCACAGAAAATGAATACCAAACGGAATGAAACCTTTGCGATGACCTTTCTTGGACCGAAAGAAAACCAGAAGACTTGGAGTTGATGTCTGGAACTCCCTGAGGCAGCCACGAGACATGAGGGCACACCCAGGGGGTAGGCGCGCCCCCCACCCTCGTGGGCCTCACATAGCTCCACCGACGCACTTCTTTCGCCTATATATACTCTTATACCCTAGATCGATCGCAGAGAGCCATGAAACCACTTTTCCACCGCCACAACCTTCTGTACCCGTGAGGTCTCATCTTAGGGCATTTTCCAGCGATCTGCTGGAGGGGGAATCGATCATGGAGGGCTTCTACTCAACACCATAGCCTCTCCGATGAAGCGTGAGTAGTTTACCGCAGACCTTCGGGTCCATAGTTATTAGCTAGATGGCTTCTTCTTTCTCTTTCATTCTCAATACAAAGTTCTACTCGATGTTCTCGGAGATCTATTCGATGTAATACTCTTTTGCGGTGTGTTTGCTGAGATCCGATGAATTGTGGGTTTATGAACAAAATTATCTATGAATATTATTTGGTTCTTCTCTGAATTCTTATATGCATGATTTGATATCTTTGCAAGTCTCTTCGAATTATCGGTTTAGTTTGGCCTACTAGATTGATCTTTCTTGCAATGGGAGAAGTGCTTAGCTTTGGGTTCAATCTTGCGGTGTCCTTTCCCAGTGACAGTTGGGGCAGCAAGACACGTATTGTATTGTTGCCATCGAGAATAAAAAGATGGGGTTTATATCATATTGCTTGAGTTTATCCCTCTACATCATGTCATCTTGCTTAAAGCGTTACTCTATTCTTATGAACTTAATACTCTAGATGCATGCTGGATAGCGGTCGATGTGTGGACTAATAGTAATAGATGCAGAATCATTTCGATCTATTTGACACGGACGTGATGCCTATATTGATAATCATTGCCTGATATTCTCATAACTATGCACTTTTCTATCAATTGCTCGGCAGTAATTTGTTCACCCACCATAATACATACTATCTTCAGAGAAGCCACTAGTGAAACCTATGGCCCCCGGGTCTCTTTCTTATTATATTGCATCTATTTTATTTACATTGCATCTCGTTTACTATTTTGCAATCTTTACTTTCCAATCTATACAACAAAATACCAAAAATATTTACTTTACTATCTTTATCAGATCTCACTTTTGCGAGTGACCGTGAAGGGATTGACAACCCCTTTTTCGCGTTGGTTGCAAGGTTCTTGATTGTTCGTGCAGGTACTAGGTGACTTGTGCGTTGTCTCCTACTAGATTGATACATTGGTTCTCAAAAACTGAGGGAAATACCACTAGTGCGTGTTGGTCCTAAACAAACGGTTTAAAAGCCCTTTCTGTGACAGCATCTGGAACCATCGCCAAGTGAGTGTGGGCGATAGGGGGGGTCCTTCCCATACGACCTAGAAACCGTTGGGGATATGCCCTCATGGCACACATGTTCGGTAAAATGAGGTCGTGTGCGGCCAGCAAGCGCTCAAATACGAAAATACGTACAATATAGAAAAATACAATTATATGGCGAAATTTTTTCCGGTGCAAGTACATCCCACACAGTCAGTCCCCGCTAAATGTTTCCATTCGTATGTACATCGCATACAGTCGCTCCAAGGAAAAGGCTTCCGTTCACATGTACATCACACACAATTTTTCCCGTTAAATCGTTTGTGATAGCGTTGCCATTGTACACGATATTAATAATTTTATCGTTTGCATTATTGAATGCACCATACACGGTGCGTACCAAGAAACTGTGTGGCAACGGCTGTCCATCACACACACTTTTTATGTGATAAACGTTTGCGCAAGGTGGCCTAACGCAAACAGTTTTCAAGAGAAAATCGTGTGTGCAGTGGAGATTGATCATACACGTAGTGGATCCTAGAAACGTTTCTGATCTCCACGTATATCGCAGACGTTTCGCTTTCGCAAACCTTGTGTAGTGTAATACCTATTTAATCCATAATTAAAAAATCACATGTTATGAATTTGAAAGTAGGCAATCACTTATTTCATATCCAACCATGTTTATTACAAATATAGGTTCAACCACGAATCCATAATTCAATGCATAGGTACATATACTGAAGAACTACAGAAGTACCAAGTAAAGAACGACGAACCACAGTTGTACTAAAGACTGTAAAGAGAGAGGCGAAAGACATTCTGTTTGCTGGAGAAGGTGAAGCGGAATGCCCATATTGTGCCCTCCTCCATGCGTAAGGCGCGCACGACTCTAGGCCAACCCCTTGTGATGGCTGCCCGTCCATCCTTCACTATCTTCATTAGGACTTCTCGATGCTCATTGTAGTCTGGATGAAATACTTTAACCTTCATTGCGTGTCCACCAATCATGTACTTTGCGAGGTAATCTTGAGTGAACTGCTCCGGGAACCACTGGGAACGAAAAAGATTCAGACATTGTTGTCTAACAACTCATTATGGGCAGTAAAAAGAGAAGGCTGCAGAGTTTGTAGTTACCATCCTACAGCTCACTGTTGTGTTGGATAGAGCATAAACAAATAATTTGCTTGCCACCATTCGTATCTTTTTGCTAATAATTCTTATCAGTTTCCTCACTTGATGCTTTTTCATCAATATCTCATTGCCCCAAATGCAAAAAGGGTCGATGCGTGGATCCTTGCCAAGGGCATATGTACCTACAAGCAATAAGTCAATATTAGAAGCTAACTAGTGTCCAGGCATGGATCTATATGCACTACATTATGGAATGACGGGGGAGTACAAGCCGAGGTATGAAGCTAACCTCGGCGGAAAATGGTGGCCACTCCCGTTGTTGTCCTACATAAGTAGTGGAAAGGCATGATAAGTACAACAATCTTAACATCAACAAAATATAGCAAAGGAAAACAACATCATCTCCAAATGATAGCTTGCATGTGTTGGTTTCAGCATGCCGTTAAAGCAGATATAAAATGGAAGGCAATGTTACGGACAGTAGGCTTAACAGCCATCAAATATTGCAATTCAAACTGGTATTGTTGAAAATGAATAGAACGTAGGTAATGCTTAAACATCACACTGGATAAGTGTGTAAAACTGAAAATAAAGGGCATGTGTTAACTACACCAGGAATAACTGGAACCAAATATAGCCGTTCAAACTGGTATTGATATAGTCGAGCGGCACAGTTCCGACTTGCACATAATGAACCACACATTGTGAATGACTGAAATAAACAAGGCATAAATGACCAGTATAACAACCAAATATAGCCATTGAAAACTGGACAGAGTCTCACTGCAACCAACCTAACAAGCAAATACAGATAAACAGGGCATATGCTTGAAAACTGGACAAATGCTCACTGCAGCCAACCTAACAAGCAGATAAAGATAAAGAAGGCATCTGCTTGATAACAGGAGAAATGCTAAAAAAGCAACCTAACAACCAAATACAGATAAACAAGGCATTTGCTTGATAACTAGACAAATGCTAAAAAAGCAACCTATCAACCAAATACAGATAAACAAGGCATCTGCTTGATAACTGGACAAATACTCACTGCAACCAAACTAAAAACCAAATACATATAAACAAGGCATCTGCTCGATAACTGAAAAAATGCTCACTCCAACCAACCTAACAACCAAATACAGATAAAAAGGCATCTACTCACTATAAACAACCAAATATAGCCATTCGTGAAACTAAAGTGGACAATTCATACTTAAACAACACATAGACCAATTGAACAATACATTTTTGCATAACTAAAATAATTAAACACGGCACGCTACTACAACACAGAAGTGACAAAATGGGCTCGATGGCGTATAAAGCTCGCAAATCCTTGACCGCTTGGCGGAGAGATCAGCGGCATGGAGTTCGAAGAGATCGACGACGGTTGGACCAGAGGGCTTGGGGATGGACCACTTAACCTGTGACATGGCCCGCGTGAAGTCGTCGGTGTGGATGAGCTTGATGTCGTAGCCAGCTTTCCCGAGATACAGTAATACGCTAGCCCGCTGACATGAAGCCTTCGTCATGGCAACGTAGTCAATGTCTTCGCCGGCTTCCGCGGTGACGTGTTGCTCCGGGATCAACAGGTCAGGGCGAACGGCGGCCACCTCACCAACGTCCATCGGAGAGGCCATGATAAACCTCTTCTTGGCCGAACGCTTGTCGGGCTCCCCGGGATACGTGGTCGGGCTTAGGCTGCGACATTCTGGAGCAGGGGATGTGGATATGGCAGGGAGGGACACCGCAGGCCTCATCTAAAAACTCAGGGGAGTGGGGCGACGGTATGGGAATCGTTGGATAACCTGAAATTTATTATCTAAGCTAGGAGGAACGGGCAGACCGACAGGGTTGGTGGCGGCGCCGACGGCGGCCGCGAGCTAGGGTTCGAAGGGGGGAGGGGGCGGGTGGGGGACTGTGGAGGGGGGGTGGTGTTTGAGGATATGCGCGGCTACTGAAAATTTTAGTAATGGTGGGTGGAGATGGTGGTGGACGAGGGAGGGCGACGGTTCAAATGCCTCGACTGCTAATATTGAAGATGCGGGGCGGGAGTGCCCAAGATCATGCACGGTCCAATAACAATATGCGTGTATGATAATAAGGAAAAGTGGCGCGGATCCATCGATTTTTGCAATGCTCAAGGCGGGTAGTTTATTTTTTTACATTTCTAGCTAGTTGGTCTATCGCACACGGTTCATCCTAATTTCCAAATAAACTTACCCGCCTTTAGCTTCCACAGGTGGTGGTTTTACAGCGCACTTGCATCGCACACAGTTAAGCCAGTACCTCCACCCTTTGCTCGCGCTTGTGCGGTCTTGGTGATTTCAGCGCACTTGCATCGCACACGATTGAGCCAGTACCTCCACCTTAATTTGCTTGCGCTTGCACGGTCGTGGGATTCACATCGCACTTGTATCGCACATGGTTTAGATATTATACCCCGTGTCCGTTGCGGATCATCAGAGTCTTTGCGGCAAAATATAACGTTAGGCAGGGTCAAAAGACAGCCACACCAACATGTGGCCCAAATATATATGAGTAGAAATGGGTGGTATGTGATGTTCAAAATTCCAATGCACAATTTGACCCTGTGGGCCCACGGTTGGGCGCGTCATTGAAGATCGATGAGAGGGGCCAGAAGTCAAGAAACACCCTAACAACCACCTAGCTAGGATATATATAATGACATAATGTCGTACCTAGCTAGGATGCTTGGCCCACCACCTCCCACTTCGTGTCAGTGGGGCGGATGCACGTAATGATCGATACTTTGGTCATACATGCATGTCGACATGGCCTACCATAAGATGGACCAATGAATCTTTCGTTTGGTCAAATGACAGTTGTTGTTGTCGATAAACCGCTTGGGCCAATAGATTGAACCATCATAAACATCGCACGAGAGGGACCACAAAACCAGCACCTCTTGCATGCGGCCCAAAATGATGTACGTTGGGAAGGGGTGGTGTGTGTTTTCAATATAGAATAATGTAAAATTTAGATGTGGTGCCTACCCCTCGATACATACAACAACCATGAAGGGAAGGTAGTTAAGGACGAGATATGTACGGAGGGTTTGATGTAGGTCTAACCCAGCAATCCGAGCATCTGGGAGGGAATCCTGACAATGCATGAGCTCAAGTTTTGGTTGACTGACATTTGATGGTGACCGGCCCTAACATGAACTAGGAGGAATCCATTCATGGCAAACACATACCCCTCATTATCGGTCAAAGGGATGATATATATACACTCGGGGAGCCCACATATATCCATGTCATCACAAAAAACCGCACAAGGGAGACGTGGTCGATCAGAAGACCCCGTATACACTGCATGTGGCCCGAAAATATGTATGGGTACGATGGTGTATGATGTGTTTAAATCCCAAATGCACAACTTCGATGGGCCACACCAAGTACATTACAAACCGAATGCCATACCCGACTCCAAGTCTGGTTCAATACCTATGATGTCAGTTTCCCAACTTTGAGGCGGCAGCGAGGGGGGGGGGGGGGGCTCGTCCCACGCATGCAATCAAACTTTATTTTGTCTAGCATGGGACACATCTATATATATCTATACATCTATACATCTATATATACATCTATACACATATATAGTGTGCGAATAACTATGAAAGTTACTCATTGGATGAAGCCAATCCGATGATACAGAGATGGCAAATCCGAGCACTACTGGCCGTTGGATATCATCTACATTCCACCAGATTCTGCCACATGTACAATCTAGAAGACTCGATGGTTGAACTTAAGCATAATGCACAAACCTCTAAACACAAGCACTTCTCCTTTGTTCTCTAGAATCTTCCATATCTTAATTGCCCAAACCTTTTTTTAAATGAATTGTCACTATTTGTTTTTACCTTTACAATGCACAATTCCATGAATCTTAAAACAATTTTTTTTTACAAAACTAATTGATTTTGGATGAGATGAACTATAAGAATTAAACAAACATCTACATCATGCATATCTGGGAGAAGAGGCGAGAAACCAAGGAGAGGAGTGGCGAGAGACGGTAGCCTGTTTTGAGTGAAAACCTAGTAGAGAAGGAAGCGTGAGCTACACGACGCATGTGCATAGTGCTTACCCATGTACTTCATGTGCTATCGAAAGGGCTCAGGGTTGCCGTTCGATCTCGGAGCATCCAACGGTGCACACGTACGATCCGTGGGGTTTGGGTTCTGGCCAGTCAGAATGCAGGACTCAGATCGCGCGCACATCGGGGGGGGGGATATCATACAGAAACCAACATTCGGTGGAAACTGGTGAAAACCACGAGAAAAAGATGTTTTGAAGTTTCAAAAAAATCAAAAAATGCGGCATGTTAAGACGATGATGTTTTATTGGCACACAAAATTTCAAGTTGAAACACATTAAGAGATGTTAGCTATGAAAAAGACAAAATCTGTGTTGAATAGTGCCGAACAGTAATGTCACTATTCAGGGCGGAATTTGTCTTTTTCATGGCTCACATCTCATAATGTTTTTCAACTTGAAATTTTGTGTCGCAATAAAACATCACCTTTTGACATCCCACATTTTTTTAGATTTTTATGAAACTTTAAAATATGGTTTCCACGAAGTTTTGATTGAATATCGGCTTTCATGAGTGAACCGTGTGCTATTTGAAAACATTTCGTGAGAAGAATCTCGGTTTTTAAATCCCCGTAAATCCAAAACTAAGCTGAAAATTATGACACCTGCCATGGTGTCACAACATCGCACTTATATGTCAAGGAATTTTCTTGTCCATTGTGGCGCAAGTTTTATTACAAGCCTCTTACAAACCGAAGCTTCTCTCAAAGAAACCGCATGGTTCCGATAGGGAAACATGTCTCCCTTGTGGGTGAAACATAATCACTGCCACTTTTCACCTTGTATTTTCTTCTACGGGCAACATGGAACGACAGGATATCCGTGCTGAAATTTAAACTTATTCAGGGTTCGTTTGGCCTTTTTATACACTAATTGAGTTTCCTAGGCATTTAATGTCCATAATTCAAATCTGAACTACAGATACATGCTCCAGTTCACCAAAATGGCTAGAAAAATTATACATGTGTCCTTGGGTACCTGTTTAGGTCCCATGCCAGGAATGGGAGTGAATTACAACAATACTCGTGTCATGGCTCATACCCAAACATTTCGAATCTCGAATTTTAAGTTCCCATAAATCCTAAACTCACCAGAAAGTCATCAAAGGTGGCATGGTGTCACGTCATGGCACATATATGTCGTGGTAAAAACATTGTCCAATTTGGGCCTAGCTTTATTACAAACCTCTTACAAAAACTGGAGCTTCTCTCAAAGAAGCCTCGTGGTTCTGATAGGGAAACGTGTTCCCCTTGTGGGTGAAACATAATCACTGCCTCTTTTCGCCTTGTATTTTCTTCCACGGGCAACATGGAACCACAGGATATCCGTGCTAAAATTTAAACTTATTCAGGGTTCGTTTGGCCTTTTTATACACTAATTGAGTTTCCTAGGTATTTAATGTCCGTAATTCGAATCTGAACTACAAATACATGCTCCGGTTCACCAAAATGGCTAGAAAAATTATACATGTGTCCTTGGGTGCATGTTTAGGTCTCATGCTAGGAATGGGAACGAAATACAATCGTACCAGTGTCCTGGCTCTTCCTCAAACATTTCGAATCTTGGTTTTTAAGTCCCATAAATCCTAAACTCGCCAAAAAGTCATCAAAGGTGGCAAGGTGTCATGTCATGGCACATATATGTCGTGGTAAAAACATTGCCAATTTGGGCCAAGCTTTATTACAAACCTCTTACAAACCGGAGCCTATCGCAAGAACCCTCGTGGTTTCGATAGGGAAACATGTCCCCTTGTGGGCCAAACTTTGAAATTATTCAGGGTTCGTCTAACCTTTTTAATTCATTAATTGAGTTTTCTAGGCATTTAATGTCCTTCATTCAAATCTGAACTACAAATGCATGCTCTAGTGCACCAAAATGGCTAGAAAAAACGTACATGTTTCCTTGGGGTGCATGTTTAGGTCCCATGGAATGAATGGGAACGAATTCAACCATCTCGCCATCCTGGCCTGGCCACAAACATTGCGAATCTCGGTTTTTAAATGTCTGTAAATCCAAAACTCACCAGGAAATCATGAAACTTGGTATGGTGTCACTACATGGTATATATAATTGTCCAATTTGGGTGAAGCTATATTACAAACCTTTTACAAACCGGAGCCTGTCACAACCCTCGTGGTTCCGGTAGGGAAACATGCCCCTCTTGGGCGTAACGATAATCAATGCCTCTTCTCGCCTTGAACTTTGTTTTCTACAGACAACATAGAATAACAGGAGTGTCGGGCTGAAATTCGAAACTATTTAGGGTTCGTTTGGCCATTGTATATATATATATATATATATATATATATATATATATATATATATATATATATATATATACCTTTCCCTAATAATAAAGCACGGATTGAGTCTCCGGGTTCACCGTCATGGCGTTTTTGCATAACAAACCCTATGGTATTAAGTAGTTAACCCGCAGTCCAATAAATAATAATAAGTGGAAAAAACGTTTCGTATTTGAGCCCCACCCGTGCAGGCATACGAGAGATAAAAAACCCGACCCCCGATTCGAGCCACCGCACCTCCCACCGATGAATCTGCCGCCTCCCCGCCGCCGGCCGACATCCTCCGCCACGCCATCCTTCGTTGAATCGTCCTGCCCGCACCCCGGTATGCCTCCTCTCCGCCACGCCCTCTTCCCCGTGCTGTCCGACTCCTCCAAGCGCAGTTCGCCGACACCGAGGCCCAGGCCGCCGCGCTCCGAGCCTGTGCTGGCCGGCTCATGCGTGCGCCGCCGACCGCGACTGGCTGCTCAACACGCTCCTCGTGGCCGCGGGCAACGACCAGGAGGAGGAGGACGCGCCGGAGGTGGGGCAACGTCAGAATCAACGCGCTCGGATCCAGCCGAGGCTTACATCGACACGGACGCGGAGGCTCCAGCCGCAGCCGCCGCACTCCCTCCGGTCATCACCTTCCTTCCCATTAGCTCACTTCCACCTAGGCTCTCCCCCTTCCTCTTTGTTTTTTAACTGATTACCAACTTCTTGATCAATCCTTCTCCTCTGCTCCCGCAGGATGGCTTTCTGTGTTCAATTGCTTAATTTGGTTGTCTTTGTCTTACCTGAACTGCAAGGGAACCAACTTACATGGCATGATGGATGGAGATAAGTAGATGTTTTTTTGTTGTGTTCACATGCTTTCTAATAGTTTTGAGCAATATGCATAAATCTGTTATAATCAATCAAAGACAGTGAGAATGTTTGCTGAAATCTTTAGAAGTGGGGATCCTATGAATTGATTTGATTGAACGTCCAACGATGATCTCATCTTATAGTACCTCACTTTTGAAACATTGTATTGGTAGTTTTTATCTTTACGATTTTTCCTTCTGTACATACTGGATTGCATTATTTAGGACATGAGACAGTGCTGCAAACAGCTCATGAGAGTAGTTAGCAAATGCAAATCATTGTATATTGTCATTTATGCTTCTCTTAATAGAAAATAGTACTATTCTGGGGAAGGGCATCTGGCTGAGTTTCAATAAAACTCTTCAGGTTTTGTATGGTGAGATTCTCTTTATAAAACAAGATTTGTATTGGTGGTAGATCGACAACAACTGACAAGGACTACCACGATTAGAGCTACTCTTTGGCACCCATGTTACAGCATGAAGTCAAGCAGGAAACAAGGTATGACATTGCCATCATTTAGTTTGAGGGTAGTGCATAGGTCTATTTAATTAGTTTTTTCACACGATGGCTCATGGTGTTAGTTGATAAATATGTGTGTGTGCATGGAACAACTAATTGATCAGAACTAACAACATCATTACTTTCAAAAATTGTAATACAAATAAAGAAAGAAAACAAATGAGCTTCGTATGAATGATGCATGACAAAGTTGTCATATATACATGCGTGAGTACAGCATGTACTTTTTTTCTTTTTTTCTTTTTTGAAAAAGGGGGTCTCCCCGGTCTCTGCATGAGAATGATGCATACATGTCCTGAGTACAACATGTCCTATACCCAATATTTCTTTAGTTCAATGCTAAGTTAGTAAATATACATTTTAGGCCAAAATGTTTAGAAATCCCAAGTTCAATCTATTATTTTTATAATTAAATTAATGATGATTAAATAAATACAAATAATATATCTAAGGTATTTACCCAATATTTACCATGAAAAGTCCAACCATTAGCTCCGTGGTTCTCTATAGTGACCCCCTAACAAAAACAAGAAAGGGAAGCACCTTCAGCACTGAATTAAATACATATGAGAGTTATCTTTTTTGTTGATAATCTTTAGTGTAAACACTTATATTTTTCTTGATTGCCAGATTTTATGCACTTTTATCATGGTATATATATGGGAGTACAGGGATCCGTGGGACGAGGCCAAGGTGTATGTGCGCAACCTTCCCTACGACGTTAGCAGCGAGCGCCTTGTGCAGCTCTTCCGGCAGGACGTCGTCGTCGAGGTCACCGTGGTGAGCATGCTCTTCCTCTTAGACCATCTTCAACGCTGGATGCTAGCATAAGGTGATATGATTTGTTTCACAGTCGATATGTGGTATTGGTGACAGAAGGTGCATCACGCGCTTGGGTATTTTCCTCCGCACGAGGTAAAGTACCAAATGTGTTTTCAATATGTAATTAGCATCCATGCTTAGCATCAAGCTTTGATAGAGGGGGCGCTTAGATGATTTTTGATTTTAGGTATTTATTTTCTCTATCTCTGAGCATCTACACAGGCAACCCGCATTATAGATGATATTAGTCTACTGCCAGTGTCGTTCCTCTAGGCGCACACACACACACATAGACACACACACACATTTTGCCCGGTGAAGGGAATGCCTCAAATCATCGGACTCCTGATTATGTGTCGTGTTCGTGAAAGACTGAAATGACACTATCGGTTCTAGATGTAAATGATGTCTGCTTTAATGTGGTTATTGTGTTGTTGAAGCTCAAATGGAGTGTCTATGCATAACTGAAGTGGCACATTTAGTTCTGGACATATCCAACAACCTCCAAAACTTATGAAAGCAAAGAGCTGGAGAACCATCCTCTAGGCTCTCATGTACCCCAACAGATTATTTTTCTTCCAAAACTATTGATAAACGCATCAAGTTTTAAGTGCAATTCCACATCCAGATGTTGTTATTCAGGTTGTCATCATACTGTATCAGCTTCAAAGTTTATTTTTACTCTCAAGTAGTCCATAAATATGTGAACCTGAACACTCAAACTACTGCGGGGGTAGGATTTCCGCAGTATCCTTTGGCTGGTTAATCTGTTTGGACTAGAATTTTCTGAATTGTAGTAAGCTTGGCAACTACAGAATACATTGTGTAGCGACCAGACCTCAAACAGTCTGATCTCTGTGCTCCGGTGTCATCCCTGGATCAGTAATGCTGACACCACATAGTACTCGGAGGATTTATAGCAGAGTAGCAATCACACACTTATTACATCGAGTGTCTCAAAAGAGAACTTAATACAATAAATATGGCTTAAGGCCATCTAATAACGATAACAGCGGAAGGCTTGGAAGATAAGGGAGTCCATCAACTCCAACGGCATCACTGAGTATAGAACCACGACCTAAAAACTCCTTAATCATCGTCTGAAAAGTCTGCAACATTAACGTTACAGCCCGAAAACGGGTCAGCACATGGGATATGCTGGCAAGGTAACACATAGAGAGTAATGGAATGAAACAGCTATTCTATATGCATATTTGGCTGGTGGAAAGCTCTATGGTTATAGTTTTGCGTAAAGCCAATTTTCCCTACTTCAAAGGAATAGATTTATTTAACTATCATGGTGGTTGTTAAACATTGAGAATGGTTGACATCATTCTCAATCCCAGTTAAGCATCATCATTAAACATAACCCAACAAAATTTATTTAGAGTAACATGTTGAGATTCACATGAAAATCCAAGTACTAGATACTCAAGATGTCCATAACCGGGGACACGGCTAACCATGATTAGTTTATTACACTCTGCAGAGGTTTGCACACTTTTCCCCACAAGACTCGATCGCCTTCATTTGGTTTCTCACACTACATGGTGTCTAAGAAGACGGATGACCGAGACATAGTCTTTCAGAAGCGCTAGCACCTTACGATGGGTAGACCGTACCACCTACATCCCCTACATCTGCTAGTCTACCACTGTAAGAGTTCGCACGACTTAGTCAACTATGCTAGAGCCCATAATAGTTTGTGGCTGCACACAGAAGTTTCTAGTACGAATAGTCTCATGATCCTTTTGAGCCTGGGTGGCGGTCCAAAAGAAAAAAGGCAAGTCCTGGAATACCCAGGTGCCTCAATCCACCCATATGTGTGTTTAAGTTACCACCTTAGATAAACCATTAATTAACAATCTCACATCTGTCATGGATATCACTCACCCAATCCACGTCTACTAGCATAGCATGGCATAATAAGCAAACGTAGAAGTAACTCCTAAAGGTTTGATAATAACAGGTAATAGGTACTACCTCATCTACTTCCCATCCCACAATTTAATTAGATCCTAATCATGCAATGTGTGAGGATTGATCTAATGCAATAAAACTGGGTAGTAGAAAAGGTATGATCAAAGTGTTACTTGCCTAGCTGATGATCCGCGAAACCTAACGATTCGAAGTAACAGGCGGCGCACTCCTGGTATTCTATCACAGACAAACAAACAAGCATACAATAAGTACTCATCTAATGCACAGGTAAAACGCAAATAAGAGATCTAACCAGAAGGTTCAACTTAAGAACTCTAGTTGGCAAAAAGAATCAAATCGAACAAAGCAACGAAAGTCAAACGACGAAAGAAAACAACTTCGTTCTAGTAATCTGGATCTAGGGCAAATTTTACAGTAGCAAAAACTTGTTTAAGTTGGTTAAACGGATAGAGGGTTTCGAGACGAATCTCTAGGCGCTTGAATCGCCTGATTCCGATAAACGAGCGAAAAGTTAAACTAAAACGAAAATCGGATCAGGAATCGTGATCAGAAAAATCGCGGATTTAATCCGAGAAAAAGAAAAACGACGAACACCGTATTTTTTTTCTCTTTTTTTCCGGCACGGAAATCGAGGCGCGATGAACCTCGGGAGGCGGGATCGTCGGTGGCGGCTCCGGCGGCGCGCGCGGATCAAGGCAGGGCTGATGGGCTGGGCTCGGGGCGGCGCTATTTAAAGGCTGCCCCCGGGCGGTGTCCCGCTCGGGTACGGCCCGAAGTCGGTTCGTTTTTTTAATTATTCCGCTTGGAAGAAAAATAAAAATAAATACTAAACGAACTCCAAAAATTTCGAAATAAATTTTCATGGGCTTCTAAAATCAAGCCGCACAAGGTGAACATTTATTTTGGCCCTAAATGCAATTTTGAAAAACGCACATTTTTCCTAAATTCAAATAAAACACCGAAAAACTCCAAAATAAAATCTTATTTGATTTTATTATTAAATCCTAAATATTTCTTTATTTTGGGAAAGTCATTTTATTCCCTCTCTCATATTTATGTAATAGAGATAATTGATGATAAAATAAATAAAATCAAATGATCCTATTCTCAAAATTTGAGAAAACTCAAATATGAAAATAACGAAGTCCCCAACTCTCTCCATGGGTCATTGAGGTGCGTAGAATTTCTAGGATCAACCAAAATGCAAAAAAATATGATATGCATGATGATCTAATGTATAACATTCCAAATTGAAAATTTGGGATGTTACAAACCTACCCCCCTTAAGATGAATCTCGCCCTCGAGATTCGGGTTGGCTAGAAAATAGGTGAGGGTGGTCTTTGAGCAAATCTTCCTCTCGCTCCCAGGTGGCTTCACCCTCCGTGTGGTGGCTTCACTGAACTTTGCAAAACTTGATAACCTTGCTGCAAGTAACTCGGTTGGCAAACTCGAGAATCTTGACTGGTTTCTCCTCGTAGGTCAAATCGTTATCCAACTGAATAGTTTCCAAATGCACTGTGTCTCTCAACGGTATGTCAGCCATCTCCGCATGACATTTCTTTAACTGAGAAACGTGGAACACATCATGTACTCCTGACAATCCTTCGGGCAATTCCAACTTATAGGCCACTTCTCCCATACGCTCCAAAACTCGATATGGTCCTACAAATCGTGGTGCTAACTTCCCTTTAACTCCAAAACGCTTTGTTCCCCGAAGTGGAGATACTCGAAGATAAGCTCTTTCTCTGACTTCGTAAACTATCTCCTTGCGTTTAGAATCCGCATAACTCTTCTGTCTGGACTGGGCTACCTTGAGCCTATCGCGAATCAACTTCACCTTCTGTTCAGACTCTTTAATCAAGTCAGGTCCAAACAACTGGCGGTCTCCAACTTCGTCCCATGACAACGGTGTCCTGCACCTCCTTCCATACAAAGCTTCGAAAGGGGCCATCTTTACACTGGTTTGATAACTGTTGTTGTAAGAGAACTCTACATATGGCAAATTATCATCCCAACTAGATCCATAATCTAGCGCACAAGCTCTCAGCATATCCTCCAAAATCTGATTGACTCTCTCGGTCTGTCCATCTGTCTGTGGATGAAAAGCTGTACCGAATTCTAGCCTGGTACCCAAAGTTTTGTGCAACTGCTTCCAGAACTTTGAGGTAAACTGGGTTCCTCTATCTGATACGATACTCCTTGGAACTACATGCAAACATACGATCCTGGTCATGTATATCTTTGCCAACTTAGCACTGGTATAAGTGGTCTTTACTGGGATGAAATGAGCTACTTTCGTCAATCGATCAACTACAACCCAAATCGAGTCATAGCCTGAACGAGTCCTGGGCAATCCCGTGATAAAATCCATGTCTAGCTTATCCCACTTCCATTCGGGTATCGGCAATGGTTGTAACAATCCTGCTGGCTTCTGATGCTCTGCCTTTACTCTCTGACATACATCACAAACTGCTACATACTCCGCAATATCCTTCTTCATTCTGGTCCACCAGAAAATATCCTTCAAATCCAAATACATCTTGGTATTTCCTGGGTGAATTGAATACGGTGAATCGTGTGCCTCCTGCAGTATCAACTTCCAGATCTCCGAGTCATTGGGCACGTAAACACGGTCTTCAAACCATAGGGTGTCATGCTCATCCTCACGAAATCCTTTAGCTTTTCCTTTGCTCAGTTTCTCCTTTATAGCGGCAATCTCTGTGTCAGCTTTCTGAGCTTCCCTGATTTTATCCATCAAGGTTGACTGAATCTCCATTGCTGCTACATAACCTCTCGGAACTATTTCCAAACATAGTTCACGAAGATTTTCGGCTAACTCCCTTGGTATTTCTCCCATCATTAACGTATTGACATGGCTCTTACGACTTAATGCGTCAGCTACTACATTAGCCTTTCCAGGGTGGTAATGCAATCTCATATCATAATCCTTGATGAGCTCCAACCATCTCCTTTGTCTGAGGTTTAACTCCTTCTGTGTGAAAATGTACTTCAAACTCTTATGATCCGTGTACACCTCACAATGGTTTCCAATGAGAAAATGTCTCCATGTCTTCAATGCATGCACTACGGCTGCTAACTCCAAATCATGCGTGGCATAATTCAACTCATGAGGCTTCAGTTGTCTTGAGGCATATGAAACAACTCTCCCTTCCTGCAAAAGCACTGCTCCAAGTCCTCGACGTGAAGCGTCGCAATACACCTCATAATCTTTGGTCTGGTCTGGCAAAATCAACACTGGTGAGGTAACCAAACGTTTCTTCAACTCCTGGAAACTAGCCTCACATTCCTCTGTCCATATGAACTTGGTATCCTTCTTCAACAACTCAGTCATAGGCTTCGCAATCTTTGAGAAATTCTCAATAAATCTCCGGTAGTATCCTGCGAGTCCAAGAAAACTCCGGATCTCTCCAACTGTTGTTGGGGCTTCCCACTTGGTCACGGTTCCAACTTTAGCGGGATCTACTGCTATACCTTCTCCAGATATAACATGTCCGAGGAATCCTACTTCCTTCAACCAGAACTCACATTTGCTGAACTTGGCATATAATTGATGTTCTCTGAGCTTTCCAAGTACCAAACGCAAATGCTCCTTATGCTCCTCCTCATTCTTCGAATAAACCAGGATATCATCAATGAACACTACGATGAACTTATCCAAAAACTCCCTAAACACTTTGTTCATCATGTTCATTAAATAGGCAGGTGCGTTAGTCAGACCAAATGACATAACGGTATACTCGTACAGCCCATACCTGGTGGTAAAAGCTGTCTTCGGAATATCCTATTCTCGAATCTTCAACTGGTGGTATCCTGATCGCAGATCGATCTTGGAAAATACCTTAGGTCCTTGCAATCGATCAAACAAATCGTTGATCATTGGTAGCGGGTACTTGTTCTTTATCGTTACTTCATTCAATCCTCGATAATCAACAACCATCCTTAACGATCCATCCTTCTTCTCCACTAGAAGTACTGGCGATCCCCAAGGTGAAGAACTTGGGCGAATATATCCCTTATCCAGTAACTCCTTAATCTGCTTCTTAATTTCCACCAAATCCTTTGTTGGCATCCTATATGGTCTCTTTGATATTGGCCCTGTACCTGGCAATAGCTCAATCAAAAACTCAATATCTTTATCCGGTGGCATGCCTGGCAACTCCTCTGGAAAAACATCGGGAAAATCCCTTACCACTGGTACTTCCTCCTGCACAACTCCTGTTAGGCAATTTACTTGAGTCCTCTTTGGCACATGCCGGGATACATACTTGATCCTTCTTCCTTCTGGTGTGGTAAGCAAAATTGACTTTCTAGCACACTCAATATTCCCTTCATACTTTGATAACCAATCCATGCCTAATATCACATCCAATCCTTGGGATTCCAATACTATTAGGTCTGAGGGAAAAACATAGTTACCAATCCTTAATGGTAACCGATCACACCATAGACTAGCCACATACTCTGCTCCGGGCGAGGTTACTAACATGGGTGACCTAAGAGCTTGGGTTGGAGGCATCTGAGGGTTTTTAGAAAAGATGAGATGTAAGAATAGAGGGGGTCTAAAGAGAAAACACTACCTATATGCACATGAGGCAAAAACAAACAATTCACTTCAATCAATCAAACAAGGGCATACAATCAATCTAACTATCGCAAAAGTGCTCGGACTACTATATTTACATGGTGGACTACTACTACTGATGAGGTGGTCTACTAGAAATATTCTACGATCATTGAATCCATGATATCTGCTCCAGCTTCATCAACATAGTCATCATCGCTACTATCTGCTTTCGAGTCGGTGCCGTCGATGATGATGTAGTCTTCTGGGCTAATTTCCTGAGGTTCTTCGTCTTCATCTACTGGCGTAGGGCCTCCCATAAATATTCCAATCTTCTTGATTAGGTCGTCATTCTTCTCCACCAATACTTCAATTTCCTCTTCACAATCTTCACGTGTAGCCTTGAGTTCTTCCTCCAGTTCCTTGATTATAGTCTTAGCCTTCTTTAGGTCTATCATGTCAGTGCACATCTGGTTCTCCTGTCATCGAATGTGCTGATTTAACTCCTGGATAAAAGCTGCGATTGATCTATCCTTCCTGGTGCTGATCATCTCCCAGTGTTCATCTCGGCGCCCACAAATCTGGTAGATAGTATCCTTGAGATCCTTGCGGTATACTTCTCCAATGCGTCCCATGGCGATGTGAGCTGCCATGCTCTTTCCTAGACTCCAAGTTGGTGCATCAAAAGAAAATTCTATGGGCTCAGTGACTGGCATGAACGTCCTTCCTGGTACTTGAACTTGAATCATCCAGCGCTCTTCTTCAGGTAAAGTGGCGTTGTAGGTTCCCGTGAAGCTTGGTACTCCTATATTCAGGTATCTAGTGACTTCCTTCAAGTGTCGTCCAAAGGGTGTATCTTCATCCGGTTGTGTGAACTTGTTCCTTGCATCCGCCATCCTAAAGAGTAGAAAAGATGACAGGTCAGAAGAGAAGAGAGAGTGAATAGTGATCTAGGTATTTAGCTTAGTGGTCGTTTCCTACAGTCAGCGTGTGCTCTGATACCATCTCTATAGCGACCAGACCTAAAACAGTCTGATCTCTGTGCTCTGGTGTCATCCCTAGATCAGTAATGCTGACACCACACAATACTCGGAGGATTTATAGTAGAGTAGCAATCACACACTTATTACATCGAGTGTCTCAAAAGAGAACTTAATACAATAAATATGGCTTAAGGCCATCTAATAATGATAACAGGGGAAGGCTTGGAAGATAAGTGAGTCCATCAACTCCAATGGCATCACTGAGTATAGAACCACGACCTAAAAACTCCTTAATCGTCGTCTGAAAAGTCTGCAACATTAATGTTGCAGCCCGAAAATGGGTCAGCACATGGGATATGCTGGCAAGGTAACACATAGAGAGTAATGGAATGAAACAGCTATTCTATATGCATATTTGGCTGGTGGAAAGCTCTATGGTTACAGTTTTGCGTAAAGCCAATTTTTCCCTACTTCAAACATTGAGAATGGTTGACAGCATTCTCAATCCCAATTAAGCATCATCATTAAACATAACCCAACAAAATTTATTTAGAGTAACATGTTGAGATTCACATGAAAATCCAAGTACTAGATACTCAAGATGTCCATAACCGGGGACACGGCTAACCATGATTAGTTTATTACACTCTGCAGAGGTTTGCACACTTTTCCCCACAAGATTCGATCGCCTCCGTTTGGTTTCTCGCACTACATGGTGTTTGAGAAGACGGATGACCGAGACATAGTCTTTCAGAAGCGCTAGCACCTTACGATGGGTAGACCGTACCACCTACATCCCCTACATCTGCTAGTCTACCACTGTAAGAGTTCGCATGACTTAGTCAACTATGCTAGACCCCATAATAGCTTGTGGCTGCACACGGAAGTTTCTAGTATGAATAGTCTCATGATCCCTTTGAGCCTGGGTGGCGGTCCAAAAGAAAACAGGCAAGTCCTGGAATACCCAGGTGCCTCAATCCACCCAGAATGTGTTTAAGTTGCCACCTTAGATAAACCATTAATTAACAATCTCACATCTGTCATGGATATCACTCACCCAATCCACGTAGAAGTAACTCCCAAAGGTTTGATAATAACAGGTAATAGGTACTACCTCATCTACTTCCCATCCCACAATTTAATTAGATCCTAATCATGCAATGTGTGAGGATTGATCTAATGCAATAAAACTGGGTAGTAGAAAAGGTATGATCAAAGTGTTACTTGCCTTACTGATGATCCGTGAAACCTAACGATTCGAAGTAACAGGCGGCGCACTCCGGTTATTCTATTGCAGACAAACAAACAAGCACACAATAAGTACTCATCTAATGCACAGGTAAAACGCAAATAGGAGATCTAACCAGAAGGTTCAACTTAAGAACTCCGGTTGGCAAAAAGAATCAAATCGAACAAAGCAATGAAAGTCAAACGACGAAAGAAAACAACTTTGTTCTAGTAATCTGGATCTAGGGAAAATTTTACAGTAGCAAAAACTTGTTTAAGTTGGTTAAACGGATAGAGGGTTTCGAGGCGAATCTCTAGGTGCTTGAATCGCCTGATTCCGATAAACGAGCGAAAAGTTAAACTAAAACGAAAATCGGATCAAAAATCGCGATCAGAAAAATCACGGATTTAATCCGAGAAAAAGAAAAACGACAAATGCCGAAATTCTTTTTTCTCTTTTTTTTTGGCACGGAAATCGAGGCGCGACGAACCTCGGGCGGCGGGATCGTCGGCGGCGGCGGCTCTGGCGGCGCGCGGATCGAGGCGGGGCTGATGGGCTGGGGCGGCTCGGGGTGGCGCTATTTAAAGGCTGCCCCCGGGCAGTGTCCCGCTCGGGTACGGCCCGAAGTCGGTTCGTTTTTTTAATTATTCTGCTCGGAAGAAAAATAAAAAGAAATACTAAATGGACTCCAAAAATTCCGAAATAAATTTTCACGGGCTTCTAAAATCAAGCCGCACAAGGTGAACATTTATTTGGGCCCTAAATGTAGTTTTGAAAAACACACATTTTTCCTAAATTCAAATAAAACACTGAAAAACTCCGAAATAAAATATTATTTGATTTTATTATTAAATCCTCAATATTTCTTTATTTTGGGAAAGTCATTTTATCCACTCTCTCATATTTATGTAATAGAAATAATTGATGATAAAATAAATAAAATCAAATGATCCTATTCTCAAAATTTGAGAAAACTCAAATATGAAAATAACGAAATCCCCAACTCTCTCCGTGGGTCATTGAGTTGCGTAGAATTTCTCGGATCAACCAAAATGCAAAATAAAATATGATATGCATGATGATCTAATGTATAACATTCCAAATTGAAAATTTGGGATGTTACACATTGTGTCGAGATATAATAGCACTTGATTCTCTAACAATCGTTGGTTCATGAATTGCAGCAGGATGAACCCAAGGCCCCTCCTGTGAATCCCGTTGCTTACCATTTTTCATGATTAAGATCTTGGATTTAACATTTTGTATTTTCTTGTTTAGTTTCTTTTTCTTTTGGAGGAGAACAAGATGCAGCTTGTAGTGTGTGAATTTACAACTTTTGTTGAATAAACAGAATATATCAACTGTAAGTTGATGTATAGAAAAGTCAACCCTTGCATAGATTTTGTAATATATATAGTTAACTCAGTATATTTAACATTTTTTCATCTTTCTCCGGGAGCTCTTCAGATATCATCTACACTTCAGACAAGTAACATTAACTTGCTAAAAGCACGAAAAGTAACACAAGGTTTGCAAGTTTGACAAAGTTTCCCTCCATTCTTGAATGTAGCTATTTTTATTTTCCTTCTATTCAAACTGGTGTTGGCATGGCGACAAAAACATTAACTTCACACTGTTGCTAGCTGTGACGTTTCGTCAAAGTTGAATACAAGAAAGTGGATTTGTAAGAAGAGTGACAACGCCAATTATTTTTCTCCTGGTGCAACACATGACAGTATGTGCTACATCGAAAGGAAAAGGAGGAAGTAATGCACTAGAAGTTTTACAGAGTCATGATGCACATTGAGGAGTTAGTGGTGTGTTTTCCTTTTCTTTTGAGACAATTGTCGTATAATGGAAAAAGTACACTACCGTTCGGCTGAAACCCATCATATTTCTAACGGTATACAACCAAAATCGGGGTGAGACCAGATGTTATGCTGAAAGTTTTAGGTTAGTGAGCACAAATTAATTTTTTTTCCTATTGCAATGCACGGATAAGTTTGGCATACAACGATGATATCTAATTGCATTGTCTTTTGGACCATTTAAACTGAAATTAATTATCAATTTTGATCAGAAACCCCATCCCAATACTTTTGATCACTATTGTACTTCAACCACAGAAATTATTTTAGTTTGCCATGTGCCAAATCTCCAACGGTACAGAGGCCATGCAACTTGGAACATCAAGTAAAAGCATATCCATTTTTACTTATTCTATTTGTTGAGAAAGTTATTAATTGTTTTGAAAATCTTTTTTAACCAAAATTGCTTCAACAATGTTGTTCTGCTATAGTTGTTTGATTATTTCAAAGTTGTTTGAGTGGTATTTTTTCAACTGTCTAGGCATATACTCCCTCCGTGTCTAAATATAAGTTATATAGTCTATATTGGAATCTCTAAAAAGGTTTATATTTAGGCACGGAAGGAGTATTTATTTATTTTATACCCGGTGCAACGCACGAGCCCTTTTTCTATAATAATAAAGTCATTAGTGCTTCTGGTGGTATGTCATATATATTGTCTCAAAGTTGCAAAATATAACCTACCGATGCCACCTATAAGTGAAAAAATGTTTCACACAGGAGAACCCCACCCGGGCCGGCCCATGTAGTAGGGTTGCGCTGGGAGAAGATAGAACGCCCGTTTGGGCCGACTCATGTGGGTGCCACCTGCTTTTAAGTTTCTTTTCTATTTTTATTTTTCCTTTTCTGCTTTTGTTTTTTCTACTTTAAATAATTTGGTACTTAAAAATTCAAAAAATAATAATTTCTAAATAAAATGTTCGCAATTTTTTAAAAAGTTATTGAAAAATAAAAATATCTTCATGATTTCTAAAAAAAGTTTGTGTAAAAAATGTTAATAAAATTGAACAAAATCTTTGCCCAAATGTTATCCGTGATGCAGCAAAAGGTTGTCAAGGTGATTGGGGATTATGATTTTTTTCTCCCAATGCAATGCATGGGCTCTTTTGCTAGTATATATATATATATATATATATATATATATATATATATATATATATATATTACTAATTACTAAGTTTTCTATGCATTTAATTTAGTCCATAATTTAAATTTGAACTACAACCACATGCTCCAGTGAAGCAAAATGGGTGGGAAATCGTACATGTGTCATTGGGTGCATGTTTAGGTCTCGTTTAAGGAATGAGAATGAATTACAAACTTGTCGTCGTCCTAAAACAATGAGAATCTCGGTTTTTAAATCCCAGTAAATAAAAAAGTCACCCAAAAAACATGAAACTTGGCATGGTTTCATGACATGGCACATATATGCCGTGGTAAGAAAAATCGTCCAGTTTGAGAAGAGGCGCACACATTAGTAGCCAAGGAAGTCCTTTTTGAAAAAAAGCTGACACGTTAATATCGCAAACGGTTGTATTATATTTACCATGTCAAAATTTAACCATACTCGCTGGCGTGCGTGCAGCTGTTTGATTAGACGGGATGAGCGCGAGAAGTCCGCTGAGCAGCTTCAACGGGACGCATGCGAGCAGTATGCCGTGTAGGCTCGATGGGACGTGTGCATCCTGTCCACCTCCCAGGCTCGACGGGACACATGCGAGCAGCAAGGCCGCCCATGCTCACCGGGAAGCGAGATCTTTGACTTTCATGCACCAGCCGCCGCCCACCTCGCTCACAACTTCTCCATTAATGGGTTAATTAAAGCACCTGGACGGAGGGTGTTTGCTTGTGCTCCCATGGCAACATTTGCTTTGTTCGTGTTTTCAACTAGTATTCCGCCCTAATTTAAATTGCCACATAGGGCAACGGATAATACGACCACAAATAAAATGGCAGCGGATAATACGACGACAAATTTACAATGGCGCACATAATAATTGTCTTACATATTCCGGATAATTTAAAATGCCACATGCGGCAAAGCTCGGAAGACATGGGGGCAAGAGAAGAAGGAAATTGCAAAAAACGATCTGGGTCGCTACTGTCTCTACTCGCCGATGGATCGCCGGGCAGCGAATTCCTCCAGCTCCTTCTTCAATTCCTCACGACTTTACTTGAAAGCAGCCATGGATTCCTCCACCTCCTGCTCGCGCTCGATCCAAAGGTTGCTCAAGCCAGCCATCAGTTCCTCGACGACCGCTTTCAGTGTCATCTCTGAGGCACTGCTCTGCTCATGCAACATCTTCCATCCGACTGCCTCCTCCTCCTTCTCAGGGAAAAACTTGCGGAGCTTCGCATTGTCATCCATGAGTTGCCCGACAAGGTCGGTCGCCTTGTCAACCGAGGCATCGCTGATCTTGAGCAGCTTCATCGAGCCGTCGACCAGCTCCTGCTGCATAGTGACGCCAGAGAGAATGTCGTCGTTGCCAGCGAAGGACTTCAGGAATGCCAGCTCATCGCGATGGCTGACGCCACGAATGTGCTTGTGAGAGCCCTCGCGTGCCCGTGAGATCTCTTTCGAGGGCTCCGCGGCGCGCCCGGACATCTCTGCTGTGGCTGCGGCTTCACGGCGGGACCTCTCTAGTACTTACGCGGCCTTGGTCTTTGCTGCCTGGTTATATGTCCACCCTAAACTCCTCCTACCGGTCATGGCAGAATGATTTGACAGAGAAAACCAGTTTTGTGGGTGATGAGGAGAGGAACTGTGAAGTAATTTTCGAGTGGGTAGTTTTATAGCCCGGTGCTAAGTGTGAACACATATTAGTTTGAGAGGTGTGAATAGATTTGCAATTATTTATTGTGTTGTATCAACAATGTGACAAGAAACAAGGTCAAAATTTATTGATGGCAGAAGGTTGACCACGTGGTTGCTCGCCGTTGAGGCGGTCGTGGCGTGCTCCGTTCTGGCATACCTGCACGTGCTCTGCTCGCCGTTGAGGCAAAGTTACAATGGAAACTGTTAATAATTCTTAATAATTGTCTTACAAATTCAGGATAATTTAAAATGCCAAATGTGTCAAGGCCCAGAACACTCACGACCTACATATGCATACAATTATAATAAAAAAATAAGCTAAAAGGCTGAGTTGGCGGCCTTCCGACGATGGTCTTCTCGGACTCCATGATTAGCATAGCACCCTTGTGGCCATGTGCGATACTCCTAGCTACCGCAAGCAACTAGTTTGCATTTTTAAAAGTTTTTTGTACACAAAAAATCGCACACGAACTAACTGTATTAACCGTCTGTGTTGTAAATTCTCATCGCAAACAGTTCATCCGAGTCAGCTGTTTGCCACGTATCACACACATCTTGTTAAGTTGAACCATTTCTGTTGCGTTCGCTAATTGAAAATAGTTCGTCTGAGTGAACCGTATGCCCTATATCACACACACCTTGATGTGGCTAAACGTTTATGTTGCACTCCCTAATAGCAAATGGTTCATCAGAGTGAATTGTATGCTGTATATCGCACACACATTGATATGGCTGCCTGTTTTTGTTGTTCTACATCATCGCAAACAGTTCAAACGGGTTAACCATGTGGCCTGAATCGCACACGCAACTAAAATCTGAACCGTGTTTGTTGCATCCTCCATCGCAAATGTTTTGCACCTTTTTTTGACAGTTTTCATACACCACTGTTTGCGATTACTGCATCGCACACAGTTTCTTGAAGGGTCTCTGATCATAGTGTCACATTAGCAGCATCCTGCAGTAGTGTACTTACGCTACTTTGCTGCATCACCCTTTCCTCTTCAAGGGAAAACCAATGCGTGTTCACGAGGTAGCACCTGCTTGAGGCCATAGAGGGCCTTATTGAGTCTGAAGACTTTGTCAGGATGCTTAGGATCTTCAAAACCTGGGGGGTGATCAACATATACTTCTTCCTCAAGCTTACCATTGAGGAATGCACTTTTCACATCCATTTGATATAAGATGATAATTATGATGGTTAGCATAAGAAAGCAATATGCGAATAGCCTCAAGCCTAGCAACAAGTGCAAAAGTTTCATCGAAATCAATTCCTTCAACCTGTGTGTAGCCTTGAGCTACTAGACGAGCCTTATTCCTCACCACAAGGCCATTTTCATCTTGCTTGTTGCAGTAGATCCATTTGGTACCGATGATATTATGCGTGCGTGGGTCTGGTCGCTTGACAAGTTCCTAGACATTGTTGAGCTTGAATTGATGTAATTCCTCTTGCATCGCTTGAATCCACTCAGGCTCCAGAAATGCCTCATCAACTTTGGTGGGCTTTGTGATAGAGACAAAAGCAAAGTGCCCACAAAAGTTAGACAAATGTGAAGCCCTTGAGCGTGTGAGAGGACCTGGTGCATTTATGTCGTCGATGATTTTCTCGATCTGCACTTCATTTGCAAAGCGAGGATGGGCAGGTTGACAACGTTGATTGGGCTCAGCATTTTCTTCAGAGCCATTTCCCTCAGGTGCATTAGCATGATGTTCTTCACGTTCTTGAATGACTTCTTCAGCAGATTCTTCGGCAGGAATGACATCCTTAGTAGCCTTGAACTTAATGGATTCCTCGGGTGACATTTCATCTAGCACAGGAGGTAGGTGCTCTCTTTGCGAGCCATTAGTTTCATCGAACCACACATCTACAATTTCAACAACCTTGTGGTGAAAGGTGTTGAAGACCCTGTAGGTGTGCGAGTCCTTTCCGTAACCAAGCATAACACCTTCATGTGCTTTCGGTGCAAATTTAGAATTGTGATGAGGATCTCTCATCCAACATTTAGCACTGCAGACTTTGAAATAACTCACATTGGGTTTCTTGTCAGTGAGGAGTTCATATAAGGTCTCTTTGAAGAATGTGTGAAGATATACCCTGTAGATGATGTGGCACGCAGTATCAATTGCCTCAGGCCAGAAGCGAGGAGGCGTCTGTATTCATCAAGCATAGTGTGAGCCATCTCAACAAGAGTCCAGTTCTTGGGCTCCACGACGCCATTCTGCTGAGAAATATAGGGAGCATATAACTTGTGAGTAATACCAAGTTCATCAAGATAGTCATCAAGACCAGTATTCTTGAACTATGTCCCATTGTCACTGATAATGTGCTTGATCTTCACACCGAAGTTTGTTGAATCCCTCAAGGAAAATCATTTGAAGACTTCCTGCACTTTAGTTTTGTAAGTGATGATATGCACCCATGTGTAACAAGAATAGTCATCAACGATAACAAAGCCATATAAAGATGTAGCATTAGTGAATGTGGCATCGTGAGTAGGGCCGAAGAGATTCATGTGAAGCAATTCAAATGGGTGAGTGGTAGTCATGATAGTCTTTGAGCGATGCTTGGACTTGGTCATCTTTCCAGCTTCACAAGCTCCACATAGATGGTCCTTGAGGAATTTGACACCCTCGATTCCAATGACGTGAGTTTTCTTCGCGAGTGTGTGCAAGTTCCTCATCCTAGCATGACCTAGTCATCGATGCCATAACCAGCCTTCTGAAGCTTTTGCAAGTAGACATGTGGCACGCTATTGTCCTGTAGAGAAATCAACAATATACAAGTCTCCTCTCCTAAAGCCTTTGAAGACTTTGGAATTGTCAGCTTCCATGATCACGACACGACAATACTTGCCAAAGACAACAACCATATCAAGATCACAAAGCATTGATACAGACATGAGGTTGAACCCTAAGGACTCGACAAGCATGAATTTGTCCATGTGTCAATCCTTTGAGATCTCAACCCTAGCTAGACCCAATACCTTGCTTTTTCCATTGTCAGCATAGGTGATATGCTTCAGATGTGATGAAGATAAAGCAGTGTCCGTCAATAAGTTCTTGTCACCGGTCATATGATTTGTACATCCACTTTTGAAGACCCACTCAGCGGCTTTGGGTTGATCATCCTGCAGATGAATTAGTGCATCTTACAAACTCATATACTTCATCAATGAAGAATATGACATCAAATTCATCAGACTGAACTTCATCAACCAGTACAATAGAAATGAATAAGGACGTGAGAAATGAATATTCATTTCTTTATGATTAGCTTGCGCCCTTTCAGGCATATTCAGGTCTCCAGCAAATTCTTCAGGTGTTTAAGTTCGTCTGGAGACCTGACCCTGCTAAAGATATTATTTCTTTTTCTTCACCACCCACATCTGGAGGGGTGGCAAAGAGTTCATCATTATGTGAGCTCCATATGAGAAAGGTGGCATAGAAGCCAGTCCACTTCGTTTCACAGAAGATGGGTTAGAGTAAGCATATGAATAAGTATAGAAATTCTTTGAGGACTTGTGAACATAATGATTTGAAGAATAATGCACATATTCATAACCCTTAGCTTTTCCCTGTGAAACAGAAGTTTTAGCACGATGATGTTCATATGAGGATCTAGATCCATATGAGGAATTTGATCCACGTGAATAATTTGGTCCATATGAGGACTTGGATCCATATGAAGAATTTGGTCCATATGAAGAATTTGATCTGGAGTTCCTATTCTTCATAGGTGGTGTCATAATGACATTCACCTGAAGCCTTTCAAGGCACCTCTTGTTAACCTAGATTTTCTTCATAGGGGGACTGTTCCTGCAGTTGGTTCCAACATATCTAGCAAATACTTCACCATTCTGATTTTTGAACAGTTTATAGAGTCAAATGACTCATCAGAAGAATATGAAGATTCACATTTAAAGCCAGATAAAGTGGATGGATCTACGGGAGTTCCTTTCGCAGCAACCCATGAGGTTTTGGGATAATGCTCAGGTTTCCGGTAGGTCCCATCAACGTTGAGTTTCCTCTCAAAGGCAATACCCTCTTTCCTAGGGTTCCTATTGAGGATCTGCTTTTTAAGCACATCACAAAGAGCCGGATGCCCTTTGAGGCTTTTGTACATGCATGTCACATATAATTCCTTCAACCCTGCATTGTCAGTGATACTTGTGGTATCCTCAGATGAGGAATTTGTGACCATAGAGACAGTTGAAGAATTTGCAGCAATAGAAGCATTTGAACTTTCAAGTGAAGAATTAGCAGATTCACGTTCAATGCATTTCAAACATGGTGGAATGAATTCAACCTGAGCGGAACTGATCTGTTGAGCAAGCAATGAATCATGTTCCTTTTGAAGATCTTCATAACTCACCCTTAGCTTCTCAAGATCTTACTTTCTTTGAAAAAATTCATAAGAAAGCTTCTCATGATCAGCTAAGAGAGTGTTATGATGACTCTGAAGGTTATCAAACTTAGACTGAAGTCTCTGAAGATTTTCAGTCAGAGTTTGAGTTCAATCCATTTCTTCAGCCAACAGGTCATCGCTTTTGTGTAGCATGTTTTGAACCTTTTCAAAAGCCTTTTGTTGCTTTACAGCAATATTAGCAAGTTTAGAATAACTAGGCTTGAGGTTTTCATCAGATTCATCCTCACTTGATTCAGAGGAGGGATATTTGAGTACCTTGGCACCTTTTGCCATGAAGCAACAGGTGGGAGCGTAGTCATCATCACCGTCGTCAGCATTGTTGGGGAAGACATTTTCCTCAGAGTTGAAGATGGACTTGCTGGCGAAAGCAGTAGCGAGAGCTAGGCTCGCCACACCAGAGTCTGACTCCTCAGATGCCTCCTCTTCCTCATTTTCCTCAGATTCAACTTCAGAGTCCATTTCCTTGCCAATGAATGCCCGAGCCTTTTTGGAGCTGCTCTTCTTGTGAGATGAGGATTTTGAAGACTTTGATGATCAGGACTTTGAAGATTTCTTCTTCTTTGAGTCATTAGAACTATCATCCTTGTATTTCTTCTTCTTTGATTCCTTCTCCCACTAAGGACAATCAGTAATGTAGTGACCAGGTTTCTTGCATTTGTGAAAAGTTCTCTTCTTATAGTCACGAGATGAGGAATCTGATGTCATGTCATCACCTCTTAAGGATTTACCAAAGCGACCACGTCTTGAGTACTTCTGGAATTTCCTCATGAGCATTGCTAGCTCCTGGCTCAGTTCTTCAGGATCACCAAGACTGCTACCAGAATCTTCCTCTTTAGATTCAGAGACTGCCTTGGCCTTCAGTGTGCGTGATCTACCATAGCTCAGTCCATAGACATCTCTCTTCTCAGCAAGTTGGAACTCATGAGTATTTAGCCTCTCAAGGATATCAGTAGGATCAAGTGACTTGTAGTCTCCATGTTCTTGAATCATCAGTGCAAGAGTGTCAAATGAGGAATCAAGCGATCTCAGCAATTTCTTCACCACCTCATGGTCGGTGATGTCAGTGGCACCAAGTGCTTGAAGCTCATTTGAGATGTCAGTGAGGCGATCAAAGTTTTGCTGAACATTTTCATTGTCGAGTCTTTTGAAGCGGTTGAAGAGATTGCGAAGGACGTCAACTCGAGAGTCGCGTTGAGTTGAGACTCCTTTGTTGACCTTGTACATCCTATCCCAAATAAGCTTTGTTGTTTCCAAAGCACTCGCTCTGCCATACTACCCTTAGCTCAGATGGCCACATATGATACTCCTCGCTTGAGAGTCAAGTTTCTTGAATCTCTTCACATCAGCAACATTCACGGAAGGAGTGATGGAGGGAATGCCATTTCCACAAAGTACCGGAGATCGTTGTCAATTGTCTCAAGATGCACGCGCATCTTATTCTTCCAGTAGGGGTAGTCCTTCCCATCGGAGGTAGGACACCCAGCCGAGACCTTGATCATGCCTGTAGTCGACATAACTAAAACTCCAGGTGGTTAAACCAAAATCACACAGAACAAGGGAGTACCTTGCTCTGATATCAATTGAAAGTGCATTATATCGACTAGAGGGGGTGAATAGGCGATTTTAACAAATTCTTCACTAAGGAATTTCTTGGTGAGGAAATGCCTAAGTCACGAACAACTAGCAGCGGAATAAGTACTCAGATGCAAGTGTAACAGAGTAGTAGCACAGTCATCATGATGAAATGAAAACAAGCACAGAGTACAAGAAGCGTATAAACAGGATAAGCAGGCTGAAGACAAAGTGACTAAAGAATTAGGATTGAGGAAATTGAGAAAGTCTTCAGTCAAAGTCTTCAAATAGTAACAATCAAGTTCATCAACACATGAATGAGGAAATGAAGGGTTGAGGAAATAGAACCGGTAGCTTGGTGAAGACGATGATTTGGTAGACCAGTTCCAACTGCTGTGACAGTCGTACGTCTAGTTGGAGCGGCTAGGTATTTAAACCTGAGGACACACAGTCCCAGACACACAGTCCTCACCGTATTCTCCTTGAGCTAAGGTCACACAGACCTTGCCCAATCACTCGTGGTAAGTCTTCAGGTGACTTCCAAGCCTTCACAGACTCAGTCACTCGGCGATCCATGATTTCCTCTTGGATGCTCTAGACCATGACGCCTAACCGTATGGAGGATGCACAATCCTCAAAGGTAACAAGCTTCGGTTCCACACATGAACAATCTCTTGAGTGATGCTAAATCACTTTGGGTTTGGGTTTTCCTCACTTGATGATTTTCGCTCAAAGTCCTCGGAGGATGGGATGCTCTCAATGACAAGTGCCAGTTTCTCTTGGAGCAGCCAACCAACTAGTGGTTGTAGGGGGCAGCTATTTATAGCCTATGGAGTAGCCCGACATGATAAGACATAAATTCCCTTCAATGAGATGACCGTTAGGTGGGTAGATATTTTGGGAGAGCTCGCGCATAGCACAACAACGGTCGGAAATTTGAATATCAAATTCCTGAGGGCTATCATGTTCCTCACTTGTAGGCAGTTCGCACTGGCGAATTCCTAACTCCTCAGTTAGAACAAATTCCTCAGAGACCAGAAGATCTTCGTCTCTCTCACTGAAGAAATTGACTAAACTGTATGAGATTTCCAATGGCTTCACTCGAAAGGATTGGGTAGGTGTAGGATTTTGAGATGAGCATCACTTGGAAATTTTTCCTTAGTTTTACCTCAACCCCCTTAAACAATACAGTGTTTCCTATGACTTAAGAAATAGAAAATGAAACTACGGAAACAAAAGTCTTCACGCTTCATAATCCTCGCACGAATATCAAGTCTTCATGGTCACAACAATTTCTTCACTTTCAAAGTCTTCAAGAAAACCAAAGTCTTCAGCTGAAGATATTCATTTTTAGGGGCCGACTTTCATCATAAATATCAAACTCCTCGTAGACATATAGACCTGTGTATACTCACAAACATATTAGTCCGTTAACATGTAAGTCTTCAATACACCAAAATCACTAAGGGGCACTAGATGCATTTACAACAAGCAACTTACCTACCCCCCCCCCCCAGACAAAACATGACATATTTGCAGTCCCTATCAAAAATGTGCAATTACAGTTGGAGGTGACACTTGGAGGTACGTATCTAGTGGTGGACATGCAACCGGTCTACTTCCCCCCAACAAAATGCACACGGTTGTAGTCTTATCTAAGACATGCAGTTGCAGTCAGAGGTCACATTTTCAGCCGCATGCCTAGTTGTCAATGTGCAACTGGCCTACTCCCCCCCCGACAAAACATACATAGTTGCAGTCCCATCTAAGACAAGCAGCTACAACCAGAGGTGACACTTGCTATTGCGTGCCTAGTTGTTGACGTCCAACTGGCCTACCCCCCCCCCCACCCCAAGAAAACACCACATAGTTGTAGTTGCCAGTGACACTTGTAGTTGTGTGCCTAGTAGCAAACATGCAACTCTCATTCTTTACCAAAACACCACATAGTTACAATCACGCTCAACACATGAAAATGCACTTGCAGTTACATGCCTATTGTCTGACATGCCCCCCCCTGCCCCCCCCCACACACAGACACAAATAAAAAGGAAGAAACATTTTAAAAAGTATGCAAAGGCCAATTATTCACTAGTTGCATACTGGGTGAGACGTGTAGTTATGCATGGGTAGAAAAACATGCAACATATGATCAAAATTTATATTGAAAACTAAAAAAAGATGTATGCACTTCAGACGGATTGACATACATGCAACTGATAGTTCAATTTACAAAAATAACAAAAGAAAGTAAAATTAATAATTAATAAAAGCCAAAAAGAAAAAAGAAAGAAAGAAAAGGGATTTGGGTAAAGAAATAGAAGGAAGTGCCAACGTTGAAAAATAGACAGAAGAACACGAAGAGACAAGAAAAAAACCTCGTTGAAGTCCTCACATTCCCGAGTTTTCCTATTTCATGCATTCTGCGTCAAAACGTTATGGAGCCGCACATGCGCGATCCAAGCAATCGACAAGGATGGGCCGGCCCGTTTAGAAGCGAGGCGAGTGTTCCACCTATCCTAGTTTTGGGAACCTTCCGGAAGGGTTCAACTAGTTTTTCTCGATTTTGGGAACCTCCCGGAAGGTTCCTGAACCAATTTTTTCTATTTCTTTTTTATTTTCTCTCCTTTTTATTTATCATTTCTCTTTTCTTTTACTTGTTTCTTTTTCTCTTTTTCCTTTTCTTTCTTTTTTGTCTTCCTTTTCAATTTTATTTTTATTTTTTAACAAATTTTCAGGGAATTTTAAGAAATTTTCGTTCACAAATTCCAACATTTTAGGGAATTTTAAACAATGTTCCCAATTTCAAAATTTTGTTCACAAATTTTAAAAATATGCATGTTTTGAAAATTTGTTCATAAATTGCAAAAATGTTCACAAACATCAAAATATGTTCCCAATTTCTAGAAAATTTCACGAATTTGAGAACTTTTCATTTTTTGAAAATTTATTCTGAAATTCAAAAAAGTTATGAGGATTTAAAAAATGTCCACATTTTTCAAAAAATTAAAATATGTTTTGGAATTTCAAATAAAGTTCTAGCTTTCCAAATTTGTTCACAAATTCAGAAATGTTCTTATTTTCAAATTTTATTCACAAGTTCAAAAATTGTTCATGGAATTGTGAAAAATGTTTGAGTGTTGAAATAATTGTTCATTATTTTGAGAAATGTTCTACGCCTCCGGTCATATCTTCGTGATGCTTAGGCGAAGCCCTGCCCGGATCACTTCACCATCAGCATCACCACGCCGTTGTGTTGACGAAACTCTTCCTCGACACTTTGCTGGATCAAGAGTTCGAGGGACATCATCGAGCTGAATGTGTGCAGAACTCGGAGGTGTCGTAAGTTCGGTGCTTGATCGGTCGGAATGAGAAGAAGTTCGACTACATCAACTGCATTGTCAAACGCTTCCGCTTCCAGTATGGGTACGTGGACACACTCTCCCCCTCTCATTGCTATGCATCTCCTAGATAGATCTTGCGTGTGCGTAGGAAGTTTTTTGAAATTGCATGCTACGTTTCCCAACAGTGGCATCCGAGCCAGGTCTATGCGTAGATGATATGGATGAGTAGAACACAAAGCATTCTGGGCGGTGATTGTCATACTGCTTACCACCAACATCTTATTTTGATTCAGCGGTACTGTTGGATGAAGCGGCCCAGACCAACCCTGCACGACCATGTTCATGAGACCGGTTCCAGTGACAGACATGCAACTAGTTTTGCATAAAGGTGGCTGGCGGGTGTCTGTTTCTCCAACTTTATTTGAATCGAATTTGACTGAGGGAGGTCCTTGTTGAAGGTCAAAACAGCAAACTTGATAAATCACCATTGTGGTTTTGATGCGTAGGTAAGAACGGTTCTTGCTAGAAGCCCGTAGCAGCCACGTAAAACTTGCAACAACAAAGTAGAGGACGTCTAACTTGTTTTTGCAGGGCATGTTGTGATGTGATATGGTCAAGACATGGTGTGATAGACGTTATTGTATGAGATGATCATGTTTTCTAAAAGTTATTGGCAGCCGACATGAGCCTTATGGTTGTCTCTTTATTGTACGAAATGCAAACGCCATGTAATTGCTTTACTTTATCACTATGCGTTAGCGATAGTTGTAGAAGCAATAGTTGGCTAGACGACCATGACGCTACGATGGAGATCAAGGTGTCAAGCCAGTGATGATGGAGATCATGACGATGCTTTGGAGATGGAGATCAAAAGCACAAGATGATGATGGCCATATCATGTCACATATTTTGATTGCATGTGATGTTCATGTTTGATGCATCTTATTTTGCTTAGTACGGCGGTAGTATTATAAGATGATCCCTTAACTAAATTTCAAGGTAAAAGTGTTCTCCCTGAGTATGCAACGTTGCTACAGTTCTTCATTTTGAGACACCACGTGAGGATCGGGTGTGATAGACTCTATGTTCACATACAACGGGTGCAACACAGTTTTGCACATGCGGAATACTTGGGTTAAACTTGACGAGCCTGGCATGTACAGACATGGCCTGGGAACACTGGAGACCAAAAGGTCGAACGTGAATCATATAGTAGATATGATCAACATAGAGATGTTCACCATTGATGACTACTCCATCTCACGTGATGATCGGAAATGGTTTAGTTGATTTGGATCACGTATCACTTAGATGACTTGAGGGATGTCTATCTAAGTGGGAGTTCTTAAGTAATTTGATTAATTGAACTTAATTTATCATGAACTTAGTCCTGATAGTATTTGCATATCTATGTTGTAGATCAATAGCTCGCGTTGTAGCTTCCCTATGTTTTTGATATGTTCCTAGAGAAAACTAAGTTGAAAGATGCTAGTAGCAAGGATGCGGATTGGGTCTGTGATCTGAGGATTATCCTCGTTGCTGCACAGAAGAATTATGTCCTTGATGCACCGCTAGGTGACAGACCTATTGCTGGAGCAGATGCAGACGTTATGAACGTTTGACAAGCTCGGTATGATGACTACTTGATAGTTTAGTGCACCATGCTTTATGCCTTAGAACAAGGACTTCAAAAACTCTTGAACGCCATGGAGCATATAAGATGTTCCAAGAGTTGAAATTGGTATTTCAGACTCATGCCCATGTCGAGAGATATGAGACCTCTGACAAGTACTTTGCCTACAAGATGGAGGAGAATGGCTCAGCCAGTGATCATGTACTCAGAATGTCTGGGTAGTACAATCGCTTGAATCAAGTGGGAGTTATTCTTCCAGATAAGATAGAGATTGACAGAGTTCTCTATCACTATCACCAAGCTACTAGAACTTCGTGATGAACTATAATATGCAAGGGATGACGAAACGATTCCCGAGCTCTTCGTGATGCTGAAATCGACGAAGGTAGAAATCAAGAAAAAGCATCAAGTGTTGATGGTTGACAAGAACACTAGTTTCAATAAAAAGGGCAAAGGAAAAGAAAGGGAACTTCAAGAAGAATGACAAGAAAGTTGCCACTCCCATGAAGAAGCCCAAAGCTAGACCTAAGCCTGAAACTGAGTGCTTCTACTATAAAGGAATGGTCACTGGAAGCGGAACTACCCCAAATACTCGGCGGATAAGAATGATGGCAAAGTGAACAAAGGTATATTTGATATACATGTTATTAATGTGTGCTTTATTTAGATTAGTAACTCAAAACAGGAGTTGCAAAATGAACAAAGACTAGTTAAGGACGAGGTGACGATGTGTGTTGGAAGTGATTCCAAGGTTGATAAGATCACCATCACACACTCCCTCTACCTTCGGGGTTAGTGTTGGACCTAAATAAATGTTATTTGGTGTTTGTGTTGAGCATGAATATGATTGGATCATGTTTATTGCGATACGGTTATTCATTTAAGTCAGAGAATAATTGTTGTTCTATTTACATGAATAAAACCTTCTATGGTCATAGACCCAATGTAAATGGTTTATTGAATCTCTTCCATAGTAATACACATATTCATAATATTGATGCCAAAAGATGCAAAGTTGATAATGATAGTCCAACATATTTGCAGCACTGCCATTTAGGTCACATTGGTGTAAAACGCATGAAGAAACTCCATGCAGATGGGCTTTTGGAATCACTTGATTATGAATCATTTGATAATTGCGAACCATGCCTCATGGGCAAGATGACTAAAACTCCATTCTCCGGAACAATGGAGCGAGCCAATGACTTATTGGAAATAATACATACCGATGTATGCGGTCCAATGAGTGTTGAAGCACACGGCGGGTATCATTATTTTCTGACCTTCATAGAAGATTTGAGCAGATATGGGTATATCTACTTAATGAAACACAAGTCTGAAACATTTGAAAAGTTCAAAGAATTTCAGAGTGAAGTGGAGAATCATCGTAACAAGAAAATAAAGTTTCTACGATCTGATCACGGAGGCGAATATTTGAGTTACGAGTTTCGCCTTCATTTAAGACAATGTGGAATAGTTTCACAACTCACGCCACCTGAAACACCATAGCGTAATGGTGTGTTCAAACGTCGTAACTGTACTTTATTAGATATGGTGTGATCTATGATGTCTCTGACCATTTTACCACTCTTGTTTTGGGGTTATGCATTAGATACAACTGCATTCACGTTAAATAGGGCACCATCTAAATCCGTTGAGATGACACGTATGAACTGTGGTTTGGCAAGAAACCTAAGCTGTCGTTTCTTAAAGTCTGCGGTTGCGACACTTATGTCAAAAGGCTTCAACCTGATAAGCTCAAACCCAAATCGGAGAAGTACATATTCATAGGATGCGCTAAGAAAACAATTGGGTACACCTTCTATCACAGCTCCGAAGGCAAGATCATTATTGCCGAGAATGGAACCTTCCCAGAGAAGGAGTTTCTCTCGAAAGAAGTGAGTGGGAGGAATGTAGAACTTGATGAGGTAATTGTAGCTTCTCTTGAATTGGAGAGTAGCACATCAGAGAAATCTGTTCATGTGATATCTGCACCAACTAGAGAGGAAGGTAATGATGAGGTCATGAAACTTCACATCATGCTGCTACTGGACCTTGTAGGTCAAACAGAGCATGTTCCACACCAGAGTGGTACGATAACCCTATTCTAGAAGTCATGTTACTAGACCATGACGAACCTATGAACTATGAAGAAGCGATGATGAGCCCAGATTTTCCGATAAATGGCTTGAGGCCATGGAATTTGAGATAGGATTCATGTATGAGAACAAAGTGTGGACTTTGGTTGACTTGCCCAATGATCAGCAAGCCGTTGGGAATAAATGGGTGTTCAAGAGGAAGGTGGACACTGATGGTAGTGTTACTATCTACAAAGCTCGACTTGTCGCAAAAGGTTTTCGACAAGTTCAAGGTGTTGACTACGATGAGATTTTCTCACTCGTAGCGATGCTTAAATCTATCTGAATCATGTTAGCAATTGCCGCATTTTATCAAATCAGGAAAATGCATGTCAAGAATCCATTCCTTAATGGATTTCTTAAAGAAGAGTTCTATAGGATGCAACCAAAAGGTTTTGTTGATCCCAAAGGTGTTGACAAGGTATGCAAGCTCCAGCGATCCATCTATGGACTGGTGTGATACGTCTCGAACATATGTGTAATTTTTTATTGTTGCATGCTATTATATTATCTGTTTTGGATGTTTTATACGCATTAATATGCTATATTATATGATTTTTTGGGACGAACCTATTAACCTAGAGCCCAGTGCTAGTTTATGTCTTTTCCTTGTTTTAGAGTTTCCCAGAAAAGGAATACCAAATGGAGTCCAAACAGAATAAAACTTTCGTGATGATTTTTCTTGGACCAGATGACACCCAGGAGTCTTGGAGTGCAAGTCAGAAGAGCCACAAGGCGGCCACAAGGGTGGAGGGCGCCCCCAACCTTGTGGGTCCCTCACTGGCCTCCTGACCTAGATCTTCCACCTATATATACTCTTATACCCTGAAAACTTACAGGGGAGCCACGAAACCACTTTTCCACTACCGCAACCTTCTGTACCCGTGAGATCCCATCTTGGGGCCTTTTCCGGCATCCTAGCGGAGGGGGATTCGATCACGGAGGGCTTCTACATCAACACCATTGCCTCTCCGATGAAGCGTGAGTAGTTTACCTCAGACCTATGGGTCCATAGCTAGTAGCTAGATGGATTTCTCCCTCTCTCTCTCTCTCTGATTCTCAATACCATGTTATCCTCGATGTTCTTGGAGATCTATTCGATGTAATACTCTTTTACGGTGTGTTTGCTGAGATCCGATGAATCGTGGATTTATGATCAGCTTATCCATGAATATTATTTGAATCTCATGTGAATACTTATATGCATGATTTGGTATCTTTGTAAGTCTCTTCGAACTATCGATTTGGTTTGGCCAACTAGATTGGTTTTTCTTGCAATGGGAGAAGTGCTTAGCTTTGGGGTCAATCTTGCGGTGCTCGATCATAGTGACAGAAGAGGAACCGACACGTATTGTATTGTTGCCATCGAGGATAACCCGATGGGGTTTTCATCATATTTCTTGAGTTAATCCCACTACATCATATCATCTTACTTAATGCGTTACTTTGTTCTTATGAACTTAATACTCTAGATCCAGGCCGGAGTCGGTCGATGTGTGGAGTAATGGTAGTAGATGCAGAATCGTTTCGGTCTACTTGACACGGACGTGATGCCTATATTCATGATCATTGCCTTAGATATCGTCATAACTTTGCGCTTTTCTATCAATTGCTTGGCAGTAATTTGTTCACCCACCGTAATAATTCCTTTCTTGAGAGAAGCCTCTAGTGAAACCTATGGCCCCCGGGTCTATTTTCCATCATATAAGTTTCCGATCTACAATTGTAGTTTCCTATTTACTTTCTTTTGCAATCTTTTACTTTCCATTCCATAAACCAAAAATACCAAAAATATTACTTTCCTATTTATCCATCTCTATCATATCTCACTTTGCGAATAACCATGAAGGGATTGACAACCCCTTTGTCGCGTTAGTTGCAACTCGGTGTTTGTTTGTGCAGGTATTCGGTGGCTTGTCGCTTTGTCTCCTGCTGTATTGATACCTTGGTTCTCAAAACTGAGGGAAATACTTATGCTACTTTGCTACATCACCCTTTCCTCTTCAAGGGAAAAACCAACGCAAGCTCAAGAGGTAGCAAGAAGGATTTCTGGCGCCGTTGCCGGGAAGATCTACGCCAACTGAGACATACCAAGTACCCATCATAAACTCTCATCCCTCGCATTACATTATTCTCCATTCACCTCTCGTTTTCCTCTTCCCCACTTCTAAAATGATTTTCAAAAAGTTTCGCCTTTTCTCCGCCCTTCTTCCATTCGTCTTTTCGTTTGCCTTGATGTCTTATTTGGCTTGTTTGTTTGGAATAATTGTGTATTTATTGCAAATCAGAGAACCTAATATTTATGGATCCTCATCCGCTTGCCAATCTTTTTAAGAGATCCAATCACGATGAACCAATTGCTACTGAGTTTTGTGTACTAGATTATCTTTGTGAAGTTTTGCTTGAAATTCATGAATCTGAAAATTGTGATGAAGTACTTTATGAAGTGATTCACAATAGATCTTTGAATAAAAAGCATGATTGCAATGATGTTATTATAAATTCCATTAATTTCAATTGTGCTAATAATATGCAAAACCCTAAGCTTGGGGATGCTAGTTTTGCTATGCCCACTACTTGTTGCAATGATCATGATTGGGGTGATTCTTCTTATGATCTTGAAAATTTATTTAAGCCCCATGATGAATATGATATTGATAATAATGTTTGAAATAATATTGAAAGTGGGTTTGGAAGAGTGTCAACTTTAGATCCCACATTTTTGTATAATGTTCAATCTTATGAAGTTTTTGATAAAAGTGGGTTCGGAGAGGTCATGACATTAGTTTATGATAATCCCACTATTTCGGAAGAGTGTCAACTTTGCATACATGTGGTTCATAAAGAGAATATTTTATGTGATAGATATACTATTGAATTTTATTATGATACTACATGTAATTATTATGAGAGAGGAAAATATGGTTGTTGAAATTTTCATGTTATTAAATTACCTCTCTTCATGTTGAGATTGCTATCGTCTCTTTCTTCTTCCTTGCATATGCTAATTTTTTGCTTGCCTTTATAATTTGTTTGCTTATAAAATGCCTATGCATAGGAAGTATGTTAGACTTAGATGTGTTTTTCACGTGCTATATGATGCTCTCTTTGTGCTTCAATTCTTGTCTTTCATGCGAGCATCATTGAAATTATGAATGCCTAGCTTAATGGCTAAAAAGAAAAGCGCTTGTTGGGAGACAACCCAATATTTTTCCTTGCTGTTTTCCAATAAATATTTCATCAATCCTCTGGTTAGATGTTGTTTTGTGTTTTATTTAGTGTTTGTGCCAGGTAAGACCTTTGGGATAGCTTATGGTGATAGTTGATTTGATCCTGCTGAAAAACAGAAACTTTTGCACCAAGAGATTAGTTTTAATTTTGTACAGAAGCGCGATAAAATACTGATTCTTTTTGAAGAGGATTAATAAAAAAAATTCTAGGATTTCCTACTTTCTTAGGATTTTTGCAGTTACAGAAGTATTCAAAATACCCAGATTGCTACAGACTATTTTTTGTTTGAGAGATTCTGTTTTTTGTGTGTTGTTTGCTTATTTTGATGCATCTATGGCTAGTATCGGGGGTATGAACCATGGAAAAGTTGGAATACGGTAGATATTACACCAATATAAATAAAGAATCAGTTCGCAACAGTACCAAAAGTGGTGATTTATTTTCTTATACTAACGGAGCTTACAAGATTTTCTGTTGGAGTTTTGTGTTGTGAAGTTTTCAAGTTTTGGGTAAGGATTTGATGGACTATGGAATAAGGAGTGGCAAGAGCCTAAGTTTAGGGATGCCCAAGGCACCCCAAGGTAATATTCAGGGATGTCAACAAGCCTAAGCTTATGGATGCCCCGAGAAGGCATCCCCTCTTTCGTCTTCATCTATCAGTAACTTTACTTGAGGCTATATTTTTATTCACCACATGATATGTGTTTTGCTTGGAGTGTCGTGTATGATTTGAGTCTTTGGTTTTTAGTTTGCCACAATCATCCTTGCTGTACACACCTTTTGGGAGAGACACACATGAATCGTGATTTATTAGAATATTCTATGTGCTTCACTTATATCTTTTGAGCTAGACAATTTTGCTCTAGTGCTTCACTTATATCTTTCTAGAGCACGGTGATGGTTTTATTGTATAGAAATTTATGAACTCTCATACTTCACTTATATTATTTTGAGAGTCTTTAGAACAGCATGGTAATTTGCCTTGGTTATAAAATTAGTCCTAATATGATAGGCAGCCAAGAGAGATATAATAAAAAAATCATATAAAGTGCATTGAATACTATGAGAAGTTTGATTCCTTATGATTGTTTTGAGATATGAAGATGGTGATATTAGAGTCATGCTGGTGAGTAGTTGTGAATTTGAGAAATACTTGTGTTAAAGTTTGTGAATCCCATATCATGCACGTATGGTGAACCGTTATGTGATCAAGTAGGAGCAAGATTTATTTATTGATTGTCTTCCTTATGAGTGGCGGTCGGGGACGAGCGATGGTCTTTTCCTACCAATCTACCCCCCTAGGAGCATGCGTGTACTACTTTGTTTCGATGACTAATAGATTTTTGCAATAAGTATGCGAGTTCTTTATGACTAATGTTGAGTCCATGGATTATACGCACTCTCACCTTTCCGCCATCGCTAGCCTCTCTAGTAGCGCGCAACTTTCGCCGGTACCATAAACCCACCATATACCTTCCTCAAAACAGCCACCATACCTACCTATTATGGCATTTTCATAGCCATTCCAAGATATATTTCCATGCAACTTGCACTGTTCTGTTTATTATGACACGCTCCATCATTGTCATATTGCTTTGCATGATCATGTAGTTGACATCATATTTGTGGAAAAGCCATCGTTCATCATTTTTATACATGTTGCTCTTGATTCATTGCACATCCCGGTACACCGCCGGAGGCATTCACATAGAGTCATATTTTGTTCTAAGTATCGAGTTGTAATCTTTGAGTTGTAAGTAAATAAAAGTGTGATGATCTTCATTATTAGAGCATTGTACCATGTGAGGAAAGGATGATGGAGACTATGATTCCCCCACAAGTCGGGATGATACTCCGGACGAAAAAAAGAGGCCAAAAAATGAGAGAAGGCCCAAAAAATGAGAGAAAAGAGAGAAGGGGCAATGTTACTCTCCTTTTACCACACTTGTGCTTCAAAGTAGCACCATGATCTTCATGATAGAGAGTCTCCTATGATATGACTTTCATATACTAGTGGCAATTTTCATTATAGAACTTGGCTTGTATATTCCAATCATGGGCTTCCTTAAAATGCCGTAGTTCTTCGTGAGTGTCAGTTTTAAAACCGGCCGATCTCGGGTAGGGGGTCCCGAACTATGTGTCCGAGGATCGAAGGTAACAGGAGGTAGGGTGTAGGATCGAAAGTATGTCTAGAGGGGGGTGATTAGACAACTTGACCAAATAAAAATCTAGCCTTTTCCCAATTTTAAATCTTGGTAGATTTTAGCAACTTAGCACAAACAAGTAATCAACCTACACATGCAATTCTAAGAGTATAGCAGCGGAATATAAAACAATTGCATATGAAGGTAAAGCGAGGAGTTTGGAGGGAGAAAACGCAATGTAGACACGAAGATTCTTGGCGTCATTCCAATAGGTGGTGCTATCATACCTCCACGTTCATGGAGACTTCAACCCATGAAGGGTAACGGTTGCGCGAGTCCACGGAGGGCTCCACCCACGAAGGGTCCACGAAGAAGCAACCTTGTCTATCCCACCATGGCCATCGCCCACAAAGGACTTGCCTCACTAGGGTAGATCTTCACGAAGTAGGCGATCTCCTTGCCCATTCAAACTCCTTGGTTCAACTGCACAATCTTGACAGAGGCTCCCAAGTGACACCTAACCAATCTAGGAGACACCACTCTCGAAAAGGTAATAGATGTGTGTTGATGATGAACTCCTTGCTCTTGTGCTTCAAATGATAGTCTCCCCAACACTCAACTCTCTCTCATAGGATTGGATTTGATAGAAAGATGATTTGAGTGGAAAGCAACTTGGGGAAGGCTAGAGATCAAGATTTATGTGGTTGGAATGGAATATCTTGACCTCAACACAAGTGTAGGTGATTCTCTCTCAGAAAATGTATGTTGGAAGTGTAGGCATATTCTGATGGCTCTCTCCATGAATGAAGAGTGCGTGGAGGGGTATATATAGCCTCCACACAAAATCTAACCGTTACACACAAATCACAAAACTCGGTGGGACTGAATCGTAAAACTCGGTCGGACCGATTTGATTCATAATGTGACCATTAGGCATTTCGGTGGGACCGACATGTCAACTCGGTGCGACCGATTCCATTAGGGTTAGGGCATAACGTAATCTCCGTGAGACCGATTACACAAACTCACTAGGACTGATTTTGGTAATAGGCAAACAGAGAGTTGGTCAGGCAAACTCAGTGGGACCGATTCGCTCATCTCGGTTAGACTGAAACGTTACGAAAGAGAAACAGAGAGTTTGCATTGCAGTCTTGGTGGGACCGATCGCTCATCTCGGTTAGACCGAAACGTTACGAAGGGAAACAAAGAGTTTGCAATTCCATCTCGGTGAGACCGAGATCCCTATCGGTGAGACCGAAGTGACTAGGGTTTCTGGCACTGGCTATGTCAAGTGAACTCGGTGGCGCCGGATATAAGATTTCGGTGGGGCTGAGTTTGACTTTTGGTTTGGGAGATATGTGGATATGAGAAAGTAGTTGAGGGTTTTTGGAGCATATCACTAAGCATTTGAGCAAGTAACTCACTAAGCAACACCTCACCCCATTTTAATAGTATTGGCTTTTCCTATGGACTCAATGAGATCTTGGATCACTAAAAGTAAAATGTAGAGTCTTGTGCTTTGAGCTTGAGCCAATCTTTTGTCCTTAGCATTTTGAGGGGTCCACTTTCTAATCCATGCCATGCCAATCATTGAGCTTTCCTGAAATATTTACTTTCAAATAGCATTAGCTCAATGAGCTATATGTTATTAAGAATTACCAAAATCACCCAAGGATAGTTGCACTTTCAATCTCCCCCTTTTTGGTAATTGATGACAACATATAGATCAAAGCTTCGACAAATGATCATAAGATTGAAAAACATCGTCGCTTTGAGAAGTGTGTGATAAGTAAGAGCTCCCCCTAAATTTGTGCATTATTTAAAATTTGCTTTTGAATGCAAATGCACAATCGATTAGGTTCATGGTTTACTTTTCCATGTCACATACATCTTGGTGGAGTGCTCAAAATGATAGAAATTAAAAGCATGCACTCATGACCAAGCAAGTGAATGATCATATATGAGATATAAAAGATAGCATCATTTAACCAAGCATTAAAGTAGCATATGATCAACCACATGATCACATAAGTGTCTCACAAGGACATAAGGACATAAAGTATCTCACACAAAGACAAGAAGTTCAACCAAAAGCAAGAGGGATAAAAAAGCAAGACACTCTCTCTCGAAGCCTATGATTGTCGGATTTCAGGTTCCGGCAGACCCTTGAGGTTCGAACACTAGGGTGCATGCGGAGATCTCTCCCCTACCGATCTACATCCGATTCTCTCGTGCGAACTAAGATGAAAATGATGAACAACACAAGAGACACGAGGTTTATACTGGTTCGGGCCACCGTTGTGGTGTAATACCCTACTCCAGTGTGTGGTGTGGCAGATTGCCTCTGGGGCTGATGATGAATAGTACAAGGGAAGAAAGGCCTCGCGAGGGGTGTTCTTGAGCTGGTGCAATGAACTTCTAGGGTGAGTTCTGTCGCCTCTCTTTCTCTCTACTAGGGTTCTACCAGATCTCTCTCTCTCCTCTTTCTTCCCGGGTGTCCTCCTTTATTCCTTGGTGGAGGCTAGCTCTATTTATAGAGGCCCTGGGCCTCTCCCCGAATAATTAAGCGGGAAGGGCACCAACAATTGGCCATTTTGAAGGGGAACATCTAGTACAAGTTATCCTGAACAAAGGTGGTCTTCGGCTGCCAAAAGCACTGGTGATGACGTCGTCTTGGGCTCCACGGTGACCTCCGTCCTACCGCTCTGCTGGGCTTGGTCTTGTTGCACCGGAATGGCAACCTTTGCCCGATGCCTTGGCCTGTGCTTGCCCCCTTTGCACCAAAGGGGAAACAAGGACACTGCGCAGGCCGGCGCCCGCCTGGCCTTGATCGTCATGGCTTGCGTCATGGGATCCTCGCGAGTTACCCTTGCCTTGATCTCTCTGCCTCCTTGCGAGCTTGCCTGATGAGGCTGCCTCTGAGGAAGCTTCTTGTCATCCGCCCCGCGAGGCTTGGCCCCTCACGAGGGTCTTGAGCTTGTGTTGATGAAGATGGGCCGCGCTGGGCCCCCACCTGAGCCACGCCGCAGGCAGGCAAGTCTGGGGACCCCCGTTCCTAGAACGCCGACAGTAGGCCCCAGGCCCAAGGCGCGCCCGGGCTTGGCCTGGCAGGGAAGCGAAGGGGCAAGCACGAAGCTGCGCGGGCCCTAACAGCCTGCGGCCTTGGACGCCGCGTGGCGGTTGACTAGACGTGGGCGTATGCGCTTCCCACGACGCCTCAGCGACCGCACGACTTGACAAGTCCTTGCATGCATAGAAACCGGTCATGATTACCTGCGATCGTGGTGCTCGGCGGTTGGCCTCCTCCGGCTATAAGTATGGGGCTGGGCGAGCCCCTTCAGTCCATCCCTTCTTGCTGCTCCTTTTCTTCTTCTTGGCTAATCGCCGTCCCCATGGCCCCAAAGAGATTCTCGGCCGTGGAGAAAGGAAAGGCCCACCGGGCAGGGCCTGACCCTCCCCGACCAAGCGCGGCCGAGGCCGCCCTCGCAAGTACACCATGGTCCCCATGGTAGCCTCCCGCGGTCATGGAGACGGTTCCCTGCGTGGTGGTGAGCGCCCGGTTGCCGACCGGGGGCACGCCGTGGGTGTGCGCCCCCCCTAGACCACGCTTCCGCTCTGCGGAGGTGCTGCCGGAGTTCATCGTGTGGTCGGTGGACCCATCCAGCACCCAGCTCCAGCTCCCACGTTTCTTCGTAGATGAACTGCCAGCCAGCGCTCGGTGCGGCTTCTGGCTCCAGGCAGACGGCTGCCGCAGCAGGGCCTCCTGGGCTTCACTGGAGGTCTCTGTCTCTGGGAACGGGGCCCTGACGCGCGGCTGGCAAACGTTTGCCCGCGCACGCGGCCTGGGCCGGTGGTGTACCCTGTACTTCAAGTTCGATGGCGACGCCACCCTCTACGTGAGGGTGTTTGGGGAAGATGGTCGTCGTGCCGGGTGCTGCCCTGAAGACGACGACCGCGGCCGCCTGCCAGCCCCAGTACTGACCAGGATGAAGATGGCGACTGGCGTACAGGCGGCGGTGCTCGAGGTTCGCCAAGTTTCGGCGGCTCTCCCTCAGGCAGCAGCTCCTCCAGCGGCGGCCGCGACCAGCCCCCGCGCCGTCGCGCCCGCCTGGGTGAAGGAAGCGGGTCCACCCGCCATCGCGCCCTGGTGAAGCGTGAGGAGGCGTCCGCCTGACCCCCAGGAGCGGCTCAAGCTTTTGCTGTAGGTTGGTGTTGGACAGGTCATGTCCATTTTGTTTCCTTCCTTTCCTGCGTAAGAAGGTAGTACAGGGCCCCGTGGGGGAATGTTAGAACTGTTGCTGTCAAGTGTCGCGTTGCTTTTGCCATCTCTGCGCTATGTTTCCGTGCTGCATGTCCATGTGTGGGAGTCATTTGAGCTTGGTGCAGCTTGACGCGGCACTCGCCTCCGGAGGCTGAGGCCTCGCCGTGCGCTTCATGCCCTGCAAGGATTAGTTAGAGGGGTAACCTTTGGTCCCGGCAGTGGGGGCGATCATCCTAGGTCCTGCGTTTGTGTCGCGATGCCTGTGACGCATGGACTGGGAGGGGTGCTCCTGCATAGGACTCAGACAGGAAAGCTCCAGACGATCGGGGCGGAAGACGCTCGCAAGGGTGCCTGCGAACATCCCTCACGAGACTTGTGCGAGAGAAAACGAGGCGAGCGAGCAAGAAAGACCAAGAGTCACAAGCCAGGAACACCAACAACTCCAATAAGACTTCAAATGGGAATAAACACGCCAACTGCAGAAAGCAGATGAAAAAGCCGCGTCCGGCACCTATTCTAGTCTTCAACGTCTTCTCACCAGCGCGGAGCTAAGTGCTGCCACTGGGCGTGGGCGGGAGCACCCGAGGCCCAAGGGCGGCACTCCGGAGACTCCGGGGCGTGTATAGCCCCACTCATTATTATGTGAGAGTGTCATGGGCGGCGAGCTTCACAGGCATTGGCCTTCTTCACAGGCATCGGGCCTTTCTCGAAACGCGGCAGCTTCACAGGCATTTGCCTTCTTCACAGGCACCGGGCCTTTTCCAAAACGCAGCTTCACAGGCATTCGCCTTCTTCACAGGCACCAAGCCTTTTCCAAAACGCGGCTTCACAGGCATTCGCCTTCTTCATAGGCACCGGGCCTTTTCCAAAACGCAGCTTCATAGGCATTCGCCTTCTTCACAGGCACCGGGCCTTTTCCAAAATGCGGCTTCACAGGCATTCGCCTTCTTCACAGGCACCGGGCCTTTTCCAAAACGCAGCTTCACAGGAATTCGCCTTCTTCACAGGCACCGGGCCTTTCCTTGGCGCTAGGCCTCGCTCAGGGGTAGAACCTCCGGAGATGTTGAATGTTCCATGCGTTCTGGATGGGTACTCCCTCCGGAGTCTCCAAGCGCGCGGAGCCAGGCCTGGAAACATGAACAACCTTGAACGGGCCCTCCCACATGGGAGAGAGCTTGTGCAGCCCCTCCCTGGAGAGAACCCGTCTGAGCACGAGATCCCCTACCTCAAGAGTCCTGGGGCGGATGTTGCGGTAGTGGTATCGTCGTAGCGCCTGTTGGTACCTTGCCGCTCGCAGTGCGGCTTCCCGACGGCGTTCCTCCCCCAGCACGAGATCCGTCCCCCGCATGGCGTCCTGCTGAGCCTCGTCGAATGACAGGACCCGCGCGGAGCGACACCTGACCTCGTGAGGGAGAACAGCCTCTGCTCCATAGACGAGGAAGAACGGGGTCTCGCCAGTCGGCTTGGTCGCTGTCGTGCGGATTGACCACAACACGGACTGGAGCTCGTCGTACCAGCCCCTGCCACAGGCTTCCAGCTTCTTCTTGAAGGTCCTGGCTTTGAGGCCCCTCAGGACCTCCGCGTTGGCCCGCTCGGCCTGGCCGTTGCTCCGGGGGTGTGCTACCGAAGCGTAGCATATCTGCGTTCCAAGGTTAGCACAGTACGTTTTGAAGAGATTACTGGTGAATTGTGAACCGTTTGTCGGTGATGATGCGGTTGGGCACCCCAAATCGGCTCACGAGGCCCTTGATGAATTTGACCGCTGAGCCTGTCGGGATTGTGCGGACGGCTGCCACCTCAGCCCACTTGATGAATTTGTCCATGACGACGTAGAGGTAGCGATAGCCCCCTGGCGCCTGAGGAAACGGGCCCAAAATATCGAGCCCCCAAACTGCGAACGACCATGAGACGGGTATAGCCTGTAGACCCCCGCAGGCTGATGGATCTGCTTAGTGTGAAGCTGGCAGGCCTCGCAAGCCTTCACAAGCTCAACGACATTGTTGAGTGCTGTGGGCCAATAGAATCCACTATGGAACGCCTTGCCGACGAGGGTCCGTGACGACGAGTGGTGCCCGTAGTCTCCGCCGTGTATGTCCGCCAGTAGCTCCTTCCCTTGCTCTCGGGAGATGCAATGTAAGGACACATCATTCGGTCGCTTCTTGTAGAGCTCTCCATCCCTGATGCAATAAGCCATGGCCTGCCGCGCCACACGCTCCGCCTCCTCCTCATTCTCCAGTAGAGTCCCTTCCGTTAGGTAGTTCTTGAGCTCCAGGATCCAACACCCTTCCTGAGGCTCTAATGCCAGGAGCAGGCGTGCCCCCGAGGCTGGGCCGCAGACCAGGGCTCCTGAGGTAGGCGGCTGAGGGAGCTCCTTCCTTGGTTGTGCCGTGCTAGACAGCGACGACACCGCCGAGGGTTTGAAGAGCCGCTCCTCAAAGATGCCGGGCTCCTGAGGCAGCCGCCTAGATGCCCTCTTGGCAATGTCGTCAGCCTCCTAATTGGTGCCGTGAGGCACATGCTGCAACTCCAGTCCCCAGAACTGTTTCTCCATCTTGCGGACCTCAGCGAGGTAGGCCTCCATGTGCTCGTCCTTTGGCTCGTATATCTTGTTAGAGAAGTTGACGAGGAGCTGCGAATCGCCCTTGATGATGAGGCGCTTCACCCCTAAGGCAGTTGCGGCCTTCAAGCCTGCTATTACGCCTTCGTACTCCGCTATGTTGTTGGAGACCTTTTCTCCGTGCTGGAAGCAAAGTTGCACGGCGTAGTAGAGTTTGTCTTGGGTAGGGGATACGAGCACTACGCTAGCTCCCGCACCGTGTCGGGAGAATGCCCCATCAAAGTACATGACCCAGCCATCTGGTGCTTCACTTCCCGGGGAAAGTGATCGTTCTTCGCCTACCTCGAGACCCGGCGCTTCTGCCCATTCTGCCATGAAATCTGCTAGCGCGGCTCCCTTGATGAATCTGGTCGTACTGAATTCTAGCTGAAATGCCTGTAGCTCGATGTTCCATTCAACAACCCTTCCAGCTGAGTTGGGGCTCCTAAGTACCCTCTCCAAGGGGTATGCCGAGACGACCTTTATGGGGTGGCCTTGGAAGTAGTGTCGTAGCTTGCGTGAGGCCACCAATAGCGCAAGGAGGAGCTATTGAGGCATGGGGTACCGCGCCCGTGCATCCCGTAGCACTGTGCTGACGAAATACATGGGGTGCTCGATGAGGTTGAGGGTGCTGGCACTGCTTGCATCCTCCAGAGGTCGAGGCGTCTCTTGAGACGACGGAGCTCCCAGTGCTTGGTCGCCTGAAGGGGCCTCTCCTGCTCCGGGTGCGTTCTCCTACCGCGGGTGTTCCTTTCCGGCTACGGTTGCGGCCTTCGCGAGGCCCTCCTGCTCTGCTTCGCTTCAGTTCAGACGGTTGATGTGGCCTTGGCACATCGCTCCTCCCTGGCCGCTACCAGGGCTACACTAGCAGAGTAGGGGGTGGCCGCAAGGTAGAGCACCAGGGGTTCCCGAGGACGCGGAGCTACCATCACTAGTGGACTGGTAAGGTACCTCTTGAGGTCTTGGAATGCCTTGTCAGCCTCTTCAGTCCATTGGAAGGGGCCCTTTTTCTTCATCACCTTGAAGAAGGCAGCGTTCGTTCCTCGAGCTTGGAGATGAAATGCCCCAGCGCAGTTACACGCTCGGTGAGCTTCTGCATTTCTCTAAGGGTCCTTGGAGGGCTCATGTCTTCGACTGCCTTGACCTTCTCCGGGTTGGCCTCGATGCCCTTGTGGGATACGAGGAAACCCAGGAGGTTGCCTGAGGGGACTCGAAACACGCACTTCTCCGGGTTGAGCCGTAGGTCCACTTCGTTGAGACTTGTGAAGGTTTCTTCCAGGTCCTATATCAGGGTCCTTGCCTCACGAGACATCACCACAATGTCATCGACGTAAGCTTCTGCGTTCCTCCCGAGCTGCCGGCCTAAGGTGATGTGCATCAGCCGCTGAAAGGTCGCGCCTGCGTTGCACAACCCAAACGGCATGCACGTATAGCAGTACACTCCACACAGGGTCAGGAAGGCTGTCTTCTCCATGTCTTCTACTGCCATCTTGATATGGTGATAGCCCGAGAAGACATCTAGGAAGCACAATAGGTCACACTCTGCGGTGGAGTTGACTATCTGGTCAATGCGAGGGAGCGGAAATGGATCCTGTGGGCAGGCCTTGTTGAGGTTGGTGAAGTCGACGCACATGCGCTCCTGTCCTCCATTTTTCGGCACAACGACCGGATTAGCCAGCCAAGCAGGGTAGCGGACCTCACGGATAACTCCTGCCGCCTCTAGCTTTTGGGTCTCTTGAACGATGAAAGCTTGTTTCTCAGTAGACTGCCGCCTTGCCTTCTGCTTCACAGGGCGCACATTGGGGCACACGTTGAGGTGATGTTCAATCACTTCCCTTGGGACCCCTGCTAACTGATCAGGTTCCCACGCAAACACCTTCTTGTTCGCACGCAGGAAACCGATCAGGGCTTTCTCTTGCTCGGGCTCGAGGTTGGCCCCTATGGTGAAGGTGGCGCTAGCGGACCCGTCCTCGTCGACTGGTACCTGCTTGGTTTCTGCCTTGTCTTGGGTGAACAACTGCTTCTTTTTAGCCGGCGCAGCCCCCTTGGGCTTGAGGGCGTCGGTGCCAGTGGGCTGCACCACCGTGGCCGCCCTAAAAACAAGCTGGAGCACCTGCAGCGCATCCCTTGTGTCTCCTGACACAGTGAGGACGCCGCTGCTCCCAGGCATCTTCATGAGGTTGTACGCTGGGTGAGTTGCTACCATGAACTGAGCCAGGGCCGGATAGCCGAGGATGGCGTTGTAGGGGAGGCCAATGGGGGCGATGTCAAAGTCGATCAGCTCCGTGCGAAAGTTGTCGCGGGTGCTGAAGGTCACTGGGAGGCGGATCTGTCCCAAGGAGGCGGTGGAACCAGCTCCGACGCCCGAGAAAGGCCTGCTGGGTCGGAGCCGCTCCAGCGGCACGTGGAGGAGGCTGAAGGCCTCCACCGAGAGCACGTTGAGGCCGGCACCACCGTCGATGAGGGTCCTGGTGACGGCCACTTGGCAGATGGTGGGGGTGCACAGCATCGGGAGCGCGCCGAACCAATGGGGTTGAAGGGGTGGTCCTCCGAGTCGAAGGTTAGATCGGCCTCGGGCGCCACCCAGCCCGGGGGGGCTTCTCGGCGCTTGGAGGCGGTGTTGATCCGGCGGGTGAACGGCTTGACGTGATGGCTCGAGGGTGGTGCCTGGGAGCCACCCAGGAGAGCTGCGACGACGGGCGACGCTGGTGCGGTGAAACGGGCGAGGAAGAGGTCGCGCAGCTCCTCCCAGGAGGTGATAGAGGCCTTCGGTAGGTGGAGGAGCCACGCGCGCGGGATGCCGGTGAGGGCCATGGGTAACCAGTTGGCCATCACCCGATCGTCGCCCCCGGCTCCGAGGACGGCCACCTCATACGCCAGCAGGAAAATCATAGGGTCTGTCGCGTTGTCGTAGCGCGGAGGCATCTCGGGCCTGAACTTGCACGGCCACTACACCTGTCGCAAGGCGGGGGCCAAGGCCCGAAGCCCCCTGTCCTAGTATCGGCATCCGTTGCTAGAGCGGGCGGCGCGTTGTCTGCCATGAGGGCGAGATGCGATGTCGAGGGAGAGCGGGTCGTCAGGAGGGAGGACTCTGGCGCACCCCTACCTGGCGCGCCAAATGTCAGATTTCGGGTTCCGACAGACCCTTGAGGTTCGAACACTTGGGTGCGTGCGGAGATCTCTCCCCTACCGATCTACGTCCGATCCTGTCAAGCGAACTAAGATGAAAATGATGAACAACACAAGAGACACGAGGTTTATACTGGTTTGGGCCACCGTTGTGGTGTAATACCCTACTCTAGTGTGTGGTGTGGCGGATTGCCTCTGGGGCTGATGATGAATAGTACAAGGGAAGAACAACCTCGCGAGGGGTGTTCTTGAGCTGGTGCGATGAACTGCTAGGGTGAGTTCCGTCGCCTCTCTTTCTCTCTACTAGGGTTCTACCAGACCTCTCTCTCTCTCCTCTTTCCCCCTTTCTTCCCGGGTCTCTCCCCGAATAATTGAGCGGGAAGGGCGCCAATAATTGGGCATTTTGAAGGGGAACATCTAGTACAAGTTATCCCGACCAAAGGTGGTCTTCGGCTGCCAAAAGCACTGGTGATGACACCGTCTTGGGCTCCACGGTGACCTCTGTCCCGCCGCTCTGCTAGTCTTGGTCTTGTTGCACCGGAATGGCAACCTTTGCCCGATGCCTTGGCATGTGCTTGCCCCCTTTGCACCAAAGGGGAAACAAGGACACTGCGCAGGCTGGCGCCCGCCTGGCCTTGATCGTCATGGCTTGCATCATGGGATCCTCGCGAGGTACCCCTGCCTTGATCTCTTCGCCTCCTCGCGAGCCTGCCTGATGAGGCTGCCTCTGAGGAAGCTTCCTGTCGTCCGCCTCGCGAGGCTTGGCCCCTCGCGAGGGTCTTGAGCTTGTGTTGATGAAGATGGGCCGCGCTGGGCCCCCACCCGAGCCACGCCGCAGGCCGCAGGCAGGCAAGTCTGGGGACCCCCATTCCCAGAACACCGACAATGATCTATACATATTTCTCCCCCTTTGGTAAAAAGTTACCAAAAAGTTTGAAAATGCATAGTGCTATATGTCTCTCAGGCTTGGTCTTCGGGAGGTGGTGTAGAGAGAATTCCAAGGACGAAGGCTTCCGATGATGTAGTTGGAGCTGATGGAGTGGGTGTTGGAGGTGGCACTGGAGCTGTAGCTGCTGGTGCTGACACTGAAGCTCTAGCATCTGAAACTGGCACTGCAGCAGACCATGGACCTCGTGGCATCATTAGTTGCCTTTCCTTTCCTCTCCTTTGCTTCCTCCTGATGCTGCTCAACTGCTGTCTGAATCTCAGTCACCTTCAGATCAAGATCATAGAATTTTGTCTCCACAATGCTCTCCAAGATCTCCTAATTCTGAGTCAGGGTGGACAAGCCCTTCTCAATCCTCAGTGTAGCTTGAATCAGATAGCTTAACTGATCTTGCTTGCTTATCAGGAAGACTCGAGATGCCTCTTCAACACTTGGCATCTGCGCAGCTTTCTCAGCCTTTGCCTTGGCTCTCTTCTCCTGGACTTGAGTTGATGATGGTTCCTCCTCATTCATCACAACAGTGTTGTCTTCAAACTCAGGATGTAGGGGTAGATGCTCCTTTTCTAGCAAATAAGTTCATGTGCCCATCTTAGAGTTGATGAGCTCCTGAATATGTGGAGCATACCCACAACTCCTCTTTTGATCAGCAGCAGTCCTCTTGATCGTTTCTACGATCAAACTCATAACTTTGAACTTCTGGGGAACATCAAAAATTTGCAGCATGTTGATGGAGTGTCCTCTAATCATCTTGTGATCTCCTGACTTGGGTAGCAATGTGTACCTTAAGATCCAGTTGATGGTAGGCAGACCAGACAACAAGAAATGCACAGATCCAAGCTTGTGAGTTTTCAAAGCCTTATCAGGGATCTCTTTGTACATGTTTGCCATGGAGTTGTGGTCTTTCTTCTTGGTGGCATACACATCCAAGTCATCTTCATGTTCTTCGGGGGCATTGATTAGCTTGGCCCACTCTTCAACTGTGGACTGGTACCTGGTACCCTCAGACATCCATATTATCCTTCCATCTGGATAGTAGTGGACAGTGGAGTAAAACTGCATGATCAGCTTATCATTCCCTTTAGTGAGCTTTTGTCCAACAAATTCATCTACTCCACAAGACTTAAAGCAGTCATACACTCCTGGGAAGTGATCTTCATTTTCATGGATGTATTCCCAATCGACCCATTTCATGTCACACACAATGGGCTTCTTGTCAAGCAAAATTGTCTCATAGAAGTCTTGTTGTTCCTTTGTATGGAACCTGTAGTCAACTGCAGTCCTCCTCCTAACAGCATAGGGATCAGACTGTCTCCGCAATCTAAGTCCTGCATCTTTCCTGATGTGCATGTCCTCAACGACTGGATGAGCATCATTGTGGTCAGGAATTTTGGGCTTCAACTTCCTCAAAACAAGAGAATCATCTTCCTCTTCTTCAGCATCAGGCACTGGGGCCTTATTCTTATCCTCAGCAGGTATACTCTTAGTGTCCCTCTTGGGCTTTGGGGGTTTCTGAGCAGCAGCCTTGGGAGCAGATTTGGTCTTAGATGGAGTATCCCCTGACTTAATTGCATCTCCCATAAGCTTCTGAGAGTTGGGAGCTGGTGTAGCATCCTCTTCCTCCTCCTCCTCTTCTGGATCTCTCATAATGGAGGAGTGATGACCCACAAGTATAGGGGATCTATCATAGTCCTTTCGATAAGTAAGAGTGTCGAACACAACGAGGAGCAGAAGGAAATGATAAGCGGTTTTCAGCAAGGTATTCTCTGCAAGCACTGAAATTATAGGTAATAGATAGTTTTGTGATAAGATAATTTGTAACGAGCAACAAGTAACAAAAATAAATAAAGCGCAGCAAGGTGGCCCAATCCTTTTTGTAGCAAAGGAAAAGCCTGGACAAACTCTTATATAGAGAAAAGCGCTCCCGAGGACACATGGGAATTATCGTCAAGCTAGTTTTCATCACGTTCATATGATTCACGTTCGATACTTTGATAATTTGGTATGTGGGTGGACCGGTTCTTGGGTACTGTCCTTACTTGGACAAGCATCCCACTTATGATTAACCTCTATTGCAAGCATAAGCAACTACAACAAAAGTATTAAGGTAAACCTAACCATAGCATGAAACATATGGATCCAAATCAGCCCCTTACGAAGCAACGCATAAATTAGGGTTTAAGCTTCTGTCACTCTAGCAACCCATCATCTACTTATTACTTCCCAATGCCTTCCTATAGGCCCAAATAATGGTGAAGTGTCATGTAGTCGACGTTCACATAACACCACTAGAGGAGAGACAACATACATCTCATCAAAATATTGAACGAATACCAAATTCACATGACTACTAATAGCAAGACTTCTCCCATGTCCTCAGGAGCAAACGTAACTACTCACAAAGCATATTCATGTTCATAATCAGAGGGGTATTAATGTGCATATAGGATCTGAACATATGATCTTCCACCAAATAAACCAACTAGCATCAACTACAACGAGTAATCAACACTACTAGCAACCTACAGGTACCAATACCAGACTTAGAGACAAGAATTGGATACAAGAGGTAAACTAGGGTTTGAGTGGAGATGGTGTTGGTGAAGATGTTGATGGAGATTGGCCCCTTCCCGATGAGAGGAGCATTGGTGATGACGATGGTGATGATTTCCCCCTCCCAGAGGGAAGTTTCCCTAGCAGAATAGCTCCACCGGAGCCCTAGATTGGTTCCACCAAGGGTCCGCCTCGTGGAGGCGGAGTCTCGTCCCGAAAGCTTGCTTATGGTTTTTTCCTCAATGAAAGACTCCATATAGTAGAAGATGGGCATCGGAGGGCCACCAGGGGGCCCACGAGGAATGGGGCGCGCCCAGGGGGGTAGGGCGCACCCCCACCCTCGTGGCTGGTGAGTGGCCCCCCTCTGGTACTTCTTCTGCTCATTATTTTTTATATATTCTGAAAATAACTTCCGTGAAGTTTCAGGACTTTTGGAGCTGTGCATAATATGTCTCTAATATTTGCTCCTTTTCCAGCCCAGAATCCCAGCTGCCGGCATTCTCCCTCTTTAAGTAAACCTTGTAAAATAAGAGAGAATAGGCATAAGTATTGTGACATAATGTGTAATAACAGCCCATAATGCAATAAATATTGATATAAAATCATGATGCAAAATGGACGTATCAACTCCCCCAAGCTTAGACCTCGCTTGTCCTCAAGCGAAAGCCGAAATTGAAAAATATGTCCACATGTTTAGAGATAGAGGTGTCGATAAAAATAAAATACGGACATGAGGGCATCATGATCATTCTTAGAACAACAACTTATATAATTATTATCATATGATGTCTTATGCTAAAGTAACAATTCAATCACAATTTCAAGTATGAATCATAAACTTCATTGAGAACCAGCAAACTTGAATCTTAGTCATTGAGGCAATTGCAATTTATCATAACATAGGAAAGAGTCAATAAAAGAGCTTTTCAGCAAGTCCACATACTCAACCATCATATAGTCTTTCACAATTGCTAACACTCACACAATATTTATGGGTATGGAGTTTTAATCAGACACAGAGAAAGATAGGGGCTTATAGTTTTGCCTCCCAACGTTTTACCTCAAGGGTAATGTCAACAATAATAGTTCATGAAAACTCACATCCAATTAGCCATATATACCAGGATCTTTCCAACATATTGTGCTTGCCAAAAGATAAAATGTAAAAAGGAAAGGTGAAGATCACCATGACTCTTATGTCAGGTAGGAGATAAAAGTAAAAGATAGGCCCTTCACAGAGGGAAGCAGAGGTTGTCAGGCGCTTTTATGGTTGGATGCACAAAATCTTAATGAGAAAGAACGTCACTTTATATTGCCACTTGCGATATGGACCTTTATTATGCAGTCTGTCGCTTTTATTTCTTATGTATCACAAGATCGTATAAAGCTTATTTTCTCCCACACTAATAAGTCATACATATTTAGAGAGCAATTTTTATTGCTTGCACCGATGACAACTTACTTGAAGGATCTCACTCAATCCATAGGTAGATATGTTGGACTCTCATGCCAAAACTAGGTTTAAGGGTATTTGGAAGCACAAGTAGTATCTCTACTTGGTGCAAAGAATTTGTCTAGCATGAGGGGGAAAGGCAAGCCCAACATGTTGGATGATCCATGACAATATAATTTATCTCAGATGAAAGAAAACATAACCCATTACATTGTCTTCCTTGTCCAACGTCAACTCTTTAGCATGTCATATTTTAATGAGTGCTCACAATCATAAAAGATGTCCAAGATAGTGTATTTATATGTGAACCTCTCTTTCGTTATTACTTCCTATTAATTGCAATGATGACCAAAACTATGTTTGTCAACTCTCAACAACTTTTAATCATCATACTCTATATGTGAGCTCATTACTCTCCATAAGATCCATATGATCTCTTTGTTTCTTTTTCTTTCTTTATCTTTTTTTATTTTATTCCCTCAAGATCATAACAAAATCATCAAGCCCTTGACTCAACACTAATCTTTATTATAAAGCTCACGGAATCGATTACATAGAGGGATCATAAGGCAAAACTCACAACTAGATCATACCAAAAACTTTATTCTACTAGATCAAGGTATTACTAAAAGGATCGAACTAAGAAAAAAGGGTAAAGATAAAAGTGATGGTGATACGATACCAGGGCACTCCCCCAAGCTTGGTAGTTGCCAAGGGGAGTGCCCATACCCGATGCTCAGTTCTTCTTTGTTGGTGAAGAAGGTGATGGTTTTGTTGATGGCGTAGGCTTCTTCCTTAATTTGCGCTTGAGGATAGAATTTTGGTCCCTTAGGTCATCGATCTCCTTCTCCAGCCTCAGTATCTTTTTGCATAGTTCCTGCTTTTTTTCCTGCAAGAGGCGTAAAGGGATAAACTCGATCTTAGGTTTCTTTACTCTATCCGGGAGGCTTGACTTTTTGAACTCCACATGCATGTCCCCAGGTTGAGGTAATGTGACTTCATCTTCTTCTGAGCTCGTCTCCTCCCTTCCCTTGGGTTCATAGTCCTCTTCTTCTTCCGTAGTCCAACCACAATGCTCCACATCCCCATAGACCTTAGGATCTGCAAGGTAGTCAGCCACATAGCTTTCTCCTTCTGAATCCTGGGACGACATGTTGCTCTAATCTGCAGCAGGACAGCTCGAAACAAAGACAGGAGATATTTGCATGATATAGGAGTCAAAACCTCTGGGAGATTATATAATGAATTTTTACCGACCAAAATACATAACATGCAAGAAAACGGAGTCCGGAGAGCACACGAGGTGCCCACGAGACAGGGGCGCGCCCTCCACCCTCGTGGAGCCCTCGTGTACTTCCCGGACTGCTTCTTATTTTTCCATTTTTCTAAATATTCCAAAACGGGAAAAAATTGCCATTAGAACTGTTTTGGAGTCAGTTTACTTACCGTACCACATACCTATTCCTTTTCGGAGTCTGAAACGTTCCGGAAAGTGTCCCTTATTTATTCCTCCGGGGTTACGGTTTCAATAACATTGGTTTCAACATTTATAGGATTACCTGAGATATAATGTTTGATTCTTTGACCGTTCACCACCTTCGGATTTGTGCCTTCGAAGTTGTTGATTTTTATGGCACCGGAATGATAGACCTCCTCGATAACGTAAGGACCTTCCCATTTAGAGAGAAGTTTTCCTGCAAAAAATCTTAAACGAGAGTTGTATAGCAATACATAATCACCTACATTAAACTCAAGCTTTTGTATTCTTTTATCATGCCATCTTTTAACTTTTTCTTTAAACAATTTGGCATTCTCATAGGCTAGGATTCTCCATTCATCAAGTGAGCTAATGTCAAATAACCTCTTCTCACCAGCAAGTTTGAAATCATAGTTGAGCTCTTTAATAGCCCAATAAGCCTTATGTTATAGTTCGAGAGAGTGACATGCTTTTCCATAAACCATTTTTATACGGAGACATACCCATAGGATTTTTATATGCAGTTCTATAGGCCCATAATGCATCATCAAGTTTCTTGGACCAATTCTTTCTAGATCTATTAACAGTCTTTTGCAAAATTAATTTAAGCTCTCCGTTGCTCAATTCTACTTGACCACTAGACTGTGGGTGATAGGGAGATGCAATTCTATGATTAACGTCATACTTAGCAAGCATTTTACGAAAGGCGCCGTGAATAAAATGTGAACCACCATCAGTCATTAAATATCTAGGGCTCCAAACCTCGGAAAAATAACTTATTTAAGCATCTTAATAGAGGTGTTATGATCAGCACTACTAGTTGGAATAGCTTCTACCCACTTAGTAACGTAATTAACAACAACTAAAATATGTGTATATCCATTAGAGGCAGGAAACGGTCCCATATAATCAAAGCCCCAAACATCAAATGGTTCAATAACAAGTGAATAATTCATAGGCATTTCTTGATGTCTACTAATATTACCAATTCTTTGACATTCATCACAAGACAAGACAAACTTACGGGCATCCTTGAAGAGAGTAGGCAATACCTTATGTGCAGTTCTATCTCCAGCATGGTGTCCTCCATAAGCCTCAAAGTGACACTTGCATAGGATCTGTTCCTGGTCATGCTCAGGTACACAATGTCTAATAATACCATCTACTCCTTCTTTATAAAGATGTGGGTCATCCCAAAAGTAATGTCTCAAATCATAGAAGAACGTTTTCTTTTGCTGGTATGTGAAACTAGGTGGTATAAATTTAGCAACAATATAATTAGCATAATCAGCATACCATGGAGCAGTATGAGAAGCATTTATGACATTTAATTGTTCATCAGGAAAGCTATCATCAATAGGTAGTGGGTCATCAAGAACATTTTCCAACCTAGACAAGTTATCTGCAACGGGGTTCTCAGCTCCCTTTCTATCAATAATATGCAAATCAAGTTCTTGTAGCAAGAGAACCCATCTAATAAGTCTAGGTTTAGCATCTTTCTTTTCCATAAGATATTTAATAGCAGCATGATCCGTGTGAATAATTACTTTAGAATGAACAATATAAGGTCTGAACTTATCACAAGCAAATACAACTGCTAAGAATTCTTTTTCAGTAGTAGCATAATTTCTGTGGGCATTGTCTAGAGTTTTACTAGCATATTGAATAACATTTAGTTTCTTATCAACTCTTTGCCCTAGAACAACACCTACAGCATAATCACTAGCATCACACATAATCTCAAAAGGTAAATTCCAATCTGGTGGCTGAATGATAGGTGCAGAGATTAATGCTTTCTTAAGTGTTTCAAATGCTTCTACAAAGTCATCATCAAAGACGAATGGTATATCTTTTTGCAATAAATTAGTCAGAGGCCGAGAAATTTTTAAGAAGTCCTTAATGAACCTTCTATAAAAGCCGGCATGACCAAGGAAACTTCTTTTACCTCTGATGTCCTTGGGACACGACATCTTTTCAATAGAATCAACTTTAGCTTTATCAACTTCAATGCCTCTTTCAGAAATTTTGTGCCCCAAGACAATACCTTCATTAACCATAAGGTGGCATTTCTCCCAATTCAAGACAAGGTTAGTTTCTTCACATCTCTGCAAAACTCGATCAAGGTTGCTTAAGCAATCATCAAAAGAGGATCTATAAATGGAGAAATCCTCCATCAAAACCTCACAAATCTTTTCACAAAAGTCGGAGAATATAGCCATCATGCATCTTTGAAAGGTAGCAGGTGCATTACATAAACCAAAAGGCATACGTCTATAAGAAAAAGTACCAAAAGGGCAAGTAAAAGTTGTCTTAGATTGATCATCAGCTGATACAGGTATTTGAGAGAAACCAGAATAACCATCTAGAAAGCAAAAATGTGTGTGTTTGGATAATCTTTCTAGCATTTGATCAATAAAATGTAAGGGGTAATGATCTTTTTAGTAGCCTTATTTAATTTGCGGAAATCAATTACCATCCTATAACCAGTAATAATTCTTTGCAGAATCAATTCATCTTTATCATTAGGAATGACAGTAATACCTCCCTTCTTAGGAACACAATGGACAAGACTTGCCCACTGACTATCAGCAACGGGATAAATCATACCTGCCTGAAGGAGCTTTAGTATTTCTTTTCTTACCACTTCTTTCATCTTAGGATTCAGCCGTCGTTGGTGATCAATAACTGGTTTGGCATCTTTCTCCAAATTTATTTTGTGTTGACATAGAGTGGGACTAATGCCCTTAAGATCATCAAGAGTATATCCAATAGCAGCACGGTGCTTCTTCGGAGTTTTCAATAATTTTTCTTCCTCCTTCTCTGAAAGGTTAGCACTAATAATAACAGGATACATATTCTTTTCATCAAGATAAGCATATTTAAGAGTATCAGGCAATGGTTTAATATCAAACACGGGATCACCCTTGGGTGGAGGAGGATCCCCTATGATTTCAACAGGCAAGTTGTGTTTTAGAATAGGCCCCTGTTTAAAGAACATTTCATCTATTTCCCTTCTTCTATTCATAAACATATCATTTTCATGGTCTAGCAAATATTGTTCTAAAGGATCACTAGGAGGTACGGCAATAGAAGAAAGACTAATAATTTCATCTTTACTAGGCAATTCGTCTTCACGGTGTTGTCTACAAAATTTAGAAAAGTTGAACTCATGAGACATATCACCTAAACCAATAGTAACAACATCCTTTCTGCAGTCTATCCTAGCATTAACAGTGTTTAAGAAGGGTCTACCAAATATAATGGGACAAAAGCTATCTTGTGGGGAACCAAGAACAAGAAAATCAGCAGGATATTTAGTTTTCCCACACAATACTTTAACATCTCTAACAATCCCCATTGGTGAAATAGTATCTCTATTGTCAAGTTTAATTGTGACATCAATATCTTCTAACTCAGCAGGTGCAATATCATGCATAATTTCTTTGTATAAGTCAATAGGTATTGCACTAGCACTAGCACCCATATCACACAAGCCATGATAACAATGATCTCCTATTTTAACCGAAATAACAGGCATACCTACCACAGGTCTATGTTTATCTTTAGCGCAAGGTTTAGCAATTCTAGCAGTTTCATCACAGAAATAAATAACATGCCCATCAATATTATCAGCCAAGAGATCCTTAACAATAGCAATATTAGGTTCAACTTTAACTTGCTCAGGAGGTGTATAGGTTCTAATATTGCTTTTACGAACCACAGCATGATCTTTTATCCTAACAGGAAAAGGTGGTTTCTCAACATATGCAGTAGGAACAATAGGATCTTTATAAGTGATAGTCTTCTCTTCAACTTTAATAGGTGCAACTACTTTTACTTCTATGGGAGGATTATATTTAAACCACTTCTCCTTAGGGAGATCAACATGAGTAGCAAAAGATTCACAGAAATAAGCTACTTTTAGTGCTAAATTTACAGAAAACATCGGTATCCATAAAAGATTTAACACAATAAAACTTAGGTGTCATACCTGACTCCTTACCTTCGTCGAGATCACAATCTTCAGAGTTGCATTTAATTCTTTCCAATAAATCACATTTGAATTCAATAGTCTTCATCATAAAAGAGCCAGGATGGTGCGATTGTTATCAGAAAGCCGAGCATAATTTTTTTGGATAATCATTTCTCTTGAGAGCTCATGATTGGGGCATGAATATAACCTTGATTTAAGCCTCCCCCAAGCTTAAGCGATGCTTTCTCCTTCGCGAGGCCAAAAATTATATATATATGTATACATTATATAATTACGATCACTATGAACAAGATGCATTTGATAAAACTTCTGATGAAATTCCAATTTCAATCGTTTGTAGTTCCATGATCCCATATCATCACGTAGCCTATACCATGTCAATGCATCTCCCTCCAAAGATATAGGGAAGACCTTCTTCTTGATAACATCATCGGGCATACCTGCAAGCTTAAATAATCCACAAACTTCATCCACATATATTAGGTGCTCATCAAGATGTAATGTTCCATCTCCTGCAAAAGGATTAGCTAGCAGTTTTTCTATCATACCCGTAGGAATTTCGAAGTAGACATTTTCATTTTCAGTAGGTTCAGTAGGTTGAGGGGCAACTCCATGCTCTACTGGTCGGGTGAAGATACCCCGAACACGCCCCTTAGAGGATTACTTTCCATAGTAACAAGTGACAGTAAATTTCAACACACTATATAAATTTTTCCTTACCAAATTCCACCTACCAAAGGCTCTTCACTCCTCGGCAATGGTGCCAGAAAATATTCTTGATGACCCACAAGTATAGGGGATCTATCGTAGTACTTTCGATAAGTAAGAGTGTCGAACCCAACGAGGAGCAGAAGGAAATGATAAGCGGTTTTCAGCAAGGTATTCTCTGCAAGCACTGAAATTATAGGTAATAGATAGTTTTGTGATAAGATAATTTGTAACGGGCAACAAGTAACAAAAATAAATAAAGTGCAGCAAGGTGTCCCAATCCTTTTTGTAGCAAAGGAAAAGCCTGGACAAACTCTTATATAGAGAAAAGCGCTCCCGAGGACACATGGGAATTATCGTCAAGCTAGTTTTCATCACGTTCGTATGATTCGCGTTCGGTACTTTGATAATTTGGTATGTGGGTGGACCAGTGCTTGGGTACTGTCCTTACTTGGACAAGCATCCCACTTATGATTAACCTCTATTGCAAGCATCCTCAACTACAACAAAAGTATTAAGGTAAACCTAACCATAGCATGAAACATATGGATCCAAATCAGCCCCTTACGAAGCAACGCATAAACTAGGGTTTAAGCTTCTATCACTCTAGCAACCCATCATCTACTTATTACTTCCCAATGCTGTGACACTCCAAAATTTTTATTTGGTTTTCAGCAAAAACTTTGTGGTTTTTGAAAAGAGGCCATTTAAATTTTTTCCAGAAAACCTTCCTCTTAAAAACTTCCTTTTCTTTGGCAAGGTTTTTATTTTTATTCAACTATGGTGTTTGATCTTTTGAAACTTCTTCTCTGTTGGTTCCCTCTCAAATTTATTTTGGGAGTTTAATCTTTTTCTTTTAAAAAGAAACTCTATGAAAAACTTGGGATTTTCATATCTTGAAAACCACCCATGACTTTGTATTTTGCCCATGTGGTAAAACCCCTCCAAAACCTCCCCTCCTCCTTGTAATCAACCTAAGTTCTCTGTCCCAACTAATCCAAGCAAGTTTTGGATTTTATTCTAATTATTTTTTCCCTCAAATCAATTCTGCAAATTATTTGGAGCCTGAGAGTTTTTCAAAGCAAGTACCCTTTTGCATTTAATTTTGACCTCAAACCAACTCTCCTGGATAGTCCTTTGTACCCACAACCCAGAACCATCTTGATCCACTCCTCCTCTTTTCAAATTTTTCAAAATTCAGTCTCTGCAAGTTTGGACCAGATTTGCCAAATTTGGTGAAATTCATACCTACACTTCTCCAAAAATTTCACCAAAAATCAGGCAGCCTACTGGAGCAATGAGAAGCCACTCCACCAAAAATCAACTCAAGGAAAAATCCCCAGAGGCCAAAAACATTCTGTCAAACACCTGAGCTGCACTGTTCCTTTGCAAATTCAGAAAATTCAGACTTCAGTGTCGTTTTTCGTCCGTCAGCTTCACTCACGCGTTGACAGTGCGCTTGGCGCGTTGCACGCGGCTTCTTCTCCCTGGCCAGCACCCCCGCACGCGCGCTTGGCGTCTTCCCAGCGTCGGTGGCGCCCCTGTGTCTTGCGGCGTGTCTTGCGGCGGCCGAATCCCCGTGGCAGCCAACAGGGGACGGAACGGCGGCTCAACGCCGTTCGGCGCCGCCCAACGCCCCTCTGCTCTCCGCGTGGCCTCATGCATGCTAGCGCACGCCCATGGCACCGTCGCCGTGGCCCGGCAAGCACGGAACGTGCTCACTGCCGCCGACGGGCCCGCGCCGCCCCGTTCTGTCGAATTCGCCCATAGCACCAAATCCCAGCTCGATTAGCACCTAAACGGAACCGTGTACCTCCACGATGACGCCCAACGTCCTAATTACCCCCGACCAAGCCCTGCGCCGCCGTAACCTTCACCGGAGACCCCCGTTCACGGCCACCGCCTCGGGCCGCCTATAAAAAGGGCCCCCGAGCTCACTCTCGAGCACGCACCACCTCTACACCTCACCAAAGCTCTGCCAAGACACCCGGAGGACCTCGAGGAGGTCTACACCCCCAACTCCGGCCGCCCCGATCCGCCTCGGCCTCCACCACGATTCGCTCCGGTGAGGCCGTCTCCGGAGCCCAAACCCCGTCAGTTACTCCCTCTAGCACCCAGTAAGCTAACGCCAGCATCAATTTGTCCTTCACAGCTCTCTCCGACGAGTCCCTCGACCACCCGAGCCGCCGTCCGCCGGAGCAAAGCTCGCCGTCGACGTGGTACTCGCCGGCGACCACCACCACCACCAACCGACGCGGGAAGGTGCCCTGAACACGGAGGTACCCTCCGATCCCCCTGCCTCGCCGTGGATCGCCGCCGGCGACCACCGCGTCTCTCGGGCACCGGCGAAATCTGCCGCCCCGTTCGTATATTCAAACCTGACAGGCGGGACCCGCTGTCAGCCTCTCTGTCCTTTCTAAACGAAGCGTTTTCTGAAAACGCCTTCTGCCAAATGCGCTTTCCCTTTGGGCTGGCGTAGTTTCTGCCGAAGCGTTTTCTATTTTTATAAGCTAGCCCCTGGGAACTTTCTGTTTCATTACAGATGAGTCCCTGGACAAAAACCTTTATAACTTTTAAACAGAAAGGTATTTTTGATTGATTCTTTTTCTGTTCTCTTTAAAATTTTGTCTAGTTTTTTATCAGATTTATTTGAAAAATATTTGGAATACTTTTTGTGCACCCTTGGTATTTACGATAGCGCATATATTTTCTTTATACCGTAGATACCGAAGGAGGTGACGGAGCCGCGAACTTCACCGAGCTAGGCTCCGACTACTCTGAACCAGGCAAGCATGTTTGAAACTTTTGATATGATGATTGTTTTGGCATGTTTGCATTAAGTAGTTTATGGCATGTTGATGAACATACCGATGAATGTCCTGTTACCTGAGACGATGAGGCAAGTGAGTTCCATGAGTGGATGGATGTGAGTATGCATGGCCATGTGTTGGCATGAGGATGGGTAAGATGGCAGTGTTGTAGCATGCCAGGCTTATGCCAGACTATGTGACTTCAATGTCAACTCGTATCATTCCAGTTCCTTCCATTCTTCCTTCCTTGTACTACCACAGGTTTTCCGTAAGGAATATGGCTTAGTAAGTTGTAAACCGCTTTCCTGGTACACACCAAAAAGGAGAGGCCGTGATGATGGTTCCATGGCCCTGGATTAAAGCCAGTCATCCGGTCAGGGGGCATGGGTGTTTCCGGTTGGGACCGAGAGGGGGGCACCCCTTAGAGCGCGCGTATATAAATTTGATCCCATGCTATTCGAGATTGTGATCTCCCCGTCTCAAAAGTTTTTCTTGGACGATGTCTAGGGTGATTCCTAGCATCGAGAGGTAGAATGGGTGTGTACTGGTTAGCTGTGTTTTCTCCCGAAAAACCGTAAACGGAACTAGTCCTTCGGGACTACGGAAATCCGTTGGCTGTGGGAAAAATTTTGTACAAACTCTGCAGAGTCATATATTCCTCCAAATCATCTATTCCATGTCCAAGATCGATATTATCTTATCCTGATCAAATGTCAGTTTTGATGACAGAGACTCCGGTGAATCGCATGAGTGCTAAGTCCGGTTAAATGATTATTCCTGTGAATGGACTAACCCATTTATTCTCATAAATTGAATGTTTATTATGAGTATTATTTACTTGTGAATAAAAGCCCTTTCTGCGATGTCGCTCAGACGTCCGACTGTGGCATTATTGTATTTTACTTTCTTTTCAAGCCCTTTATGTGGTGTCGCTAAGACGCCCGACTGTGGTATTTCTTTTAAAGCCCTTTTTGTGATGTCGCCCCGATGTCCGACTGTGGCATTTCTTTTAAGCCCTTTATGTGGTGTCGCTAAGACGCCCGACTGTGGTGTTTCTTTTAAAGCCCTTTCTATGATGTCGCCCCGACGTCCGACTGTGGCATTCCTTTTAAAGCCCTTTATGTGGTGTCGCTAAGACGCCCGACTGTGGCATCATTTCCTTATATTTATTTGTTCACGTTTCGAGGCGTCGCTTCAGACACCCGATCGGTCTTCATTTATGTTTTGTGGGATTCCAGGCGGACTACCGCCGTTTCCCTTTTACTTACCTCGTTATGCTAATTTTTGAATGTACATTGGTGAATTAATCATGACGCATTCATGCATGCATTTGTTATATCTTTCGTCCGAACTGTCTTGCAAGTACTTTCAAAGTACTCACTGGCTTGTTGATTTGGCCAGATGCTGACGAAGGCGATCTCATGGATGAAGAGTTCGATAGCGAGTCCGACGCCTAGAGGAATCCCAGTCAGTCTCGTGCGACCCTGGATTTGGTCACTGTATTATATCTGCTTCCGCAACCCGAATAAATTTATAGAGCCTCACCTCGACGCTCGATGAGATGCCAGTTTGAGAGTCGTGTTATCACATTTCCCCCTGTGTTATTCCACCATCACTTTATCCTCGAGTCAGTAGTATGCCACCACACCATTGTGTTATATCCGCCATTATGTATAATTATTGGCGCGCTTGTAATAATTTGTTGAGCAGCCCTAGCTCAACCCTGTAATATATCCTATGCTACTGGCTTATTGTATCAAGAATTTGTCTACCAGTGAGGAGGATTTCTCTCATACTGGACTCAAAAGATTGGTTTCTCAATAAATATTTTTATTGGAAAACCGGTCGTGACAAGCTTGGTACCAGAGCCAGGCTGACTGTAGGAAGCCACTAGGTGCGATCGCTAATTGGTTATTAGCATGATTGAGCCTTTCCATATTTTCTTGATTGTAGTCATTTTCTGTCAGTCAGCATAAATTTATGATCTGACCATGCAGAATTTTTGCCTACTTTTGTAGATGGCCGACAACAGCTGCGAGTCTCAGACCTTCGCCAACATGCCCGATGGGTTCATCAAGCTTCTTTCCTTCATCGTTCAGGTCGCGATGGGGCCATCTGTGCGCCCAGTCTTCACACTCTGCCAGCACCGAGTCAACGACAGTCTGACCATGCACCAGGCCACGGTGCAGTTCAAGGGAGGGCGTGGTGAGTTACGCCGCTTCCGGTTCTTGGGAAGAGTCATGCCTACGGAGAGGCATGCTATGCAGATGGCAGCCCGCGAGGCGATAGCTCGTCTCAGGGATGTCCTCCCCATGATGAAGACTCGTCGTTACCGTTATCTTCCGTGCCATGTGCCTTACACCTGTCACTACGCATACTCCTACCCCAGAGGAGAACGAGACAAGGCTTTTGAGATGCTCATTGAGTATCTCCGGGCCCTGGAGGCAGCCTTCGACAACCTGGCGGACGACTTCGTGGCTGCCCGCATGGACTCAGTTCATGGCTGTGCTGCCAACAGGAAGGAGCTCCTACCCACCGCACCGCCACTGACTTTGGTCTCGCCCTCAGCATCTTATATGCCTACTCGTCGCCTACCTTCTACCGAAGAATTCAACCAAGTCATTGCACCCACTCCAACGCGCACTGCACCACCCTTCGCGCCCACTCCTGTTCGTGTTGTTCCGCCCCTGGCAACCGCTCCGTCCACTCTGTGCAACACTACACGTATGGAGCCTATTAGCGAGGAGGAAGTCGAGTCCCCAACCTCGCTACGCCTCGCCCTCGGCAGGGCAAAGGAGGTCGTCAACATCTCCGCCTGAGTACGCTTAGCCGCCATGTAATGTACCGCCTTGTATAATATGTTTATATGTGCATAGGTTGTGAGAAGTAGCCTGTTTGCGCATCATGTAGGATCTGGAGAAGTGCACTAGCCTAAATAACATGTCAGGATTATGTACGCATATCCTGAGTGATGTATTGTATAATTATCGCCCGCGTGTAAGATATGTAATGAGCAGTCCTTCTCCGTGCGCAATTCGATTTGTTTTCTTAAGTGATCTTGGTCATTTAAATTATTTGCCATCCTTGTGCAATTTTGGATTTGTTTTTGCGACCATCTTCGCTTTTCTTATGAGTTTTACAAAATATATCCCCAGAGTGAAAAAATGTCTCGTCCTTGGACTCGCTCCATGCCTACTCCGCCAGAGGAAGATTATGACACTCAACCAGGCAACAATTTCACACAAGGGCAGTCGAGTCAACAGAACAGTGAAACGGCACTTTCCCAAATGTGCCGCCTTTATGAACAGAGTCAGCAACAACATCGTGAAATGATGAACCAAGTCATCAACATGGGAAATCACCATGGACAGTATCAGCAGCATTCCAAGTTATCTGAGCTACAGAAGACACGTCCTCAAACATTTTCTCATACTGACAAGCCTCTTGAAGCCGAGGATTGGCTTCGAGATATGGAGAGAAAATTAATTATTGCAAAATGTTCAGATCTCGAGAAAGTACTATATGCTCCGCACTATCTCACAGGAGCAGCTGCATCATGGTGGGAGAATTTTCTGCACATGCACCCCAACGAAAATGATATAACCTGGGATGATTTCAAGGAAGGTTTCCGTGGTGCACACATTCCCAAGAGTATTATGAAAATTAAGAAGAGAGAGTTCGATGACCTCAAACAAAGGAACATGACAGTGTCAGAATACAACGGTCAATTTACTCTATTGTCCCGCTATGCCAATGAAGAACGTATGACTGAAAGCAAGAAGATGGAGAAATTCCTTGACGGTCTGGCGCCCGCGCTTAAATGCCAACTGGTCGTGCACACTTTTCCTGATTTTAAAACACTGGTGGACAAAGCCATTACTCTGGAAAATGAGAGACGCAGTCTGGAAGATATCCGCAAGCGAAAAAGGGACCAGACTAACCATGCTCGCAATCACCGAAGCAGGACAGATTTTCAAAAGGGTGGGACACACAAATCCTCATCCAATGTCTCACGCCCAATCAAGAATTTTCATGCAAGGGACAAGGAATTCACCTATCGCCCCGGCGTTACTTGTTACGCTTGTGGAGAAGAAGGGCACTATGCCAAACAGTGCCCCAAGCCAAGGAACTCAACCCCAAAGCCGAACAACGGCGGCAACAATTCAGCGCCCAAGCGAAACAATTTCAATCCCAACAATAACCACAGGAAGGGTCATCTGAACCACGTAACCAAAGAGGAGGCACAAAATGCTCCGGATATCGTACTCGGTACGTTTCCTGTCAACACAATACCTGCAATGGTTTTGTTTGATTCTGGAGCTTCTCACTCTTTCATTTCGAAAAGTTTTGCTTTGCAAAATAATTTTTCGATGCTTCCTTTGGAGAAATCCATGATCATCAAGTCCCCTGGGATTCAGCAAGTTACTCAGAATTACTGTCAGAATGTGGTCATTGAGTTCGAAGGATTGGAGTTTCACGCAAATCTTATTGTGTTGGAAAATAAAGGACTGGATGTCATCCTAGGGATGGATTGGCTAACCACCAACAAGGGGTTTATCGACTGTTTCAACAGGACCGTAATTCTCACACACCACCAAGGGAAGACAATAAGAGTATCAGCCAAGGAAGGAAAAATACCCCGGCAACCGAGATTAAATAAGGTGGACGTTTCTGAGCTAAACAAGGTTCCAGTAGTGTGTGAATTTCCAGATGTATTCCCTGAAGAGCTACCAGGCATGCCACCAGACCGAGAGATAGAATTCAGCATTGAGCTCGCACCAGGAACCACCCCCATATACAAGAAACCGTACCGAATGGCACCATCCGAATTAGTTGAGTTGAAGAAACAAATAAAGGAATTGCTAGACAAAGGATACATTCGAGCCAGCTCCTCACCTTGGGGATCACCAATTTTATTTGCCAAAAAGAAGGATGGAACGCTGAGATTGTGTATTGACTATCGAGCACTTAACATGGTCACAGTCAAAAACAAATACCCGATGCCAAGGATAAACGATTTGTTTGATCAACTCGCTCAGGCCAAGGTATTCTCAAAAATTGACTTAAGGTCAGGATACCATCAATTGAAGGTACGAACGGAAGATATCCCCAAAACAGCCTTCACCTCCAGATATGGACTGTACGAGTTCACAGTGATGCCATTTGGATTAACTAACGCCCCAGCATATTTTGTTCACCTCATGAACAAAGTATTTATGAAGTTTATGGACAAGTTCGTCGTGGTATTCATCGACGATATTCTGGTATACTCCAAGACACCAGAAGAGCACGCAGAACATCTCAGGATTGTGCTAGGAGAGCTCAGAAAACACCAATTGTATGCCAAGTTCAGCAAGTGCGAATTTTGGCTAAGACAAGTAGGCTTTCTAGGCCACGTACTGACCCAAGACGGTATCGCAGTGGACCCAGAGAAAGTCAAGGCCGTACTTGGCTGGAAGTCACCAGCCAGCGTAACGGACATACGGAGTTTCTTGGGAATGGCAGGATATTACCGCAGATTTATTGAAGGATTCTCCACCATAGCCAAGCCTATGACGCAGTTACTCAAGAAAGATAAGAAGTTTGAATGGACAGAAGCCTACGAGAAAAGTTTCCAAGAACTAAAGCAGAAGTTAACAACAGCACCGGTATTAATTGTACCCGACATACACAAGAATTTTGAAGTATATTGTGACGCGTCCAGAAAGGGTCTCGGATGCGTGTTGATGCAGGAAGGCAAGGTTGTCGCCTACGCTTCAAGGCAACTTCGCAAGCATGAGGAAAATTATCCCACTCATGACTTAGAAATGGCAGCAGTTATTCATGCACTCAAGGAATGGAGGCATTTCTTACTTGGGAATCGATGTGAAATATATACGGATCACAAAAGTCTCAAATATATTTTCACACAGCCAGAACTAAACTTACGGCAACGACGTTGGTTGGAGTTGGTAAAGGATTATGATGTTGGTATCCATTACCATCCAGGGAAAGCAAATGTAGTGGCCGATGCCCTTAGTCGGAACCCCAGCTCCGACGAAAACAATCTGCACAGCTTGAGGCCCGAATTCCAACAAGAATTTGCCAAGCTCAACTTGATAATGGTAGCAGAAGGCACCATATCAAACTTGGAAATACAACCCGACCTTGTGGGGAAAATTAAAGGAGCTCAGCCCGGTCACACCAGCATCGAAGGCATCAAAAGAAAGTTGAGTATGGGCAAGGCCTCGGAATTCGTCATAGACAATGAAGGAATATTATGGTACGGAGAAAGGCTCTGCGTGCCAAACATAGAAGACCTTAAACAGCAAATTTTAGCTGAAGCCCACACCGCCCCGTACTCGATCCACCCTGGAGGAACCAAAATGTATAAAGATATTCAGGAAAGATTTTGGTGGCACGGTATGAAGAGGGACATAGCCACCTTCATTGCATGTTGCGACTCATGTCAACGCATAAAAGCTGAGCATCAGAGACCAGCCGGACTACTGCAACCGAACAAAATACCTGAGTGGAAATGGGATGAAATAGGGATGGATTTCATTGTCGGACTACCTCGGTCACGACACGGGAATGATGCCATATGGGTCATCACTGACAGGTTAACCAAAGTGGCACACTTTATTCCAATAAAGACGACCCACACCACTCAGAGGCTTGCCAGGATTTATCTTTCCCGCATAGTTTGTCTGCACGGTGTCCCGAAGACTATAATATCCGACAGAGGCACTCAGTTCGTCTCAAGATTTTGGGAGCATTTACAACAGGCTCTGGGAACCCAACTAGCCTTCAGTACCGCATACCACCCACAGACTGATGGACAGACTGAACGCGTAAACCAAATTTTAGAAGACATGCTGAGAGCATGTGTCCTCACCTATGGAACCAGTTGGGAAGAAAGCCTGCCATATGCCGAGTTCGCATACAACAACAGTTACCAGGCCAGCCTGCAAATGGCTCCTTTTGAAGCCCTATACGGACGGAGATGTCGTACCCCGCTAAATTGGTCAGAGACCGGAGACAGCCGTATCTTCGGCCCAGACGTGCTCAAAGAAGCCGAGGAAAAAGTCAAGCTAATCAGGGACCGACTCAAGACCGCTCAAAGCCGACAGAAGAGTTATTACGATCAGAAACATCGTGGGGTAAATTTTGAACCCGGTGAATTCGTGTACCTACGAGTATCACCTATGAGGGGACTGCAACGGTTTAAGATTAAAGGAAAGTTAGCACCAAGATTCATTGGACCATTCTGCATAGTGGCACGAAGAGGCACTGTAGCCTACCAGCTAGACTTACCCGAAGACTTGTCCGACATTCACGACGTGTTCCACGTCTCTCAATTAAGGAAGTGCGTAAGCAAACCAGAGAAGCAAGTATCCCATGAGAACATTGACGTACAGCCAGACCTCACTTATCGGGAACGCCCAGTAAAAATATTAGAGGAGTCTGAAAGGAGGACCCGACAGAAGACCATCAAGTTTTTCAGAGTTCAGTGGAGCAACCACACCGAAAGCGAAGCAACTTGGGAAAGAGAGGATTTTCTTCGGACAGAGCATCCACACTTATTTGAGGAACAGTTGAAATCTCGGGGACGAGATTTTTCCTAAGGGGGTAGGTGTTGTGACACTCCAAAATTTTTATTTGGTTTTCAGCAAAAACTTTGTGGTTTTTGAAAAGAGGCCATTTAAAATTTTTCCAGAAAACCTTCCTCTTAAAAACTTCCTTTTCTTTGGCAAGGTTTTTATTTTTATTCAAGCTATGGTGTTTGATCTTTTGAAACTTCTTCTCTGTTGGTTCCCTCTCAAATTTATTTTGGGAGTTTAATCTTTTTCTTTTAAAAAGAAACTCTATGAAAACTTGGGATTTTCATATCTTGAAAACCACCCATGACTTTGTATTTTGCCCATGTGGTAAAACCCCTCCAAAACCTCCCCTCCTCCTTGTAATCAACCTAAGTTCTCTGTCCCAACTAATCCAAGCAAGTTGTGGATTTTATTCTAATTATTTTTTCCCTCAAATCATTTCTGAAAATTATTTGGAGCCTGAGAGTTTTTCAAAGCAAGTACCCTTTTGCATTTGAGTTTTGACCTCAAACCAACTCTCCTGGAAAGTCCTTTGTACCCACAACCCAGAACCATCTTGATCCACTCCTTCTCTTTTCAAATTTTTCAAAATTCAGTCTCTGCAAGTTTGGACCAGATTTGCCAAATTTGGTGAAATTCATACCTACACTTCTCCAAAAATTTCACCAAAAATCAGGCAGCCTACTGGAGCAATGAGAAGCCACTCCACCAAAAATCAACTCAAGGAAAAATCCCCAGAGGCCAAAAACATTCTGTCGAACACCTGAGCTGCACTGTTCCTTTGCAAATTCAGAAAATTCAGACTTCAGTGTCGTTTTTCGTCCGTCAGCTTCACTCACGCGTTGACAGTGCGCTTGGCGCGTTGCACGCGGCTTCTTCTCCCTGGCCAGCACCCCCGCACGCGCGCTTGGCGTCTTCCCAGCGTCGGTGGCGCCCCTGGCCGCCCGCGCCGGCGTGTCTTGCGGCGGCCGAACCCCCGTGGCAGCCGACAGGGGACGGAACGGCGGCTCAACGCCGTTCGGCGCCGCCCAACGCCCCTCTGCTCTCCGCGTGGCCTCATGCATGCCAGCGCACGCCCGTGGCACCGTCGCCGTGGCCCGGCAAGCACGGAACGTGCTCACTGCCGCCGACGGGCCCGCGCCGCCCCGTTCTGTCGAATTCGCCCATAGCACCAAATCCCAGCTCGATTAGCACCTAAACGGAACCGTGGACCTCCACGATGACGCCCAACGTCCTAATTACCCCCGACCAAGCCCTGCGCCGCCGTAACCTTCACCGGAGACCCCCGTTCACGGCCACCGCCTCGGGCCGCCTATAAAAAGGGCCCCCGAGCTCACTCTCGAGCACGCACCACCTCTACACCTCACCAAAGCTCTGCCAAGCCACCCGGAGGACCTCGAGGAGGTCTCCTCCCCCAACTCCGGCCGCCCCGATCCGCCTCGGCCTCCACCACGATTCGCTCCGGTGAGGCCGTCTCCGGCGCCCAAACCCCGTCAGTTACTCCCTCTAGCACCCAGTAAGCTAACGCCAGCATCAATTTGTCCTTCACAGCTCTCTCCGACGAGTCCCTCGACCACCCGAGCCGCCGTCCGCCGGAGCAAAGCTCGCCGTCGACGTGGTACTCGCCGGCGACCACCACCACCACCAACCGACGCGGGAAGGTGCCCTGAACACGGAGGTACCCTCCGATCCCCCTGCCTCGCCGTGGATCGCCGCCGGCGACCACCGCGTCTCTCGGGCACCGGCGAAATCTGCCGCCCCGTTCGTATATTCAAACCTGACAGGCGGGACCCGCTGTCAGCCTCTCTGTCCTTTCTAAACGAAGCGTTTTCTGAAAACGCCTTCTGCCAAATGCGCTTTCCCTTTGGGCTGGCGTAGTTTCTGCCGAAGCGTTTTCTGTTTTTATAAGCTAGCCCCTGGGAACTTTCTGTTTCATTACAGATGAGTCCCTGGGCAAAAACCTTTATAACTTTTAAACAGAAAGGTATTTTTGATTGATTCTTTTTCTGTTCTCTTTAAAATTTTGTCTAGTTTTTTATCAGATTTATTTGAAAAATATTTGGAATACTTTTTGTGCACCCCTTGGTATTTACGATAGCGCATATATTTTCTTTATACCGTAGATACCGAAGGAGGTGACGGAGCCGCGAACTTCACCGAGCTAGGCTCCGACTACTCTGAACCAGGCAAGCATGTTTGAACTTTTGATATGATGATTGTTTTGGCATGTTTGCATTAAGTAGTTTATGGCATGTTGATGAACATACCGATGAATGTCCTGTTACCTGAGACGATGAGGCAAGTGAGTTCCATGAGTGGATGGATGTGAGTATGCATGGCCATGTGTTGGCATGAGGATGGGTAAGATGGCAGTGTTGTAGCATGCCAGGCTTATGCCAGACTATGTGACTTCAATGTCAACTCGTATCATTCCAGTTCCTTCCATTCTTCCTTCCTTGTACTACCACAGGTTTTCCGTAAGGAATATGGCTTAGTAAGTTGTAAACCGCTTTCCTGGTACACACCAAAAAGGAGAGGCCGTGATGATGGTTCCATGGCCCTGGATTAAAGCCAGTCATCCGGTCAGGGGGCATGGGTGTTTCCGGTTGGGACCGAGAGGGGGGCACCCCTTAGAGCGCGCGTATATAAATTTGATCCCATGCTATTCGAGATTGTGATCTCCCCGTCTCAAAAGTTTTTCTTGGACGATGTCTAGGGTGATTCCTAGCATCGAGAGGTAGAATGGGTGTGTACTGGTTAGCTGTGTTTTCTCCCGAAAAACCGTAAACGGAACTAGTCCTTCGGGACTACGGAAATCCGTTGGCTGTGGGAAAAATTTTGTACAAACTCTGCAGAGTCATATATTCCTCCAAATCATCTATTCCATGTCTAAGATCGATATTATCTTATCCTGATCAAATGTCAGTTTTGATGACAGAGACTCCGGTGAATCGCATGAGTGCTAAGTCCGGTTAAATGATTATTCCTGTGAATGTACTAACCCATTTATTCTCATAAATTGAATGTTTATTATGAGTATTATTTACTTGTGAATAAAAGCCCTTTCTGCGATGTCGCTCAGACGTCCGACTGTGGCATTATTGTATTTTACTTTCTTTTCAAGCCCTTTATGTGGTGTCGCTAAGACGCCCGACTGTGGTATTTCTTTTAAAGCCCTTTTTGTGATGTCGCCCCGACGTCCGACTGTGGCATTTCTTTTAAGCCCTTTATGTGGTGTCGCTAAGACGCCCGACTGTGGTGTTTCTTTTAAAGCCCTTTCTGTGATGTCGCCCCGACGTCCGACTGTGGCATTCCTTTTAAAGCCCTTTATGTGGTGTCGCTAAGACGCCCGACTGTGGCATCATTTCCTTATATTTATTTGTTCACCTTTCGAGGCGTCGCTTCAGACACCCGATCGGTCTTCATTTATGTTTTGTCGGATTCCAGGCGGACTACCGCCGTTTCCCTTTTACTTACCTCGTTATGCTAATTTTTGAATGCACATTGGTGAATTAATCATGACGCATTCATGCATGCATTTGTTATATCTTACGTCCGAACTGTCTTGCGAGTACTTTCAAAGTACTCACTGGCTTGTTGATTTGGCCAGATGCTGACGAAGGCGATCTCATGGATGAAGAGTTCGATAGCGAGTCCGACGCCTAGAGGAATCCCAGTCAGTCTCGTGCGACCCTGGATTTGGTCACTGTATTATATCCGCTTCCGCAACCCGAATAAATTTATAGAGCCTCACCTCGACGCTCGATGAGATGCCAGTTTGAGAGTCGTGTTATCACATTTCCCCCTGTGTTATTCCACCATCACTTTATCCTCGAGTCAGTAGTATGCCACCACACCATTGTGCTATATCCGCCATTATGTATAATTATTGGCGCGCTTGTAATAATTTGTTGAGCAGCCCTAGCTCAACCCTGTAATATATCCTATGCTACTGGCTTATTGTATCAAGAATTTGTCTACCAGTGAGGAGGATTTCTCTCATACTGGACTCAAAAGATTGGTTTCTCAATAAATATTTTTATTGGAAAACCGGTCGTGAAAAATGCCTTCCTCTAGGCCCAAATAATGGTGAAGTGTCATGTAGTCGACGTTCACATAACACCACTAGAGGAGAGAAAACATACATCTCATCAAAATATCGAACGAATACCAAATTCACATGGCTACTAATAGCAAGGCTTCTCCCATGTCCTCAGGAACAAACGTAACTACTCACAAAGCATATTCATGTTCATAATAAGAGGGGTATTGATGTGCATATAGGATCTGAACATATGATCTTCCACCAAATAAACCAACTAGCATCAACTATAAGGAGTAATCAACACTACTAGCAACCTACAGGTACCAATCCCAGACTTAGATACAAGAATTGGATACAAGAGATGAACTAGGGTTTGAGAGGAGATGGTGCTGGTGAAGATGTTGATGGAGATTGGGCCCCTCCCGATGAGAGGAGCGTTGGTGATGACGATGGTGATGATTTCCCCCTCCCGGAGGGAAGTTTCCCCGGCAGAACAGCTCCGCCGGAGCCCTAGATTGGTTCCGCCAAGGTTCCGCCTCGTGGCGGTGGAGTCTCGTCCCGAAAGCTTGCTTATGGTTTTTTCCTCAACGAAAGACTCCATATAGTAGAAGATGGGCATCGGAGGGCCACCAGGGGTCCATGAGGCAGGGGGCGCGCCCAGGGGGGTAGGGCGCGGCCCCACCCTCGTGGGAAGGGTGTGGCCCCCCTGGTGAACCTCTTGCGCTCAGTATTTTTTATATATTCTAAAAACTTCTTCTGTGAAGTTTCAGGACTTTTGGAGCTGTGTAGAATAGGTCTCTAATATTTGCTCCTTTTCCAGCCCAGAATCCCAGCTGCCGGCATTCTCCCTCTTTATGTAAACCTTGTAAAATAAGAGAGAATAGGCATAAGTATTGTGACATAATGTGTAATAACAGCCCATAATGCAATAAATATCGATATAAAAGCATGATGCAAAATGGGCGTATCAAGGACCTACGAAGCACTTTGGCAGTGGCACTACTAGGAATAGGCCTACTAATGGCGCACCTGTTTTGGCTACTAATGGCGCACTACAGGTGCACCATTAGTACCACGCCACTAGAATATTTTAGTAATGGCGCACCACAGGTGCGCCATTAGTAAGCCATAGGTGCGCCATTAGTATGTGGTATACTAATGGCGCACCTCATGGAAGTGCGCCATTAGTAACAATTTTAAAAAAAATTCGTTTTTTCTTAATCTCAGGTCACTATTTCACATATGAGATATCCAACACATATATATACAACAAGCATCCATATAACAATCATATCCAACACACAAGTTTCATCATATATACATACATTGCCAACACATAGTTCCATCGTTACATATTACAAAAGTTTCACATTGTTCATCCAACACCATTATCCATCAATTCACAAAAGTTTCACATTGATACAAAATAAAAACACAAATGGAAAAGAAGCACTCCATCCATGCAAGCTTCCGTGAATTAAATCAAATCTTCAAAATGATAAACAAGAAGTTAGAAGAAGAAGAAGAGAAGAAGAAGAAGACTAGAAGAATACTAGAAGAAGAAGAAAACTAGAAGAATACTAGAAGAAGAATAAGAAGAATAAGAAGAAGACTATAAGCTTATTATGTAAACTTGATCATTTTGTGCTAACATAAGTAATTTTGGAGCTAACCTATAGGAAACTAAGCATATAAGCTCTCTAAGTTAGCATATTAGAGCCAACTTAGGTAAAATGAAGCTTACCTATGTCATTTTGGAAAAGAAGAAGAATAAGAAGAAGACTATAAACTTATTATGTAAACTTGATCATTTTGTGCTAACATAAGTAATTTTGGAGCTAACCTATAGGAAACTAAGCATATTAGAGATAACATAGGTAACTAAGTATATATATATATATCATTTTGGAGATCTGACATACATGACATAGTTCAGTTCTCATTGTTCTTCTCCTTCTCCTTCATCAGCCTGATGCGCCAAGAGCGGCGAGGCGGTGGAGGCAGCTGTGGGATGTAGTCTTGTACCACAATTGGCGTGGTCATGTCGCCCAGCTGTGGGATTGCCGGCGCCACCACTGGTGCGTGGTCATTGTCAGGCACCACCACCATCGTGAGGCCACCTTCAGGCAGGACGGGCACGACCATCGCTAGGTCATCCTCAGCCACCACCATCTCTTTCCCATGATCAGCCACCACCATCTCTTGCCCATGGTCAGCCACCACCATCTCTTGCCATTGGTCAGCCACCACCAGCGCTAGGTCATCCTCAGCCTGATGCCCATCGTCATCCTGTAGCTCCTCATCCCCACTCTGCTCCTCTTCTCCCGCACTCCAGTCCGGGTCATCCTTCTTGTTGTCTTTGCTGTTGCCAGAATCGCTGCTGCTTTCGCTAAAGCCAGAATCGCTGTTGCTTTTGCCACAGCCATAATCGTTGCTGCTTTGGCTGTAGCCAGTGTCGCTGTTGCTGCTCCCATTGCCTGTCCAAATGCAACAATGACCATTAACAATCGATGTGAGACAAAGCCAAATGTAGAGGAATAAGAAGAGGCGGAACGCACTAGCATCTTCGTCGTCAGCGTAGCGCATGCGACACATAGTCGCGTTGAAAACCTTCACGATGAGCATTGTGGCATCATCGTCGTACCTAAAGAGAAGAAAGTACCTGGTCCGCAGGTCGTAGGCAATGTAGAACTTCTCCCAGCCACGTCACAGGTACATGTGGCCCTCCTCGATCACCTACTCCACGTCCCACAGCCTGCGAACCCTGCTGCCGACCTGTCGGAGCTTCACATTATCTGGCGGATCTTCACCTAGCATGTTCATAAAAGTGTCAGGCAGCCTCTGCAATTTGGGACAAGGAGTGATGTAGCAAGCAACAGAGTTATCATAATGAGATGGGTGAAGGGGAGATCTCTCGTTTTATATACCTGCCTCGTGGATGGTACTGAAGTCCCAAGTATGATACTGAAGAACTCGAAAGCATCCAACTCGTACTCCGGTGAGGCAGAGCAGCGGTGGCTGCTTCCCCCCATTTCTGATAAGCAGCAGAAGAGACCAATTAGTACCCTTACAACATTATCATACAACATTATAGCAGCATAAATTTTGAGCAGAAGATAATCAACTACACCAATGCACTTCCGAAGTTCCCGCTTCCCACCCATGATGTTGTTAAGCGAGGACTAGTGCCAAATGCATTTTCAGTACGAAAATACATCACAGGCCACTATGTTATTTAATATCATTCTTCTCGAAGACTAATGATTGTTACATCCTACTAAAATGATGTTCTGTCCTCAGAGATGTCTCGTTGCTTATGAGGAAGCAGCAAATAAACACTTGAAAAAAGCTCTCGTCCTCGAAGATGCATTCTTGGTTATATTACTGTTCTGAGTTATGTTGTTCTGTTATTTTATTTGAAGACATGAAGGGTTACTTATTTGAAGATGCTACTCCTAAGAAAGGTCAACTTTTCGATCATCAGCCTCTACAATTAAACAATGATGCATTCTTCCTTTTCCTTTCCATCTTCTTCTTCTCCACCTCTCTTCTTTTCTTGTTCTCCTTTTTCTTTCTTCTCCTTCCTCCTCCTCCTCTTCTCCTTCTTCCTTTCTTGTTCTGTTTTTCAACTTTCTTCTTATTCTTCTTCCTTTTTTCCTTTTTCCTCTTCTTCTACTTCTTCTTCTTTGTTTCTACTTCCTTCTTCTTCTAATTATCTAAACCTAAATCTTGCACTAACCTAAACCAACCACTAACCTAAACCTATCAATAACCTAATTAAACCTAAACAGCAAAGAAAAACAGTAGAAAAAAACAAAAAATGCTCACCTTGGCTCCGGGGGCAGGGGTGGTGGTGGATGGCCGCGGTTAGGGCAGCGGTGGCGGGCCTGGCTCCGGGGGGCGCGAGGTGGACGCAGGGGGCCCACGGCGAGCCTGGCTCCGGGGTCGGCACGGGCGCAGGGGCGGCGGCGAGCCTGCCTCCGGGGGCGGCGCGGGCGCAGGGGCCGACGGCAGGTGGTGGGGACGGCGGGGCACCTGGGGGCGCCGTTCGGGCGACGCGGCGCCGGGGCGGTGGTGGGTGGTGGGGGCGCTAGGGCGGTGGTGGGTGGTGGGGGCGCCGGGGCGACGGGTGGTGGGGCCAGGGGGCAGTGGCGGGTGGCGGCGGCGGCAGGTGGTTGGGATGGTGGGGCGACGGGGCGAGGGGAGGTGGGGCTCGGCATTACTAACAATTTTTTTTCAAAACTACTAATGGCGCACGATGGGTGTGGTGCGCCATTACTATGTCAACTAGTAATGGCGCACTGTACCACGGTGCACCATTAGTAACAATTTTTTTTAATTTTTTTCAAAACTACTAATGGCGCACCACACACCAGGTGCGCCATTAGTAATATATTACTAATGGCGCACCAACACATGGTGCGCCATTAGTATATAGTAATGGCGCATCACATGTCTGGTGCGCCATTAGTGGCCATATCATCTATAGCCCTTTTCCTAGTAGTGTGGTCTTCTTGACCCTTTCCTTCCTCTTCTTTCCTTCTCCAGCAACCTCTTCAGTTGGCTTGGAGGTTTCAGCAGTTGAGGCTCTCACCTTTAAGGTTGGCACCCTCTTGGCAGGGGCCTTCTTGTGCAAGCCAGGCTTAGTTGATGCAACTGTGCCATACTCCTTCTTCAGCACCCTCTTCTTGGAGCTGACTTCCTCCTCAACAGCCACATAATCCTCATCTATAGAATCTGAGGTTTTCTTCTTCCTTGTCTTGGTGGATGCCTTGGGCAAGTTGCTTGGTGTGCTCCTGTAGCCATCATCAGAAGTGCTAGAGGGACTAGTGCCCTCACTCAATTGCACCTGTTCCTCTGACTTGTTCTGGCTGTCGCTCTGGTTAGACATCTGTGCAAACTTACTGACAGCAGACCCTGTGAATAGATATAGTCGAGGTAGACTGGATGAGCATCACAAAGTGCAGAGTTTTTGCAAAAAGGATGACTTAAAAACTTAGTTTTAGTTCTTCACAGAAAGCATTTCGGAGCTACCAATTTGTAAACTCGATGATACCGAAGCAGCTTTTGGAACCTAAACTAGTGAACTCAGTCAGACCGGGTCACAGTTTGGTGGCACCGAGACTGCTAGGGTTTCACAAAGAATCGAACTCGTTCACACCGATTTGCAATTTTTGGTTAGACCAAAAGTGCAACTGCAATGGCCTAAGCCAAATCGGTGAGACCGATTTCTACAATTCAGTCAGTCCGAGATGAGTTCGGCGGAGACCTAACCCTAAATTTTCAAATCCAATCTAGTCTAGAGGTTGTTTTAAGTGGATAGATTGATTGCATACGTGGTCATGAACATGGCAAAGTAATGTGCTACGAATTGGACTTAAAGGAATAGCACAAAAGATCAAACTCATACCCTAATTCGGCGGAGTTCGCTGCGGCGGCAATGGAGGGGCAGAAATCCGTTGACGGTGATGGAAACTAGCAGCGGGAGGTCATTGGCGGCAAGAGGATGATCCAGAGACCCGAGGCGGCAGAGCAGGACACGCGCGAGCTGAGAGGTTTTGAAGAAATTTCCAAAATCTCACCCGTGGGTATATATATCCCAACCCTGTTGGTGTGACCGAGTGGAACAACTCGGTGGCACCGAGATGCAGAACTACAAGCGGTTACTGCAACTCGGTGTGACCGAAAAGTTCTAATCAGTTGCACCGAGAAGGAAAACCTAGATCAACTTAGTGATCTCAGTGTGACAAAAATGAATGACTCGGTCATACCGAAATGCACAAAGAGGTTTTGGAAGTTTAAGTCTATGACGAATCAGAGACTCCGAGTGCTCCTCACACAGAGTGGTTCGAATCTGACTTGATCAAACTTTGTGATGTAGCATGAATAGAGTTTGAGACGAGAAACGCATAGATAGCTTGAGGAGGCTCTTAGGCATTCTTGTCCATCCATTTGGCAAAAAAGGCAAACAATCAAAGCAACAAATGTATGTCCTCGAATGAGTGAAAAATGCAACCAACATGCTCACACAATAAAATGACAAATGAAATATGTGACAAAGCATGCACAATCACTCTAGCATCTATCAAGCAATTTGGCGATGACTAGGTCATCTATATATGAGTATATTGACTTAGGACTCAAATGAGAACATTTGATCATAGGTCATACTCATTGTTTAAGCACAAGTGGAGTTACCACTTTTACATAAAGCATTGTTGTGCTCACATCATTAGAGTTGCTTTAGCTCAATTGATTAGAGTAAATCTCCCCCTAGATGTGATATCCCCCCTAAGAGGGATGAACTAACCTTGGGTTTTGTCGATGATGACTTCATGTAGGTGTTGAAGATGTAGATGCTCGATGTTGATGTAGATCATTCGGAGCAATCTTTTGGAGTGAGTTGCACTTTCAATACCTACACGGGTTAGTCCCACAAGGAACAAACAAGGATATTCATAGACTTAGAGTGATGTTCACATAGGATGATGTCCATGAAAGCATTAGGTTACCTTGTCCCTTGTCCTACCAACAAGAGGGTTTGTGACTCCTTGAACTAGTGCAAGATATGGAAGTTGTTTGCACTTGTCCTTGCGAAGATGATAAGACTGAAGTATGTTGGTAGAGTCACCCTCATGAACTCTCTAGTTCTTCTTCTTATGGATCCACACCATCTTGATGGGAATCCTTGGAGTTGTAGTCGTACTTGATGAAGTGGAACTTGATGTAGTCTTGGGAACCCACTTGAACAAGGCCTTAAGTGCTTCTTCAAATGCATCAATCTCCTCTTGAAGCTTGTCCTTGCCTTTTAGCTTGTGGTCTTGTGGTGGAAGATCATCTTGAGCTTGTGTTCCTTGGAAATAAGTAGGATCATACCTCTCTTGTTGAGGAACAAACTTCATCTTGGGGTATTGATCTTCTTCCCACTCAACTCCATTGGCATTGAACTTTCGTTCCAAACCAACACCTTGATTCTTCCCGTGTCTTCCTTGCTTGCGTACAATTTCCTCAAATTGCTTACTTCCGGCAAGGCTCTTGTAAACACCTTTCTCTATAATTCCCTTCAATAAGCTATTTTCTTGCTCAAGTGTAACTTGGCTAAGAGAATCATTAGTGGAATCAAGAGAGCTACTAGAAGCAACAACATTGGGTTTGGCATGATTGTTGTTACTACTAGAAGAAGAATATTTCTTGTTCTTGTTGCTAGATTTAACTTGTGGCATGTAAGTAGACAAGAATAAACGATTGACAATGTAAGAAGAACTTTTCTTGAGAAGATCATCATTGATTGCTTTTAAGAACTCATGCTCTTGCTCAAAGTTGGGCTTTTCAAAACGTAGCTTCTCATGAGTCTATAAAAGTTCTTGATGATCTTTGTCGGAGTAATTGGACACGGATACCCCGAAGACGGCGAGACGATATTTCAAGACATCGGGGCTAACAAAGCCCCTCAGTCTGCCTGCTGGCTGCTGACTGTGCCAACCAGCCGGCTGCCGACTGCAGCCCGACCCGACATCGACAAGACACTGACAAGACGGCCATACCGCGGACAAGACAACCGTACCGCGACGACATCATGTACAGTGTCACTTGTCCCCTGGCACTATTTATGAAGTGACCCAGGGGACAAGCATGACATGCACCATGCCTTACCCATGCCTACCCACATAGCTTACATAGTAAGCTAGCCCACACTATAAAAGGGGCACTCATCCATCCATCCAGGAGGAGGGACACTCACGCACACTCACGACCACAAGCAATGGCCATACATGGCCGGCCACTAGCATACCACATACATGCATTTACCAAGTCAGATGCCTATGGCACTGATCCCAGATACAGCTCTAGGAGCAACTCTGTACTAGATATATCAGATACACTCAGACATGCAGCAGTAGGAGTATTATCTCTCCGGAGAGCTCCGAAGCTGGGTAAACCACCGCGTGCTACTCGCATACCCGCTCCCGGGCCTATCAGCAGCAGTCTTACCCACACACTAAGCCCTTGTGGCATCTGTCGACTCGCAAGCCCCCCGTGAGAAATACCACGACAGTTGGCGCCCACCGTGGGGCGGTACTTTGCTACCACGTTGTTGCTGGTTTCGCTGTCCGGGCGGGACCCCCTTTTTTTTCTTCATCGCCTCCGCCGCAGCGTCGCGCCGTCCCTCCGGTAGCGCTCGGGGGCTCGACATCGACCCGCCCCCGGAGCGGCCGTGAGGGGTGGCGCGTCCTCGCCGTCGGCCTCTTCGTCTTCACCACCGCAGCGTCGCGCCGTCTCTTCAATTGCGGTCGGGGGCTCGACATTGACATGCCCCCGGAATGGCCGTGAGTGGCGGCGTGACCTCGCCGTCGGCCTCGCCTTCTTCACCACCACCGTTGCGACGCCGGCTGCCCGTCCGCGCGCGCGCCGCGCGCGGGGCCTCGTTTCGGTCGACCTTGGCCGTCCACGCGCCGCTCGCGCCTGCTTTCCTCCGCGTTGCGCCTTGCTCCGGCCTCCATATATCATCTACAAGCTAGCTAGATGCATCAGTCAACCATGGTCACGCGTTGCCTATACAGTTGACGCCCAAGACACACTCCACCAAAAATCTCTACGCTGCGTCATGGCCGCGCCTCCCTGTGCGTGCTGCCATCCCTCGGCTTGCCTTGGCCACGCCCGTGCGCTTTGTGCCCGCTGCTAGAACGCTGCTGCTCGCTCCATTGCTGCAGCCGATGCCTCCTACTGCTCTTACTGTTGCTTGCTCGAGCATCGTTGCTGTCGAAGTTTCGTCTGCGCGCACCCCTGCTGGTCCGGATTCGCCTATGCGCGGCTCCGCGTCCTCGCCCGCAGGCCCCGGCCTCCCCTACCGCGCTGGCCCCCTGCGCCTGCCGGCTTGCCGCCCGCCCGGCCAGCTCCGGGTTGGTGCGCCCCCGGCCCCCTGCTCCGCACTCGCCCGCCAGCCCGCCACTCTGGCCGGGTCCTCCACAGTCGGCTGTATCGCCCTGTGCCGGCTGCTTCGCGCCTCCTCCCGCGTCCGCCTCGCCTCTGCCGTGTCCGGCTCCTACCCAAGCCGGCTCCTACGCGTGCCTGCCGGCTGGCGCCCGCGACCCGGCCTCCGCGCCGTCTCCATTCCGCGGCCTCGCCCCTCCACGGCTCCGACGAGCTGGCCGACTTCCCCGAGCGCGCTCGCCCCGCTCCACCATCCGTGCGGCCCGGCCGCCGCCTACCCGCGCGATCCGGCCGCCACCTCCCTCGGCCCCGCCCCGGCCTCCGCCCGCAGCCCGGACGGCCGGCTCCTCCCGCCGCCCGGCGTCCGACCTCCCGGGACCTCCGCGCCGGCTCCGCCTTCTCGCCTAGCTGGCCCCGAGCATCCGGCTCCTCCCCTCCGGGTCTTCCGTGCCGGCTCGCCGGCTCCGCCCTGGCCGGCTCCCCCAACCGGGCCGCCTTTGCTGCCGGCCTCCACGCCCGGCCCCGGCCGCTTGCCGTCTCCGCCCCGAGGCGGACGGCTAGCTCCGCCACTTGCCGGCTCCGTCGCCTGCCGGCTTCGCCCTCCACCCGGCCGGCCTGGCCGGCTCCCCCGCTCCCTAGCTGCGCGCCTCCCGCATCACCGTCTGCCTGCTGGCCCCTGGCCGCCTCCGTCTCGCGCGCACACCGAGCCCCTCCGTCGCGCCCGGCTCCGGCTGCGTCGCGCCTGCTCGGCCTCCCCAGCGGCCGGCTTTGCCTCCATCTGGCCCCGAGCACCGTGTCGGCTTCGGCTCGGCCTACCCCGCGCCGTCCAGCCCCAAGGGCCGCGCCGGCTTCGCCTCCGCCCGTGCGCCCGCGGCAGCCGGCTCCCTCCCGCACCGCCCGGCTCTGTCCGCGTGACCGGCTTCACCAACGCCTGGCGGTCGGGTCGCCGCGCCCCTCCGCTCCGCCCTGATCGCAACCCGGCTCCGGGTGCTCGGCTCGCCGCCTCACCTCCGGGCGCCCGGGTGCGCCTCAGCCGGCTCCCGTTGTTCGCTGCCGCAGCCTGTCGGTGTCGCTCGGGCAGCCGGGAGAGAGAAAAATAAAAAGGACCGGGTACTAAAAAAAAGAGAGAGAGAGAAAAAAGAGGTCGGCCGGGGGAGAAAGAAAAGTCAAGAGATGCTGCCAGCTGAAAAAGAAAAAGCGCGTATGGATTCACCTGGTACATGCATGCATGCTTGGCCAGGTGCGCATGCATGTCCGGTTATACCAAAGGCCGGGTACATATGCATGCACTTCCGCCTATGTGGCCGACTTCAAAAAAAAGACTGGCATGCCTATCAGCGTCCCTGCTGCAGCCGGCTGGCCGGCTCCCGACCGCTGCCTACGCTGGCTGCTGCGCCCGTGCATTCTGCTGCTAGTTGGTAAAAGAAAAAGACAAAGTAGGAGGCCGGCTGAAAAGAGAAAAGTCAAGCCAGCTAGAGTTGGACCTGAAAAAAAGTGAGAGAGATGTGCGTTCGACGGCACGCAACCGGCTGGAATATGCGTCCGACTGCCAGATGTGCGTCCGACCGCTGACTGCCTGGCTGGCTGTAAAGAGCCCGACTGTTGTGCCGGAGTCCGCCTTCCCGGCCGGCTGACGAGAAAAAGAGAAAAAAAAGAATCAACTTCAACAAAGAAGACAAAGTAGTTGCCGGGAGATCCGGCCCGACTGCTCAGCAGTCGGCCCGAATCTCGGGGGCTACACCTAGCGGGTGCGCAGACGCGCCCCCGCGAGAGAGAAGACAAAGTAGTTGCCGGAAGATCCGGCCCGACTGCTCAGCAGTCGGCCCGAATCTCGGGGGCTACACCCAGCGGGTGCGCTGACGCGCCCCCGCGAGAAAGAAGACAAGGTAGTTGCCGGAAGATCCGGCCCAACTGCTCAGCAGTCGGCCCGAATCTCGGGGGCTACACCCAGCGGGTGCGCTGACGCGCCCCCGCGAGAGAGAAGACAAAGTAGTTGCCGGGAGATCCGGCCCGACTGCTCAGCAGTCGGCCCGAATCTCGGGGGCTACACCCAGCGGGTGCGCTGATGCGCCCCCGCGAAGATTGCAGACAAGAGAAGAGTTTTGTCCGGCTGTCAGCAGCCAGCAGAAGAAAAAGGGCGTTGCAAGACACCTCGCCGCCTGGGCGGTCGAGCCTGACTGGCCGGGCGAAGGCTTCACCCAGCGGGTGCGCCGACACGCTCCGCGAGCGCCAAGTTGCGCTCCGCGAGCGCCGAGTCGCGACGGCTGTCTCCGACGACCGCGACTACACGAAAATCAATGTGAGCTCCTCACTCGCATATTTTTTGCACCATGCAAGCATGGATAACCACGAGCGATGCTCGGGGGCTGTCTCCACATTTTATTACAGTAGCGTCACGGTTCGCCCCGGCGCCAGCCAGAGTTGGCCCGGGGGCTGGCCGCTTGGCCTGAGACGTTAGTTCCCGCAGACGGCTTAGTACCATGCGCGGTACCAAAGGCCCACTCTTAGTCACAGACCGCAGAGCGGCTGTCTGACTAGCAAGAGTGTACGCTGGAGGCCACCCATGCGAAAAACGTCCGGGAAGAAAAACGTTCGGGCGACCCGGCCGTTTTCCTTTACAAGTATCTACTCGGTTGAATCTGCTCCTAGACTCTGAGTACTGTACACTCCACTTCGTGGCCCACTCTTAGCCACAGACTGCAGAGCGGCTGTTCGGCAAGCAAGAGCACAAGCCAAAAAGCGGAGGGAACACAAAAAAGATTAAGGGGGCTCGGACGAAACCGAGTTGGCACCCTCCGCATAAAACTTCCAATACTAAAAGCAAGCATATGATATATTTGCGTGGACTAACTTTGTCCTTTTTTATGATCATTTCCATGAACATTTGCCAAAAAACCTCCGCCCAACTTTGCCAAGTTGCCCGGAGGCTTGGGGGCTACTGTCGGAGTAATTGGACACGGATACCCCGAAGACGGCGAGACGATATTTCAACACATCGGGGCTAGCAAAGCCCCTCAGTCTGCCTTCCGGCTGCCGACTGCGCCAACCAGCCGGCTGCCGACTGCGCCAACTAGCCGGCTGCCGACTGCAGCCCGACCCGACATCGACAAGACACCGACGAGACGGCCATACCGCGGACAAGACAACTGTACCGCGACGACATCATGTACAGTGTCACTTGTCCCCTGGCACTATTTATGAAGTGACCTAGGGGACAAGCATGACATGCACCATGCCTTACCCATGCCTACCCACATAGCTTACATAGTAAGCTAGCCCACACTATAAAAGTGGCACTCATCCATCCATCCAGGAGGAGGGACACTCACGCACACTCACGGCCACAAGCCATGGCCATACATGGCCGGCCACGAGCATACCACATACATGCATTTACCAAGTCAGATGCCTATGGCACTGATCCCAGATACAGCTCTAGGAGCAACTCTGTACTAGATATATCAGATACACTCAGACATGCAGCAGTAGGAGTATTATCTCTCCGGAGAGCTCCGAAGCTGGGTAAACCACCGCGTGCTACTCGCATACCCGCTCCCGGGCCTATCAGCAGCAGTCTTACCCACACACTAAGCCCTTGTGGCATCTGTCGACTCGCAAGCCCCCCGTGAGAAATACCACGACAATCTTCCAAGGTAGTTTCATGAGCTAACTTAAGAGTGTTTAGTTCTTAGTTAGACGCTCAATCTCCTTCTTATCATTGTTATTCGTTTTATTTGGATTAGCATTATTAATAGCAACTTCATCATAGTTTTCATAACTAGAGTTGTCAATAAGTAAATCATCATCTCCTAGCAAATCATCTTCATCACTATTGAAATCAACATACTCGAGGTGTGATACCTTTGGGCCTTTAGCCATGAAGCATCTTCCAATCCCTTCATTTGGTGAGTCAAATATGTCGTAGGAGTTGGTTGACACAAGTGCTAGACCGGAAACACCTTCATCTTGAATATATTCGGAGTCGGAGTGATAACTTCTCTCGGAGTGATCGTCGGAGTCGGAGCCGGATACCCATTCACCAACATGAGCTTGATGTCTTCATTTTGTGTAGCTCTTTGATGACTTGTCCTTCCTTCCCAGATCCTTGCTTCTCCGTGATGTTCTTCGTTCATAGCAGTCATCTCTACTCCTTCTCTCTCTTGGTGGTGATTCTTCTCTTCGACTTCTTATTTTAGGAGAATCTTCTCTTCTTTTGTAGGGAGCCATACACTCATTGGAATAGTGTCCGGGTCTTCCACAATTGTAGCAATTGCGCTCATGACTAGAAGATCTTTTGTCATTGTAGGACCTTGACTTGGAACTTCTTTCCTTGCTTCTACTCTTGTAAAACTTGTTGAAGTTCTTCACCATTAGGCTCAATTCTTCATTGAAGGTTTGTTTCTCACTTGATGATGTGGGAGTATCACATGAGACTTTGTAAGAACCACTTGACTTGTTGTGAAGCTCTTCCTTATCCTTGAGTGACATCTCATGAGCAACAATTCTTCCAATGACTTCTGTTGGCTTGAGATCTTTGTAATTTGGCATCATTTGGATCAATGTGCACACGGTATCATATTTTCCATCCAAGGCTCTTAGGATCTTCTTGCTGATGAATCTATCGATCATCTCTTCACTTCCTAAGCCGGCAATCTTATTTGTGATGAGAGCAAGCCTAGAGTACATTTCAGCGACACCTTCACCATCCTTCATTTTGAACTTGTCAAGTTGACTTTGAAGCACATCCAATTTGGATTCCTTGATAGAGTCGGTACCTTCGTGCATATCAATCAAAGTATCCCAAATTTCCTTTGCATTCCCAAGACGGCTGATTTTATTGAATTCTTCGGGGCACAATCCGTTGAAGAGAATATCACAAGCTTGAGCATTGTTTTGCAGCATCTTCAACTCTTCCGCGGTAGCTTCACGGTTCGGTTCTCTCCCATCAAAGAATTCACCTTGCAAGCCAATACACACAATAACCCAAACGGCGCGGTTATGTCCAAGAATATGCATTTTCATCTTATGCTTCCAATTAGCAAAATTAGTACCATCAAAGTAAGGACCTCCACGGTGGTAATTTTCCTCACTATACGCCATACTCTCCTAGGTTGTGAAACCAAGGCTATGATCACCAAAAGCTATGGAAATCAAAGCAAATGGAGACCACAGCTCTGATACCACTTGTAGGATCAAAAGTATGTCTAGAGGGGGTGATTAGACTACTTGACCAAATAAAAATCTAGCCTTTTCCCAATTTTAAGTCTTGGCAGATTTTAGCAACTTAGCACAAACAAGTAATCAACCTACACATGCAATTCTAAGAGTATAGTAGTGGAATGTAAAACAATTGCATATGAAGGTAAAGGGAGGAGTTTGGAGGGAGCAAGCGCATGTAGACACAAAGATTTTTGGCGTGGTTCCGATAGGTGGTGCTATCTTACATCCACGTTGATGGAGACTTCAACCCACGAAGGGTAATGGTTGCGCGAGTCCACTGAGGGCTCCACCCACGAAGGGTCCACGAAGAAGCAACCTTGTCTATCCCACCATGGCCATCGCCCATGAAGGACTTGCCTCACTAGGGTAGATCTTCATGAAGTAGGCGATCTCCTTGCCCGTACAAACTCCTTGGTTCAACTCCACAATCTTGACAGAGGCTCCCAAGTGACACCTAACCAATCTAGGAGACACCACTCTCCAAAAGGTAATAGATGGTGTGTTGATGATGAACTCCTTGCTCTTGTGCTTCAAATGATAATATCACCAACACTCAACTCTCTCTCATAGGATTGGATTTGGTAGAAAGATGATTTGAGTGGAAAGCAACTTGGGGAAGGCTAGAGATCAAGATTTATGTGGTTGGAATGGAATATCATTGACCTCAACACAAGTGTAGGTGATTCTCTCTCAGAAAATGTATGTTGGAAGTGTAGGCATATTCTGATGGTTCGCTCCATGAATGAAGAGTTGGTGGAGGGGTATATATAGCCTCCACACAGAATCTAACCGTTACACACAAATCACCAAACTCGATGGGACCGAATCATAAAACTCGGTCGGACCGATTTGATTCATAATGTGACTGTTAGGCATTTTGGTGGGACCGACATGTCAACTCGATGGGACCGATTCCATTAGGGGTTAGGGCATAACGTAATCTTGGTGAGACCGATTACACAAACTCGATGGGACAGAATTTGGTAATAGGCAAACAGAGAGTTGGTCAGGCAAACTCGGTTGGACCGATTCGCTCATCTCGGTTAGACCGAAACGTTATGAAAGGGAAACGGAGAGTTTGCGTTGCAGTCTCGGTGGGATCGATCGCTCATCTCGGTTAGACCAAAACGTTACAAAGGGAAACAGAGAGTTTGAAATCCCATCTCGATGAGACCGAGATCCCTATTGGTGAGACCGAAGTGTCTAGGGTTTTTGCCAGTGGCTATGTCAAGTGAACTCGGTGGCGCCGGATAGAAGATTTTGGTGGGGCCAAGTTTGACTTTTGGTTTGGGACATATGTGGATATGAGAAAGTAGTTGAGGGTTTTTGGAGCATATCACTTAGCATTTGAGCAAGTAACTCATTAAGCAACACCTCACCCCCTTTTAATAGTATTGGCTTTTCCTATGGACTCAATGTGATCTTGGATCACTAAAAGTAAAATGTAGGGTCTTGTGCTTTGAGCTTGAGCCAATATTTTGTCCTTAGCATTTTGAGGGGTCCACTTTCTAATCCATGCCATGCCAATCATTGAGCTTTCCTAAAATATTTACTTTCAAATAGCATTAGCTCAATGAGCTATATGTTGTTAAGAATTACCAAAACCACCTAGGGATAGTTGCACTTTCAAGGGGACACGATGTTTACCCAGGTTCGGGCCCTCTTAATGGAGGTAATACCCTAGTTCCTACTTGATTGACTTTGATAAGTATAGGGGTTACAAGAGTTGATCTACCTCGAGATCGTAACGGCTAAACCCTAGATGTCTAGCCTGTATGATTATGATTGCCTCTAGGGAATAAACCCTCCAGTTTATATAGACACTAGAGGGGCCTAGGGTTGTATAGAGTCGGTTTACAAAGAAAGGAATCTTGACATCCGAACGCCAAGCTTGCCATCCACGCAAAGGAGAGTCCCATTCGGACACGGGGAAAGGCCTTCTATCTCGTATCTTTATGGCCCATTAGTCTGGCCCATGTCGCATAGCCCGACCATCTGAGGACCCCTTAGTCCAGGACTCCCTCAGTAGCCCCCGAACTTGCCTTCAATGACGATGTAGTATACGGCTTTTATGTTTTGAGCTTTGTAAGGTGGTTTCTCCATTATACTTCGGACTGTCGACAATTTGGCTCCATATTAAATATCATGTTTTTTGCCGCCACCGCCCCGGCTTCCACACGCCAGACGAATGCGAACGGTTCAAGTATCTTTTACAAATAACCCCTCGAACATGCAAGGATGGGGTCTATTTAAGGGGATTGGATCTCAAATGGCATTCCGTACCACGCGGAAATCCTTAGAACTCGCCACAAGAAATCGTCCAAACATGGCTGACACTCCTAGCTCCTCCTCATGCCCCTATGAACCTCAAAAAGGCGACTAGGAAAGCTGCTCGGTGTCACGACCATCTGAATTAACTTCAGAGGCAGGGATATCTTCCTTCCGCGGATCTAGTCACCTTTCGGGATGGGTTAACTTCCCTTAATGGCGAAGCCCTGGCAGAAAATTTCCCCAATCCTTCTAAAGAGGAGTGGGTGTGCTTCGTTTCTTTCCTTCTGAGAGGCGTAGGATTCCCTATCCACCCTTTCCAAAGAGGTCTCCTGGTGTATTATGGACTCCAACTGCACAACCTAACGCCAGGCTCCATCCTGCATATCGCGGGCTTCATCGCTCTCTACGAGCTATTCTTGGGCTGTGAGGCCCATTTTGAATTATGGAGGAAACTCTTTTGCCTCGCTCACTGCTCCTAAAAGGGATCTATATTCGAGGTGGGCGACACCGAAGTATGGCGCATAGCCGGGACAGGATACCTGTCCGGCACTCCGAAGAAGGCATCCGACGAGTGGCCCTCAGAATGGTTTTATATCGAAGACGTCGTTCTTCCGGACCCAATCCGGCGCGGCCTTCCCGAATTCTCCAGCGCTCCTTTAAAGAAGCATGCCAACTGGCGTCCCCGGAGCCTCGAGGAAAGAGACAGTGCGGAGGTCGAGAGGTTTGCAAGCAAAATCAGAGTACTTGCCAACTCCGGGCTATCAATAATTGAGGTAATGGAAATTTCAATAACGCGATGCATTTAGCCACTCCAATGTAGGGGTTTTCCCATGTGGCATTACAACGGGGAGGACGATGCATCCCGTTGTCTATGCCAGGGTCCGGACAACTTTGCCGCCCTGGCCACCATCTTAGCTGATCTTTTCACAGGGGAGAAGGAAGACTTCACTCGCTTTAAGTGTCGGGAAGGTTTTTCCGTGTACAACCCCATCGACTGGGTATGTTTTCGACGATCAGCTTTACTTAATCCTTTTCCAGAGTTATGCTAGTCGAATCTAATCCGGCCGCTTTTACCGTTAGCTTAGCACTATGATCGTTTAGTTTATTGCTATTAATTTCTTCATGACTTATACATGTTCCTATGACTATGAGATTATGAAACTCCCGAATACCGGAGGAACACTTAGTGTGCTATCAAATGTCACAGCGTAACTGGGTGATTATAAAGATGCTCTTAAGGTGTCTCCAATGGTGTTTGTTGAGTTGACATAGATCAATATTAGGATTTGTCACTCCGATTGTCGGAGAGGTATCTCTGGGCCCTCTCGGTAATGCACATCACTATAAGCCTTGCAAGCAATGTGACAAATGAGTTAGTCACACGATGATGCATTATGGAACGAGTAAAGAGACTTGCTGGTGACGAGATTGAACTAGGCATGATGATACCGACGATCGAATCTCGGGCAAGTAACATACCGATGACAAATGGAATAACGTATGTTGTTATGCGGTTTGACCGATAAAGATCTTCGTAGAATATGTAGGAGCCAATATGAGCATCTAGGTTCCGCTATTGGTTATTGACCGGAGATGTGTCCCGGTCATGTCTACATAGTTCTTGAACCCGTAGGGTCCGCACGCTTAATGTTCGATGACGATTTGTATTATGACTTATGTGATTTGATGTACCGAAGGTTGTTCGGAGTCCCGGATGAGATCACGGACATATTGAGGAGTCTCGAAATGGTCGAGATGTAAAGATCGATATATTGGAAGGCTATATTCGGACATCAGAAAGGTTCCGAGTGATTAGGGTATTTTTCGGAGTACCGGAGAGTTACGGGAATTCGCCGGGGGAAGTAGTGGGCCTTAATGGGCCATAGGGAAAGGAGAGAAGGGCCTGAAGGGGTGCCCCCCCATGGGCTGGTCCGAATTCGACTAGGAGGGGGCGGCACCCCCCTCTTTCCTTCTCCCTCTCCCTCTCCTTCCTTCTTCTCCTACTTGGACTAGGAAAGGAGGAAACCTACTCCTACTAGGAGTAGGAATCCTCCCTTTGGGCGCGCCCCTTGAGGCCGGCCCTCCTCCTCCCCTCCTTTATATATGGGGGAGGGGGCACCTCATAGACACACAAGTTGATTGCTTAGCCGTGTGCGGTGCCCCCTCCATAGATTTCCACCTCGGTCATATCGTTGTAAAGCTTAGGTGAAGCCCTGCATCGGTAACTTCATCATCACCGTCATCACGCCGTTGTGCTGACGAAACTCTCCCTCGACCTCAACTGGATCTAGAGTTCATGGGACGTCACCAAGCTGAAGGTGTGCAGATCGCGGAGGTACCGTACCTTCGGTGCTAGGACCGGTCCGATTGTGAAGAGGTACGACTACATCAACCGCATTGTCATAACGCTTCCGCTTATGGTCTATGAGGGTACGTGGACAACACTCTCCCCTCTCGTTTATATGCATCACCTAGATGGATCTTGCGTGTGTGTTGGAATTTTTTTGAAATTATTGCGTTCCCCAACAGTGGCATCTGAGCCAGGTCTATGCGTATATCTTATATGCACGAGTAGAACACAAAGGATTTGTGGGCGTGAGTATATACATATTGCTTGCCGTCAGTAGTTGATTCTTGATTCAACGGTATTGCTGGATGAAGCGGCTTAGACCGACATTACACGTACGCTTACGCGAGACTAGTTCTGCCGACGTGCTTCGCACACAGGTGGCTAGTGGGTGTCTGTTTCTCCATCTTTAGTTGAATCGGTTTCAATGAATAGGGTTCTTTCTGAAGATCAAAAAGCAATCACTATAATATGTTGTGGTTTTTTATGCGTAGGTAAGAACGGTTCTTGCTAGAAGCCTGTAGCAACCACGTAAAACTTGCAACCACAAAGTAGAGGACGTCTAACTTATTTTTGCAGGGCATGTTGTGATGTGATATGGTCAAAATGTGATTATATAAATTGTTGTATGAGATGATCATGTTTTGTAACAGTTATCGGCAGCTGACAGGAGCCATATGGTTGTCGCTTTATTGTATGAAATGCAATCACCATTTAATTGCTTTACTTTATCACTAAGCGATAGCGATAGTCATAGAAGCAATAGTTGGCGAGACGACAACGATGCTTCGATGGAGATCAAGGTGTCAAGATGGTGACAATGGTGATCATGACGATGCTTTGGAGATGGAGATCAAAGGCACGGGATGATGATGGCCATATCATATCACTTATATTTGATTGCGTGTGATGTTTATCCTTTATGCATCTTATTTTGCTTAGTACGGCGGTAGCATTATAAGATGATCTCTCTAAATTTCAAGGTACAAGTGTTCTCCCTGAGTATGCACTGTTGCTACAGTTCGTCATGCCGAGACACCACGTGATGATCGGGTGTAATAAGCTCTACGTTCACATACAACGGGTGCAAGCGAGTTTTGCACAAGCAGAATACTCGGGTTAAACTTGACGAGCCTAGAATATGAAGATATGGCCTCGAAACACTGAGACCGAACGGTTGAGTATGAATCATATAGTAGATATGATCAACATAGTGATGTTCACCATTGAAAACTACTCCATCTCACGTGATGATCGGGCATGCTTTAGTTGATACAGATCATGTGATCACTTAGATGATTAGAGAGATGTCTATCTAAGTGGGAGTTCTTAAGTAATATGATTAATTGAACTTGAATTTATCATGAACTTAGTCCTGATAGTATTTGCATATCTATGTTGTAGATCAATCGCTCACGTATAGCGTCCCCATTTTATTTATGATATGTTCCTTGAGAAAACTATGTTGAAAGATGTTAGTAGCAATGATGGAGACTAGCTCCGTGATCTGAGGATTATCCTCATTGTTGCACAGAAGAATTATGTCCTTGATGCACCGCTAGGTGACGGACCTATTGCAGGAGCAGATGCAAATATTATGAACTTTTGGCAAGCTCGGTATGATGACTACTTGATAGTTTAATGCGCCATGCTTTACGGCTTAGAACAGGGAATTCAAAAACATTTTGAATGCCACGGAGCATATAAGATGTTCCAAGAGCTAAAATTGGTATTTCAGACTCATGCCCGAGTTGAGAGGTATGAGACCTCTGACAAGTACTTTGCCTACAAGATGGAGGAGAATAGCTCAACCAGTGAGCCTGTGCTCAGAATGTCTGAGTACTCAATCGCTTGAATCAAGTGGGAGTTAATCTTCCAGATAAGATAGTTATTGACAGAGTTCTCTAGTCACTATCGCCAAGTTACTGGAACTTTGTGATGAACTATAATATGTAAGGGATGACGAAAATGATTCCAGAGCTCTTTGCAATGCTGAAATCAGCGAAGGTAGAAATCAAGAAAAGCATCAAGTGTTGATGGTTGACAAGACCATTGGTTTCAAGTAAAAGGGTAAGGGAAAGAAAGGGAACTTCAAGAAGAATGGCAAGCAAGTTGCCACTCCCATGAAGAAGCCCAAAGCTAGACCTAAGTCTGAAACTGAGTGCTTCTACTACAAAGGGAATGGTCACTGGAAGCAGAACTACCCAAAATACTTGGCGGATAAGAAGGATGGCAAAGTGAACAAAAGTATATTTGATATACATCTTGATGTGTACTTCACTAGTGTTCATAGTAACCCCAGGGTATTTGATACCGGTTCAGTTGCTAAGATTAGTAACTCAAAACAGGAGTTGCAAAATGAACAGAGACTAGTTAAGGGCAAGGTGACGATTTGTGTTGGAAGTGATTCCAAGGTTGATAAGATCACCATCGCACATTCCCTTTACCTTAGGGATTAGTATTGAACCTAAAATGAATCTTATTTGGTGTTTGCGTTGAGCATAAATATGGTTGGATCATGTTTATTGCAATACGGTTATTCATTCAAGTCAAAGAATAATTGTTGTTCTATTTACATGAATAAAACCTTCTATGGTCATACACTCAATATAAATGGTTTATTGAATCTCGATCGTAGTGATACACATATTCATAATATTGAAGCCAAAAGATGCAAAGTTAATAATGATAGTGCAACTTATATGTAGCACTGCCGTTTAGGTCATATTGGTGTAAAGCGCATGAAGAAACTCCATGCTGATGGACTTTTGGAATCACTTGATGCTTGTGAACCATGCCTCATGGGCAAGATGACTAAGACTCCGTTCTTCGGAACAATGGAGTGAGCAACAGACTTGTTGAAAATAATACATACTGATGTGTGCGGTCCAATGAGTGTTGAGGCTCGTGGCAGGTATCATTATTTTCTGACCTTCACAGATGATTTGAGAAGATATGGGTATATCTACTTGATGAAACATAAGTTTGAAACATTTGAAAAGTTCAAAGAATTTCAGAGTGAAGTGGAAAATCATCGTAACAAGAAAATAAAGTTTCTACGATCTGATCGCGGAAACAAATATTTGAGTTACGAGTTTGGTCTTCATTTGAAACAATGTGGAATAGTTTCGCAACTCACGCCACCTGGAACACCTAAATGTAATGGTGTGTCTGAACATCATAACCGCACTTTATTAGATATGGTGCAATCTATGATGTCTCTTACCGAATTACCACTATCATTTTGTGGTTATGCATTAGAGACAGCTACATTCATGCTAAATAGGGCACCGTCTAAAAATCCGTTGCGACGACACCGTATGAACTGTGGTTTAGCAAGAAACCTAAGCTATCGTTTCTTAAAGTTTGGGGTTGCGATGCTTATGTGAAAAAGTTTCAACCTGATAAGCTCAAACCCAAATAGGAGAAGTGCGTCTTCATAGGATACCCAAAAGAAACTGTTGGGTACACCTTCTATCATAGATCCGAAGGCAAGATCTTTGTTGCTAAGAGTGCATCCTTTCTAGATAAGGAGTTTCTCTCGAAAGAAGTGAGTGGGTGGAAAGTAGAACTTGATGAGGTAATTGTACCTGCTCCCTTATTGGAAAGTAGTTTATCACAGAAATCAATTTGATTGATTCCTACACCAATTAGTGAGGAAGCTAATGATGATGATCATGAAAACTTCTGATCAAGTTACTAACGAACCTCGTAGGTCAACCAGAGTAAGATCTGCACCAGAGTGGTACGGTAATCCTGTTCTGGAGGTCATGTTACTTGAGCATGACGAACCTATGAACTATGAGGAAGCGATGACAAGCCCAGATTCTGCAAAATGGCTTGAGGCCATGAAATCTGAGATAGAATCAATGTATGAGAACAAAGTCTGGACTTTGGTGGACTTGCCCGTTGATCGGCAAGTCATTGAGAATAAATGGATCTTCAAGAGTAAGACGGACACTGATAGTAGTGTTACTTGAAGGAAATATGCCCTAGAGGCAATAATAAAGTTATTATTTATTTCCTTATATCATGATAAATGTTTATTGTTCATGCTAGAATTGTATTAACCGGAAACATAATACATGTGTGAATACATAGACAAACAGAGTGTCACTAGTATGCCTCTACTTGACTAGCTCATTAATCAAAGATGGTTATGTTTCCTAACCATGGACAAAGAGTTGTTATTTGATTAACGGGATCACATCATTAGGTGAATGATCTGATTGACATGACCCATTCCATTAGCTTAGCACCCGATCGTTTAGTATGTTGCTATTGCTTTCTTCATGACTTATACATGTTCCTATGACTATGAGATTATGCAACTCCCGTTTGCCGGAGGAACACTTTGTGTGCTACCAAACGTCACAACGTAACTGGGTGATTATAAAGGTGCTCTACAGGTGTCTCCAAAGGTACATGTTGGGTTGGCGTATTTCGAGATTAGGATTTGTCACTCCGATTGTCGGAGAGGTATCTCTGGGCCCTCTTGGTAATGCACATCACATAAAGCCTTGCAAGCATTGTAACTAATGAGTTAGTTGTGAGATGATGTATTATGGAACGAGTAAAGAGACTTGCCGGTAACGAGATTGAACTAGGTATTGAGATACCGACGATCGAATCTCGGGCAAGTAACATACCGATGACAAAGGGAACAACGTATGTTGTTATGCGGTCTAACCGATAAAGATCTTCGTAGAATATAGGAGCCAATATGAGCATCCAGGTTCCGCTATTTCTTATTGACCGGAGACATGTCTCGGTCATGTCTACATTGTTCTCGAACCGTAGGGTCCGCATGCTTAAGGTTTCGATGACAGTTATATTATGAGTTTATGAGTTTTGATGTACCGAAGGAGTTCGGAGTACCAGATGAGATCAGGGACATAACGAGGAGTCTCGAAATGGTCGAGACGTAAAGATCGATATATTGGACGACTATATTCGGACATCGGAAAGGTTCCGAGTGATTCGGGTATTTTTCGGAGTACCGGAGAGTTACGGGAATTCGCCGGGGAGTATATGGGCCTTATTGGGCCATACGGGAATAGAGGAGAGAGGCCAAAAGGAAGGAGGCCTGCGCCCCCCCCCCCCTCTGGTCCGAATTGGACAAGGGGCGCAGCCCCTTTTCCTTCTTCCTCTCCCCCTCTTTCCCCTTCTCCTACTCCAACAAGGAAGGAAGGAGTCCTACTCCCGGTGGGAGTAGGACTCCCCTTGGCGCGCCCCCTCCTAGGCCGGCCGCCCCCTCCCCCTTGCTCCTTTATATACGGGGGCAGGGGGCAACTCTAGACACACAGGTTGATCTTCGTGATCGTTCCTTAGCCGTGTGCGGTGCCCCCCCTCCACCATATTCCACCTTGGTCATATTGTAGCGGTGCTTAGGCGAAGCCCTGCGATGGTAGAACATCAAGATCGTCATCGAGCTGAACGTGTGCCAAGAACTCGGAGGTGCCGGAGTAACGGTGCTTGGATTGGTCGAACCGTGAAGACGTACGACTACATCAACCACGTTGTGCTAACGCTTCCGTTGTCGATCTACAAGGGTACGTAGATCACACTCTCCCCTCTCGTTGCTATGCATCACCATGATCTTGCGTGTGCGTAGGAAAATTTTGAAATTACTACGTTCCCCAACATTACTATCTACAAAGCTCGAATTTAAAAAAAAATCGACAAGTTCAAGGTGTTGACTACGATGAGATTTTGTCACTCATAGCGATGCTTAAGTCTGTCCGAATCGTGTTAGCAATTGCCAAATTTTATGAAATCTGGCAAATGGATGTCAAAACTGCATTCCTTAATGGATTTCTTAAAGAAGAGCTGTATATGATACAACAAGAAAGTGTTTTCAATCCTAAAGGTGCTAACAAAGTGTGCAAGCTCTAGCGATCCATCTATGGACTGGTGCAAGCATCTCGGAGTTGGAATATACGCTTTGATGAGTTGATCAAAGCATATAGTTTTATACAAACTTGCGGTGAAGCCTGTATTTACAAGAAAGTGAGTGGGAGCACTACAGCCTTTCTTATAAGTATATGTGAGTGACATATTTTTGATCGAAGATGATGTAGAATTTTCTGGAAAGCATAAAGGAGTGTTTGAAAGGAGTTTTTCAAAGAAAGACCTTGGTGAAGCTGCTTACACACTGAGCATCAAGATCTATAGAGATAGATCAAGACGCTTGATAAGATTTTTTTCAATGAGTACATACCTTGACAAGATTTTCAACTTTTTTGAAATGGAACAGTCAAAGAAGGAGTTCTTGCCTATGTTACAAGGTGTGAAGTTGAGTAAAGACTCAAAACCCGACCACGGCAGAAAATAGAAAGAGAATGAAAAGTCATTCCCTATGCCTCAGTCATAGGTTGTATAAATTATGCTATGTTGTGTACCACTCCTATTGTATACCTTAGCATGATTTTGGCAAGGGAGTAAAATAGTGATCTAGCAGTAGATCACTGGACAGCGGTCAAAATTATCCTTAGAGGACTAAGAAAATATTTCTCGATTATGGAGGTGATAAAAGAGTTCATCGTAAAGAGTTACGTCGATGCAAGCTTTTGACACCGATCCAGATGACTCTAAGTCTCGATCTAGATACATATTGAAAGTGGGGGCAATTAGCTAGAGTAGCTTCATGCAGAGCATTGTAGACATAGAAAATTTGCAAAATACATACGGCTCTGAATGTAACAGACCCATTGACTAAAGTTATCTCACAAGCAAAACATGATTACACCTTAGTACTCTTTGGGTGTTAATCATATGGCGATGTGAACTAGATTATTGACTCTAGTAAACCCTTTGGGTGTTGGTCACATGGTGATGTGAACTATTGGTGCTAAATCACATGGCGATGTGAACTAGATTATCGACTCTAGTGCAAGTGGGAGACTGAAGGAAATATGCCCTAGAGGCAATAATAAAGTTGCTATTTATATTGCCTTATATCATGATAAATGTTTATTATTCATGCTAGAATTGTATTAACCAGAAACTTAGTACATATGTGTGAATACATAGACAAACAGAGTGTCCCTAGTATGCCTCTACTAGACTAGCTCGTTAATCAAAGATGGTTAAGTTTCCTAGCCATAGACATGTGTTGTCATTTGACGAACGGGATCACATCATTAGAGAATGATGTGATGGACAAGACCCATCCGTTAGCTTAGCACTATGATCGCTTATTTATTGCTATTGCATTCTTCATGACTTATACATGTTCCCATGACTATAAGATTATGCAACTCTCGAATACCAAAGGAACACTTAGTGTCCTATCAAACGTCACAATGTAACTGGGTGATTATAACGATGCTCTAAAGTTGTCTCCGATGGTGTTTGTTGAGTTGGCATAGATCGAGATTAGGATTTGTCACTCCGATTATTGGAGAGGTATCTCCGGGTCCTCTCGGTAATACACATCACTATAAGCCTCGCAAGCAATGTGACTAATGAGTTAGTCACGCGATGATGCATTACGGAACGAGTAAAGGAACTTGTCAGTGACGAGATTGAACTAGGTATGATGATACTGACGATCGAATCTCGAGCAAGTAACATACTGATGGCAAAGGGAACAACGTATGTTGTTATGCGGTTTGACCGATAAAGATCTTCGTAGAATATGTAGGAGCTAATATGAGCATCCAGGTTCCGCTATTGGTTATTGACCGGAGATGTGTCTCGGTCATGTCTACATAGTTCTCGAACCCATAGGGTCCGCACGCTTAACATTCGATGACGATTTGTGTTATGAGTTATGTGATTTGATGTACCGAAGGTTGTTCGGACTCCCGGATGAGATCACGGACATAATGAGGAGTCTCTAAATGGTAGAGACGTAAAGATCGATATATTGGATGGCTATATTCGGACATCGGAAAGGTTCCGAGTGGTTCGGGTATTTTTTGGAGTACCGGAGAGTTACGGGAATTCGCCGGGGGATGTAGTGGGCCTTAGTGGGCCATACGGGAAAGGAGAGAAGGGACTCAAGGGGTGTCCCCCCCCCCACATGGGCTGGTCTGAATTGGACTAGGAGGGGGCGGTGCCCCCCTCTTTCCTTCTCCCTCTCCCTCTCCTTCCTTCTTCTCCTACTAGGAGTAGGAATCCTCCCTTTGGGCGCGCCCCTTGAGGCCGGCCCTCCTCCTCCTCCCATACACAAGTTTATTGTTTAGCCGTGTGCGGTGGCCCCCTCCATAGATTTCCACCTCGGTCATATCGTTGTAAAGCTTAGGCGAAGCCCTGCATCGGTAACTTCATCATCACCGTCATCACGCCGTCGTGCTTACGAAACTCTCCCTCGACCTCAGCTGGATCTAGAGTTCGTGGGACGTCACCGAGCTGAACGTGTGCAGATCGCGAAGGTGCCATACCTTCGGTGCTAGGATTGGTCAGATTGTGAGGACGTACGACTACATCAACCACGTTGTCATAACGCTTTCGCTTACGATCTACGAGGGTACGTGGACAACACTCTCCCCTCTTGTTGCTATGCATCACCTAGATGGATCTTGCGTGTGCGTAGGAATTTTTTTGAAATTACTGTGTTCCCCAACATTATTCCCTTAAGGACGCTAGCTTTCGGCTTCACCCGTCTGAAGTGCATGTCCTGATGACCCGGTTGTAACAATCGTAGAGGTGCTCCCTTTATGCCCTAGCCGAACGAGCGGGAACATAGGGCATAAGCACAGGAGCCAGGCAACCCAACTTGGCAAAAACTTAAGTCATAGAGGTGCATATAACGGCGAGGACGGAACATATATGAGCAAACAACACACGTATATATGGTGAGCTTTATGCTCGAAATGATAATAAGCTTCTATTAGAGGAATCCCCCTGGTTATGATGGGGTGTGTACATTTAAGGACGTATACCCCTCAAGTGTACGGCTTACCCGAACACACGCTAGAAGTTGTAAGGGAAAAAGAAAAAGGTAACGAACGATGTGTCCAGATTTAAGCGTAGGATCTTCAAAGTCTGGCAGCGTTCCATGGGTTCGGCTCTAAGCGATTATCTGATGCGTTGCGAAGGCGATAGGCTCCTCTAGTGTGAACTTCATCTATAATGAAGGGACCCTCCCATTTGGGATTGAGCTTGTCCTTTTTCTTCTCTCGTGGGCGTAGAATGAGTTCACCGACATTATAAGTCTTAGCCCGCACTTCTCTGCTTTGGTATCTTCTAGCTTATTGTTGGTAAAATGCGGAATGGGCCTTTGCGACATCACGCTCCTCCTCCAGGCCATCTAAGTTGTCTTGCCGATCGAGCTCGGCCTCTCTCTCCTCATACATGCGCACTCGAGGTGAGTCATGAATAATATCGCAGGGCAGGACAACCTTTGCGCCGTACACCATGAAGAACGGTGTGTATCCGGTCGTGCAACTGGGTGTGGTCCGCAGCCCCCATAGTACGGAGTCAAGCTCCTCGACCCAGTGTTCACCCGACTCCTTTAAGGATCGCACTAGTCTAGGTTTGATTCCGCTCATTATCAGGCCATTGGCCCGCTCCACTTGACCGTTTGTTTGGGGGTGATACACGGAGGCATAATCGAGTTTGATACCTAGATTAGCACACCGATTTTTCACCTCGTCCGTTGTAAAGTTAGAGCTGTTGTCAGTAATAATACTGTGTGGGACACCATAACGGTGTACGACGCTGGATATAAAGTCTATCATCGGTCCGGCTTCAGCCGTTAACTGGTTTGTCCTCTATCCACTTAGTGAGTTTATCTACCATAACCAGCAAATATTTTTTCTTATGGCTTCGCCCTTTAAGGGGTCCGACCATGTCCAGCCCCCAGACCATGACAGGCCAAGTAACCACTACTAGGAAAAATCTTACCAGTAGCATGGGTTTTGGGACTACCAGTAGCGTAGGTTCCCATGCTACTGCTATGACGCTATAGCTATGTTTTAGAAGTAGCGTGTGTTTTACCCCATGCTACAGCTAAAAAGTTAGTGGTAGCGCGCGCAACCCACGCTACTACTATTCCTAACCCACGCTACTACTATTCCTAAGTACTAGTAGAATGCCCTTCTTCCCCCACGCTACTCCTAAGTAATTAAAAATTAAAAAAAGTTAGATGCAATATTTATGGATGGAAATCAAGACACATCTAGTGCAAAGGTCACAGAACCATCTTAGCACTTGCATCGTTCATGTATACAACATTGAAAATCTGAACTCAAAGAAATCATGAGATCCCATTTATACATCAGATGCACACAACCATCACGAAAGGTGGGTACCTTCCCTAGCGTCCCACCACCAACCTAACCAGACCACTTTTCTAAATGTATCTACCAAGGAGTCGAGGTCCTTCACCTCGGCAACCTCCAGACGGTGGCATCGAGGTCCTCCACCTCGGCAACCTCCTGACGGTGGCGTAAAGGTCCTCCACCTCATCGACCTCCGGCATCACAATCACCTGGACAATCATCTGTGTGACACAGTCGCCGGGCTTCACGGTGAAGTCCGTCTCTGAGTTGTTGAAGAGCACGATGCCCACCGGGTGCGGTAGTCTGTGACGATCACCCCTGTGTTGGGAAAGTGAAAACTGCTTGTTAGTTCTTGTCCTTGTGTAGATCCGGTAGGGTATTTTCTTCATTTATCAATCTCTTTTAGTCTTTTATGAATCTTCGAAACGGAAACACACCTACTAAATGCATACCCTAGCTATACGTGTTCATGCTATCTTGTTCAACATTCTGTTCAACATTTATTGTTGCATGGATAGGGAAATAGACAACCAAGGACTTCAGAAAATCAATTCCCACTGTTTTTTCAAAACAGGGAATAGGCAAAGTCTATTTTGAATTTTGATATTCCATGCCAACTTTAAGTATATATGCTACCATGTTATCTTGGAACGTGGATCAAAATGAGATTTCAGGCTTTGTCAACCTTACCATGATCAGTACTAAATTCTCTAGGCTGCGCAACCTTGTAGGGATCATTTCTTTCACCTAGTATCTCATTGTTAAGTTTGGGAAGAAACCTGCTTACGTTCACATACTCATCCATATCCTGAAGAAAAACACAGTATACATTTTCAGTGACTCACAATATATCATCGAATATTGCTCTGGTTTACTCTAAGAATAATTGTTAAAGATCAGCCAATGTTTTCTTACAATCTTCCACTCTGTGAAGTAGAAGTAAAAACTGAAAGCGAAAAACTGAGTGATTTCTATTAACAAGAATCGCCTATGTAATATTGTATTGAAAGGACAAACTGAAATATTAGACCAATCTTATTATCTACTGAACACCGACCCTCACTTGTTAATATTGTTCGGATGTTCACTTACTGCACATCTAGACATCTGCATACAGCTACAAACAGGCTTCTGATGACCAAACATATTTTTTCATCAATTAGATTTACATGGCACATTTTTCCCCATCAGTTAGCTACAAGACTCTACATACATACAGGCAAAGCAATTTTCACCAAGAATCAGCTCCTTGCATATATAATGAATTAATTTTCCGTATTATTCTGAATGACAATTTTATAAAAATCAAAAACTACCTTATTTTGAGGTTGTACTTGCAAGTTACATATACTATTCATAAATAAAAAGAAACAGCAGGTGCAGTGTTGTACTTGCAACACAAGCAGAGCACTGAAGCTCAAAATGGAAAACCACTTGGCCAACAGCAAGAAGACAGGGGCAGTTATGAATGACCATTTAATATTGTAGGACACAGAGAACTCCCAACAAAACCCTCAGTCATTGAACAAATTTAATTCTAAATAAAAGGAATACACATTTATGCAGTATGAGATCATGTTAATTGGTTGCAAGACTGAAGATGGTCCAATGCTAGTGCCATCAGAACTGAGCTATTCAAATTCAGGATACTGAAATGTGAAAACAGTGTGCAGATTACTACTATCCATGGTGGAAAGTAAAAGGGACCCAATATATAACTTAAATACAACCTAGTTAGTTAGTGGAGCTTAATTCATCAGCCACATTAGTACGGACATTACGAATTGCCATAAGCAAAGCAGCAGCTACCTGCGGGGCTAATAAGCAGTTGATATGCCACAACAATACAGACAGATTGCACGGACACAAACATTGGTCCATCCACGATATGATTAGAAAGTTAGTAGCATAATGCATCAAGCATGCTTACTAACTTAGTAGCCACCAGCACAATATTCTGCCGCTTATAATATAAATTTGATTATAACAAGAGGAGAAGAGGGGGTGAGAAGAGTTGCCTGGCGACAGGATTAGCTGGTTCGGCAATAGGGAACTTCAAATACTCAGTATCCCATTCAATTTTGACTACTCATGAATTTTGTGGCATCAAATGTGTCAAGCTAAAAAATCATAAAGAAGCTATACTATGATAACCTAAGCTATCTGCAATTTGTGAAATCACAAATAGCATTAGTTGACATAAAAAATAAGACAAAAGCTTTGTGCTGATCACATGTTAACTTCATTTTAAAATCCTAGTCACCTTCATTTGTTTGCCCATGCCCTTTATCAGAAGCTCAACTGCCACTAAGTCAACGCCACACCTTTTGTGGTCCAGGCTATCTATCCTATAAGAGTGCATGACTGAATTCATGACACAAAGTAGTTACAGAACAATGAAAGAATGTCGAAAAACATAAACAAGAATTGGCATTTCTTGCTTCCTTAAGAAGGTTTGCCATAAACATAGCTGAGCTAATTAAGGTAAATTAGATTATTGTTATTTGTAAAATAAAAAATGCCATTGCATCTCATTTAAGTAAAATTCAGGTCTAAGTATTCACTCCTACATTCTACAGTGGACAAACATACATTGAGAACCTGAACAACTAAAAATACAACATCTATTATATACAGGAAGAACAATGCATAAATAAGTGTCTGTGAATAATTAAAAAAACTTCAATGTAAATTACTATTTCTGATAAATAAATGAAGATAAAAAAACAGCAGCAGGTGCAATCTAACCTAATTAAAGATTCAGTTTTCTCCTCTCTGAAGATAAAAAAGTTTCAGTTTGGTTGTGACACCTAACACCATTAATTCAGGCAGAGCATGAGAGAGAGAGGGACCTTGAAGAGTAGGAAGAAGCAGACCCGGAGGAGCAGTGGTCTTCTCTTCACTTGTAGGTGGAGCCCTGTGCGTGACCCCCATGGAGAAGAGAACAAGGATGGAGCCTTGTTGCCCTGTGCGTGAGGAATCAAGGAAATCAGGGAAGGTAATCCAAGATGGTCAAGGAAATCAACGATGGAGCCCTGCTGCCCTGCTACCTTTGCTTGACGATTTGCAGGTCCGCTCCATCCACTGGGTCATCTCCGTCGAGGTCGTGGCGGATGGATCTGACCTACACGACCGATCTTCCTCCCGCTTGCCTTGTCTTCCCTAGTGATGAGATGGGGGATGGAGGAGACGGTGTGGGAGGCGTACATGGAAGAGATGGATCCACGGACAAAGGGAGAGAAAGTGTGGGGATGGTGGCCGGCGGCGATGGGGAAGAAGGCACAACATGGCACCTTGGTTGGATCTGGATCAGAGTAGGGAGGAAGGGGAGAGAGAGAGAGAACGTGACGAGGGAGAGAGGGGGACAAGGGAGACAGGAAGGTGTGGTGCGCTTAGTTGTAGCGCATGTCGGTGAACCGCGCTATCACTAAATTCGTAGTGGTAGAGCGTTTTTGGAACACACGCTACTACTATGGCCAGTCCCGAGGGCATGATGAGAACCACAGAGTAGTAGCGCGGCTAGACAAAACTAACGCTACTGCTAAGTTATACCAGTAGCGTGTTTGGTACCCAGCGCTACTGGTAATTACCAGTAGCGTGATGGCCCAAACAGACGCTACTAGTAAATCTCTACCTATAAGCTATTTCCTAGTAGTGAACGGGGATTGTTTGCAGGGTAGTGGGTGGCATATGGCTTTGATTCGCAAAAAGCTAGCATACGACACAGCGTTGTACGAGGTCTTGCGCGTCTGCTCGGGCCGTGGGCCAAAATAAACATGTACATAAGGCCTTACTTACAAGGGCCCGAGCTGCGGCGTGATGGCCGCCAAGACCAGCATGTATTTCGGCCAAGAGCTATCGTCCCTCCTCTTTGGAGATACATCTTTGAAGGATTTTGGTAGTGCTTTTATTGTAGAGCTCTCCTTCATGAACCTTGTAGGCTTTCGAACGTCGAACAATGCAACGAGCCTATTAAGGTAGGCCAGGATGGGTTCGGTCCATGGGACGATTATCGCCATGATTACATGGGCGGAAGGTGTTGGTTCTGTGCCCGAGCCCCCGATGATGTCCGAATCGTGTTCGGCTACTAGGGGTGTGATTGGAGCCGGACTGGTATTTTTGCTCTCGTCCTGCCATACCATGGATGGCTTGAAGAGCCTTTTCACGAAGGTGTTAGGCGGGACGGGCTCGTGTTTAGCGCCCATTCGAGCAAGGATGTCCGCTGCTTGGTTACTGTCTCGGGCCACGTGATGAAACTCGAGCCGCTCGAACCGAGCTGATATTTTGAGCACAACATTGCGGTAAGCTACCATATTTGGATCATTTGCATCGAATTCTCCGTTTATTTGGAATATTGTGAGGTTTGAATCCCCACGCACCTCGAGGCGTTGTATGCCCATAGAAACAACCATCCGGAGACCATGCAGTAGGGCCTCATATTTGGTTGCGTTATTGAAGTCCGTGTACATGATTTGCAATAGCAACGGGCTGTGTCCCCTGTAGGGGATGTTAGGATGACACCAGACCCCAATCCGGCTAACATTTTAGAACCATCGAAGTACATCACCCAGTTGGAGTATGTATCGTATTCTTTGGGGAGTTTGGCTTATGTCCATTCACTGACAAAGTCAGCCAACACTTGAGATTTAATAGCTCGGCATGGTTTAATTGTACGTTATTTTGAATGGTAGGAGCTCGATGACCCATTTTGGAATGCGGCCGGTGGCGTCTCGACTATTTATGATATCATTGAGTAGTACCTCGGAGGCCACCGTGATCGAGCACTCTTGAAAGCAGTGTCTCGGCTTCCGAGATGCCATGAAAACCGCATATGCTATCTTTTGATAGTGCGGGTACCGGGATTTACATGGTGTGAGAACCGCCGATACGTAGTATACAGGTTTTTGGAGTGGGAATTTATGTCCCTCTTCCTCTCGTTCAACAACGAGTACTGCGCTTACCACCTGGTGAGTTGCAGATATGTATAGTAGAATGGGTTCGCCGATGTTAGGCGCGACAAGGACTGGGTTGTTTGCTAGTAGAGATTTTATTTCTTCCAACCCGGTTGTTGCCGCGTCCGTCCACTCAAAGTGGTCGGTGCGTCGGAGCATGCGATATAGTGGCAGCGCCTTCTCTCCTAATCTGGAGATAAAGCGGCTCAAGGCTGCCACGCAGCCAGCTAGTTTTTGGACCTGCTTTAGGTCTGTTGGAATTGCCAACTGTGACAAGGCTCTAATTTTGGCTGGGTTTGCCTCGATTCCTCTATTTGAAATGATGAACCCGAGCAGCTTTCCGGCCGGAACGCCGAAAACACATTTTTTCGGATTGAGCCGTGTGTCATATGTTCGAAGGTTGTCGAGTGTAAGACGTAAGTCATCCACCAATGATTCAACATGTTTAGTTTTGATGAATACATCATCTACATATGCCTCCATCATTTTGCCAATTTGTTTTTTCAGGCATGTTTGAATCATGCGTTGGTAGGTGGCACCGACATTTTTGACTCTGAAAGGCATAGTGTTAAAGCAGAAAGGCCCGTACGGGGTAATGAATGCCGTTGCGGCTTGATCGGATTCCTTCATCTTAATTTGATGGTATCCGGAGTATGCATCGAGGAAACATAATGAATCGTGTCCTGCGGTTGCATCGATGATCTGGTCAATGCGGGGCAGTGGGAAGGGGTCCTTAGGGCAGGCTTTATTGAGGTCTTTGAAATCGACACAAAGGCGCCAGGATTTGTCCTTCTTTGGCACCATGACTAGGTTTTCTAGCCAATCCGGGTGTTTTCTCTCTTGAATAAACCCAGCTTCAAGTAGTTTGGCTAGCTCCTCCACCATAGCGTGTCGCTTAGGTTCGGAAAATCACCGAAGTGTCTGCTTGACTGGCTTGAACCCCTTTATTATGTTGAGGTTGTGTTCGTCTAGTCTGCGTGGGATTTCTGGCATATCTGAAGGGTGTCAGGCGAAGAGGTCCCAATTCTCACGCAGGAATGCTCTTAGAGCGGTGTCAACCGTCGGATCCAGCTGTGCTATGATGGCTGCTGTTTTATTAGGATCCATCGGGTGGAATTGGAATTTGACTATTTCTTCTGTTGGCTTGAAAGAAGTGGATTTAGGCCTTTTATCGAGAATTACGTCGTCTCTATCCACTTTGGAGCACAGAGCGATGAGCTCCTCAGCCGCGAGGGCTTCAGATAGTGCCTTGAGGGCCAGGGATTCGATTTTGTTTTCGGTGCGGAGTGTTATGTCCGGATCACTGGTGATAGTGATGACTCCATTGGGCCCAGGCATTTTGAGCTTCATGTACCCGTAATGAGGTATAGCTTGAAAGCGTGTGAATGCGTCTCACCCCAACAGGGCGTAATATCCGCTGTTGAAAGGTGCCACCTGGAAGATTAACTCTTCGGACCTGTAGTTCTCAGGCGTGCCGAATACTACATCAAGTTTAATTTTTCCAGAATATCGTGCTTTTGGACTGGGAATGATGCCTCGAAAGTTTGTACTGCTCTGCTCGATGTGGTTCTTGTCCATTTGTATTTTGTCGAGCGAGTCCTCATAAATGAGGTTTTATCCGCTGCCACCGTCCATGAGCACTTTAGTCAGCCGAAAGCCGTCCACAATTGGGTTCAGAACTAGAGCTGCTAGTGCTCGGACTGATCGGGCCCATGGTTCATCAGTAGCATTGAAGGTTATCGCCACGTCATTCCAGGGATTGACTACAGCTACTTGGTTGACTTCGGCGAGGTCGCAGAGCGCCCTTTTGCGCCGATTGTTTGAAGAAAAGGTCTCGAAGACAGTAAGCACATTGAGATCGTTATCCTCCGGGGGGTACTTGTCTGAGGTAGTGTTGGTGAGGATGGCTTCAGCACTCTTAGACACCTTCCGGAGTATCCAACATGCCCGAAGGCTATGTGTTGGTTCGGATGTTGGCGTCGTGTGTATCAGACAAGGCTTGTCGAGCCATTCGTCAAGGACATTTCTATGTCCCGTTAAGGGCTTGATTTTCTTGTCCGTGTAGTGATGATCAGGTGCCCCGTGAGGGTGCATCTTTTTTTCCCGACCGGTGGGTGGCTTAAAGGCCGGTGGTTCCCACCGAGCTGTCTGGGCATTCCAGGTGCTTTCCATTGCATAGTACTTATGTACTATGTGTGCCAAATCTGTGAAGTGCAGTATGCGGCATCGGTTGAGGGCATTGAGGATCCCTTCATCCGTACAGTTGCGGCAAAAGACTGATACCGCATCGTCGCCACAACAATCTTTAATCTTGTTTTTAACAAGTAGGAATCTAGCCCAAAAGTGAAGGACTGTTTCCCGAGGTTGCTGCCGTACATAAATTAAGTCGCATATGTCCGAGGGACCGGAATTGCTTGGAGAGTATTGCTTGTGGTGGGTGGGCGGGTTTAAATCCAAGCCCTGACCCACTGTGGAATCCAGATTTGAAAAATTTCTGAGGTTACCGGCCTAGGATCTGGAGTGTCCTGGGAATTTTAGGGCTCAACGCCTGGTTCTATGTTGGGAGGATGAAAGGTCTCTTGCCGAAGATGGGTATCCGGCTCACAGGGCTCGGAGATCCAAACATAGTTTGTTCTTAGCATAGGAGGAGATGTATCCTCAACTTGCTCCTCCACAACTGTTACCAGGTGGGTGACAGGTGGGGACCTGATTTGCCTCTGATCAGGTTTAAGCCCAATAAGATCATAGTCTGTTGCGACTCTCAGGGCGGCAATGCAGTCTAGCAGTTCGTTCAAAGACGAGATATCTGTCGGATCCATCCTATCAACGCTTTCGGGGTCGATGTGGAGATGATTTTTGGCGATCTGAGAGACCGCCTTGGGCTTAATGGCCGGGTGGGTGCCCATGGTGAAACTCCTGAGCTAGAGGATCTGCCTAGGAGCTAGGGCCCTTCCAGAGGTGATTTTGTCGTTGACGACAAGGCGAGCCATCGATCCTTCTATCGACAATACATATGAACTCTCAATGAAAGCACCAATGTCGGTGTCAAAACCGGCCGATCTCGGGTAGGAGGTCCCGAACTATGCGTCTGAGGATCGAAGGTAACAGGAGGCAGGGGACACGATGTTTACCCAGGTTCGGTCCCTCTTAATGGAGGTAATACCCTACTTCCTGCTTGATTGACTTTGATAAGTATAGGGGTTACAAGAGTTGATCTACCTTGAGATCGTAATGGCTAAACCCTAGATGTCTAGCATGTATGATTATGATTGCATGTACGGACTAAACCCTCCGGTTTATATAGACACCAGAGGGGCCTAGGGTTGTACAGACTCGGTTTACAAAGAAAGGAATCTTCACATCCGAACGCCAAGCTTGCCATCCACACAAAGGAGAGTCCCATCCGGACACGGGAAAAGGCCTTCTATCTCGTATCTTTACGGCCCATCAGTCCAGCCCATGTCGCATAGCCCAACCATCCGAGGACCCCTTAGTCCAGGACTCCCTCAGTGAGCAAGCGATTTGGATGCACACCCACTTAGTTTTCTTTTTGAACTTTCATAAAATTCTAGCTCCAGTGCATCCGTTGAATGGCAATCCGTACTCACTCGCATTGATATCTATTAATGGGCATCTCCATATCCTGTTGATATGCCTAGTTGATGTGAGACTATCTCCTTCTTTTTATCTTCTCCACAACCACCGTCTCTTCCACCTATAGACCTATATCCATGGCTCACACTCATGTATTGCGTGAAAGTTTAAAAAGTTTGAGAACGTCAAAAGTATGAAACAATTGCTTGGCTTGTCATCGGGGTTGTGCATGATTTAAATATTTTGTGTGATGAAGATGGAGCATTGCCATACTATATGATTTTGTAGGGACAAGATTTCTTTGGCCATATTATTTCGAGAAGACATAATTATTTGTTAGTATGCTTGAAGTATTATTGTTTTTATGTCAATATTAAACTTTTTTTTTGAATCTTATGGATCTGAACATTCATGCCATAATAAAGATAATTACATGGATAAATATGTTAGGTAGCATTCCACATCAAAAAATTTGTTTTTATCATTTACCTACTCGAGGACGTGCAACAATTAAGCTTGGGGATGCTTGGTACGTCTCCAACATATCTATAATTTTTTATTGTTCCAACATATATAGATAATATTATCAGAATAGTTATTCTGATAACACTTCCGTACTGCATGCTCAATGCAAGAGCACTGCACTTTCTTTAACAAGAGCACTGCATTACAGAGACTAGTGAACTTCGTGTCGGAAAAAACTGCGCGTAGTGTTTTTTCGGTACTGTTTTCGCTCTAATTTTTTAACCGTTTATCGGCACGAGGCGTGTAATATACCGTTGGAAAGCTACGGATTAGGCGCAACTTCGCCATGTTGAACACTTTTCGAGATTCCTCACGGTTTAAGCGCAGTTTTGAAAATGGTGCGGCCCACAACGAGTGGCAGCGAGCGTTTTTTCGCATTTTTTTCTAAACCGCTCGTCAGAATGAAGCAAATGATACACTGTTGGATAGATATCGTCGAGGCGCATCTTTTTCATATGTATTTCTTTCTCTAATTCGTTACGGTTTAAGAGCAGTTTCAAATTTACTAAATCGCGGAATTCTGTTTTTCAAAAAAAAATCAAATTTTCGGTATTGTTTTCGCTCTAGTTTTTTAACTGTTTGTAGAAACGAGGCTTGTAATATGTCGTTGGAAAGCTATGGACAAGGCGCAACTTTCATATGTAGAAATGGTTTTGAGATTCTTTACGATTTTTAGTTAATTTTGAAAATCGTGCGGCTGATGACGAGAGGCAGCGGCCGTTTTTCGCGAAATTTTTACAAACCGCTGGTCGGAATGATTCAAACAATACGCCATTGGAAAGAATCGACGAGCTGCAACTTTTCATGTAGAACACTCTCTTTAATTCTTTACGGTTTAAGAGAAATTTCGATTTTACGAAAATGCGGACACTCTATTTTTTGCGACACCTAAATCGACGTGGGTACTTCATCCGACTGAAAACCGCACTGCTTTGGACGAAAAGCCACACTGCATCAGACGGGTAAGAGAACTGCATGGTTTGTTTTATTCAAACACAATTTTTTCAAGGACGAGAAAGTAGAGTGCACTTCACATCTGGTGTAAATGAACCTCAACACTACCAAGAAGTGAACCGCATTACTTTTCTTCGCTTCCGTAACAATTTTTTTGCACTTACGAGATGAACAACATCATACGGCCGACCGCACTGCTTCAGAAAGAAAACCGCACTGCATCGGACTTGCAAGCGAGCTGCATAATTTCTTTTGTCAGACGTTATTTTTCTCATATGAGTTTTGTTGTTTTTTTTAACTTTTTTTTATGAACGAGAGTGGACCGCAGGGCAAGTGAACCACATCATATATCGAAGTGAACCGCATTACCATCTTATTGTTTCGCTAAATATTTCACACTTTCATGTTAGGTGAAAACCGCACTGCATCAGACCAAAGAGTCATGCATCAGACAAGCAAGTGAACCATTCGGTTAAGGCTAGTGAACCTCACAGTGTTTTTTATAAATGTTTCACGACTACATAGTCGATGCTATCAAACTGCATTAAATTTTCTGTCTTCCTTCAGAAACATAATGTCAATGAATATGCACTGCATGCAATAACCGCACGCCCATAGATGATGAACTGCATCCATCGAGCGAGTGGCACGTACTGCACAAATACATTGTGGTCACTGGAGTTCACAACCACTAGTAAATTGGACAAACAGATGCTTATGAAGAACACACACAAAATCTAAACTGCAACGGGGACCCAAGCTAACCTCCGTGCACAAAGCAAGCAATAATATGAAGAAAAAAACTGCATGGCTGATTCATCCACAAGCGAACAACATGATTACAGATTTGTCAGACTTAACGCGCACATGAGCTCTTCGTGTGAGCACTGCACGCACTACCTTCCCGGACTTCACCGACGCGCCTGCCGTACTACACGCGCACACGAGCAGGCTGGCGAGCTGGCGTGGCTGAAGCGGCGGTCCGCGGCTGGAGGCATGTAGGTGGGCCAAGGGGCTGCTGCGGCCCATGGGATGCACGCACGCGAGGCTGGAGACGACGAGGCAGGCGCTTCCCTCGATCCCGTTGAGCAACAGGGCGCCGGTGACGATGACCCTCGCCGGATCAGGGCGAGGTGACTCACGGGGGAGAGGATCTAGGTACGGGGAGGCGAGGCATGGGCCCGACCGCTCGAAGCGTAGGCAGCAACATGAATTGAGGCGACCGTTGGATGCGCTCGATGGTGGGTGCGCTCCCAGCCGGGGAGTAGGCCATTGCTGCCAGATCTAGGAGAAGGAAGGAGGCTCACGGCCGTGAGTGCCCGGATCCCAGCCCGGATCGACCAGTATAGCATGAATGATGAGGAGGAAGGGGCGCCATGGCGGTAGAGGTCCTGGCGGCATGCCCTGGATCTGATGGAAAGGCGGGGGGAGAAGGAAGGTATGGCGCGGGTCAGGGAACCAGCAGCCGTGGTGGCCGGCGGCGGAGGGAGGTTGGAGAAGGCGGGGTCAGGGGGCTGTTGGTGGGGAACAAGGTGGAGGTGTTGGGTCGGGGATGGGTGGGGTGGGGGGAAGAACGGATGAGGCGTTGGTTGGGTGGGCGGTTCCGTTCGGGTGGACTCACTGTTATCAGAATAAGAAACTTGTGTGTAGAGTAAGAGTCTTAAGGGTGTTATCATAATAGACCCACCCTATATATATGTGTTTTGGATGTTTTATATGTAGTCATATGCTATTTTATATGATTTTTGCGACTAACCTATTAACCTAGAGCCCAGTGTCAGTTTCTGTTTTTCCTTGTTTTAGAGTTTTGTAGAAAAGGAATACCAAACGGAGTCCAAAGGGAATAAAACTTTCACGATGATTTTTCTTGGACCAGAAGAAACCCAGGAGACTTGGAGTGCAAGTTAGAAGAGCCACGGGGCGGCCATAAGGGTGGAAAGCACCAGGGGGTCGGGCGGGTCTGCCAACCTTTTGGGCACCTCGGTGGCCTCCTGACCTAGATCTTCCTTCTATATATACTCTTATACCCTAAAAACTTCTAGGGGAGCCACGAAACCACTTTTCCACTGCTGCAACCTTTTGTACCCATGATATCCCATCTTGGGGCCTTTTCCTGCATCCTGCTGGAGGGGGATTCGATCACGGAGGGCTTCTACATCAACACCATTGCCTCTCCGATGAAGCATGACTAGTTTACCTCAGACCTACGGGTCCATAGCTAGTATCTAGATGCCTTTTTCTCTCTTTGATTCTCAATACCATGTTCTCCTCGATGTTCTTGGAGATCTATTCGATGTAATACTGTTTTGCGGTGCATTTGCCGAGATCCGATGAATTGTGGATTTATGATCAACTTATATATGAATACTATTTGAATCTCATGTGAATTCTTATGCATGATTTGATATCTTTGTAAGTCTCTTCGAACTATCGATTTGGTTTGGCCAACTAGATTGGTTTTTCTTGCAATGGGTGAAGTGCTTAGCTTTGGGTTCAATCTTGCGGTGCTTGATCCTAGTGACAGAAGGGGAACCGACATGTATTGTATTGTTTCCATCGAGGATAACAAGATTGGGTTTTCATCATATTGCTTGAGTTAACCCCGCTACATCATGTCATCTTACTTAATGTGTTACTCTATTCTTATGAACTTAATACTCTAGATGCAGGCAGGAGTCGGTCGATGTGTGGAGTAATGGTAGTAGATGCAGAATCGTTTTGGTCCACTTGAAACGGACGTGATGCCTATATTCATGATCATTGCCTTAGATATAATCATAACTATGCGCTTTTCTATCAATTGCTCAGCAGTAATTTGTTCACCCACCATAATAATTCCTTTCTTGAGAGAAGCCTCTAGTGAAACATATGGCCCCCGAGTCTATTTTCCATCATATAAGTTTCTGATCTACAATTCTAGTTTCCTATTTAGTTTCTTTTGCAATCTTTTACTTTCCGTTCCATAAACAAAAAATACCAAAAATATTACTTTACTGTTTATCCATCTCTATCAGATCTCACTTTGCGAATAATCGTGAAGGGATTGACAACACCTTTGTTGCGTTGGTTGCAAGTTGGTGTTTGTTTGTGTAGGTATTCGGTGGCTTCTCACATTGTCTCCTACTGGATTGATACCTTGGTTCTCAAAACTAAGGGAAATACTTACGCTACTTTGCTATGTCACCCTTTCCTCTTCAAGGGAAAAACCAACGCAAGCTCAAGAGTTAGCATGGTGCAAGCATCTCGGAGTTGGAATATACGCTTTGATGAGGTGATCAAAGCATATGGTTTTATACAGACTTTCGGAGAAGCCTGTATTTACAAGAAAGTGAGTGGGAGCTCTGTAGCATTTCTAATATTATATGTGGATGACATATTGTTGATTGGAAATGATATAGAATTTCTAGATAGCATAAAAGGATACTTGAATAAAAGTTTTCAATGAAAGACCTCAGTGAAGCTGCTTATATATTAGGCATCAAAATCTATAGAGATAGATCAATACGCTTAATAGGACTTTCATAAAGCACATACCTTGATAAAGTTTTTGAAGAAGTTCAAAATGGATCAGTCAAAGAAAGGGTTCTTGCTTGTGTTACAAGGTGTGAAGTTGAGTAAGACTCAAAAACTGACCACGCAGAAGATTGAGATAGAATGAAATTCATTCCCTATGCCTCAACCATAGGTTCTGTAAAGTATGCTATTGTCAGGACCCCGACTCAATGTCACATCGATCTAGCCGGTAACACCTCATATTACTTTGCGGCCTCACGCGCGGTATCCCCACGGGTGTCGCCTTACCTTTGCCCGGGACCGTTTGCGCCTTTTGGCTCACGTATATGATAGTGTCGCTAGCATCCATATGATAAGGAGCCCGGGCTGACATGACTAGTCGTAAACCCAAAGTGGCACAGACTTACAGGGACAGGCATCCATGACCCAGCTTCGAACGTGTCGGTCATCAGCAAGTGGGTCCGGGCTGTAGCACTGGGCTAGCAGGACTCCGGTAAACCGGGCTGTAGCGGGCTAACAGGACTCCGGTACTCAAAGCGTGACATTTCCCCGAAGGGACAGACACAGGAACGAAGAAGGACACATGACGGCCAGCCTAAGTGTTCCGGAGCAGTAGCAAGCTACCATGGCTCAGTGGAAACACTAGGAGACATTTCCCGGTAAGAGAGGCTACTAAAGATAAACAACTAGATGGTCAGATCCCACACATACCAAGCATTTCAATAACATACACACAATATGCTCGATATGTGCAAACACAACATGGCATCACAACATGACTCTATGACTCAAGTAATTTAATCAATAGGCTCCGAGGAGCGAGATATTACAAACATGGGTCTCATGACCCAACACTCAGAGCATACAAGTCAAAGCACAAGCGGAAGCTATCATGTCTGAGTACAGACATCTATAAATGAAAAAGGCTGAGAAGCCTGACTATCTATCAGATCCTGCCGAGGGCACAAGATCGTAGCTGAGGTAACAAGCTAAACGTCGAAGTCCACGCGGAACTACTAGCGAGACCGAAATCTCTCTGCAAAAACATAAATAGGCAAACGTGAGTACAAATGTACCCAGCAAGACTTACATCAGAACTAACTACATATGCTTCATTATCAACAAAGGGGATGGTGGGGTTTAACTGCAGCAAGCCAGCTTTGACTCGGTGGCTATCCTGAACTACGACTGCAAGTAACTCTTTTGAGGTGGCGCACACGAGTCCACATATTCCCCATATCAATACACCACTATGGAATCGCTCCCGTCTCCCTACGAGAACGCCATCCATAGCACTCACGCTTATCTTGCGTATTTTAGAGTATCCACTTTCACTTGTCTATGAACTGATATAAGCAACCCAGAGGTCCTTTTCCGTGGACACGGCTATTCGAATAGATTAGGTTAACCCTGCAGGGGTGTACTTCTTCACACACGCTCTCACCACTTACCGCCGTTTACACGACATGTACTCGGCAACCTTCAAGCGGAAGCCCAACGTGGGTGTCGGCCACGGCCTACCTAAACACTCAAGTCTCTAGTCCAGGTTTATCGCCTATTCGGGTTCCATCCATGAGGAGATCCGGCCGGAGTTTCGCTCACAGCCCCAAACGATGTGTACAGGGTTCCGTGACACCAAACGGGTGCCCGGTTTACCCGGCCACGTGCCTACCGCATCACAGCCCACCCCTACGGTCAGCGCTGTCCACGGCCTCCAGCATACTACAAACACCAGAAACTACTTGCAACTCCTGGACAGAGGACAAGGGTGATTAAGAAGCCGAGAGGGTCCATTGGTTTCGGGCCCAATGCGTGGTAGTAGCTGAATCATGGATCACAAACACAGAACTCAGTTCCTGAGGACGGCTACAATGAGACAACCCACCATGTACTCCTACATGGCCTCTCACCGCTACCTTTACCAAAACGTGTTCACACACTTAGCTCACACACAGTAGGACATGTTCACACGCCTCTAATTCATCCCCGATGAATCAGACCTGACTCAACTCTAAGCAGTAGCAGGCATGACAAACAAACATGAATGAGTAGGCACAACAGGGCTCAAACAACTCCTACTCATGCTAGTGGGTTTCATCTATTTACTGTGGCAATGACAGGTCATGCAAAGGATAAAGGGGTTCAGCTACCGCAGCAAGTAACAGATAAATCGGTGTTGTCCTAATGCATTAAAAGAGAGCAGGGGCGAGAGAGTAGGATTGTATCGGAATGAACAAGGGGGTTTTGCTTGCCTGGCACTTCTGAAGATAACATTGAGTCTTCATCAGTGTCAACGATCACATCATCGGTACACGTCTATCGAGAGGGGACAAATACCGGCAAATACAGAAAAGACACGATCAATGCAATGCACAATATGATGCATGCTATGACATGGCAATATGAAGGTGTTTTGGGCTAATGCACCTAAAACCAGATTAAATGAAGTTGGTTTGAATACAAGATTCAAATTCAAACTCCATATGTGATTATTCAAATGTCATTCACTTCATTTGCTCTAAACAGTAGTGATAAGTTGTTCTAACATGCATGAAAATGGTACAGATGGATTCCTTGAATTTTTCTGATAATTTTTCATATATAATTTATTTAATTTGGAGTTACGGTTAATTTTCTATGATTTTTAGAAGTTTTAGACATTTTCTGGAATTTTCTGATTATTTGAATTAAAACAATTCCAGAAAATTAATTATGACATCAGCACTGCGTCATGCTTGCGTCAGCAAGTCAACAGGGCTGCCCCGGGTCAAACCTGACCAGTGGGGTCCACTGGTCAGTGACACAGGGACTAATCCCGCGTTGACCCGGGCTGGTTAGCTCTGACTAAGCCCTGGGGCCCACTGTCAGTGGCCTAGGGGGTTGGTTAGCGGGGGTAGTTAGGCCCTAATGACTGGCCACGTCGGCTCCTGCCGGAGTTTCGCCGGCGGCGACCATTAGCGCGGCGGCGAGAGTGGTTTTGGCCACTCCGGCGACCAAATGGGCCGCGGAGGGCATCTAGGAGGAGCTGGGGACAAGCCGAAGCTCCTGGTGGAGTCAGTTGCACTCGGGGCGGCCGGAATCGGTGCCAACGGCGAGCGAGGCGGCGGCCGGAGCTCGGGCAATCCTGGGGTCGGGGTTAGGGAGCACGGCAGGAGGGGCTGGGGCGTGCTACGGACTCCTGGGGGTGCTCTGAGTACGCCTGCGTGCTCGGTTTGAACGGAGGTGAACCAAAACGACGACGGCGACAAGTCCGGCGCCGGTGAGGTCTCGGTCTCGACGGAACTATGGCCTAGGGCTCGCAAACACGAGGGGAGAGAGAGGGGGTCTGCACAGAGGCTCACCGCGGAGCTGTAGGGAGGGTCAGTGGGCTCGGGGGCGCGCCGGAGTGGCCGAATTCGACGGAGAACGGCGCCGGGCCGAAGCTTGGGAATGATGACGATGGCGGCTGCTCGGGGCCCTTCCGGTCACGTGGCTCGGTGAGGGGGTTGGCGACGAGGTGCAGGGGCTCGGGAGCACGTCGGAGAGGGGAGGGGGTGGCCGCGGTCATGGCTACGGCGAGCGGCGCTCCCAGGTGCGTTCGGGGATCACAGGAAGAGAGGGAAAGAGAGAGCCAGGGGAGGGGGAGCGGTCCAGAGGGAGTGAGAAGGGCCAGGGGTTGCGTGGCGTTGCGGACGGAGTCCAGGGCGACGAGAGGAAGCAGGAGGTGGCCGAGGCAGCGTCGGCGCTCGCCACCGAGCTGCTTCGGTGCGAGGGGAGGAAGAAGACAAGGGGAGGAGGTGGGCTGGGCCTGCGCAGGTGGGTTGCACAGTGTTGGGCTATGGGTGGCTGCTAGGTAAGGTCCAGGTAATTTCTGTGTTATATTTTTCTGTTCTGTTTTGTTTTTATTTAATTCTTTTGCCACTGTTTTCAAATTTAAACAAATTCAAAACAGTGCCAAATATCCTCTGAATAATTTATGTTGCTAGATGGACTTTTTCCAAAAAGCTCATAAAATATTTCAGGGGTATTTGAAATTATATTCTAATTATATGAATATAACTCAAATTCAAATAGCTAAAGATTTAAATTCAAAGTCCCAAAATTAAATCCTTAAAAATGTTCAATATTTTGGTTGGGACCAGAACCCTTACCAAAAATTATCAAACATTTAAGAAGAGCCTTTTGGAGCAATGAATGAGATTTCTAGGGTTTTTGCCCCTCTTTTATTTAGGGTTTTGAGGCTTCCAATATTCCTCAATTCAAGTTTCAAAAATATAGACATGAATCACACATGAAGTTAACCTAGAGCAAATCCTGAAGCTAGGGATGTGACAACTCACCCCCACTAAACAAGAATCTCGTCTCGAGATTCAAGCGTAGGGTAGGGTGAAGGGGTAACGCAAGCTAGTATAATCTTCACGATCCCGGTTGCACTTCAAATGAACGTTGATTCATTCACCATCATTGTCTTGAGGTCTTGTTCTGAGAACTCCTGCCAACATGACATGGAGGGAAGAAGGAGACTCTAGAAGGGTCGATCTTCTTGAAGATCGAACAACTCACGGAATGAGACATAGGACCATCTCTCGGGTTGAGACACGAGATACACATCAAGAGGGGTGGAAAGAAACGGATGATGAAGGTTCACTAGGTAGACAACAATTCCACACCTAAGAAGGTGGTAAACGATTGTCAGCGTAGCGAGGAGTCGAGTTGCCATGATACCACAACGAGACACCATCGGAACCGTGACTCGTAGAGATATTCCCTTAAGTGCAAAAAGAATTACTTTTGATTCAGAGATCATTGAAACTCTTTAAACCAGCCTAAGACAATTCTCGAGCGATCGTTTGGAGGGGGTCGGTAGAATGGCATACTCAACTTGGATGATGTGGATTACCTTGTTGAAGACAACGTAATGGATGATTTTTGCTTATCACCGGAAATGGAAGGGACCCATGGTAGAATGGCACATTGGCGGTGCAAGCTGGGAACAAAATGCAAATGCTGGGAATGATTCTGGTAAGTGGGGAAGAACCCAACAATAGAGAGTGAATTCACTGTTGGAGTGGTTATAGCATAACCGAGGAAATCTGGGGCAATCCCAGCTAGTGCCGATGATAAGACGTAGCGCTTGTGCGTGCTCTCAAGAACTTGAGCATTTCCACATTCCTCAAGGGTTTACCAACAACCGCGTCAAGGGTCTGGTAGAACAACTTACTACCATGATGAATGGTGATGGAGGATGCAGATGCAAAGGAAGATAACACTTTCTCAGTTTTCACCTTAGCGAGGCCAAGGAAACAAAATCTGGATGATCGACCGAGAGACATTTAGCACTCCGCTTCTAATGTTCTCCTTGACGTGCTAGTGTATCCCATTCATAGATATGGTTTGATAACTAGAACATCAAGTAAAAGGTCGGACATCGGGAACACAATAATCATAAGGCACAACTAGGAAGTAAATCCTACGAAGTCCTTATGGGAAGGTGGCCAACTGCTTCAATCAAGATACCACAATAATAGGTCCTTCGGCTGGGTGGTGCTGGCCACGACATCCACTTTACCGGTTATCGAGGGACAAATATTATAGTTCTTGGGAAAATGTTCCAAACCATCATATCTGCCTGAGATTCAGATCTGGTTGGTGTCAGGATATTTCAGACTCATCGAGTCTAGGAAGAAAATGAAAGTTTGCAACACAAATCGACGAGATGACGTTGCGAGATTCTCGGGAGATGAACTACGATAGCAAGCTCCAAAACATGAGCTGGTTCTGCTACAAACATGTGAACACGTTGTCCCAGACAAGCATGACCACAAGGTAGTCTTATAATAAAACACTACCGAGTTCAGGAGGGGGAACCATCAACGAGGATATCGAAGTTCTTTCATAAGTCCGGATTAGCTCTTATGAAGATACTCCTTCTCCTTGAACAAATCAATCAGTGGCTTGGTGTGCTAGGATACACATATGGAATGAAGGTTGCAAGTCTCCAGACCACAGAATACTTCGCACGTGTGCATGACTGACTTGCGATGATTCCAGAGGAAGCAACATTGACTTTCTCGAGTCCACGGCGGCAACTTGCATCAAATGCACATGAACTAGAGGAAGTCACTTCTTACATCCGAACATATGCTTCATGAGCTAGCATGAGCAAATGCTTACACAAGTTTCCAACACTAGCTTGATGTTCAACAAAATTATGGAGAAGACAAGGATGTTGTCAATGGGCACAACAACAATTCATCTGGGTTCCCTTTTAAAAGGAATTCCATAGTTAAGTGAACAAGTGATAGCATTGGTCAGACCCAAAAGATATAATGGTGTATGCTCGAGGGATCAACCACGAGTAAGACAACATTACGAATATCGTTGGTTCTGGTCTGATTGGATGATAGCCCACACTCAAATCAAAGGATTGATAAGACAATAGATCCAGCAACTGATCACAGGGACCAATCGATGAAGATATCATCTTTCTTCAACACACACTACACAAGAATATCCCTTTGGAACGAACTAAGTCAGGCAAGCTTTTATCTTCCAACCCTCCAAGTTGTCGTTTAGCTTAACCAACTAGCTCAGGGATATCTAACACCGATTCTTGGAGAGAAGGTGGTTCACAAGAAACCAACTTGATCACGAGCTCAACATAGCAGTCAGGTGACAATCTGGTAATACTTCCGAGAAGATCTTCGGAAATCACGAACCACCGATATGTTACTAAGCTCGAGAACAATCTTGCTTTTGAGGGCAAGACGATATGATCAAATGAGTGAGGACTTGACAAGATCCTAACTCATCAATCGAAGGGTGCACCGAAATAAGGACTAGGTAGCACGATCAGTCTTAGAAGGATGATTCAAAAATCAACATACTAAGAATGAAATTATTATCCTTTAACTACCAAGCAACGAGGTTGCTGGGAGTATTGATCTCACACATCACAACTCATTTGTCGGTATTCCGGTTGCATCAACACGAGGGCCGAGGAATGACTAATGATGGTGAGAAGTATCACTGTACCAAGAGTTCATAGGATGGTGTGCAATTCCTATAACAATCTCGATATAGAATAAGGTAATGCTCCAAGGTAGAACAGAACCAAAAGCTGGATTAGCAATTAGATCTGCGGAGCACAACTTCTTTGACCCAATCCTGGATATGGAAGAGGTACTGGAGTTTGTTTCTCCAAGTCATTCAGGACAGAATGGCTTGACGGACCACAAGAGTAATAGGCATCGATAAACGAACGCACGCATACTCTTGACTATCAATTGATAGACGAGGGTCAGAATGCAACTACGGAGAACAACTCAAAGGAACATATAATTTTCTGAGTTGTGGATGCATAGATTAGTATGTCGAACCAAGTTCAACATATTTCTTCCGGATAACCCATGCAGAAAGGTAGAACTGGCAGAGTCACGATTTATGAATGGAGAACTCCTCAAGAGTACTCTAATTGTGATCTTTTGATCCAACAAACATCTGCCATAAGCGGTTCATAGTATTTGGAAGAAGGAAATACCACGGACCTCGAGGACTATCGCAAAGTTACTAATATCCTGAAGGAACTAGCAAACACTATCAACATGAAGTAAGTAGAGTGAATCTTGGGTTCAAAGCCCAAGGAATAGAATACCTACTACTAAGTGGCATCACGGGATGCTTTCGAGAATAAAAGCCAGAATCATCACACTGGGGATCACAAAACATTGCTAGATTACTAGGTGACTCCCTAAACACCTAGGGCCATAATAGTATCTCCAACATATATGTCAAGGTAATGGAGTACCTCAACTCACTGATTAGTGTGGTTAATCTGGCCCATGGGAACATTGAAACAGGAAGAAAGGATTTGCAATTGCATCAGACTACTTAGAAACCTGGGATGACTCGGACAGCATAACGGCTGTAAATGCTCAGAAAAGATTTGAGACATTCACAAAAATGGTGGCATAACCACTCAGAAGCACAATATCAAGGTCTCGAGATCAATAATTAACATACAGAAGTAGTAGGAACTGAAACGAGGCTTAAATCCAACAATCTTATAAGTCTACTGATTAGTAACACGTGATCCTGATGGAAAGTTGGTGTTTGTTTGTGTAGGTATTCGGTGGCTTCTCACATTGTCTCCTACTGGATTGATACCTTGGTTCTCAAAACTAAGGGAAATACTTACGCTACTTTGCTATGTCACCCTTTCCTCTTCAAGGGAAAAACCAACGCAAGCTCAAGAGTTAGCATGGTGCAAGCATCTCGGAGTTGGAATATACGCTTTGATGAGGTGATCAAAGCATATGGTTTTATACAAACTTTCGGAGAAGCCTGTATTTACAAGAAAGTGAGTGGGAGCTCTGTAGCATTTCTAATATTATATGTGGATGACATATTGTTGATTGGAAATGATATAGAATTTCTAGATAGCATAAAAGGATACTTGAATAAAAGTTTTCAATGAAAGACCTCAGTGAAGCTGCTTATATATTAGGCATCAAAATCTATAGAGATAGATCAATACGCTTAATAGGACTTTCATAAAGCACATACCTTGATAAAGTTTTTGAAGAAGTTCAAAATGGATCAGTCAAAGAAAGGGTTCTTGCTTGTGTTACAAGGTGTGAAGTTGAGTAAGACTCAAAAACCGACCACGCAGAAGATTGAGATAGAATGAAATTCATTCCCTATGCCTCAACCATAGGTTCTGTAAAGTATGCTATTGTCAGGACCCCGACTCAATGTCACATCGATCTAGCCGGTAACACCTCATATTACTTTGCGGCCTCACGCACGGTATCCCCACGGGTGTCGCCTTACCTTTGCCCGGGACCGTTTGCGCCTTTTGGCTCACGTATATGATAGTGTCGCTAGCATCCATATGATAAGGAGCCCGGGCTGACATGACTAGTCGTAAACCCAAAGTGGCACAGACTTACAGGGACAGGCATCCATGACCCAGCTTCGAACGTGTCGGTCATCAGCAAGTGGGTCCGGGCTGTAGCACTGGGCTAGCAGGACTCCGGTAAACCGGGCTGTAGCGGGCTAACAGGACTCCGGTACTCAAAGCGTGACATTTCCCCGAAGGGACAGACACAGGAACGAAGAAGGACACATGACGGCCAGCCTAAGTGTTCCGGAGCAGTAGCAAGCTACCATGGCTCAGTGGAAACACTAGGAGACATTTCCCGGTAAGAGAGGCTACTAAAGATAAACAACTAGATGGTCAGATCCCACACATACCAAGCATTTCAATAACATACACACAATATGCTCGATATGTGCAAACACAACATGGCATCACAACATGACTCTATGACTCAAGTAATTTAATCAATAGGCTCCGAGGAGCGAGATATTACAAACATGGGTCTCATGACCCAACACTCAGAGCATACAAGTCAAAGCACAAGCGGAAGCTATCATGTCTGAGTACAGACATCTATAAATGAAAAAGGCTGAGAAGCCTGACTATCTATCAGATCCTGCCGAGGGCACAAGATCGTAGCTGAGGTAACAAGCTAAACGTCGAAGTCCACGCGGAACTACTAGCGAGACCGAAATCTCTCTGCAAAAACATAAATAGGCAAACGTGAGTACAAATGTACCCAGCAAGACTTACATCAGAACTAACTACATATGCTTCATTATCAACAAAGGGGATGGTGGGGTTTAACTGCAGCAAGCCAGCTTTGACTCGGTGGCTATCCTGAACTACGACTGCAAGTAACTCTTTTGAGGTGGCGCACACGAGTCCACATATTCCCCATATCAATACACCACTATGGAATCGCTCCCGTCTCCCTACGAGAACGCCATCCATAGCACTCACGCTTATCTTGCGTATTTTAGAGTATCCACTTTCACTTGTCTATGAACTGATATAAGCAACCCAGAGGTCCTTTTCCGTGGACACGGCTATTCGAATAGATTAGGTTAACCCTGCAGGGGTGTACTTCTTCACACACGCTCTCACCACTTACCGTCGTTTACACGACATGTACTCGGCAACCTTCAAGCGGAAGCCCAACGTGGGTGTCGGCCACGGCCTACCTAAACACTCAAGTCTCTAGTCCAGGTTTATCGCCTATTCGGGTTCCATCCATGAGGAGATCCAGCCGGAGTTTCGCTCACAGCCCCAAACGATGTGTACAGGGTTCCGTGACACCAAACGGGTGCCCGGTTTACCCGGCCACGTGCCTACCGCATCACAGCCCACCCCTACGGTCAGCGCTGTCCACGGCCTCCAGCATACTACAAACACCAGAAACTACTTGCAACTCCTGGACAGAGGACAAGGGTGATTAAGAAGCCGAGAGGGTCCATTGGTTTCGGGCCCAATGCGTGGTAGTAGCTGAATCATGGATCACAAACACAGAACTCAGTTCCTGAGGACGGCTACAATGAGACAACCCACCATGTACTCCTACATGGCCTCTCACCGCTACCTTTACCAAAACGTGTTCACACACTTAGCTCACACACAGTAGGACATGTTCACACGCCTCTGATTCATCCCCGATGAATCAGACCTGACTCAACTCTAAGCAGTAGCAGGCATGACAAACAAACATGAATGAGTAGGAACAACAGGGCTCAAACAACTCCTACTCATGCTAGTGGGTTTCATCTATTTACTGTGGCAATGACAGGTCATGCAAAGGATAAAGGGGTTCAGCTACCGCAGCAAGTAACAGATAAATAGGTGTTGTCCTAATGCATTAAAAGAGAGCAGGGGCGAGAGAGTAGGATTGTATCGGAATGAACAAGGGGGTTTTGCTTGCCTGGCACTTCTGAAGATAACATTGAGTCTTCATCAGTGTCAACGATCACATCATCGGTACACGTCTATCGAGAGGGGACAAATACCGGCAAATACAGAAAAGACACGATCAATGCAATGCACAATATGATGCATGCTATGACATGGCAATATGAAGGTGTTTTGGGCTAATGCACCTAAAACCAGATTAAATGAAGTTGGTTTGAATACAAGATTCAAATTCAAACTCCATATGTGATTATTCAAATGTCATTCACTTCATTTGCTCTAAACAGTAGTGATAAGTTGTTCTAACATGCATGAAAATGGTACAGATGGATTCCTTGAATTTTTCTGATAATTTTTCATATATAATTTATTTAATTTGGAGTTACGGTTAATTTTCTATGATTTTTAGAAGTTTTAGACATTTTCTGGAATTTTCTGATTATTTGAATTAAAACAATTCCAGAAAATTAATTATGACATCAGCACTGCGTCATGCTTGCGTCAGCAAGTCAACAGGGCTGCCCCGGGTCAAACCTGACCAGTGGGGTCCACTGGTCAGTGACACAGGGACTAATCCCGCGTTGACCCGGGCTGGTTAGCTCTGACTAAGCCCTGGGGCCCACTGTCAGTGGCCTAGGGGGTTGGTTAGCGGGGGTAGTTAGGCCCTAATGACTGGCCACGTCGGCTCCTGCCGGAGTTTCGCCGGCGGCGACCATTAGCGCGGCGGCGAGAGTGGTTTTGGCCACTCCGGCGACCAAATGGGCCGCGGAGGGCATCTAGGAGGAGCTGGGGACAAGCCGAAGCTCCTGGTGGAGTCAGTTGCACTCGGGGCGGCCGGAATCGGTGCCGACGGCGAGCGAGGCGGCGGCCGGAGCTCGGGCAATCCTGGGGTCGGGGTTAGGGAGCACGGCAGGAGGGGCTGGGGCGTGCTACGGACTCCTGGGGGTGCTCTGAGTACGCCTGCGTGCTCGGTTTGAACGGAGGTGAACCAAAACGACGACGGCGACAAGTCCGGCGCCGGTGAGGTCTCGGTCTCGACGGAACTATGGCCTAGGGCTCGCAAACACGAGGGGAGAGAGGGGGTCTGCACAGAGGCTCACCGCGGAGCTGTAGGGAGGGTCAGTGGGCTCGGGGGCGCGCCGGAGTGGCCGAATTCGACGGAGAACGGCGCCGGGCCGAAGCTTGGGAATGATGACAATGGCGGCTGCTCGGGGCCCTTCCGGTCACGTGGCTCGGTGAGGGGGTTGGCGACGAGGTGCAGGGGCTCGGGAGCACGTCGGAGAGGGGAGGGGGTGGCCGCGGTCATGGCTACGGCGAGCGGCGCTCCCAGGTGCGTTCGGGGATCACAGGAAGAGAGGGAAAGAGAGAGCCAGGGGAGGGGGAGCGGTCCAGAGGGAGTGAGAAGGGCCAGGGGTTGCGTGGCGTTGCGGACGGAGTCCAGGGCGACGAGAGGAAGCAGGAGGTGGCCGAGGCAGCATCGGCGCTCGCCACCGAGCTGCTTCGGTGCGAGGGGAGGAAGAAGACAAGGGGAGGAGGTGGGCCGGGCCTACGCAGGTGGGCTGCACAGTGTTGGGCTGTGGGTGGCTGCTAGGTAAGGTCCAGGTAATTTCTGTGTTATATTTTTCTGTTCTGTTTTGTTTTTATTTAATTCTTTTGCCACTGTTTTCAAATTTAAACAAATTCAAAACAGTGCCAAATATCCTCTGAATAATTTATGTTGCTAGATGGACTTTTTCCAAAAAGCTCATAAAATATTTCAGGGGTATTTGAAATTATATTCTAATTATATGAATATAACTCAAATTCAAATAGCTAAAGATTTAAATTCAAAGTCCCAAAATTAAATCCTTAAAAATGTTCAATATTTTGGTTGGGACCAGAACCCTTACCAAAAATTATCAAACATTTAAGAAGAGCCTTTTGGAGCAATGAATGAGATTTCTAGGGTTTTTGCCCCTCTTTTATTTAGGGTTTTGAGGCTTCCAATATTCCTCAATTCAAGTTTCAAAAATATAGACATGAATCACACATGAAGTTAACCTAGAGCAAATCCTGAAGCTAGGGATGTGACAGCTATGTTGTGTACCAGACTTGTTGTGTGCCTTTCCATGAGTTTGGCAAGGTGGTACAATAGTGATCCAGGAATAGATCACTAGACAGCGGTCAAAATTATCCTTAGAGGAATAAGGAAATATTTCTTAGTTATGGAGGTGACAAAGAGTTCTTTGTAAAGAGTTACGTTGATGCAAGCTTTGACACTAATCCGAATGACTCTAAGTCTCATTCTGGACACGTATTGAAGGTGGGAGCAATTAGCTAAAGTAGCTCTGTGCAGAGCATTGTAGACATAGAAATTTGCAAAATACATACAGATTTGAATGTGGCAGACCCATTGACTAAACCTCTCTCACAAGCAAAACATGATCACACCTTAGTACTCTTTGGGCATTAGTCACATGGCGATGTGAACTAGATTATTAACTCTAGTAAACCCTTTGGGTGTTGGTCACATGGCAATGTGAACTATGGGTGTTAATCACATAAAGATGTGAACTATTGGTGTTAAATCACTTGGCGATGTGAACTAGATTATTGACTCTAGTGTAAGTGGGAGACTGAAGGAAATATGCCCTAGAGGCAATAATAAAGTTGGTGTTTTATATTTCCTTATATCATGATAAATGTTTATTATTTATGCTAGAATTGTATTGACCAGAAACTTGATACATGTGTGGATACATAGACAAAACACTGTGTCCCTAGTAAGCGTCTACTAGACTAGCTCGTTAATCAAAGATGGCTAAGTTTCCTAACCATAGACATGTGTTGTCATTTGACGAACGGAATCACATCATTAGGAGAATGATGTGATGGACAAGACCGATCCGTTAGCATAGCATATTGATCATTCAGTTTTATTGCTATTGCTTTATTCATGTCAAATACATATGTCTTCAACTATGAGATTATGCAACTCCCGGATACTGGAGGAATGCCTTGTGTGCTATCAAACGTTACAACATAACCGGGTGATTATAAAGATGCTCTACAGGTGTCTATGAAGGTGTTTGTTGGGTTGGCATAGATCGAGATTAGGATTTGTCACTCCAAGTATCAGAGAGGTATCTTTAGGCCCTCTCGGTAATACACATCATAAGAAGCCTTGCAAGCAAAGTGACTAATGAGTTAGTTCTAGGATGATGTATTACGGAACGAGTAAAGAGACTTGCCGGTAATGAGATTGAACTAGGTATGAAGATACCGACGATCGAATCTCGGGCAAGTAACATACCGATAGACAAAGGGAATTGCGTATGTTGTCATAACGGTTTGACCGATAAAGATCTTCGTACAATATGTAGGAGCCAATATGAGCATCCAGGTTTTGTTGTTGGATATTGACCGGAGAGGTGTCTCGGTCATGTATACATAGTTCTCGAATCCGTAGGGTCCGCACACTTAATGTTCGATGACAATTTTGTATTATATGAGTTCTGTGATTTGGTGACCGAATGTTGTTCGGAGTCTCGGATGAGATCACAGACATGACGAGGAGTCTCGGAATGGTCGAGAGGTAAAGATTTATATATAGGATGATAGTATTCGGACACTGGAAGTGTTCCGGAGGGTATCAGGTACATATCGGGTCACCGGAAGGGGTTCCAGGCACCCCCGGCAAAGATATGGGCCTTATGGGCCAAGAGAGGGATAGACCAGCCCACAAGGGGCTGGTGCGCCCCCATATATGTCGAAATACGAGGAGAAGGAAAGAGGGGAAGGGATAAGGAAAGGGGAGGATTCGGCCTCCCCCTTCCTTCCCTCTCCCCTCTCTTTCCTTCCCCCCTCCGGTAAAAAGGAAAGATGGGAGGCCAAAATGGGAGGACCCCAAGTAGGATTCCTCCTACTTGGGGCGCCCCCTTGGAAGCCTCTCCTCCCCTCCAACCTATATATATGAGGGGGGCACCGCTAGAATACACACCAACAATTGTTAGCCGTGTGCGGCGCCCCCTCCACAATTTACGCCTCCGGTCATATCTTCGTAATGCTTAGGCGAAGCCTTGCGCGGATCACTTCACCATCACCGTCACCATGTCATCGTGCTGACGAAACTCTTCCTCGACACTTTGCTGGATCAAGAGTTCGAGGGACGTCATCGAGTTGAACGTGTGCAGAACTTGGAGGTGTCGTACGTTCGGTGCTTGATCGGTCGGAATGAGAAGAAGTTCAACTACATCAACCGTGTTGTCAAACGCTTCGGCTTCCGATCTACAAGGGTATGTGACACATTCTTCCACTCTCATTGCTATGCATATCCTAGATATATCTTGCGTGAGCGTAGGAATTTTTTTGAAATTGCATGCTACGTTTCCCAACAGCCTGGGCCTCCAGGCGCGCCCTGCTGTCTTGTGCTCACCTCGGGCTCCCTCTTCAGTACTTCTTTGGCCCACTGGATGTCTTCTGGTCCAAAAAATCCACAAAAGTTTCGCTGCGTTTAGACTCTGTTTGGTATTGATTTCCTGCGATGTAAAAAACATGCAGAAAACAGGAATTGGCACTGGGCACTATGTTAATAGGTTAGTACCAAAAAATGATATAAAATGACTATAAAATGATTGTAAAACATCCAATAATGATAATATAACAACATGGAACAATCAAAAATTATAGATACGTTGGAGCTCTTTCACTCTGACACGACCCTCACTATCTGGAAGACCCAGGTAGCTAATTGGAAAGGATCCCAACCGACAGTTCAAGAGGTTGGTGATATGTCTCCAACGTATCTATAATTTACGAAGTATTCATGTTGTTATATTATCATTCTTTGATGCTTTACAATCATTTTATAGCAACTTTATATCTTTTTTGGGACAAACCTATTGACCCAGTGCCTAGTGCCAGTTGCTCTTTTTTGCTTGTTTTTACATAGCAGGAAATCAATATCAAATGGAGTCCAAACACCGCGTAACTTTTTGTGAATTTTTTATGGACCAGAAGACATCTAATGGGCTAGAGCAGCACCCGGGGAGTGCCCCAAGGGGGGCACAACCCACCAGGGCGTGCCCAAGAGGGTTGTGCCCACCTCGGTGGCCTCCCACACCCCCTCCTCGCCCTATAAATCGTCAAATATTCCAAAAACCCTTGGGGTTAACCCTAGATCAGAAGTTCCGCCGCCGCAGGCCTCTGTAGCCACCAAAAACCAATCTAGACCCCTTTCCGGCACTCCGCCGAAGTGGGGAATCTTCACCGGTGGCCATCTTCATCACCCCGGCGGCCACCATGATGAGGAGGGAGTAGTCCACCCTCGGGGCTGAGGGTTTGTACCTGTAACATCCCAAAATTCTAAATTTTGGAATGTTATAATAAATAGATAGAATTGATTGATTGTTTGATTGATTGCGTGAAATTGAGTGAAATTCGAATCCTTTTTGAAAGTTAAATGAGAGGGAATAAAAGGACTTTCCCAAACTTTCATATTTGCTTTCTGATCTCCATGAATTCAAATTCTTTTCAAATACAAAACCATTGAGTGAAGATGATATGACTTCTTCCATTTAAATTAAATGAAAGGGTATTTGAAAATAATTGAATTTCATTTGGAAATATTTCAATTCATAAACTTCATGCAGCTCAATGATTTTCATGAGCGAAGATAAAAGGACTTCTTCAAAACATATGAAATATGAGTTGGGAGTTTCAAAGAATTAAATTCACAGTTCTTTTGAATTTATTTTCAATTTGGAGTTATTTGAGTTTTATTCAAATTATTTTTCTCCAAAAATAAAATACATGGAAATTAGGGTAACATGATTCCCTACAATAGAAAATTGGAGAAAAATTTATTTGAAATCATTTTGAATTTTTTTTAAATGATTTTGTTGGATTTTATTAGACCAGTAGCACTCTTTGAATTATTAGAATTGGTGTGTATTTTATTTAATGCTAGAATAATGTTCATGTCATAGAAAATCTTTTCCTGAAAATTTTGATATATTATATGCCTATATAATATTTTCATTTAATTCGTTTTATTATTTAAATTGTCGGGAAAATGTTTTTAAAAAAAAAATTCCCCTCGCTGACTGGGCCGGCCCAACACCCAGCCAGGCCAAAGCCCAGCTCCGCGCCGCCTCGCCCGTCGTCCCCGACCGGGACTCCTCCAGGAGTCCGGCGCCGCGCCGCCACCGCCGCCTCCATTGCCCCTCGCCCAAGCCGCCCTCGCCTCCCCTCCTATAAAGCCGCCGCCCGGGACCCCCCTCTCCTTTTCGCATCACCGCCGCCCCTCTCCTCCCCGCCTCTCGCCGCAGCAACCGCCACCATTGCCGGACACCGCCGCCGCTGCTTAACCCGCACCGCACCCCGCAGATCCGCCGCCACCGCCGCCGTGCCTCGCCGCCGCTCGCTGCTGCTGCACCGCCACCGCGCCGCGCCACCGCCACCGCGCCGCTCTCCGCCGCCGATGTCGCCGCCTCGCAGCCACCCCGGGGCCGCCAGCTTGCCTCGCCCCGCTCGCCGGAGCCGCACGGCCCTCGCCGGAGCTTAAACAGATCTGCCGCCGCCGGTTTATTTTGGCCGAACCGGTAACCACCCCGGATTATTCTCGGTTTAGTTCGGTTTTTTTAAAAAAACCTAGATCGTTTTTTAAATAAAAAACCGATTTTCTTTTAGAAGGATCTATTTAGAGAACGTTCGCTGGTTAGGTATAGAAAACGAACGATCGCCTTTTAGTTTTTTTTCTTTTTCTGTAATTTTGGCCAGGGACCTAGATGTGAATACTTTATTTATAGAATAGTCCCTATTCTTCAAACAAGCATAACTTTTTGCTCGTTAGTCCAAATCCAACGAAACCAACGCCCACGTCTTCGTTACGATCTCTATCCAGCAATCCAACCCAAACATGTTTTTGAAAAGTTTAAGATTTGAATTAGATCAGATTTGAATTCAAACTTCGTTTGATCATAACTTGAGTTTCGTAGCTCCGTTTGAGTTGATTCTTTTTGCAAATCGAAGCCCTTGACCTAAACATTCTAATAAGGCCAAATTCACATAATTTTGGTACTGTTAGAAATTGTTTTATGTTGCAAGAGTTATTTTCTTGGTTTTGATATTTCCGAATCGTCTTCTTCGTTCTTTCTGATCTTTTGAGTGATTGCTTATGTGTGGTTACTATTGCTTGCTTACGATAGATTGACCGGAGTGTGGCGAGTAGATCTATCAAGAGTTTTGAGTGCGAATCATCTTCATCAACATTGTAGGCAAGTTCACACTTTGATCATATTCCCTTCCATACCTAGTTTTTATGCATTAGCTTCACCCTCAAACATTGCATGAGTAGGATTGATAACATGTGGGTATTGGGAAGTAGTTGATGAGGTAGGAACCTATTGCCCTGCATTCAAACCTTGGGAGTTACTTTTACGTTATGCTTACATGGCCATGCTATGCTCGTAGACGTGGATTGGGTTTTGAGAGTATCCATGACAGATGTGAGATTGTTAATTAATGGTTTACTTAAGGTGGCAACTTAAACACACATCTGGGTGGATTGAGGCACCTGGTTATTCTAGGATTGCCTATCTAGGCACCTAGGTATTCCAGGACTTGCCTGTTTTCTTTTGGACCACCACCCAGGCTCAAAGGGATCATGAGATTTTTCAAACTAGAAACTTTCGTGTGCAGCCACAAGCCATTATGGGCTCTGGCATAGTTGATTAAGTCGTGCGAACTCTTACAAGGTAGACTAGCAGATGTAGGGGAAAGTAGGTGTACCGGTCTATCCATCATAAGGTGCTAGCGCTTCTGAAAGACTGTGTCTCGGTCATCCGTTTCTCAAACACCATGTAGTGCGAGAAATCCAACGGAGGCGATCGAGTCTTGTGGGGAAAAGTACGCAAACCTCTGCAGAGTGTACAAACTAATCATGATTAGCCGTGTCCCCGGTTATGGACATCTTGAGTATCTAGTTCTTGGATTATCCTGTTGATCTCATCACGTTACTTTAATTAACTTTGTTGGGTTTTAATGATGATGCTTAATTGGGATTGAGAATGCTGTCAACCATTCTCAATGTTTAACAACCACCATGATAGTTAAATAAATTTATTCCTTTGTAGTAGGGAAAAATTGGCTTTTCACAAAAACATTATAACCATAGAGCTTTTCCACCAGCCATATATGCATATAGTGATAGCCATTGTTCATCATTTTCACTATGGTGTGAATTTGCCAGTACATTCAATGTACTGACCCGTTTCGGGCTGCAACGTCTCATGTTGCAGGTTTCTTACGACGAGTAAGTGATACGTTAGGGTTACGATTCTACACTCAACTTTGCCGTTGGTGTTGATGGGAATCCACAACCTTGTTGCTTCCGCTATTTTGGATTTGAGGTAATAGTATTTACGTACTTTTACATGTGATTTACCTCTGCTATAAATCCTCGAGTACTGTGTGTGTCAGCATACCGATCCAGGGATGACACTTAAGCATAGAGACTTGATCCATTCGGGTCAGGTCGCTACAAGATGGTATCAGAGCACATATTGACTGTAGGACGTGACCCTAGAAACTGGCAAGCCCATAGCAAAGACTTTTCTCTACAATTTTCTTTTTCAAAAAGATCTTTTACCTCTCTTCTCTTCTGAGTTTATTCAAATTTCCCTTTAGTGAAACCATACCCCTTTCCCTTTTGAGCACTCGAAGATTCGACTGATGAGACCACTCCAAGAAGTACAGGATATCAGACAAGTAAGACCATTCGGATGAAGAGGATTTTACCATACATTATGATAATGGAAACTACAGCTGTTGAAGACTCTGAAGACTAGGAGAATTGGAGGCTCTGAAGAATCCCCAGATTTGTATGACCTAGGAATGCTACCCTTATGGGACTTGGCAGACTATGGAAGTTGTCAATGCCCGAGATCAAGGTGTGTTGGAGAAAGACCGGAGCATGTAGAGTTAAGAACTCAAGGATTTGTCAAGGAAAACCCTAAGGAAGGAGATATCAACTATGGAGAGATACCTCATGGAAATGACAAGAGAACAACCATGGCTATCCATGAGGTTATCGCCTGCTTATGCTATTGTCACCGTGCTGAGTTAAGCATGCATATGCATGGAAGGATTAAATGGTAGAAGGCTGATGGAGCACCTATCAGCAAGATGAAGTTTTAACCTTAGCCGGTGTATCACCAGGATCTGGAGTGTTACATCAAGAAGTTAAGATGGACCTAAAAGAAGCATTAATTGATAAGGAAGCATTTCGTGAAGAACTTAAGACCAGAAGTTGAAAGCAGCCAAGCTAGAGAAGTAAAACCTTGAGATACAGGAGATTCGTCAGGAACTAAAGGACAGTAGGACCATGGTTCATGCCAAGGATAATGAAACCCAGAAGTTTGGAATGCAACTCCAGAAATATTGAAGGACATCGTGAGAGACTTCACGTCAATAGAGATGATCTGGCAAAAGAGCTGGAGAAGGACAAGCACGATGGCAAGAAGCCATCAGAGACATGACCAAGACTTGAAGAGTTTGGCGACATTGACCTTAGCAGACCAAACCCCTGTTTTATACCTACGTTAGATGCGACGTTCGTGAGCTGTCATTTGTTTGATGTTTTTTTTCCGACAGCCACAATAAAATCTGTCTTTTCAAAACTTTTGTTTGTATTGTGTGTATCCCTCTCTATCTCTCTTATCTCACCCCAAACCCATGGACCCAATAGAGGATGAATGAAGATGAGCTTATATTTTCTGGATAGATGAGCCAATTGGAGATGGACCAATGGATTCAGAACATGGAGGATCACATGGAGAATAACCCTATAGTTGGACATGATATGACCCAACATGCTCTTCTGTGCTTTGAAAGAGGTGCTACTACTTGGTGGAGGATGTACCAAACCATGAATGGATGGCAAGGAGTAACCACTTGGAAAGAATTTAAGTTGACTTTGCCAAAGTCTTGGTTTGTGTCCCAAAAGTTGAAGCCTTATGGAAAGGATATGAAGAAACCTTGTGCGTGCAAGATTTGTGGAGAAATCGGACACACCCATAAAGAACACAAGGATGAATGCCATAATTGTGAAGGAAGTCACCCAGTTGAAGAATGCCCAACTAGGCAGATTACTTGTTTCTTGTGTGAAGGGACTACCCACTACCCTGCTCAGTGTCACATTTACCCCTTGGTACAAAGAACCATCCAACAGAAGAAAGAAGCAATGAAAGGAGCCCTTATGGAAAGTTAAGAAGAAACTGTGATGAAGGAAGAGGTGGAGGACACACCTAAAGAGGACTCGAGTAAACCCTGCACTAAGTCTTGCTATTCATGTGGAGAAGAAGGACACATCTCCCAAAATTGTTTGAATGGGGATCTAGTAGAATTCCCGACAAAGGAAGTAGAATATGACCCACAAGAAATAGAAGCCATGATTGGCATGGAAAGGTCCAGGAAGAGAAGCAAATTTGATTTCAGGAAGGATCTGAGTCATATCACCTGTTACAGGTGCAAGGAGTCAGGACACTACCTCAACAATTGCCCAAAAAGGAAACCTCAAGACTTGTCAGAAGTAATATGTTTTAGTAGAGCAGGGCACTTTGCCAGAGGATGCCCCAAGGAGAAGGAAACTTGTGCTAGATAGTTGAGTTTGCAATAAAAGAAATGGAGTAGTAGAAGTGAGAACATTCTCTTTTATATTGAGGTTTTGAGTTGAGACATGTAATGGAAAAGCGAGAGATTGTAATCACTTGAGAATGAATAAAGTTAGCATCGTTGGTGCTGATATGGATTTTATGAGTTGTTACTCTATGAAGAAGGATTTTGACCATTTCTGAGGATATGAGAAATATGGTCTATGGAAGATTTGTGCATTTTAAGGGTGGTAGTACCCTGTAAGAACCGTTGACCCCGGAAAAGATAAGGATACTCCACTGAGTGGATTTCGGACAAAATGCATATGAGTTTTGTCACGATATGTGTGATACCTCAAAAGTATGTAGGATGAAGTTGGAGACGTCAGTTGTTTGGACCAAATGTGATCAAGGAGTCAGAAGAGAGTGTTAAGTTGATTCGAGATAGACTGAAGGTAGCTCAGTCCAGGCAGAAGAGTTATGTAGACTCAAAAACTCAAGGAGGTAGTCTATGAAATTGGAGATAGAGCATGTCTTCGTGTGACCCCTCTGCGAGGAGTTAAACGATTTGGAGTTAAGGGATAGTTAGCCCCGAGATTTGTAGGACCATACCGGGTTTTGGAGCGTATGAGAGAAGTGGCCTACAAGTTTGAGTTACCCGAAGGACTGTCAGGAGTTGAAGATGTGTTTCACGTTTCCCAGTTGAAGAAGTGCCATGCAGAGATGGCCAATATTCCCCTGTAAGGACGCTTGACCCCGGAAAGGATAATGATGTTCCACTAAGTGGAATATGGACTTCATAAGTATAAGTTTTTATCTCGGTATGAGGGATATCCCACGAGGATGAAGAGATAAATTACTATTGGATATAAAGGAGGTATGATGTCGGAAATATCGATCAATGGAAACTCCATGATGTGTCTGAGTAATCATGTCCTAGTTTGGTGCCAATAGAAGGAAGAAAGGCAGTACAATTGGATGGATTTAAGAATACTAGGAAGTTGGATGTTGGAATATATCAGTTGCCTCGATGATGAGTTCAAGGTTTGCAAGTGATGGGATGGGCCATAACCCACAGGCCCCAGGACCTGCCAAGAAGCAAGCACATTCTTGCTGAAGGAAAAACCCTGGAAGAGGTTATACCTTTATCGATAGACGATTTTATAGTAGTTTATGCAAAACCTGAGAGTTGTGAAGGAATGATAGATGTTTGTTTGACTTGCAGAATCAATGGATTTATCCAAACTTAGTTCGTTGACAAGAGAAATTCTGCAATGCTTGTGAGGATGACCAAGTGTTAGAATGTGAGATTCGCTAAACCATATACAAGGTAATGATTTGGGTGCGGGATGGATTGATCACCATACCGACTTACTCTTATTGTTCGCCTTGCTATATGGAATGGTAAATCTGAGCGACTTACCTATAGTAGAGAGACGACGATGAAAACCTTGTTTAAACCTTAGAATGGTATAGCAATTTTTTCCCTTGTACAAGGCAGCTTTTGCCAACCGTGGGTTATATGGTGAGGATCAACCCAGACCCATTTCCTGCAGGAGAAACCATAAATTGTTGACCACCATGAGATATTGATAGTTGTTTAGTTTTGGCGCCCGACCCGTCAGCTAAGAAGACCCAATCTCGGAATAACCTTACCAAGAGGAAAGGACAGAAGAATTGAGGAAAAGGTTATGCCACTACCGGAAGAGCCAGAGAAGGAATTTTCCGAGGAATTGAGAAGACCGACACTGTTAACAATATGGATGAAGTATATGAGTTTCGATGGAGCTGTAACCATGCTTCTAAGGGTGGTAGCACCCCAGACCCCTGTGATGATTGATGGATTTTGAGAAGACCCCAAACCCTAACCTATTTCTTTCTAGCCTCTCCGAATCTCGAGGACGAGATTCATTTTAAGGGTGGTAGGTTTGTAACATCCCAAAATTCTAAATTTTGGAATGTTATAATAAATAGATAGAATTGATTGATTGTTTGATTGATTGCGTGAAATTGAGTGAAATTCGAATCCTTTTTGAAAGTTAAATGAGAGGGAATAAAAGGACTTTCCCAAACTTTCATATTTGCTTTCTGATCTCCATGAATTCAAATTCTTTTCAAATACAGAACCCTTGAGTGAAGATGATATGACTTCTTCCATTTAAATTAAATGAAAGGGTATTTGAAAATAATTGAATTTCATTTGGAAATATTTCAATTCATAAACTTCATGCAGCTCAATGATTTTCATGAGCGAAGATAAAATGACTTCTTCAAAACATATGAAATATGAGTTGGGAGTTTCAAAGAATTAAATTCAAAGTTCTTTTGAATTTATTTTCAATTTGGAGTTATTTGAGTTTTATTCAAATTATTTTTCTCCAAAAATAAAATACATGGAAATTAGGGTAACATGATTCCCTACAATAGAAAATTGGAGAAAAATTTATTTGAAATCATTTTGAAAATTTTTTAAAATGATTTTGTTGGATTCTATTAGACCAGTAGCACTCTTTGAATTATTAGAATTGGTGTGTATTTTATTTAATGCTAGAATAATGTTCATGTCGTAGAAAATCTTTTCCTGAAAATTTTGATATATTATATGCCTATATAATATTTTCATTTAATTCGTTTTATTATTTAAATTGTCGGGAAAATGTTTTTTTTAAATTCCCTTCGCTGACTGGGCCGACCCAGCACCCAGCCAGGCCAAGGCCCAGCTCCGCGCCGCCTCGCCCGTCGTCCCCGACCAGGACTCCTTCCGGAGTCCGGCGCCGCGCCGCCACCGCCGCCTCCATTGCCCCTCGCCCAAGCCGCCCTCGCCTCCCCTCCTATAAAGCCGCCGCCCGGGACCCCCCTCTCCTTTTCGCATCGCCGCCGCCCCTCTCCTCCCCGCCTCTCGCCGCCGCAACCGCCGCCATCGCCGGACACTGCCGCTGCTGCTAAGCCCGCGGCGCACCCCACAGATCCGCCGCCGCCGCCGCAGTGCCTCGCCGCCGCTCGCTGCTGCTGCACCGCCACCGCGCCGCGCCACCGCCACTGCGCCGCTCTCCGCCGCCGATGCCGCCGCCTCGCAGCCACCCCGGAGCCACCGGCTTGCCTCGCCCCGCTCGCCGGAGCCGCACGGCCCTCGCCGAAGCTCAAACAGATCCGCCGCCGCCGGTTTATTTCGGCCGAACCAGTAACCACCCCGGATTATTCTCGGTTTAGTTCGGTTTTTTTTAAAACCTAGATCGTTTTTAAATAAAAAACCGATTTTCTTTTAGAAGGATCTATTTAGAGAACGTTCGCTAGTTAGGTATAGAAAACGAACGTTCGCCTTTTAGTTTTTTTTTTCTTTTTCTGTAATTTTGGCCAGGGACCTAGATGTGAATACTTTATTTACAGAATAGTCCCTATTCTTCAAACAAGCATAACTTTTTGCTCGTTAGTCCAAATCCAACGAAACCAACGCCCACGTCTTCGTTATGATCTCTATCCAGTAATCCAACCCAAACATGTTTTTGAAAAGTTTAAGATTTGAATTAGATCAGATTTGAATTCAAACTTCGTTTGATCATAACTTGAGTTTCGTAGCTCCGTTTGAGTTGATTCTTTTTGCAAATCGAAGCTCTTGACCTAAACATTCTAATAAGGCCAAATTCACATAATTTTGGTACTGTTAGAAAATTTTTTATGTTGCAAGAGTTATTTGCTTGGTTTTGATATTTCCGAATCGTCTTCTTCGTTCTTTCTGATCTTTTGAATGATTGCTTATGTGCGGTTACTTTTGCTTGCTTACGATAGATTTACCAGAGTGTGACGAGTAGATCTATCAAGAGTTTTGAGTGCGAATCATCTTCATCAACATTGCAGGCAAGTTCACACTTTGATCATATCCCCTTCCATACCCAGTTTTTATGCATTAGCTTCACCCTCAAACATTGCATGAGTAGGATTGATAACATGTGGGTATTGGGAAGTAGTTGATGAGGTAGGAACCTATTGCCCTGCATTCAAACCTTGGGAGTTACTTTTACGTTATGCTTACATGGCCATGCTATGCTCGTAGACGTGGATTGGGTTTTGAGAGTATCCATGACAGATGTGAGATTGTTAATTAATGGTTTACTTAAGGTGGCAACTTAAACACACATCTGGGTGGATTGAGGCACCTGGTTATTCTAGGATTGCCTATCTAGGCACCTAGGTATTCCAGGAATTGCCTGTTTTCTTTTGGACCACCACCCAGGCTCAAAGGGATCATGAGATTTTTCAAACTAGAAACTTCCGTGTGCAGCCACAAGCCATTATGGGCTCTGGCATAGTTGATTAAGTCATGTGAACTCTTACAGGGTAGACTAGCAGATGTAGGGGAAAGTAGGTGTACCGGTCTATCCATCGTAAGGTGCTAGCGCTTCTGAAAGACTGTGTCTCGGTCATCTGTTTCTCAAACACCATGTAGTGTGAGAAATCCAACGGAGGCGATCGAGTCTTGTGGGGAAAAGTGCGCAAACCTCTGCAGAGTGTACAAACTAATCATGATTAGCCGTGTCCCCGGTTATGGACATCTTGAGTATCTAGTTCTTGGATTATCTTGTTGATCTCATCAAGTTACTTTAATTAACTTTGTTGGGTTTTAATGATGATGCTTAATTGGGATTGAGAATGCTGTCAACCATTCTCAATGTTTAACAACCACCATGATAGTTAAATAAATTTATTCATTTGCAGTAGGGAAAAATAGGCTTTTCACAAAAACATTATAACCATAGAGCTTTTCCACTAGCCATATATGCATATAGTGATAGCCATTGTTCATCATTTTCTCTATGGTGTGAATTTGCCAGTACATTCAATGTACTGACCCGTTTCGGGCTGCAACGTCTCATGTTGCAGGTTTCTTACGACGAGTAAGTGATACGTTAAGGTTACGATTCTACACTCAACTTTGCCGTTGGTGTTGATGGGAATCCACAACCTTGTTGCTTCCGCTATTTTGGATTTGAGGTAATAGTATTTACGTTACTTTTACATGTGATTTACCTCTGCTATAAATCCTCGAGTACTGTGTGTGTCAGCATACCGATCCAGGGATGACACTTAAGCACAGAGACTTGATCCATTCGGGTCAGGTCGCTACAGTACCAGTAGCTATGTGTTTAATCTCTCTCTCTCGTGTTCTTGAGATGGCACGATCTTGATGTATCGCGGGGTTTGTTAATATAGTCGGATCATATGGTGTTTTCCCCTCTCTATCTTGTTGTGAATTGAGTGTTCCCTTTGAGATTTTGTTTTATCGGATTGAATACTTGTACGGATTTGAGAGCACTTGATATATGTCTTGCATATGAATACCCGTGGTGACAATGGGGTATTATTTTGATTCACTTGATATATGTTTTAGCACTCAACTCATGGATTCCCGAGGTGACATTGGGGTAATCTACGCATATGGGTTGATGCATGTTCTTGCCTTTGTTTCTTCGGTAGAAATCTTGGGGCACTCTTTGAGGTTCTTCGTGTTGGATTGAGTATTATGAATCTGAAATTATTTGGTGTTATTTTAGTATGAACTCTTGGATAGATCAATCGGAAAGAATAGCTTCGAGGTGGTTTCGTACCCTACAAATGATTTCTTCTTATCTTCTCCGCTAGATAGGAACTTTGGAGTGACTCTTCATTGCACATTGAGGGATAGTTATATGATCCAATTATATTAGCATTGTTGAGAGATTGCACTAGCGAAAGTACGGACCTTAGGCCTCATTTTCAGGCATTGCAATATCGTTTGTGCTCCATTTTATCAATTGCTACCTTGCTATTTTTTATTGTTCTTATTATAAAAATAAATATCTGCTATCCATATTACACTTGTATCACCATCTCTTCGCCGAACTAGTGCACCTATATAAATTGCCATTGTATTTGGTGTGTTGGGGACACAAGAGACTTTTTATTATTTGGTTGCATGGTTGTTTGACAGAGACCATCTTCATCCCATGCCTCCCACGGATTGATAAACCTTAGGTCATCCACTTGAGGGGAAATTGCTACTGTCCTATAGAACTTTGCGCTTAGAGGCCCAACACGTGTCTACAAGAATAAAGTTGCGTAGTAGACATCAGTTGGCAATGTTCTCTTTCTCCTACTCAGACTAACCCATCACCAGAACCTCACTCTTAGCAAAATTAATTGATAGTCCAGACATTTCCTGGAAGCAGAGTAGAAGGAACTCCAGGTTAACTATATCCCATGAGGTTCCTTCCACCATAAGGACGACGTCGTCCGCATATTGGAGATGCGAGACCAGTGGTGGAGCTTCAAAGGAAAAACTAGGCGGGCCAGCTCAAAGGAGAGAGCCAAAACATTCAAATTCATAACCATACAATATGTTTTGGTAGGCATTAGTCAGTGCACACCATAAATTTTGTGCGAGGAGGGAGCATTTGTTCTTGAAATGATCGTGTAAACAGAAAAGGGAATGAGGTGCGTGCTTCATGCTCAGGGCTGCAGCCTGCAGGTGATGGGCTATGGGCTAGGATCCTAGGCATAGGTAAAAGAAAGTGTAAAAACTTGGGTGGGCCATGGCCCAGTTCGGCCCCGAGGAAGCTCTACCCCTGTGCGAGACTCCACCTCCACTAATTAAGTGGGGTACTACCCCACGCAGGTGAGCGGTGCCTCTGGTAGCATCAATGATAGCTGCAAGGGCATCCATCGCCAGGTTAAACAAAAATGGGGACATTGGGTGAATCCACAATAGGTCTTAAAGAAAGGCCCAGTTTCCCCACTGATGTTGATGGCCATCCGGCCACAAAAGAATAATTGCATGATCCTCGTAATCCTATGGTCGTCAAGACCCCTACGTTGCAGGGCTTACCTGTAACACCCTCGATGCGACTATATCTCCCACGTGTCGAGGCACGACTTAGAGGCATAATCGCATTGAAGGCATATGTCCCAAGTTAGGCAATCTTCACAACATCCCATGTAATATAGATAATAAAAGGGGAGATAACATAGTTGGCTTACACTCGCCACGTCAATCAAGGTACATAAATAACATTACATCATCCAAACACTCATGGCCCGACTACGGCGCCAAAATGAAAGATAACCCAACATGCGACACGGTCCCGATCACCCCCAACTGGGCACCACTACTGATCATCAGGAAAGGAAACATAGTATCATTGAGAGTCTTCGTCGAACTCCCACTTGAGCTCGAGCGCGTCACCTGGAGCGGAATCATCAGGCCCTGCATCTGGTGTAATAGTAATCTGTGAGCCACAGGGACTCAGCAATCTCGCACCCTCGCGATCAAGACTATTTAAGCTTATAGGTAAGGCAAGGTAAGTATGTGGAGCTGCAGCAAGCGACTAGCAAATATGGTGGCTATCCTGTTCGCAAAAGAGAGCGAGAAGAGGAGGCAAAGCGCGAGCGAGAAACTAGAGAGCAACCTGCGCAAACATTACTCCAACACCGTGTCCACTTCCCGGACTCCGCCGAGAAGAGGCCATCACGGTAACACACGCAGTTGATTAATTTTAATTAAGTTAAGGTTCAAGTTATCTACAACCGGACATTAACAAATTCGCATCTGCCCATAACCGCGGGCACGGCTTTCAAAAGTTCAAATCCCTGCAGGGGAGTCCCAACTTAGCCCATGACAAGCTCTCACGGTCAACAAAGGAATAGACCTCCTCCCGAGACGTCCCGATCAGACTCGGTACCTCGGTTCTTCAAGACACTTCGACAGGTTAAAACAAGACCAGCAACACCGCCCGAATGTGCCGACAAATCCCGATAGGAGCTGCACATATCTCTTTCTCAGGGCACACTCAGATGAGCGCTCCATACAACTAAAACCAAACCTCGAGTTTCCCCGAGGGGGCGCTGCACAGGACTCTAGTTTGGACCAACACTCAGAGGAGTACTGGCCCAGGGGGGCTAAAATTAGATGACCCTCGGGCTCCAGAAACCCAAGGGAAAAAGAGGCTAGGTGGAAAATGGTAAAACCAAGGTTGGGCATTGCTGGAAAAGCTTTAATCAAGACGAACTATCAAGGGGTTCCCATTATAACCCAACCGCGTAAGGAACGCAAAATCCGGGAACATAACACCGATATGACGGACACTAGGGCGGCAAGAGTGGAACAAAACACTAGGCGAGAGGCCGAGCCTTCCACCCTTTACCAAGTATATAGATGCATTAAGATAACATGACAATATAATGATATCCCAACAAGTAAATAATGTTCCAACAAGGAACGGCCTCCAAACTTCACCTGCAACTAGCAACGCTATAAGAGGGGCTGAGCAAAGCGGTAACATAGCCAATCAACGGTTTGCTAGGACAAGGTGGGTTAGAGGTTTGACATGGAAATTTGGGAGCCTTGATAGAAAGTGGTAGGCATCTTAGCATTGGCATAGCAAAAGAGCGAGCATCTAGCAAAGCAAAGATAGTAGTGATTTCGAGGGTATGATCATCTTGCCTGCAAAGTTGTCAGAGTTGACTGGATCCTCAAAAGCAAACTCAATGGGCTCCTCGTTAGCGAACTCGTCTCCCAGCTCTACCCAAACAAGACAAACAAGCAACAAGGACACAATCAACCACATGCAAGGATCAAACAATATGATGCAAGGATGGTATGCTATGCGGGATGCGATGCGGGATGCATATGCAAGATTTGACAAGGAATGCATGAACCTGGCCTCAACTTGGAAATCCAAGTGTGCCACTGGAAAGATGAGATGAAATCGCTTGAAAACAATATAAAGAACGTTGGAATCGGAGTTACAGTTTGGAAATGGCAAGCGATTCAAATAAGACACCGGTCTGCGATTTACAGCAAGTAGCCATCTAAATGCAATGAGATGAACAAGCTACAACACTCAAACATGGTATAAAAATACATGGCAGGGATGCATTCAAGATGCTTAACAAAAGTCTAGCACTGAGCTACGGCCAAATCATCCATTAATAGGTTCAAACAAGTATGGCAAAAATGCATTTGACGAACAGATTTCAGACTTAGTGAAATTAACACTTGTCTGGAATTTCAGATCAGATAGCACTCTTCGGAGCAACAAAACTACATGCTATTGGACCTGAACATGGCAAAGTAAGGCATGGCATGGAGCTACTCAAAGAGCTTAACAAAAGTCCCTTAGTGACCTTGAGCCAAAAGGGATCATAAAATACAATTGCAAGCATGTGAACATGGCAAAAACACAGTCAGATCACAGACTTGGTGAAAACTGGAGCATGCTGTAAACAGATATCAAGTAGGCATGTTTACGAGCTCGATGCACTCACTACAGAGCAAGTCATGGCAATTTAAGCATACACCCATCAATAATGCACAAAATGCAAGCTAGACATGGCAAGAACAATAGCATAGCATGCACAGATCAACTACAACATCCTCGGCAAAATCGCTAACAAGTAGACAATCTGCCCAGATTCACGAAGTAGCAAAAGTAGAGCTCGATTGACTTAAGCTAGGGTGCTCCATAATTGCAAACAAATACATGGATGGATAGAGCACTACAAGATTAACAGAACATCCTTACTGATCATCCTCAAAAGATTCACAGATCACTAGGAAACAACATGAACATGTGACAAAATAAGATAAACAGCTCATGGACTTAGTGGAAATGCTAAGTCCCTGAAATCAGCATTACCAAGTGACTCACTTGGCAAGCTTGTGCTAGTCACCACACACATCACAAAAATACATGGGTTGCACCTATGGAAAGATGGCAAAACCCTTAACAAAACATATGTAGAGCTCATGGGCATATCATACACGCAATAATCATGGCAAAAATGACAAATATCTAAATTGAGTAGCAGATCTGACAAATATCTCAAGTAGCCCTCTTCTAATAGCATTTCGGGCATCAAGATGAACCCAAATGAAAATGATGCAATGAATGAAATGATGTACTCTCTGAGATGAACATTTTTATATGCTATATGCCAAAAACAGAGTTACGGATGCAAAGTTATAGCACGATGAACAGGGCAACATGAACTAGGGTTTCGGGCAAAAAGTCAACCCTCGAGATTTTAGATCTCATATCTGGCATGTTTTACGAGGATGGCCGGATTTCTTGGAGCTCGCCGGAGACGTCACCGGACTTGCCAAGAAGAGGAGGAGGCCGAGGCGTGGTCGAGGAGGAGGAGGCCGGCCAGACGGAGGCGGTCGGCGGCGGGGCGGCGCGCTCGCCGGCGCGGGACGGCGGCGAGGCGGAGACCGACGGGCGAGGCGGTGCGGCGGCCGGCGTCGAGTGGCGGGGCGGCTGGCGTCGGCGGCCGGAGTGGCCGAGCGCGGGGAAGGCGCGGGCGGCGCCGGCTGGGGCGGCTCGGCCTAGTCGGGCGTAGTAGGGCCGGCCATGGGCCTTGCGGGCCCGCGCGGCGCGGCGAAGTGGGCGGCGGCCAACAGGAGAGGGCCATGTGGCAGCGGCGGGGCGGACCGGACGTGTCCGTCGGCGGGATATTTGTCCGGCGGCGGTGGATGGAGATGGATCTGAGGTTAGGGATGGAGGGGATCCGGGATTTTAGGAGGGGTTCTTTAATAGGCATAGAGGGAGCTAGGAGAGTCCAAATGAGGTGCGGTTTTCGGCCACGCGTTCGTGATCGAACGCTCTAGAAGATGGAGAGGATTTAGGTGGGTTTGGGGCCAAATTGGAGGGGTGTTGGGCTGCAACACACACGAGGCCTTTTCGGTCCCTCAGTTAACCGTTGGAGTATCAAACGAAGTCCAAATGATACGAAACTTGACAGGCGGTCTACCGGTAGTAAACCAAGGCCGCTTGGAAAGTCTCGGTCCAATCCGGAAATGTTTAATCCCCACACACGAAAGAAAGGTAGAAATGACCACCGGAGGAGAACGAAGCGCCGGAATGCAAAACGGACAACGGGGAAAATGCTCGAATGCATGAGATGAACACGTATGCAAATGCAATGCACATGATGACATGATATGAGATGCATGACAACGACAACAACACACGGAGACAAAAACCCGAACCCGAGAAAATAAAATAACTTAACGCCGGAAACGGCAAGAGTTGGAGTACAAATTGGGAAAGTTCATATCCGGGGTGTTACAACACTCCACCACTACGAAAGGATCTCGTCCCGAGATCTAGGACTGAAAGAACGCCGGGTACTCAGAACGGAGGTGATCCTCGCGTTCCCAGGTAGCTTCACGGTCGGAATGGTGTGACCACTTGACTTTGAGGAATTTGATTGACTTGTTGCGAGTCTTGCGTTCAGTCTCTTCAAGAATAGCAACTGGGTGCTCACGATAGAGAGATCTTCTTGGAGCTCAATGTCCTCGAAGTTGACGGTGCGGTCAGGAGTCTTGAAGCACTTTCGAAGCTGAGAGACATGGAACACATCATGAACATTTGCAAAGTTTGAAGGAAGCTCGAGTTGATAGGCGAGATCGCCTCTCTTGCTGACAATCTTGAAAGGTCCCACGTATCTAGGGGCAAGCTTCCCTTTGATACCGAAGCGACGAGTACCTTTCATAGGAGAGACGCGGAGGTAAACATGATCTCCGATCTCGAAAGCCAAATCACGGTGCTTACTATCATAGTAGCTCTTCTGGCGGGATTGGGCTGCTTTGAGGTTATCTCGAATGACTTTGCACATTTCCTCTGCCTCTGTGATTAAGTCATTACCCAAAAGCTGACGTTCACCGGTTTCAGACCAGTTGAGAGGGGTACGACACTTCCTGCCATACAGAATTTCAAATGGGGCCTTGCCCGAACTTGCTTGAAAACTGTTGTTGTAGGAGAATTCAGCATAAGGAAGACAATCCTCCCACTTCATGCCGAAGGAGATCACACAAGCCCTGAGCATATCTTCAAGAATCTGGTTGACACGCTCGACTTGACCGCTAGTTTGAGGATGGAAAGCTGTGCTGAAGCGGATGTTGGTGCCCATGGCCTTCTGAAAAGAATCCCAAAACTTGGAGGTAAAGATGCTGCCACGGTCTGAAGAGATCACTTGTGGAATACCGTGCAGAGAGACAATTCGAGAGGTATAGAGTTCCGCCAATTGAGCTGCAGTGATTGACTCTTTGATAGGCAGAAAGTGAGCCACTTTGGTGAGTTTGTCGATGACAACGAATATAGCATCATTGCCACGCTTGGACTTTGGAAACCCAGTCACGAAGTCCATCTCAATGTGGTCAAACTTCCATTCTGGAATGGCAAGAGGTTGGAGGAGACCAGCTGGCCTTTGGTGTTCTGCCTTCACTCTTCTGCAGACATCACATTCATTCACGAATTGAGCAATCTCGCGCTTCATTCGAGTCCACCAATAAGCCTGCTTGAGGTCCTGATACATCTTCGTGCTCCCAGGGTGGATGGAGAGGAGAGAATTGTGAGCCTCGTTCATGATCACTTTACGGAGGTCACCTTTGGGTACAACAATACGATCCTCGAAGAAGAGAGTATCCTTGTCATCAAGGCGGTAGCACTTGTACTTGGGTTGACTCTTGGCAATCCCAATCTTCACCTTTTTCACCATAGCATCAAGAAGCTGGGCTTGGCGAATCTGGTCTTCCAAGGTAGGAGAGACTTGAAGGTTGGCGAGGAAACCTTGAGGAACAACTTGCAGATTAAGTTTGCGGAAAGCTTCACAAAGCTCGGGTTGATAAGGCTTGAGAATCAGACTGTTGCAATAAGCCTTTCTGCTCAATGCGTCAGCAATCACATTGGCCTTGCCTGGAGTATACTCGATACTCGGATTATACTCTTGAATCATTTCGACCCATCGAGTTTGCCTGAGGTTGAGATTAGGCTGAGTGAAGATGTACTTGAGACTCTTGTGATCAGTGAAAATGTCCACTTTTCTTCCCAATAAGAGATGTCTCCAAGTCAAAAGAGCATGCACAACTGCCGCCAACTCGAGATCATGAGTGGGGTAGTTCTTCTCATTGGGCTTCAACTGGCGAGAGGTATAAGCAACAACTTTCTTCTCTTGCATCAACACTGCGCCAAGACCTTGGAGAGAGGCATCACAAAAGACCTCGTACGGCTTGGATTCATCAGGCGGAGTCAGAACTGGAGCAGTGATCAATTTCTCTTTCAAAGTGTTGAAAGCAATGTCACACTCCGGAGACCAAACGTACTTGACGTGCTTCTGGAGAAGATTTGAGAGAGGCTTCGCGATCTTAGAAAAGTTTTCAACGAATCTTCGGCAATAGCTTGCGAGACCGAGGAAGCTACGGAGTTGCTTCACGTTCTGAGGAGGTTCCCAATTCACAATTGCAGACACCTTCTCAGGATTCACCGCAATGCCCTTGGCAGAGATGATATGACCAAGATAAAGAACCTCATCGAGCCAAAATTCGCACTTGGAGAACTTGGCGTAGAACTGGTGTTCCCTGAGCTTATCGAGTACCAAACGCAAGTGCTTGGCATGATCTTCCTTGTTCTTCGAGAAAACCAGAATGTCGTCGAGATAGACCAAAACGAAGTCATTGGTGTAGGCGTTGAAGATGAAGTTCATCATGCGAGAGAAAGTCGGAGGAGCGTTGACGAGGCCAAAAGACATGACAGTGTATTCATATGAACCATAGCTTGTCCTGAAAGCCGTCTTGGGAATATCTTGCTCACGAATTCGAATCTGATGATAACCCATACGGAGATCAAGCTTGGAGAATACTTGGGCACCTTTGAGTTGTTCGAATAGCTCGTTGATGTTGGGAAGTGGGTATTTGTTCTTGATAGTCTTCTTGTTCAATGGACGGTAATCAACACAAAGTCGGTCCATTCCATCCTTCTTCTTCACAAAAAGAACACCACAACCCCACGGAGAAGAACTAGGCCGGATGAGACCCATTCTCTCTTGAATATCGAGTTGCTTCTTCAGCTCCTTCAGCTCTTCAGGTCCGAGCTTGTAAGGGCGCTTGCACACAGGTTCTGTGCCGGGCTCAAGATCAATAACGAATTCAACTGGCCGGTGCGGAGGCATTCCTGGAAGCTCTTCTGGAAAGACGTCTTGATATTCGCAAACGACTGGAATTTGCGAGATAGCATCCAGTTCGCCCTTCTCATTGAGAGAAAACAAACGGATTGTATCATCACGAGCGGCAAAGACAATTACATCCTCAGACGAATGAGTCAATTGAATCTGCCTGGCTGCACAATCAAGATGTGCCTTGTGCTTAGAAAGCCAATCCATTCCGAGAATAAGATCAATATCGGAGTTACCAAGAACAATTGGGGAAGAAAGGAACTTGTAATCGCCCAAGGTGATAGTAACCTCCGGGACACAGGTGTTAGCTATCATCTGCTTGCCCGGTGACACAATTTGCAAGGAACTTTTGCAGATACCGATAATCGCACTCATACTTTGATGCAAAAGGTTTGGAAATGAAACAATGCGATGCACCAGTGTCGAAAAGAACTCTTGCAGGAATATCGTTAGCAGGAAGGTTACCCATGATGACATCTGATGAATCCTCTGCCTGAGTTGCATTCACCATATTGACCTTGGCGTACTTGGGGTTATGCTTGACCACAGCTGTACTTGTCGATCTCACAGGAGGAGGAGGAGGAGGAAGACGCCTCCGGTTGAAACACTTGTTGGCATAGTGACCCTTCTGTTGGCACTTGTTGCACGTGACCTCTGAAAGCGTACGGTGATACGGAGCACTCGATCTTGGAGCTTGAGACGAAGTCTTGTTCTGAAAGCCAGGGTTGGGTGGGTGGGAAGATCCACTGCCACCTTTGCTCTTCTGCTGATACGACTGACAGAACGGAGGAGGAGGAAGCCAATACTTCTGCTGCTTGGCCACTTGAGTAGAGGAAGAAGGAGCAACATCTCTGACTCGCTTCTTGGAAGCATCACACCTCAATTGAGCAGCCTCTTGCTTCAATGCCATGTTGTAGAACTCATCGTACCTCAAGGGCTCAAAGAGAACAAGAGCTAGCTGAATTTCTTCTCTGAGACCACCCCCGAACTGGTATATCATGCTCTTCTCATCAGGGACGTCCTGCTTGGCAAAGCGGGCGAGCTTCTGAAACAACTTGTTGTAGTCATAGACAGACAAAGAGCCTTGCTTCAGGTTGCGGAATTCCTCACGCTTGCTTTCAACCACGCTCTGAGGAATATGATGAGCTCTGAAATCTTGACGGAATTCATCCCAAGTAATAACACGTCCACCTCTGGAATCCTTGTACTGCTGGAACCATTCTGTAGCTTGATCTTTGAGTTGGAAGGAAGCGAACTTGACAAAGTCCTCAGGCCTGACGTTACTGCACTCGAAATGCTTGCACAGATCCACAAGCCAATCGTCAGCATCGGCTGCCTCAACACAATTGCTGAAAGTCTTTGGCCCGTTAGCAAGGAACTGGTTGAGTGTAGCAAAGTGATTCTGATTGTTGCCTTGGTTCCCTTGGTTGCCTTGATTGCGCTCTTGGAGAATTTGCATGATCAACTGTGTGTTTGCATTGGTTGCGGCCATCACAGCTTGCCATGCCTCCGGAGGAGGTGGAGGTGGTGGCGGATCAGGATTCGGAGTCGTGCGCGTTGGAGGAGCCATCCTGAAGAGGTTGACATCCATTAGCACATTGATAGACAAATATTGAAGCTGAATCCAACGGAATGAAAATTGCAACATATAGCCTTCACATCCGAACAAAATGAACGAATGCATTCCTCTTGAAATGGTCACATATCCATAAATTGAGAAGCCACTTAGAATTTAGGTAGAGAAATAAATCAACAAGGTACGGATCAAGAACGAATAATCGGTAAGAAATCCCAATCTCAAACCAATATCCGTGGAAGAAGAACTAGAGCTACTAGAATTCCCACCTATGAAACTCCCGAACCTTTCCGGTTATGCAATCAGGTGTTGGGGATACAGGGGAAGCATAATATCTCACCCAAATCTAGCAAATCCTACATCCAGCTGTATCCATCCTTCAACACATAACCGAGAAAAACTTCGGAAACCATCTACCTCAACCTTCGAAAAGCATCCGTTATACAAGTTATGGCGATACTCCCGAACTCCCGCCCAGTACTGGGTGGCGTCGAGGTTATCTCACCAACGAACTGCATAAAAGAGATTTTCGATGTCGGCGTACTAAACTCAGGTATTCCATAACTGCAACGATAAAATTATGACGACAACACCTCAGAGCTCAACTCCCCGGGACACTTCCACAAAACCCCTGACAGGAGGCACCAAGACAATGTTCTCATCATAAAACCATCGAACGATTCCAAGATACCCGCGTGATCCTAAATTTTTTGTGAAATTTGAGAAGAGAAGAGTCAAAACTCTACGTCAGGATGCCTTACCAGAGCGATGAGGAGACTGGGAAGTAAAAAGAATTCCTAAACTCTCCGATATATAATTCCTAAATGACTCAAAACATTTTTCTAGACACAACTCGGCCGCTAATAACGATCAAGCAATGGGGCTCCTAAGGTCGGGGAAGGCTCTGATTACCAACTTGTAACACCCTCGATGCGACTATATCTCCCACATGTTGAGGCACGACTTAGAGGCATAATCGCATTGAAGGCATATGTCGCAAGTTAGGCAATCTTCACAACATCCCATGTAATATAGATAATAAAAGGGGAGATAACATAGTTGGCTTACACTCGCCACGTCAATCAAGGTACATAAATAACATTACATCATCCAAACACTCATGGCCCGACTACGGCGCCAAAATAAAGATAACCCAACATGCGACACGGTCCCGATCACCCCCAACTGGGCACCACTACTGATCGTCAGGAAAGGAAACATAGTATCGTTGAGAGTCTTCGTCGAACTCCCACTTGAGCTCGAGCGCGTCACCTGGAGCGGAATCATCAGGCCCTGCATCTGGTGTAATAGTAATCTGTGAGCCACAGGGACTCAGCAATCTCGCACCCTCGCGATCAAGACTATTTAAGCTTATAGGTAAGGCAAGGTAAAGTATGTGGAGCTGCAGCAAGCGACTAGCAAATATGGTGGCTATCCTGTTCGCAAAAGAGAGCGAGAAGAGGAGGCAAAGCGCGAGCGAGAAACTAGAGAGCAACCTGCGCAAACATTACTCCAACACCGTGTCCACTTCCCGGACTCCGCCGAGAAGAGGCCATCACGGTAACACACTCAGTTGATTCATTTTAATTAAGTTAAGGTTCAAGTTATCTACAACCGGACATTAACAAATTCCCATCTGCCCATAACCGCGGGCATGGCTTTCGAAAGTTCAAATCCCTGCAGGGGAGTCCCAACTTAGCCCATGACAAGCTCTCACGGTCAACGAAGGAATAGACCTCCTCCCGAGACGTTCCGATCAGACTCGGTACCTCGGTTCTTCAAGACACTTCGACAGGTTAAAACAAGACCAGCAACACCGCCCGAATGTGCCGACAAATCCCGATAGGAGCTGCACATATCTCTTTCTCAGGGCACACTCAGATGAGCGCTCCATACAACTAAAACCAAACCTCGAGTTTCCCCGAGGGGGCGCTGCACAGGACTCTAGTTTGGACCAACACTCAGAGGAGCACTGGCCTAGGGGGGGCTAAAATAAGATGACCCTCGGGCTCCGGAAACCCAAGGGAAAAGGAGGCTAGGTGGCAAATGGTAAAACCAAGGTTGGGCATTGCTGGAAAAGCTTTAATCAAGGCGAACTATCAAGGAGTTCCCATTATAAGCCAACTGCGTAAGGAACGCAAAATTCGGGAACATAACACCGATATGACGGAAACTAGGGAGGCAAGAGTGGAACAAAACACTAGGCGAGAGGCCGAGCCTTCCACCCTTTACCAAGTATATAGATGCATTAAGATAACATGGCAATATAATGATATCCCAACAAGTAAATAAATGTTCCAACAAGGAACGGTCCTCCAATCTTCACCTGCAACTAGCAACGCTATAAGAGGGGCTGAGCAAAGCGGTAACATAGCCAATCAACGGTTTGCTAGGACAGGGTGGGTTAGAGGTTTGACATGGCAATTTGGGAGGCTTGAAAGCAAGTGGTAGGCATCGTAGCATTGGCATAGCAAAAGAGCGAGCATCTAGCAAAGCAAAGATAGTAGTGATTTCGAGGGTATGATCATCTTGCCTGCAAAGTTGTCAGAGTTGACTGGATCCTCAAAAGCAAACTCAACGGGCTCCTCGTTAGCGAACTCGTCTCCCGGCTCTACCCAAACAAGACAAACAAGCAACAAGGACACAATCAACCACGTGCAAGGATCAAACAATATGATGCAAGGATGGTATGCTATGCGGGATGCGATGCGGGATGCATAAGCAAGATGTGACAAGGAATGCATGAACCTGGCCTCAACTTGGAAATCCAAGTGAGCCACTGGAAAGATGAGATGAAATCGCTTGAAAACGATATAAAGAACGTCGGAATCGGAGTTACGGTTTGGAAATGGCAAGAGATTCAAATAAGACACCGGTCTACGATTTACAGCAAGTAGCCATCTAAATGCAATGAGATGAACAAGCTACAGCACTCAAACATGGCATAAAAATACATGGCAGGGGTGCATTCAAGATTCTTAACAAAAGTTTAGCACTGAGCTACGGCCAAATCATCCATTAACAGGTTCAAACAAGCATGGCAAAAATGCATTTGACGAACAGATTTCAGACTTAGTGAAATTAACACTTGTCTGGAATTTCAGATCAGATAACACTCTTCGGAGCAACAAAACTACATGCTACTGGACCTGAACATGGCAAAGTAAGGCATGGCATGGAGCTACTCAAAGAGCTTAACAAAAGTCCCTTAGTGACCTTGAGCCAAAAGGGATCAAAAAATACAATTGCAAGCTTGTGAACATGGCAAAAACACAATCAGATCACAGACTTAGTGAAAACTGGAGCATTCTGAAAACAAATATCAAGTAGGCATGTTTACGAGCTCGATGCACTCACTACAGAGCAATTCTTGGCAATTTAAGCATACACCCATCAAGAATGCACAAAATTCAAGCTAGACATGGCAAGAACAATAGCATAGCATGCACGGATCAACTACAACATCCTCGGCAAAATCGCTAACAAGTAGACAATTTGCCCAGATTCACGAAGTAGCAAAAGTAGAGCTCGATTGACTTAAGCTAGGGTGCTCCATAATTGCAAATAAAGACATGGATGGATAGAGCACTACAAGATTAACAGAACATCCTTACTGATCATCCTCAAAAGAGGCACGGATCATTAGGAAACAACATGAACATATGACAAAATGAGATAAACAGCTCAAGGACTTAGTGGAAATGCTAAGTCCCTGAAATCAGCATTACCAAGTGACTCACTTTGCAAGCTTGTGCTAGTCACCACACACATCACAAAAATACATGGGTTGCACCTCTGGAAAGATGTCAAAACCCTTAGCAAAACATATGTAGAGCTCATGGGCATATCATGCACGCAATAATCATGGCAAAAATGACAAATATCTAAATGGAGTAGCAGATCTGACAAATATCTCAAGTATCTCTCTTCTAACAGCATTTGGGGCATCAAGATGAACTCAAATGAAAATGATGCAATGCAATGAAATGATGTACTCTCTGAGATGAACATTTTGATATGCTATATGCCAAAAGCGGAGTTACGGATGCAAAGTTATAGCACGATGAACAGAGCAACATGAACTAGGGTTTCAGGCAAAAAGTCAACCCTCGAGATTTTAGATCTCAGATCTGGCACGTTTTACGAGGATGGCCGGATTTCTTGGAGCTCGCCGGAGACGTCGTCGGACTTGCTGAGAAGAGGAGGAGGTCGGGGCATGGTCGAGGAGGAGGAGGCCGGCCGGACGGAGGCGGTCGGCAGCGGGGCGGCGCGCTCGCCGGCGCGGGACGGCGGCGAGGCGGTGACCGACGGGCGAGGCGGCGCGGCGGCCGGCATCGAGTGGCGGGGCGGCTGGCATCGGCGGCTGGAGTGGCCGGGCGCGGGGAAGGCGTGGGCATCGCCGGCTGGGGCGGCTCGGCCCAGTCGGGCGCGGGAGGGCCGGCCATGGGCCTTGCGGGCCCGCGCGGCGCGGCGAAGTGGGCGCCGGGCGGCGGCCAACGGGAGAGGGCCACGTGGCAGCGGCGGGGCGGACCGGACGTGTCCGTCGGCGGGATATTTGTCCGGCGGCGGCGGGTGGAGATGGATCTGAGGTTAGGGATGGAGGGGATCCAGGATTTTAGGAGGGGTTCTTTAAATAGGCATAGAGGGAGCTAGGAGAGTCCAAATGAGGTGCGGTTTTCGGCCACGCGATTGTGATCGAACGCTCTAGAAGATGGAGAGGGTTTTGGTGGGTTTTGGGCCAAATTGGAGGGGTGTTGGGCTGCAACACACACGAGGCCTTTTCGGTCCCTCGGTTAACCGTTGGAGTATCAAACGAAGTCCAAATGATATGGAACTTGACAGGCGGTCTACCGGTAGTAAACCAAGGCCGCTTGGCAAGTCTCGGTCCAATCTGGAAATGTTTATCCCCACACACGGAAGGAAGGTAGAAAATGACCACCGGAGGAGAATGAAGCGCCAGAATGCAAAACGGACAACGGGGAAAATGCTCAAATGTATGAGATGAACACATATGCAAATGCAATGCACATGATGACATGATATGAGATGCATGACAACGACAACAACACACGGAGACAAAAACCCGAACCCGAGAAAATAAAATAACTTAACGCCGGAACGGCAAGAGTTGGAGTACAAATTGGGAAAGTCATATCCGAGATGTTACATTACCAAAGGAACTTCCAGCTAAGCGTGTCATAAGCCTTATGAAAATCAATCTTGAAGAAGACCACCTTAAGCCACTTGGTCTTAACTTCGTGGATGGTTTTCTGTAGCGCAAGGACGCCATCGTGAATACTTTGGCCTTGGATGAAAGCCGTTTGGTTAGCATGGATAATCCTAGAGACCACCGGCGCCGCCCTAATGGTGTGTGCCTTGGCCAAGAGGCGGAAGATCACGTTAATAACCATGATCGGCCGAAACTGACGACCGTCACCCTACTGCTACGCCTTTATTTTTGTTTATCGATGGTGGCATCATTGTCTTTCCCGAACTAGTCAGAGCATTGGGAGCATATATTTGACGCCAACACCAAATTAAAGTGAGTTATGAGGCAATTTACCCGCTGGCCCTTCTCAATGATTGATATAATTATGCATCATTCACTCACATCCACCTTAACCTCCCTACCACATTGCAACCCAATGTGGCGAATTAAAACAACCGTACTAGCGCCACGTAAGCAAATCCATCTCACAAAGTGAGATTAGGTAATTATCCATTCAGAGGTTAGGTGTTGTTTATACTCCCTCTGTTTCTTTTTAGTCTGCATATAAGATTTGGTCAAAGTCAAACTTTGTTAACTTTGACTAAGTTTATAGAAATAAATATCTAGATTCACACCATATAGCTTTACTATTGTAGGTGTTGATATTTTTCCCTACAAAGTTGGTCAAATTTCACAAAGTTTGATTTTGACCAAATCTTATATGTAGGCTAAAAAGAAATGAAGGGAGTACGTAGAAAAGTTGGAGGGGGGAGTGACTCAAACTTGATAGCTTAGAGGGTCCAACATGCTTATCTCACACGTCACATCGCCGCTTGCAGAATCAACGAAGGTTTACCAAGATAAAGGGGAAAGATCATACTCCCTCTTTATCAGAATATAAGACGATTTTCTGGTCTAAATATATACAAAAAAGTCTTGTATTGTGTACAGAGAGAGTAGGTGCATTCTCGCACACAGTTATGACCAAGACCATACTCGAGGTTAACCTCTTTTGCATCCTAACATGTATTCAAACATCAGTAAAAATGAGTGACAAAGAATGTGGATTGATTCAGATTACCCAAAGACAAGGTCCACTCTCGGGATCCCAGAGTCTGCTAAGAAAAGCCCTTGCAAGTCAAGATATTATGAACAAAAAACTAAAATATAAAGATATAGGAGTGTTTCCTTTTTGAAGCTTAGTCAATCAAACACACAAGTGAGCAAATTGAGCTAGTACAAATGGGCCGACCCAGTTAGGTGCTGTGGATGCTACAAGAATCCAGTTTTGGAAACCTTCTGAAGGTTCCTGCTTAGTTTTCTTTTAAGGTATTGCTAGTTTTTACTTATTTTCCTTTTTAATGTGTAGGCTTTTCAAAAAATGTCCGTAGTCTGAAATATTGTTTGCATTCCCAAAAAAAGTTCTTGTTTTTCTTTTCCAAATTGCAAAAAAATGTTCACAGATTTGAAAAAATGTTTGCATTTTGAGAAAATGTTCATGTTTCCGAAAATTGCTCACAAGTTTTTTTAAAGAAAATCTCTGTTGTACCAGTTGAGTTACTACAGTAATGGTCGACTCACTATTGTGCCAGGTCCAATTGGTAATGGGTGGGCCCTCGGGCGTGCCCTGGTGACATATATCTTAAAAAGGGAAAAAAATAGTCGGGTAAATTCTATATGACGTCCTCATGGGTCATATAGTCGAGGCTATGCTGAAGACTCTTCCAGACCGGTTGGTCCATGTAACGATTGTTTCTATTTTTCTTTCTTCTCATTTCTGTTTTCAGATTTTGTTTTTTGCTTCTGTTTTATTTTCGTTTTGCACATTTTCTTCTTCTATATGTTCTTTAATACGCGTTGATTCTTTTTATAATATATGGTAAACATTTTTTATATACACACTGAACTAATTTTTGTATACGCTGCACATTTTTCAAATACAGTCAGAACGTTTTTTTATATATGATGATTCTTTTGTGATGTACATTAAATATATTTTTTATATAAGATGAACTTTGTTAACTATGTGATCAACATTTACATATTAAATTTTTTTTGAAGATATGGTGAACTTTTATTAATATACACTAAACTGTTTGTGAAACACATACTATTTTTTTCTAAAATATATTTTAATTTTAAAATACGTTTTTAAATATCTAGCTCCTAAAAACAGTAGGTGGCTTTTTTGGGTGAAAAACGAAGATAATTTTTCTAATAACCCCTTCTTGCCTGGCATTAGCGAAGCCTGGTCTATTTGCCGGCTAGAGCTTTCCAATGAGGAGTTCCCAGAAAGAGGTTCCAGCTAGAGACAGACCGTCCTGCTCATTGGGACAAGACCTCCGGCAAAAATAAAACGATATCAAGGCCCTTGAGCCTGCATTAGGAACGTAGGGCACTCCGCGCCAATGGGTCACCTCCTCACAAAAATTGTCTCAGAAAAAAAACCTCCTCACAAAAAAAACCTGTGGGCTAGGTCATGTTTTTTTTCTTTTAGGGCTAGGCCGTGTTGTCACGGCAGCGGTCTTCACAAACTTGAGTTCTATAGTCACTTCACAAAGGCAAGCCGTACCACACATACCGAAACAACTTTCATTGTGCCAAAAAAGGCATAGCTAAATTACTTCCTATTTGTTGGAAATATTAGCACTTTTCTGACTAATCTAATCCACGAGTAAACAGTAAGCATGGCACATACTGTATGCATCTCATACCGATATCTAAGCATGTGAGCACGTACGGTACATAGAACCAAAATATCTATGAACGACATATATACGGCTAGCATATGAACGAGCAAATAGGGAATGAACGAGTCATATCCTCCGGTTGGCCAGGCCAACGCGGTGGCGGCAGCAGCAGCCTCAGCATCGGTCGAGGCCTTCTTCTTAGCGGCTTCGTCGTCAGCCATGGAGTTGATGCAGGGGAAGTAGTGAAAGCAGAAGCGGTCGGTGAAGGGGACGAATCGGGAGCAGTCACGTCAAGACGCTCTCCAAAAACCTTATTGCCGTTCCCGGGCAGGATCTCGAATGACAGGGTTCTGGAGGCACCTACTCTCCCGACCAACCGTGCACGCGGTCGTCGGGATGGGATCACTGGAAACAACACAGAGAGAGGAACAGTAGATGACGGCTAGGGTTGCACGAGAGGGAGTGAGTGAACTGAGTTAGGGTTCACTCCACTGGCCAGGGCCTTCTTATATAGGCCGTCGGGTAGATGGGCCTGGGCTCAGGCCCACGACCGAGTCCGCGAACAACACACGGTCCAACGTCTCGGACAGTAGCACTTTCCTAAGCGGCTCGTTAATTAATCTGAGATTAATTAACCATTCCTGACCGGAAAAAATAAGTTTTGGCTCGGCTCACTCCCGTAACCCGCGGCGCGCGCGCGTCGTAACGAGGCGAGGCGAGGAGTGGCAAAGCGAGGCGGGCGGCAGAGGAGGAGGAGCACGCGTGCACAACTCCTATTCCCAAGCTCCCAATAGCAAGTGATGGAGCAGCCCTTATAAAGAGGTCTCACTCTTCTTACTGTAGCAGTATGGTACAGAACTTTCCACACTTCCCACCACTTGCCATACACATGCATGGGCCTTAGAGATTAACTATGGATTATTGTCTTATATGGGCCCAAGCACATCCATAATCCATCAATCCCCCACCAGATCTCTAGGCACATAAGTTTGTCAACTATTCCAAACAATGTTTGATATATCAGAATTTTCAGTGGAGACTGTTCAGTTGAACTTCGACCAAGAGCAATATGATTAGACTTCTTCACAACTGAACAATGGACTATGCCTTGAATTGTCATTTTGGCATGCAGAAGTTTCGCCTATTGTCAGCTGATACATGGCTGCCAATGGCTAAATCCCACGGGTGAAGCTTATTAGTCATACTACGTACCTTCTCATGAGCTTCCTAGATATCACCCAATCTCATAGACTGTGACTAGCAGTCATACTCACATAGATGTGCTCCTCCAAAGAATGCTCTGTAGGTTAGCATCTTGCTTACATAAGCTTTGGAACACAGTAAGATAAAATTTAGCCAGCCTTACAGAATTGAGAGTATTATTGCATCTCCAATGGAGTGGGTTAGGTAAGGATACTCTCCTCAGTTGACCGCTGGATTGTTTTCCCAGGTCCTAATTCACGGGATCTTCGATCACATAGGTTGGGTTACCCCCATGGAAACTTACGTGGGTCTCATGCCCATCTCCCTTGATGCATTTTCTATCACAATTTGTGATAGCCCTTTTGTAAAAGGGTCTGCCAGATTTTTAGTAGTCTGGATATAATCCAATGCTATCACTCCGGAGTTTCTTGATTTTCTAACAGATTTCAATCTTCTTCTTATGTGCTTTATCGATTTCATATTGTCCTTTGAACTCTTAGGCTTGGCAATCAAAGTTTGATTGTCACGGTTCATAAGGACAACCGGGACTGGTTTATCAACCACCGGCAAATCCATCAAAAGCTCTCGAAGCCATTCTACTTTGACGCATGATGTGTCTAATGTTGTGAGTTCTGCTTCCATAGTCGATCTCGTTAAGATCGTCTGCTTGCAAGACTTCCAGGAAACAACACTACCACCAAGTGTGAAGACATATCCACTTGTGGCTTTCATCCCATCAAAATCAGATATCCAATTTGAGTCACTATATCCCTCAAGTACCGTCGGGTACCCAGAATAGTGAATTTCGTAGTTCATAGTACCTTGCAAGTAACGGATCACTCACTCAACGGGATGCCAATGCACATCTCCTGGATTGGAAACAAACCGGCTCAGTTTGCACACAACAAATAAAATCTCAAGACGTGTAGCACAAGCTAGGTACATCAATGAACCAACCACTTGAGAATATCTCAATTGATCTATAGCCGTGCCTTCAAACTTTCGAATCCGCATGCTAGGATCATCTGGTGTTGCAGAAGGTTTGCAGTCCGCATATCCAAAACGGCTCAAAATCTTCTCAATATAGTGGGATTGCAAAAATGTAATTCCACCCCCAGTATTTCTCAGTAGCTTGATGTTCAAGATAACATCAGCCACACCCAGGTCTTTCATCTCAAAGTTATGAGATAGAAAAGCCTTGACCTCCTCAATGACCTTGAGGTGGGTCCCAAATATCAGTATGTCATCGACATACAGACACAATATAACTCCTTCGCCCCCATCATAGCGATAGTATACACATTTGTCACCTTTGTTAACAACAAAGCCAGCAGATGTCAAAGTTGTATTAAACTTCTCATGCCATTGCTTAGGCGCTTCTTTCAGGCCATACAAAGATTTCACTAGCTTACACACCTTTCTTTCCTGACCATTTACTACAAAGCCATCTGGCTATTGCATGTAAATTTCCTCATCTAGCTCTCCTTTAAGGAAAGCCGTCTTAACGTCCATCTGATGAACGAGAAGACCATGCGAGGCAACCAAAGCGAGTAACACTCGAATGTTGGAGAATGCAGTGATTTCAAAATAAATTCCTACGCACACGCAAGATCATGGTGATGCATAGCAACGAGAGGGGAGAGTGTCATCCACGTACCCTCGTAGACCGTAAGCGGAAGCGTTATCACAACGCGGTTGATGTAATCGTACGTCTTCACGATCGACCGATCCTAGTACCGAACATACGGCACCTCTGTGATCTGCACACATTCAGCTCGGTGACGTCGCACGAACTCACAATCCAGTAGAGCTTTGAGGGAGAGTTCCGTTAGCACGACGGCGTGATGACGGTATTGATGAAGCTACCGACGTAGGGCTTCGCCTAAGCACCTCTACGATATGACCGAGGTGGATTATGGTGGAGGGGGGCACCGCACACGGCTAAAAGATCAATGATCAACTTGTCTGTCTATGGGGTGCCCTCTCCCTCGTATATAAAGGAGTGGAGGAGGGGAGGGGCCTTCCCTCCAAGGTGCGCCCCAAGGGGAGTCCTACTCCCACCGGGAGTAGGACTCCAACCCTTCCAAGAGTAGGAGTAGGAGAGAGGGGGAGGAAAGGGGGGCGCCGCCCCCTCCCCCTCCTTGTCCAATTCGGACTAGAGGGGGAGGGGGCACGCGACCTGCTCTGGCCGCCCCTCCTCTTCTCCACTAAGGCCCAATAGGCCCATTACACTCCCCGGGGGGTTCCAGTAACCCCCCGATACTCCGATATTCATTTGAACTTGCCCGGAACCCTTTCGAAGTCCAAACATAGTCATCCAATATATCAATCTTTATGTCTCGACCATTTCGAGACTCCTCGTCATGTCCATGATCATATCCGGGACTCTGAACTACCTTCAGTAAATCAAAACACATAAACTCATATTACCGATCGTCACCAAACGTTAAGCGTGCTGACCCTACGGGTTCGAGAACTATGTAGACATGACCGAGACACGTCTCCGGTCAATAACCAACAGCGGAACCTGGATGATCAGATTGGTTCCTACATATTCTACGAAGATCTTTATCGGTCAAACCGCATAACGACATACGTTGCTCCCTTTGTCATCGGTATGTTACTTGCCCGAGATTCGATCGTCAGTATGTCAATACCTAGTTCAATCTCGTTACCGACAAGTCTCTTTACTCGTTCCGTAATGTTACATCCCATAACTAACTCATTAGCTACATTGCTTGCAAGGCTTATTGTGATGTACATTACCGAGAGGGCCTAGAGATACCTCTCTGACAATCGGAGTGACAAATCCTAATCTTGATCCATGCCAACTCAACAAACACCATTGGAGACACCTGTAGAGCACCTTTATAATCACCCAGTTACGTTGTGATGTTTGGTAGCACACAAAGTGTTCCTCCGGTATTCGGGAGTTGCATGATCTCATAGTCATAGGAACATGTATAGTTATGGAGAAAGCAATAGCAATAAACTAAACGATCATCATGCTAAGATAACGGATGGGTCAAGTCAGTCACATCATTCTCTAATGATGTGATCACGTTAATCAAATGACAACTCATGTCTATGGTTAGGAAACATAACCATCATTGATTCAATGAGCTAGTTAAGTAGAGGCAATCTAGTGACACTCTGTTTGTCTATGTATTCACACATGTACTAAGTTTCCGGTTAATACAATTCTAGCATGAATAATAAACATTTATCATGATATAAGGAAATATAAATAGCAACTTCATTATTGCCTCTAGGGCATATTTCCTTCAGTCTCCCACTTGCACTAGAGTCAATAATCTAGATTACACAGTAATGATTCTAACACCCATGGAGTCTTGGTGTTGATCATGTTTTGTTCGTGAGAGAGGCTGAGTCAACGGGTCTGCAACATTCAGATCCATATGTATCTTGCAAATCTCTATGTCTCCCTCCTTGACTTGATCGCGGATGGAATTGAAGCATCTCTGATGTGCGTGTTCTCTGTGAAATTAGATCCGCAGCACTTGCCCAGTAGTATGTCCACACGATTTTATTGACCATGCACTAGATGACTCCTACGATCGGCTTGAACTCCTCATCCGACTCTCGTTGCTGCTTTGAGCAGCATGTATTCGCTCACACGTAATGCACGACGCTTCTGCTGAACTGCACCAACTAAGCTCACCATTTATAAAACCAACAAGTATCTTGTGCTTAGAGTCACGGTCAGTGTAACTATCGACGTAACCTTTATGATAGCTCTTGTCAACCATATCAAGACATATCCTTAGTCCGTCTTCAGTATTTCAGGATGTTCTGATACGTTCATGATCATGTGACGCCCTCGATTCAATCGTACACTAATCATACACGCAAATGTGTACGATCAAGATCAAGGACTCACGGGAAGATATCACAACACAACTCTAGACACAAATTAAAATAATACAAGCTTTATATTACAAGCCAGGGGCCTCGAGGGCTCGAATACATAAGCTCCAAAACACAAGAGTCAGCGGAAGCAACAATATTTGAAAACAGACATGCGTTAGACAAGTTTTGCCTTAAGAAGGCTAGCACAAAAGAAACATTGATCGAAAAGGCAAGGCCTCCAGCCTAGGAGCCTCCTAACTACTCCAAGTCATCAGCGGCCGTCACGTAGTAGTTGGCACCCTCGGGGTAGAAGTATTCATCGGTGGTGTCGTCTGGCTCCTGGCCGCAACAATCTGGTATGGGGAAAAAGGAGTAGCAAAGCAACCGTGAGTACTCATCCAAAGTACTCGCAAGACTTACATCAGATCTAAACTAAGTATGCATCTGTATCAAAGGAAAGGGTTGTATCTGTGGACTAAACTGCAGAATGCCAGAAGGGAAGGGGAAAGCCTAGCCTATTGAAGACTAGCATCTTCTGGAAACCACCATCTTGCAGCAACAGGAGGGAGTAGAGTAGCATAAAGTAAAGTAGTAGTAATGTTATCAACCTCGGCCAGAGATCCTTTCTCGACTCCCTGCAAGAAAGTAATCCCAGAGCCATACTATCCAGTTATCATCTCATAACCAAGTCTCATCTCCATGTCTCATCTCAAGTATCCAGTTCTAGTTGTATCGATCGGGATACAACTCCAAGTGTCCATTACCGTAGGACAGGCTATCAATAGATGTTTTCTTCCCTACAAGGGTGCACCAACTTACCCACCACGCTCGATTAACTCCGACCGGACACACTTTCCTGGGTCATGCCCGGCCTCGGCCAAACAATACGATGCAACCCGACCTAGGCTTAATAGAGAGGCCAGCACGCTGGACTAAACCTATGCCCCCAGGGGTCATGGGCCATCTCCCCGGGAACTCCTGCACGTTGCATGGGCGGCCGGTGAGTAGACCTAGCTACCTCCTTCAACCAGGCAGGAGCTTACGCAGTCCAACCCTGCACGCGCCGCTCAGTCGCTGACGTCTATTAAGCTTCGGCTGATGTATACGATGTAGAACGCCCATACTATGCCCACGTGATGGTTAGTGCTATCAGGACAGAGGCCCCTCGGATCAAATATCCAAATCGTAGTGGACTGGGAGCACGCGGTAACAAGCAGAGACTCACAAAAGATGTGACCCCGTTGCCCCGTCTCGAGTACTTGCGGCAAGGGCTAAGAATGCCCGCCCCCTAGTTATCTCGCGGGCACCTTCCAGGTCAACCCGACTCCACATCACTCGCAATTAAGCTCGCGCGGGTACCCCTAAGGGTCGACCCATCTTTCCAAGTAACAGGGGGTAAAGTCCAAGTATCAGTGTGTCCAAACATCAAGGGGAAAACCCGAGGAATCACCCCCGGTGAATTCCACTCGATGTAATCATCAAGGTGAACGTAAGAGGATCCACCCTCAAGGTTCACACTTGAGGGGTTGCACGACAGAGCCGTATCGGAAGTGGTTAAGGAGGAAATCACCCTCGATGACCACGACCGAATAGCTACACTACAGGTTAACAACAGAAGTGCTGAAGAGGTCTCACCATCGGCACTTGATAGTAACCTAGTAGTGTCGAGCAACTAAGAGGGAAGTGATGTGCAGTGTCGGGGCCTGGACGTCGATCACGTTGATCGAGTCATCGAACATAAAGCGGGGCAACTAGGACAAGGTGGGGGTCACTGATGGATCACTAACCAACCTATACTAAGCAGTTTAGGATAAGCAGGTAAGGTATGAAAGCAGGTAACAACAACAGGCTATGCATCAGAGTAGGATCATACAGAAAGCAGTAGCAGTTCTAATGCAAGCATGAGAGGGAAAGAAATGGGCAATATCGGAATGCTCAAGGGGGGGGGGGTTTGCTTGCCTGGTTGCTCATACAAGAAGGAGGGGTCGTCGGTGACGTAGTCGATCACAGTGGCAGCATCGGTCTCGGGGTCTACCGGAGAGAAGACGGGGAAGAAACAGTAAATATAGAGCAAATAATGCATCACAAGGCATAACATGATGACAGGCAGAGCTAGGGTTACCCTAATGTAGTACTACACGTTGCAGACGGAGGGGATAAACATCCGAGGATGAATTCCCGGCGTTAGGCGGATTCCGAACAAATGAAAGAGAGAGGACGGTTCCATGTTCAGCATGCTAGGGGCATGTGACAGATGAACGGACCACGTATTCGGATTCGTTGGATTTTTCTGAGAAACTTTCATATAGAAAACATTTTCATCGGAGTTACGGTTTAATTACTATGAATTTCTAAAGGTTTAAACATTTTCTGGAGTTAAATAAATTAACAGAAATGGAATATGACGTCAGCATGGCGTATGAGTGACGTCAGCAGCCAACAGTTCGGTTGACTGGTCAAATTGACATGGGGGACCCACCTGTCATAGACAGTGGGTTAAACAGGGTTCAAACTAATCTAAATTTAGTTAGTAAAACTACTAGGGCCACCTGTCAGTGTCTAATTTAGGTTAACTAAACCAATTTAATTAATTCCTGTTAATTAGGGGGGAGGGCCCCACTGGTTAGTGGCTGGGGATTGCCCAGTCAGCAGGGTTGAATGGTCAACCCAGTCAACTAGTGTCCCTGGGCCCCACTGGCAGTGACACAAAGCCAGGGCCCCACTACGCCACATCTGCGTCGGCGCCGGAGACAGCTCCGGCGACCAAAAACGCGGCGGAGCGGCTTGGGACTTCGCCGGAAACGGGCTACGGGGCACCGTTTGGTCCGCGCGATAGCGCGTTCGAAAGCGGAGGCGAAGCCGCGTCGTTTTGGGGCTACGGCACGGCCGGAGCGGGGGTGCAAGGACGGCGGCGACCTCAATGGCGGAGGTCGAAGCTCGGGCACGGGTGGAATCGGGCTAGGAGCATGGCCGGAGGCGCGGCGAGGTGCGCTAGGCTGCTTGAAGCGTGCTGGGCATGGTGCCATGCTCGACATATCTCGACGGCGAGCATGGCCACGGCGGCTATGGAGCGGGCGGCGGCGAGCTACGACGGTAGCGGCAAGCAAGCTAGAGAGTGAGGCGGCCTACACGAGAGAGGGGAGAGGGGAAAGGAAGAGGAGCTCAAATTGCTCTTGCAGATGCGCGAAGTGGGCTCGGGGGAGGCTCGGAGTTGCCGGAGTTCGACGGCAAGGGCGGCAGTGCCCGAGGTGGAAGACGACGGGAATCCGGGGCTGCAGCGCCTCCCAGCTCGTGCTACTGACCATAGTCGACGCAGGTGATGACGGCGGTACTCCTCGATGTCTTCGCGTAACTCGGGGAGGTCGTCGGCCACGACCACGACGAGGCGACAGCGGTGGTCGCGTCGGGTGCGAGTGAATCTGTGAGGAGGAGAGGCAACAGAGCGAGCGGGGAGAGGGGATAGGGACTGACGTGAGTGGGGGCGGCAGGGCAAGTGGGAGTGGAGAGGGGAGCCCGAGGCGTCGGGGTCTTATCCCTCTTCGTCGACGGCGAGGAGGTTGAACAGGGAGAGGAAGAGAGCGACCGGGGGAGGTGGGCCGCCTAGGATGGGGGAGTTGGGCCGGCCCAGGGGTGTTCGGTCCAGGGAGGGGGTAGAGGGCATCTCCCACTTTACCTTTTTCCTTTTTTTTATTTTCACCAGCTTTTGCATTTTTCTTTTAGCCAAAAATGACCTTGCAAAATTATGCCACTGGCCAAAACAAATTCCTAGAATTATTGTGCACTGCCACAAAAGGTTGGGAGGCTTTTGGAATAGCTGCCAATTTTATAAATTAAAAAGGGCATTTAATTTATTCCTTAGGTCACTGTTTTAAGTAGTTTAGGCCACTTAAACCCTTTGCAAAAATGTTGGTCCACCACCAATAATACCAGAAGAATACTTCCCACATGATGAACATTTTAGTTTTCATGTTTGAGCATTTTGAATTTTACATAGAATTTGAATTTGAATTCAACTGGAATTTGAAAGAACATGAGACAATGATGATCAGGCACATGTTTAGCAAAAAGATTAACTTAACCCCAGGGGTCACTGTAGCATCCTTACACCGGGGTGTTACAACTCTCCTCCTCTAAAAGAAATTCTCGTCCCGAGAATTAAGAGGTAGAAGGGAACAGGTCGGGGTACTCAGCACGGAGGTTATCCTCGCGTTCCCAAGTGGCTTCATCTTTAGAATAATTTGACCATTGCACCTTGAGGAACTTGGTAACCTTCTGGCGTGTTCGACGTTCAGCTTCTTCAAGAATGCAGATCGGATGCTCTTTGTATGTGAGATCATCTTGCACTTCAATCAGTTCCGGATCCACTTCACATTCCGGATCCTTGAAGCATCGACGAAGTTGCGACACGTGGAAGACGTCATGGACGTGAGAGAATTGAGGTGGCAACTCCAATTGATAAGCCACCAGTCCACGACGGGCGAGGATGCGGAAGGGACCAATGTAGCGCGGAGCTAGCTTGCCCTTGACTCCGAACCGATGAGTGCCTCTCAAAGGAGTGACACGCAGATAAGCTTGTTCACCAGGTTGATAAGTTGAACCCCAGTGTTTCCGGTCATAGTTGCTCTTCTGGCGGGACTGGGCCGCCTTGAGATTATCCCGGACAATGCGAACCTGCTCTTCAGCTTGTTGAATAATGTCTGGACCAATGAGCGTCCATTCCCCAGTTTCCGACCAATTCAGAGGGGTTCGGCACTTACGTCCATAAAGCACTTCAAAGGGTGCCATCTTCAAGATGGCTTGATAGCTGTTGTTATAAGAGAACTCCGCATAAGGGAGAGATTCTTCCCACTTCTTGCCGAAAGAAATAACACAAGCTCGAAGCATGTCTTCAAGAATTTGATTGACTCGCTCGACTTGGCCTCGGGATTGGGGATGATAAGCAGTGCTCCAGGTAATATGAGTTCCCATTGCCTCTTGGAAACTATCCCAGAACTTTGAAGTGAATATACTGCCACGGTCTGAACTGATCTCCTTCGGAATGCCGTGGAGTGACACAATTCGGGAGATATACAAGTTTGCTAATTGACTAGCAGTGATAGTCTCCTTGACTGGCAGAAAGTGAGCAACCTTGAGAATTGGTCGATGACGACAAAGATAGCATCATTACCTTTCTGAGACTTGGGAAGGCCAGTGACGAAGTCCATCTGAATCTTATCCCACTTCCATTCAGGAATCGGAAGCGGTTGTAGAAGTCCAGCCGGTTTCTGATGTTCTGCTTTGACGCGACGACAAACGTCACATTCTTCAATATATCGAGCAATGTCTTGCTTCATATTAGACCACCAGTACTTCTGACGGATGTCTAGATACATCTTGGTACTTCCCGGGTGAATAGAGAGAGGGGTGTCATGCGCTTCTTTCATCACCTTCTCTGTCATAAGCTCAAATCGGGGTACGACAATGCGATCTCTGAAGTATAAGGTCCCATCTTCAGCAAGTGAGAAATCTCGGGATTTCTCTAAGGCAAGATCCTTTTTCATCAAATCCACGTGAGCATCTTTGGCTTGAGCAGACTTAATTGCTTTCAGCAGAGTTGGTTCCAAGACAGGGTTATTCAGAGAACCTTGTGGAACTAGTTGAAGGTTCAGCTTGCACATCTCTTCATAAAGGTGGGGTTGGGCTTTGAAGACCATGTGATTGTTGCAATAAGACTTACGACTTAGGGCATCGGCCATTATATTAGCCTTTCCAGGTGTATAAGATATACCGCAGTTGTAGTCAGCAATAGCTTCCATCCATCGCTGCTGACGGAGGTTCAGATCTGGCTGAGTAAACATGTACTTCAGACTCTGATGATCAGTGAAGATCTCGCAACGATTACCGAGAAGGTACTGTCGCCATAGCTTTCAATGCATAGATAACCGCAACAAGCTCAAGGTCATGAACTGGGAAGTTCTCTTCATGAGAACGCACTTGACGAGAGGCATAAGCAATCACTCTGCGCTCTTGCATTAGGACACAGCCTAATCCTTGACGTGAAGCGTCGCAATAGATGACAAAGTCCTTGCGAGAATCAGGGGGAGCAAGCACTGGGGCAGATGTCAGCTTGTCTTTGAGTGCCTGGAAACTTTCCTGACATTTGTCTGTCCAATCGAACTTAACGCCTTTGTGAAGCAGATTGGTCAGTGGCTTGGCAATCTTGGAGAAGTTCTCGACAAAGCGACGACAATAGCTGGCAAGACCGAGAAAGCTTCTGACTTGCTTGACAGTCTTCGGAGGGGTCCAGTCAAGAATAGCCTGAACGCGCTCTGGGTTGACGGCAATACCATCCTTGGAGATGACATGCCCAAGGTAGGTGACTTCAGGAAGCCAGAATTCGCACTTGGAATACTTGGCATAAAGTTGATGTTCTCGAAGCTTCTCTAGAACAAGTCGAAGATGTTTAGCATGTTCTTCTTTGTTCTTCGAATATACCAGAATATCATCCAGATAGACTACGACGAACTTGTCGAGGTAATCCATGAATATGTAGTTCATCAGACGAGAGAATGTGGCTGGAGCATTGGTCAAGCCAAAAGACATGACGGTGTACTCGTAAGAACCATAACGAGTGACGAATGCGGTCTTTGGAATATCCTCTTCACGAACACGGATCTGGTGGTAACCCAACCTCAAGTCGAGTTTAGAGAATATTGATGAACCAGCCAGTTGATCATACAGATCATTGATCCGAGGAAGCGGATATTTGTTCTGAATTGTAGCTTGGTTGATAGGACGATAGTCTTGTACCAAACGATTCGTTCCATCCTTCTTCTTCACAAATAGAGAAGGTGCTCCCCAAGCTGAGGAACTTGGACGAATGAAACCACTGCGAAGAGATTTGTCGATTTCCTCCTTAAGTTCAAGGAGTTCATGAGGCGGCATCTTGTAGGGTCGTTTGGCAATAGGAACGGTGCCTGGTTTCAAATCGATGACGAACTCGACAGCCCGGGCAGGGGGTATTCCTGGAAGTTCTTCTGGAAAGACATCTAGGAAGTCGCGAAAAACTGGAATCTTTTCAATTCCCTCAAGAGGTGTTGCGTTCAATGCATTCAAGACATAAAGTCATGCTTCAGCGTTTTGAACAAGTTGAGCATGGTAGCTTACTATCTCACCGGAAGGATGTAGGAGGTGAACGACTTTGGTGGCACAAACGATGGAGGCAGTATGTGCTTTCAACCATTCCATTCCCAGAATGAGGTCAATTTTGGAAGACTCCAGAATAATGGGAGAAACATGAAATTCCAACCCTTCAATTTCAATGGGGACATCACAACCAATCATGGTAGTTCGACACTGACCCGCAGGGGTGCGTACCACTATCAGGGTGTTCATGGGCTCACATCGAATGTCGTGTGCATATGCAAAATTTTCTGACTTGAATGAATGCGATGCTCCTGAATCAAATAAAAAAGATGCTAGTACTGAATTAACAAGGAGAGTACCCATCACAGTAGCAGGCTGGTCTTGAGCTTCATTCAGATCAACATGATTATCCTGACCACGACCATACTGTCTGGCATTGTTGTTGTGGGGCTGGTTGTTACGGCCAGTTGAAGGCAAAGCCAGCTGGTTCTGATTCTGAGGACAGTTCCTGGAACGATGGCCCGGAAGGCCACACTTGAAGCACAGACCATCATTGGGATTGTGAGCAGAAGCTTGGGGTGGTATAGTCCGAAGGGGCTGCCTCTGCGGTGGAGGAGGCAGACGAGGTGCGGCATAGGACTGTCTTGGTGCAGGTGCAGTTGGACGATACATGTTGTGGGGAATCCATATCCGACGCTTCTGCGCTGACGGGCCCGAAGATGAGCCAGCATCACAGCTGCGCCTAAGGGATCCCTGGTGTTCCTGAAGACCAGTCTCAACCTGAATAGCCTTGTTCACCAAGGTGGCGAAGTCGGCAAAGTCATGAGCGAGCAGTGCTAGCTTAATATCAGGGTGAAGTCCATCACAGAACTTTTCTTGCCTACGAGCATCAGTTGCAATGTCTTCTTCAGCATAACGAGACAAGTCCAGAAATTCCCGCTGATAAGCATCTACAGTATTGTTGCCTTGGGTGAGGTTGCGGAAATCTCGCTTCTTCCTGTCCATGATTCCCTGAGGAATGAAGCGGGCACGGAAGGCAGCTTGGAAATCCGACCAAGTGATGACCGTTCCAGCAGGTAGGGTACGCCTGTGGCCGTCCCACCATTGAGCAGCGGGACCCTTCAGAAAGAAAGATGCAAAGGTGACATAGCTAGCAGGGGCCACACTAGCAGACTCCATTTCATATGTGATGTCGCGGAGCCAGTCATCAGCATCAAGGGTTGAGTTGAGCTGCGGTAAATAGTTGGGTTGAGACGCATGAAGTCCTGCAGAGTTCCTGGGGTTGGCTGTTGATTCATGTTCGGACGAGGAAACTGAGCCATCATTCCTTCCATGAATTGGCGATTCAGCTCAAACTGTTGCATCATTCCAGCAAAGAATTCGAGCGGTGGTGGATCGTTGGCACCACGGCCACGACCAGCGGGTCTAACCATCCTGCTAACAAGTAACAGGGGGTAGTTCAGCATTGAGCATTTGTAAAAACAAGGATCATTCATGATGAAACATGCATAATGAAAGAGGTATGGTGGATACCACTTCGTTGTCATCACGACGGTGCGTGTACTATCCAGAACACTATTTTAAGGAAAACTATGGCTTATCCAGCTTTGGGGTGGATGTGGTCACGGGATCCTAATGTTAGAGTTAGTAAAACCATTTTAACCTGAATAGAAGAGAGATCAGAGTCCCAGAGTATAGACGAGGAATAAAAGATCCTAATACCACCCAATGGAGACGTGGGCCCGTAAGCCACACAACCATGTTAGTAAAGTTTTTGTAGTGACTAGACTCGACTTCGGCCAAGGATTTGGAAAGGGGGCTACCTACAGGCAGCCGGCTCTGATACCACCTTGTGGCGCCCTCGATTCAATCATACACTAATCATACACGCAAATGTGTACGATCAAGATCAAGGACTCACGGGAAGATATCACAACACAACTCTAGACACAATTAAAATAATACAAGCTTTATATTACAAGCCAGGGGCCTCGAGGCTCGAATACAAGAGCTCGATCATAGACGAGTCAGCGGAAGCAACAATATCTGATATAGACATAAGTTAAAAAAGTTTGCCTTAAGAAGGCTAGCACAAAAGAAACATTGATCGAAAAGGCAAGGCCTCCTGCCTGGGAGCCTCCTAACTACTCCAAGTCGTCAGTGGCCGTCACATAGTAGTTGGCACCCTCGGGGTAGAAGTATTCATCAGTGGTGTCGTGTGGCTCCTGGGATCCGTCATCTGGTCGCAACAATCGGGTATGGGGAAAAAGGAGTAGCAAAGCAACCGTGAGTACTCATCCAAAGTACTCGCAAGACTTACATCAGATATAAACTAACTATGCATCTGTATCAAAGGAAAGGGTTGTATCTGTGGACTAAACTGCAGAATGCCGGAAGGGAAGGGGAAAGCCTAGCCTATCGAAGACTAGCATCTTCTGGAAACCACCATCTTGCAGCAACAGGAGGGAGTAGAGTAGCATAAAGTAAAGTAGTAGTAATGTTATCAACCTCGGCCAGAGATCCTTTCTCAACTCCCTGTGAGAAAGCAATCCCAGAGCCATACTATCCAGTTATCATCTCATAACCAAGTCTCATCTCCATGTCTCATCTCAAGTATCTAGTTCTAGTTGTATCGATAGGGATACAACTCCAAGTGTCCGTTACCGTAGGACATGCTATCGATAGATGTTTTCTTCCCTGTAGGGGTGCACCAACTTACCCACCACGCTCGATTAACTCCAGCCAGACACACTTTCCTGGGTCATGCCCGGCCTCGGCCAAACAATACGCCGCAACCCGACCTAGGCTTAATAGAGAGGCCAGCACACCGGACTAAACCTATGCCCCTAGGGGTCATGGGCCATCTCCCCGGGAACTCATGCACGTTGCGTGGGCGGCCGGTGAGCAGACCTAGCTACCTCCTTCAACAAGGCAGGAGCTTACGTAGTCCAACCCGGCGCGCGCCGCTCAGTCGCTGACATCTATTAAGCTTCAGTTGATGTATACAAGGAAAAACGCCCATACTATGCCCACGTGATGGTTAGTGCTAGCAGGCCAGAGGCCCCTTGGATCAAATATCCAAATCGTAGTGGATTGGGAGCACGCGGTAACAAGCAGAGACTCACGAAAGATGTGACCCCGTTGCCCCGTCTCGAGTACTTGCGGCAAGGGCTAAGAATGCCCGGCCATGCCTCGTAGTTATCTCACGGGCACCTTCCAGGTCAACCCGACTCCACATCACTCGCAATTAAGCTCGCGCGGGCACCCCTAAGGGTCGACCCATCTTTCCAAGTAACAGGGGGTAAAGTCCAAGTATCTGTGTGTCCAAACATCAAGGGGAAAACCCGAGGAATCACACCCGGTGAATTCCACTTGATGTAATCATCAAGGTGAACGTAAGAGGATCCACCCTCGAGGTTCACACTTGAGGGGTTGCACGACAGAGCCGTATCAGAAGTGGTTAAGGAGGAAATCACCCTCGATGACCACGACCGAATAGCTACACTACAGGTTAACAACAGAAGTGCTGAAGAGGTCTCACCCTCGGCACTCGATAGTAACCCAATAGTGTCGAGCAACTAAGAGGGAAGTGATGTGCGGTGTCGGGGCCTGGACGTCGATCACGTTGATCGAGTCATCGAACATAAAGCAGGGCAACTGGGACAAGGTGGGGGTCATGGATGGATCACTAACCAACCTATACTAAGCAGTTTAGTATAAGCAGGTAAGGTATGAAAGCAGGTAACAACAATAGGCTATGCATTAGAGTAGGATCATACAGAAAGCAGTAGTAGTTCTAATGCAAGCATGAGAGGGAAAGAAATTGGCGATATCGGATTGCTCAAGGGGGGGTTTGCTTGCCTGGTTGCTCAGACAAGAAGGAGGGGTCATCGGTGCCGTAGTCGATCACAGTGGCAGCATCGGTCTCGGGGTCTACCGGAGTGAAGAGGGGGAAGAAACAGTAAATACATAGCAAACAATGCATCACAAGGCATAACATGACGACAGGCAGAGCTAGGGTTACCCTAACGTAGTACTACACGTTGCAGACGGAGGGGATAAACATCCGAGGATGAATTCCCGGCGTTAGGCGGATTTCGGACAAATGAAAGAGAGGGGACGGTTCCATGTTCAGCATGCTAGGGGCATGTGACAGATGAACGGACCACGTATTCGGATTCGTTGGATTTTTCTGAGAAACTTTCATATAGAAAACATTTTCATCGGAGTTACGGTTTAATTACTATGAATTTCTAAAGGTTTAAACATTTTCTGGAGTTAAATAAATTAACAGAAATGGAATATGACGTCAGCATGGCGTATGAGTGACGTCAGCAGCCAACAGTTCGGTTGACTGGTCAAATTGACATGGGGGACCCACCTGTCATAGACAGTGGGTTAAACAGGGTTCAAACTAATCTAAATTTAGTTAGTAAAACTACTAGGGCCACCTGTCAGTGTCTAATTTAGGTTAACTAAACCAATTTAATTAATTCCTGTTAATTAGGGGGGAGGGCCCCACTGGTTAGTGGCTGGGGATTGCCCAGTCAGCAGGGTTGAATGGTCAACCCAGTCAACTAGTGTCCCTGGGCCCCACTGGCAGTGACACAAAGCCAGGGCCCCACTACGCCACATCTGCGTCGGCGCCGGAGACAGCTCCGGCGACCAAAAACGCGGCGGAGCGGCTTGGGACTTCGCCGAAAACGGGCTACGGGGCAGCGTTTGGTCCGCGCGATAGCGTGTTCGAAAGCGGAGGCGAAGCCGCGTCGTTTTGGGGCTACGGCACGGCCGGAGCGGGGGTGCAATGATGGCGGCGACCTCAACGGCGGAGGTCGAAGCTCGGGCACGGGTGGAATCGGGCTAGGAGCACGGGCGGAGGCGCGGCGAGGTGCGCTGGGCTGCTTGAAGCGTGCTGGGCACGGTGCCATGCTCGACAGAGCTCGACGGCGTGCATGGCCACGGTGGCTATGGAGCAGGGTGGCGGCGAGCTACGATGGTAGCGGCAAGCAAGCTAGAGAGTGAGGCGGCCTACACGAGACAGGGGAGAGGGGAAAGGAAGAGGAGCTCACATCGCTCTTGCAGATGCGCGAAGTGGGCTCGGGGGAGGCTCGGAGTTGCCGGAGTTCGACGGCGAGGGCGGCAGTGCCCGAGGTGGAAGACGACGGGGATCTGGGGCTGCAGCGCCTCCCAGCTCGTGCTACTGGCTGTAGTCGACGCAAGTGATGACGGCGGTACCCCTCGACGTCTTCGCGTAGCTCGGGGAGCTTGTCGGCCACGACCACGGCGAGGCGAGAGCGGTGGTCGCGTCGGGTGCGAGTGAATCTGTGAGGAGGAGAGGCAACGGAGCGAGCGGGGAAAGGGGATAGGGACTGGCGCAAGTGGGGGCGGCAGGGCAAGTGGGAGGGGAGAGGGGAGCCCAAGCCGTCGGGGTCTTATCCCTCGTCGTCGACGGCGAGGAGGTTCGGCGGCGACGCGCGGGCGCGTGACCACGGTCAGTTGAACAGGGAGAGGAAGAGAGCGACCGGGGGAGGTGGGCCGCCTAGGATGGGGGAGTTGGGCCGGCCCAGGGGTGTTCGGTCCAGGGAGGGGGTAGAGGGCCTCTCCCACTTTACCTTTTTCCTTTTTTTTATTTTCACCAGCTTTTGCATTTTTCGTTTAGCCAAAAATGACCTTGCAAAATTATGCCACTGGCCAAAACAAATTCCTAGAATTATTGTGCACTGCCACAAAAGGTTGGGAGGCTTTTGTAATAGCTGCCAATTTTATAAATTAAAAAGGGCATTTAATTTATTTCTTAGGTCACTATTTTAAGTAGTTTAGGCCACTTAAACCCTTTGCAAAAATGTTGGTCCACCACCAATAATACCAGAAGAATCTTCCCACATGATGAACATTTTAGTTTTCATGTTTGAGCATTTTGAATTTCACACAGAATTTGAATTTGAATTCAACTGGAATTTGAAAGAACATGAGACAATAATGATCAGGCACAGGTTTAGCAAAATGATTAACTTAACTCCAGGGGTTACTGTAGCATCATTACACTGGGGTGTTACATCCACTCCTGGATTACTTTGGTGCCTCCCTGCTAAACTTATAGCAAGGCACACATCAGGTCTGGTACACAGCATTGCATACATGATAGTGCCTTTGGCTGAAGCATAGGGAACACCTTTCATTTTCTCTCTATCTTCTGAAGTGGTCGGGCATTGAGTCTGACACAACTTCACACCTTGTAACACAGGCAAGAACCCTTTCTTTACTTGATCCATTTTGAACTTCTTCAAAAGTTTATCAAGGTATGTGCTTTCTGAAATTCCAATTAAGCGTCTTGATCTATCTCTATAGACCTTGATGCCCAATATATATGCAGCTTCACCGAAGTCTTTCATTGAAAAACTCTTGTTCAAATATCCTTTTATGCTATCCATAAATTATATATCATTTCCAATCAACAATATGTCATCCACATATAATATTAGAAATGCTACAGAGCTCCCACTCACTTTCTTGTAAATACAGGCTTCTCCAAAAGTCTGTATAAAACCATATGCTTTGATCACACTATCAAAACGTTTATTCCAACTCCAAGATGCTTGCACTAGTCCATAGATGGATCACTGGAGCTTACACACTTTGTTAGCATCCTTTTGATCGATAAAACCTTCAGGTTGCATCATATACAACTCTTCTTTCAGAAATCCATTCAGGAATGCAATCTTTACATCCATTTGCCAAATTTCATAATCATAAAATGTGGCAATTGCTAACATGATTCGGACAGACATAAGCATCGCTACAGGTGAGGAAGTCTCATCGTAGTCAACTCCTTGAACTTGTAGAAAACCTTTCGCAACAAGTCGAGCTTTGTAGACAGTAACATTATCGTCAGCGTCAGTCTTCTTCTTGAAGATCCATTTATTCTCAATGGCTTGCCGATCATTGGGCAAGTCAACCAAAGTCCACACTTTGTTCTCATACATGGATCTTATCTCAGATTTCATGGCCTCAAGCCATTTTGTGGAATCTGGGCTCATCATCGCTTCCTCATAGTTTGTAGGTTAGTCATGGTCAAGTAACATGACCTCCAGTACAGGATTACCGTACCACTCTGGTGTGGATCTTACTCTGGTTGACCTACGAGGTTCAGTAGTAACTTGATCTGAAGTTACATGATCTTCATCATTAGCTTCCTCACTAATTGGTGTAGGAGTCATAGGAACAGATTTATGTGATGAACTACTTTTCAATAAGGGAGCAGGTACTATTACCTCATCGAGTTCTACTTTCCCCCCAGTCACTTCTTTCGAGAGAAACTCCTTCTCTAGAAAGGATCCATTCTTAGCAACGAATGTCTTGCCTTCGTATCTGTGATAGAAGGTGTACCCAAGAATCTCCTTTGGGTATCCGATGAAGACACATTTCTCCGATTTGGGTTTGAGATTATCAAGTTGAAGCTCTTTCACATAAGCATCGCAGCCCCAAACTTTAAGAAACGACAACTTTGGTTTCTTGCCAAACCACAATTCATAAGGCGTCGTCTCGACGGATTTAGATGGTGCCCTATTTAACATGAATGCAGACGTATCTAAAGCATAACCCCAAAAAGATAGCGGTAAATCAATAAGAGACATCATAGATTGCACCATATCTAGTAAAGTACGATTACGACGTTCGGACACACCATTACGCTGTGGTGTTCCGGGTGGCGTGAGTTGCGAAACTATTCCGCATTGTTTCAAGTGAAGACCAAACTCGTAACTCAAATATTCTCCTCCACGATCAGATCGTAGAAACTTTATTTTCTTGTTACGATGATTTTCCACTTCACTCTGAAATTCTTTGAATTTTCAAATGTTTCAGACTTATGTTTCAATAAGTAGATATACCCATATATGCTCAAATCATCTGTGAAGGTGAGAAAATAACGATACCCGCCGCGAGCCTCTATATTCGTCGGACCACATACATCAGTATGTATGATTTCCAACAAATCTGTTGCTCGCTCCATTGTTCTGGAGAACGGCATTTTAGCCATCTTGCCCATGAGTCATGGTTCGCAAGTACCAAGTAATTCATAATGAAGTGTTTCCAAAAGTCCATCAAAATGGAGTTTCTTCATGCGCTTTGCACCAATATGACCTAAACGGCAGTGCCACAAATAAGTTGCACTATCATTATCAACTCTGCATCTTTTGGCTTCAATATTATGAATATGGGTATCACTACTATCGAGATTTATCAAAAATAGACCACTCTTCAAGGGTGCATGACCATAAAAGATATTACTCATATAAATAGAACAACCATTATTCTCAGATTTAAATGAATAACCGTCTCGCATCAAACAAGATCCAGATATAATGTTCATGCTCAATGATGGCACCAAATAACAAATATTTGGATCTAAAACTAATCCCGAAGGTAGATGTAGAGGTAGCGTGCCGACCGCGATCACATCGACTTTGGAACCATTTCCCACGCGCATCGTCTGTTGGGGAACGTAGTAATTTCAAAAAAATTCCTACGCACACGCAAGATCATGGTGATGCATAGCAACGAGAGGGGAGAGTGTCGTCCACGTACCCTCGTAGACCATAAGCGGAAGCATTATGATAATGCGGTTGATGTAGTCGTACGTCTTCACGATCTGACCGATCCAAGTACCGAACGTACGGCACCTCCAAGTTCAGCACACGTTCAGCTCAGTGACGTCCCATGAACTCTGGTCCAGCAGAGCTTCGAGGGAGAGTTCCATCAGCACGACGGTGATGATGATGCTACAGACGCAGGGCTTCGCCTAAGCACCGCTATGATATGACCGAGGTGGAATATGGTGGAGGGGGGCACCACACACGGCTAAAAGATGAACTGATCAACTTGTGTGTCTTGGGGTGCCCCACTGCCCTCGTATATAAAGGAGCAAGGGGGAGGCCGGCCGGCCCTTGCAGGGCGCGCCAAGAGGAGTCCTCCTCCTAGTGGGAGTAGGACTCCCCTTTCCTAGTCCCACTAGGAGGGGGAAGGAAGGAGTGGGACAGGGGAAAAGGCAAGGGGGGTGCTGCCCCCACTTCCTTGTCCTATTCGAACTCAAGGGGAGTGGGCGCATGGCCTGCTCTGGCCGGCCCCTCTCTCTCCACTAGGCCCAACAAGGCCCATTAACCCCCGGGGGGGTTCCGGTAACCCCCCCCCCCCCCAGCACTCCGGTAAAATCCCGATTTCACCCGGAAATATTCTGATGTCCAAATATAGGCTTCCAATATATCAATCTTTATTTCTTGACCATTTTGAGACTCCTCGTCATGTCCGTGATCATATTCGGGACTCCGAACTACCTTCGGTACATCAAAACACATAAACTCATATTACCGATCGTCACTGAACGTTAAGCGTGCGGACCCTACGGGTTCGAGAACTATGTAGACATGACCGAGACTCGTCTCCGGTCAATAACCAGTAGCGGAACCTGGATTCTCATATTGGCTCCTACATATTCTATGAAGATCTTTATCGGTCAAACCGCATAACAACATACGTTGTTCCCTTTGTCATCGATATGTTACTTGCCCGAGATTTGATTGTCGGTATCCTCATATCTAGTTCAATCTCGTTACTGGCAATTCTCTTTACTCGTTCCGTAATGCATCATCCCGCAACTAACTCATTAGTCACAATGCTTGCAAGGCTTAAAGTGATATGCATTGCCGAGAGGGCCCAGAGATACCTCTCCGACAATCGGAGTGACAAATCCTAATCTCGATCTATGCCAACTCAACAAGCACCATCGGAGACACCTGTAGAGCACCTTTATAGTTACCCAGTTACGTTGTGACATTTTGTAGCACACAAAGTGTTCCTCCGGTACTCAGGTGTTGCATAATCTCATAGTCATAGGAACATGTATAAGTCATGAAGAAAGCAATAGCAACAAACTAAACGATTATCGTGCTAAGCTAACGGATGGGTCAAGTCAATCACATCATTCTCTAATGATGTGATCCTGTTAATCAAATGAAAAATCATGTTTATGGTTAGGAAACATAACCATCATTGATTCAACGAGCTAGTCAAGTAGAGGCAAACTAGTAACACTCTGTTTGTCTGTGTATTCACACATGTACTAAGTTTCTAGTTAATACAATTCTGGCATGAATAATAAATATTTATCATGATATAAGGAAATATAAATAACAACTTTCTTATTGCCTCTAGGGCATATTTCCTTCAGTCTCCCACTTGCACTAGAGTCAATAATCTTGATTACACAGTAATGATTCTAACACCCATGGAGTCTTGGTGCTCATCATGTTTTGCTCGTGAGAGAGGCTTAGTCAACGGGTCTGCAACATTCAGATCCGTATGTATCTTGGAAATCTCTATGTCTCCCTCCTTGATTTGACCGCGGATGGAATTGAAGCGTCTCTTGATGTGCTTGGTTCTTTTGTGAATATGGATTCCTTTGCCAAGGCAATTGCACCAGTGTTGTCACAAAAGATTTTCATTAGACCCGATGCACTAGGTATGACACCTAGATCGGATATGAACTCCTTCATCCAGAATCCTTCATTTGCTGCTTCCAAAGCAGCTATGTACTCCGCTTCACACGTAGATCCCACCATGACGCTTTGCTTAGAACTGCACCAACTGACAGCTCCATCGTTCAATAAAAACATGTATCCGGTTCGTGACTTAGAGTCATCTGGATCAGTGTCAAAGCTTGCATCGACGTAACCATTTAAGACGAGCTCTTTGTCACCTCCATAAACGAGAAACATATCCTTAGTCCGTTTCAGGTATTTCAGGATGTTCTTGACTGTTGTCCAGTGATCCACTCCTGGATTACTTTGGTACCTCCCTGCTAAACTAATAGCAAGGCACACATCAGGTCCGGTACATAGCATTGCATACATGATAGAGCCTATGGCTGAAGCATAGGGAACATCTTTCATTTTCTCTCTATATTCTGCAGTGGTCGGGCATTGAGTCTGACTCAATTTCACACCTTGTAACATAGGCAAGAAACCTTTCTTTGCTTGATCCATTTTGAACTTCTTCAAAACTTTATCAAGGTATGTGCTTTGTGAAAGTCCAATTAAGCGTCTTGATCTATCTCTATAGATCTTGATGCCCAATATATAAGCAGCTTCACCGAGGTCTTTCATTGAAAAACTCTTACTCAAGTATCCTTTTATGCTATCCAGAAATTCTATATCATTTCCAATCAGCAATATGTCGTCCACATATAATATTAGAAATGCTACAGAGCTCCCATTCACTTTCTTGTAAATACAGGCTTCTCCAAAAGTCTGTATAAAACCATATGCTTTGATCACACTATCAAAATGTTTATTCCAACTCCGAGATGCTTGCACCAGTCCATAGATGGATAGCTGGAGCTTGCACACTTTGTTAGCACTCTTTGGATCGATAAAACCTTCAGGTTGCATCATATACAACTCTTCTTCCAGAAATCCATTCAGGAATGCAGTCTTTACATCCATTTGCCAAATTTCATAATCATAAAATGTGGCAATTGCTAACATCATTCAGACGGACTTAAGCATCACTACGGGTGAGAAAGTCTCATCGTAGTCAACTCCTTGAACTTGTCGAAAACATTTCGCAACAAGTCAAGCTTTGTAGACAGTAACATTACCGTCAGCGTTAGTGAGGGAGTCCTGGATTACGGGGTCTCCGGATAGCCGGACTATATCCATTGGCCGGACTGTTAGACTATGAAGATACAAGATTGAAGACTTCGTCTCGTGTCTGGATGGGACTCTACCTGGCGTGGAAGGCAAGCTAGGCAATACGGATATGGATATCTCCTCCTTTGTAACCGACCTTGTGTAACCGTAACCCTCTCATGTGTCTATATAAACCGAAGGGTTTTAGTCCGTAGAACAACAACCATAACATACAATCATACCATAGGCTAGCTTCTAGGGTTTAGCCTCTCTGATCTCGTGGTAGATCTACTCTTGTACTACCCATATCATCAATATCAATCAAGTAGGACGTAGGGTTTTACCTCCATCAAGAGGGCCCGGACCTGGGTTAAACATCGTGTCCCCTGCCTCCTATTACCATCCGGCCTAGACGCAAAGTTCGGGACCCCCTACCCGAGATCCGCCGGTTTTGACACCGACATTGGTGCTTTCATTGAGAGTTCCGCTGAGGGAGTCCTGGATTAGGGGGTGTCCGGATAGCCGGACTATACCTTCGGCCGGACTCCTGGACTATGAAGATACAAGATTGAAGACCTCGTCCCGTGTCCAGAAGGGACTTCTCTTGGCGTGGAAGGCAAGCTTGGCGATATGGATTTGTAAATATCCTACCATTGTAACCGACTCTGTGTAACCCTTGCCCTCTCCGCTATCTATATAAACCGGAGGGTTTTAGTCCGTAGGACGAACAACAATCATACCATAGGCTAGCTTCTAGGGTTTAGCCTCCTTGATCTCGTGGTAGATCTACTCCTGTACTACCCATATCATCAATATTAATCAAGCAAGACGTAGGGTTTTACCTCCATCAAGAGGGCCTGAACCTGGGTAAAACATTGTGTCCCCTGCCTCCTGTTACCATCCGCCTAGACGCACAGTTCGGGACCCCCTACCCGAGATCCTCCGGTTTTGACACCGAGTTGGTGCTTTCATTGAGAGTTCCTCTGTGTCGTCACTTTTAGGCCCGATGGCTCCTCCGATCATCAACGACAATGCGATCTAGGGTTAGACTTTTCTCCCCGGACAGATCTTCGTATTTGGCGGCTTTGCACTGCGGGCCAATTAGCTTGGCCATCTGGAGCAGATCGAAAGCTACGCCCCTGGCCGTTAGGTCAGATTTGGAAGTTTAAACTACACGGCGAACCTCCGCGGAGACTTGATCCTCGACGGATTCGAGCCGCAACCGAGCGCGCCGCACTCTCATGATGGGCATCATCTAGCTCTGCTGCCGAACAGTGCCCTGGAGGCCGCACCCGCATCAGCTCTGACCCTTAATTCGGAGCCAACTGCGCCAATCGCGGATGGGTGGTTGGACACCGCCTCGGGGGCTGCAATCTCTACGGCGATCGAGCTGAACACCAGCCCTATTCTCTGCGAAGCCCATGACTCCAAGGAGCCGGACTCCTCTCCAGACTCCGAGCCCCCCACGCCCCTACCGATCGAACCTGATTGGGCGTCGATCATGGAGTTCACCGCCGCAGACATCTTTCAGCACTCGCCCTTCGGCGATATTCTGAATTCACTAAAGTCTCTCTCTTTATCAGGAGAGCCCTGGCCGGACTATGGTCAACAAGGTTGGGATGCGGATGATGAAGAAATTCAAAGCCCACCCACCACCCACTTCGTAGCCACTGTCGATAATTTAAACGACGTGCTCGACTTCGACTCCGAAGACATCGACGGTATGGACGACGATGTAGGAGATGAACATGAACCAACGCCTATAAGGCATTGGACAGCCACCTCATCTCATGATGTATACATGGTGGACACACCCAAAGGAAGCGACGACGAGGAACACAGGGATACAACGAGGGATCGTTCACTCAAAAAGCAATCAAAGAGGCGACGTAAGCGCCACTCCAAGCCCTGCCTCGATAGAGACAGCAGCCATACAGACCCAGCCATAGAGCAGGATGAGCCCGCGGACGACGAACATGCCTTCGATCAACCATCCGAACAGGGCAACTTGGATAAACAAACCGAACACCCCGTCCCTGGCAAAAACAACAGTCCGGACGACCTTACGCCGGATAGGATCATGGAGCAGAAGAACCTCCACGAAGGGCTCGTCACCACTGCGCGTAACCTGAAAAAGCAAACGCAGAATCTCAAAACTGCGGAAGATGCACTCAGAATTAGATGGAGCAAAGTACGCAACACCGCAGACAAATATGGTGGCAGTCGCCGCACAAAAAGCTATCCAAAGCGAAAGCTACTGCCTGAATTTGACGAGGAGGCCTTAGAGCCCCCGCAGTCAAAAAATAGGAAAGCCACCCGGTCGGATAGACGACCGCATGGCCAGCATGGAGCGGCAAGCGGCGACGCACACAAGCCGGCACGCGATCCACCAAAGGATCCGCATCAAAAAGATGGCCCAGCCAGATCTATCTACGGACCAAGAAAGCAAGCTCTAGTAAGCAATGCAACACAACAAATATCCGAACATCACGGCACACCCAAATACAGGGGTGCCGCACACCCCCTATGTTTCACCGATGAGGTGCTGGACCATGAATTTCCAGCGGGATTCAAGCCCGTAAACATAGAGGCGTACGACGGAACAATAGACCCTGGGGTCTGGATCGAGGATTATATCCTACACATACACATGGCCAGAGGAGATGACCTCCACGCCATAAAATACTTAACCCTCAAGCTTAAAGGGCCAGCCCGGCATTGGTTCAAAAGCCTTCCCGAAAACACCATTGGAAGTTGGGAAGAGCTTGAGGATGCTTTCTGGGCAAATTTTCAAGGGACCTATGTCCGCCCTCCGGATGCAGACGATCTCAGTCACATAACTCAACAGCCCGGAGAGTAAGCCCGGAAATTCTGGAACAGATTTCTTACTAAAAAGAATCAGATAGTCGACTGTCCGGACGCCGAAGCCCTAGCAGCTTTTAAGCATAACGTTTGAGATGAATGGCTCGCCAGACACCTCGGCCAAGAAAAACCAAGAACAATGGCCGCATTAACAAGCCTCATGACCCGCTTTTGCGCAGGAGAGGACAGCTGGTTGGCAAGATGTAGCACCAGCGACCCAAGTACATCCGAAGTTAGGGATGGAAACGAAAAACCCCGACGCAGCAAGGACCAGCGCCGGAATAAGAGAAACAGCCCAAAGAGCACAGCGGTCAACGCCGGATTCAAAAGCTCGTGGCAGAATCAGAGAAAGCTGCCCCTCAAGGATAACAGGGACGAGCTATCCAACTTAAACAAAATCTTGGACAAGATATGTCAAATACATAGTACTCCCGGGAAGCCTGAGAACCATACCCACAGAGATTGTTGGGTTTTCAAGCAATCCGGCAAACTCAACGCCGAACACAAGGGGCTCGACACACCAAGTGAGGACGACGACGAACCCCACAAGCAGAGCACCAGCAAACAAAAGGATTTCCCACAAGAAGTCAAAACAGTAAACTTACTTCATGTGACGAACAGAATGGCGCCAACAGAGATACGCGCCATACGGCCTATCCCAAAGGAGTCTCGCCAATGGTTGTTAAAACCGATCACCTTCGACCATCAGGATTACTCTAGAAGTATCCGGAACACAGGCTGGACTGCCTTGGTATTAGATCCAATAATCGGCAGACTCCACTTTACAAATGTCCTGATGGACGGCGGCAGTGGTCTAAACCTGTTATACCAGGACACAATTTGCAACATGGGGATACATCCAACAAAAAATTGCCATAGCAAAACCTCCTTTCAAGGGGTAACGCCAGGCCCGGATGCCCGTTGCAAGGGTTCTCTCCGGCTAGAAGTTATGTTTGGCTTCCCCGATAACTTCCGTCGCGAACAACTAACTTTCCACATCGCCCCATTCTCAAGTAGCTATCAAGCACCGCTGGGACGTGAAGCTTTCGCCCGCTTTAACGCAATACCGCATTATGCATCTCTTACGCTTAAGATGCCCGGTCCACGAGGCATCATCTCATTAAAGGGAAAACATTGAGTGTTCCCCCCGCGTGGAAGACAGTGCGGCTGCCTTGACAGCCCCACAATAAAGCGGCTTCACCAACCAAAGCACCTAAACAGGTCGTCAAGACCACAGACACGGCTAGACGAGTCCGACATAAACATACAATTGATAAAGTCTTAATAGCCGTATACCCCTGTACTAGGGGCTCCGCGCATATAAAACAAGAGACAATAAAGCTCAATTTTACCCATTTTGATTTATACTTCGTTTATTTAGTATAACTCATGTTTGGCACGATCTTTCCTAAACTAAGTTCCTCTCTTTTACAGATGAACACCATGCTACGCCCGTCCAGGATACGGCACAACGGAGACACAGGCGCAGACGTGCAGCAGGGACCCATTCCAAGGATTCTTTTCAGATTAAGACCCTGCGTAAACCTTTTTTACTGTCTCTTGTTGATACACATCCCCTGGTTTCTTGGTATAACCAAGGAGGAGGCTGGCGTTTTGGCATGTGGCCACGTCAGAGTTTTGCGCGTACCTGGACACAAGGGGTTTATTACTAAGGGCGTTATCCCGCCCGCCCTCATAAAGACCGAATACCTTAGGGAGTGTTCGGCGTCGCGAGTTTTGCCTTATATGCATCAGCTCCGAATCATGTCTTTGGTCAAATGTTGGGTTTGCCTGGCTCCTGTGTTTTGCTACCTTATGTTCCGCTCTATCGACTAAGGCGGCACCAGGAGAACTACTGCGATTGTGCCCCAGTTCGGCCAGGCGAGCACCTCAGTAGAGAAAGCCGAAAACTGACTGTCATGATATAGCGTGAGAGTGGTCAACCACTCGATGACTTACCGGAGTCTTTAGGATTCCTCCGCATTAAGGAAGGGCCGTGTCGGTGTCAAAACCGGCGGATCTCGGGTAGGGGCTCCCGAACTGTGCGTGTAGGCCGGATGGTAACAGGAGACAAGGGACACAAAGTTTTACCCAGGTTCGGGCTCTCTCGATGGAGGTAAAACCCTACGTCATGCTTGATTAATATTGATGATATGGGTAGTACAAGAGTTGATCTACCACGAGATCGAGGAGGCTAAACCCTAGAAGCTAGCCTATGGTATGATTGTTGATATGTGTGTTGTCCTACGGACTAAAACCCTTCGGTTTATATAGACACCAGATAGGGTTAGGGTTACATAGAGTCGGTTACAATGGTAGGAGATCTTCATATCCGTATCGCCAAGCTTGCCTTCCACACCAAGGAAAGTCCCTCCCGGACATGGGACGAAGTCTTCAATCTTGTATCTTCATAGTCCAGGAGTCCGGCTGAAGGTATAGTCCGGCCATCCGGACACCCCCTAATCCAGGACTCCCTCAGTAGCCCCCGAACCAGGCTTCAATGAGGATGAGTTCGGCGCGCAGATTGTCTTTGTCATTGCAAGGCGGGTTCTCCTCCAAATTCCGTGTACCTGTTTGAATAAAGTCCGGTTTCTTATAGATGTTGCGCTCCTTGGCTTCTACGCCCAATAATGGCCGCTTCCCACGTGTCAAACGAATATGAGAAGTCTGAGTGTTTTTACATTCACACCCCTAGCCGCGTAAATGAGCTGCCCTATTTAAGGGGACGAGGATTTAGATCCAATCCACACCTTCTCCCCTCCGCGAGTGTTCATCAGAGCGCATCCGACAAAGGTCCATTCCACCATGGCCAGCCGTCACAACTCCTCCCCTCGCCCTTCCAGCCCTAAGCCTGGATATTGGGAGAGATGTTCCACCCCGCATAGCGAGCTAGTGATGCTCCAGACCAAGGGATTTCTCCCCCGGCCTATATGGTCCCGGTTCGAGCCGGTCTTGCCGTCTACAACGACGGAGAGCAAGCAGAGAATGCCCCTAATCCCTCCAAAGGAGAGTGGGTGTGCCTTGTCCCTTACTTAATAAGGGGGCTCGGATTTCCAATCCACCAATTTCTCCGGGGGCTGCTGGAGTTCTACAGCCTCCAGCTACACCATCTCACGCCTGCCTCAATATTGCATATCGCGGGCTTTGTAGCCCTCTGCGAGCTGTTCTTGGGTGTTGAAGCTCATTTCGGACTATGGAAGGAGCTATTTTGCCTCGTGCCCCATTCCAAGAAGGGGTCAATGTATCAAGTGGGCGGAGCCAAAGTGTGGCGCATCGCCGGGACCGGATATCTGTCCGGAACCCCAAAGAAGGCGTCCGAAGACTGGCCCTCGGAATGGTTCTATATAGAAGACGTCCCGCTGCCGGATCCTGTCCGGATCGGCCTCCCTGAATTCAACAGTGCTCCCTTAAAGAAGCCCCTAAGCTGGCACCCACGGAGCCCTCAGAGGGAAAGTGACAGGACATCATTTACCTGATGGGCCGAATAAGATTGTTAGCCCATTCCGGACTAACCATGATCGGGGTTACGGTCGAATGCATTATGCGGGGGGTGCAGCCGCTTCAGTATAGAAGCCACCCCATGTGGGACTTCAACGGGGAGGACGACACCACCCGCTAGGGTCGTAAGGGGCCGGACTCAGCTTCCGCTCTACTAAAGATCTTGTCCAGTTTGTATAAGGGAGAAGAGGAGGAATTTCTCGGTGTCAACCCTCAGGGTGGATTCTCCATGCACAATCCCCCGAGCTGGGTAAGCGGCCGTATGTACTTGTCCATCCGTTTTGTATTCCCATTGTTAAATATTCAGTCTGACGACTTTAACGCAGGAACTGCGCCGGGCTGTTAAGGAAATAAACAGCCCTCCTCCACAACCCGAGGACCCAGGACGGTCCCTCGACCCGGCCTCTCAAGAGGATCCGAACATATATGTGGAGCTGATTGATGGAGTGTTCCATCAATTGAGCGAGGACAATGCCTTGGTGGCCATTACGGTCGATTACCCAGGGCTAATCCTGACACCCCGGGTACCTGAGATCGAAGTCCTAGTACCCCGAATAGGTGTCCGCCAACTCGTGTTCAGTTTCCTGATTGCAACCGAACTTTGCAGGGGAGGTTTTTAAGGCAGAAGGCCGAACCTACGGCGACAAGCCAACGAGGGGCTGTAGGGCCCCGTGGGCCAAAAAGAAGTGCAGTTCGGACCGAGGCGTCAGCGCAAAGGTTTGGCGCCCCCCTTATCCCAGGTGTTATACCTTCGAGGCACATTGACACTCGTGCTCTCTTCAGGACAAAGAGACCTTGCCGGACTATACCCGAAGAGGCTGCCAATCGCGCCTCCACTAGCCAGGCTCCAAAGCCTCGTCCAGAGGCGGAGGCGAACGCAAGGCGCGCGCCATACGCTCCTCCGACGGAGGATGTGGACGGGTTGTCTGCCACCAACTCTGAGGTGGAGAGTGCCATGAACCACAGGTGTTGCCGGACAATCTTTGCGACGCTTGTTTCTCCCAAGGGGCGTTAGATGCCTTCAACTCGGGAGATGCGCACCTCCGTGCCGCTCAAAATGGTCTAGCCAGAGCCACGGAGTAATATGTAAAAGTCATACGGGTAAGAAAATTTTGGTAATTATATATATAGCAGTAGCCCCCGAGACTTGAAACAGTTAGAATAACTGATTTAAGGATCATTTGATATGCAGGTTCTTACAAAAAGAATTCCCTATTGTCCAAGGAGCTGGAAGAGTGCAAAGCCCAACTGGAGGCCGCACTAGCCGCGGCAGGGGAGCCTAAGGAGACCCCCTCTGGTAATATAAACTTCGAAAGATAAGTATTTTGCGAAGCACGGCTTTGGTGCGAATCTGACAAATGAAATTGCAGATGGCGCCGGATTGAATCCGGAAAGGCAACACCTCCTACGCCAGCTAAAGGCTGGTGAGAGGGGTGATGGGGGAGAAGAACAATCTCCAAGATGCCAAGACTAAGCTGGGCGTCGAGCTGAAAGGTGTTCGTGCCCAGCTGTCAGACTCCGTGAAGGAGAATCAGCGGCTTCGGCGCGGCATATTTAGTAAGTGCTTGAATGAACCTTTTGAAAGAAAGTTCGGCGGGGAAGTCGACTAACATAGCAATGTCTGTAGGTGTGCTAACAGGTCGTCCTGCAAAGGAGATGCCCGGTTCTATGGGTGACCTTCTTCCCGAGCTCGCGCAACTGCTCGATCGAGTTCGGCAGGCGATGTGAGGCGTCGCCCAGGCCCTGTGGCCATCCGTCTCCATGCCCGAAGGTCTTGGAGAGCTTGCGGAGAAGCTAAAGAGAGCACGGTGGCGCTTCCGATTGTGGAAGATATCAGCCTGTCGTCAAGGTGCTAGGGAGGCCTGGGCCATGGTGAAGACGCGGTACGCAAAGGCTGACCCCAACCACATGCCCGAGGTCAGTCCTGTAGGGCCCGATGGGAAGGAGATCCCTGTAAGCTTAGCATACGGCCAAGTAGAGTTGGCCGCAAAGTATTCCTAGCAGGACTGTAAATTAGACAGCCTGTTAGATGGTATTGAAGAGGAATACAACCAGTCAAAATGACTATGTAACTTAATTGACATTTATAATGCCTTCTAGCCGGATTGTAGATCATTTGTCATGGCCGACCTTTTCACTTCAGCCTCGGAACCTGACGGTCCGGAGTGTGTCCGAATTCCCATTCGGTTATATAGGAACCGGGGAATGCATGGAGACCAGGCGTAGGGGTCATTAGGGTGTGAACAGACAAGTGCCCGACTAGGTATGTTATATTACATGGTTAGTAAGAAACATCTTCCAGGGAGAATAGTTCCGTTAGGGGTTCCTTTCCCTGGGAGGCATGCCCTAAGGTGCATGTCCATGCTGCGAAAAGAAACGCATGAAAAACATCTGGGGGCGTATAGATAAAAATAAAAGAAGATCATCTTTAGTTCATCGACCGAATATTCCCTTAAGAACGCTAGCTTTCGGCTTCACCCAGTCTGAGGTACACGTCCTGCTGACCCGGCAGTAACAATCGCAGAGGTGCTCCCTTTACCACCTAGCCGAATAATCGGGAATGTAGGGGTAAGCACGGGAGCCAGGCAACCCAGCTTGGCCAAAACTTAAGTCATATCGATGCATATAATGGTGAATAAAAGGTACATGCGGAAGTGTGACACATGTGTTGGGCATGAAGCCCGTATGAATAAGCTTCTGTTTAAAGAAGCCCCCAGGTTTAATGAGCGCGGATAGCGCATCACTTTATGAGCCTTTAGAGGCTATAAGAGAGAGAGAGAGAGAGAGAGAGAGAGCGAGATAGAGAGAGAGAGAGAAGAGAAATGTAAGACATAAAGTATAAAAAATGGACAGAGGAAGGAGACGAACACAGAGTCCGGCGCTAGGCATAGAATCTTTGGAGATGGGCTGCGTTCCATGGGTTTGGCTCGAGTCGGTTATCCGATGCATCCCGCAGGCAGTACGCTCCACCAGTCAGGACTTGGTCAATTATGAAGGGACCTTCCCACTTGGGCTTGAGTTTGTCCTTTTTCTTGTCCGGTAGTCGTAGAACTAATTCGCCAACGTTGTAATTTTTGGCCCGTACTTCTCTGCTTTGGTATCTTCGAGCCTGCTGTTGATAGAATGTGGAACGGGCTTTTTCCACGTCACGCTCCTCCTCCAATGCGTCCAAGCTGTCCTGCCGATCGAGCTCAGCTTCTCTTTCTTCGTACATGCGCACTCGAGTTGAGTCATGAATTATGTCACAAGGAAAAACTGCCCATGTGCCGTACACCATAAAGAATGGTGTGTATCCGATGGTGCGATTCAGCGTGGTCCGCAGCCCCCAGAGTACGGAGTCGAGCTCCTCTACCCAGTGCGTGTTAGATTCCTTGAGGGACCGCACCAATCTGGGTTTGATGCCACTCATGATAAGACCATTTGCATGTTCGACCTGGCCATTAGTTTGTGGGTGATAGACGGAAGCATAATCGAGCTTGATGCCCATGTTTTTGCACCAGAGTTCTACCTCGTCGGCCGTGAAGTTCGTGCCGTTATCAGTTATGATGTTGTGGGGGACGCCGTAACGGTGTACAACCCCGGATATGAAGTCTATCACCGGTCCGGATTCGGCCGTCTTAACAAGCTTGGCTTCTATCCATTTGGTGAACTTATCCACCATGACCAGTAAGTATTTTTGCTTGTGGGTTCCGCCTTTAAGGGGTCCAACCATGTCAAGCCCCCAGACCGCGAAGGGCCAAGTAATGGGGATGGTTTGGAGGGCGGTGGGTGGCATATGGCTTTGGTTTGCAAAGAGCTAGCAACCGGTGCATCGTTGGACTAAGTCCTGAGCGTCTGCCCGGGCCGTCGGCCAATAAAAGCCTGTACGGAAGGCCTTGCTTACAAGGGACCGGGTTGCAGCGTGATGACCGCCGAGTCCGGCATGAATTTCAGCCAGGAGATTCCGCCCCTCCTCTTCGGAGATGCACCTTTGAAGGACTCCGGTAGTGCTTTTCTTATAAAGCTCTCCCTCGTGGACTCTGTAGGCTTTGGATCGCCGCACTATGCAGCGTGCCTCATTTTGGTCCTCGGGGAGTTCCTGCCTAGTAAGGTAGGCGAGGAATGGTTCTGTCCACGGGGCGATGACGGCCATTATTACGTGGGCTGAAGGTGTTATTTCATTGGCAGAGCCTCCGATTGTGTCAGAATGTTCGGTGTCGGGCGGTGCGGTTGGGTTCGGGCTGTTATTGTTCGGCTCCCCTTCCCATGCTACGGATGGCTTGAACAGCCATTCCAAGAAGATGTTGCGGGGGGACTACATCGCGTTTTGCGCCGATGCGTGCCAGGACATCTGCCGCCTGATTATTTTCCCGGGCTATATGGTGAAATTCGAGCCCCTCGAACCGAGCTGACATTTTTAGGACGGCGTTGCGGTAAGCTGCCATTTTTGGATCCTTGGCATCAAAGTCTCCATTTACTTGGGATATTGCGAGGTTCGAGTCCCTGCGCACCTCTAGGCGTTGGATGCCCATGGATACTGCCATCCAGAGACCATGTAAAAGGGCCTCATATTCGGCTGCATTGTTGGAGTCCATGTACATAATCTGTAGTACGTATTGAACTGTGTCTCCTATGGGGGACGTCAAAACGACGCCAGCCGCCAGTCGGGCCAACATATTTGAGCCGTCGAAATGCATGATCCAATTTGAATATGTGCTGTACTCTTTAGGGAGTTCGGCCTCCGTTCATTCTGCGACGAAGTCGGCCAAGACTTGTGACTTGATGGCTCGTCGTGGCTTATAAGTTATGTCGAACGGGAGGAGCTCGATGGCCCATTTCGCAATCTAGCCCGTTGCATCACGGTTGTTTATAATATCGTTAAGTGGTACGTCCGAGGCTACTGTTATTGAACACTCTTGAAAGTAGTGTCATAGCTTCCAGGATGCCATGAATACGGCGTATGCAATCTTTTGATAATGCGGGTACCGTGATTTGTAGGGAGTTAGGACAGTGGACACATAATAGACCGGCTTTTGGAGGGGGATTTGTGTCTATCCGCTTCTCGTTCGACGACGAGCACTGCGCTTACAACCTGATTTGTTGCTGCAATGTATAATAGCATTGGTTCGCCAATGTTTGGCGTGGCCAGGACTGGTTTTGTGCCAGTATGGCTTTTATTTCGTCGAGTCCAGCCGTGGCTGTGTCCGTCCATTTGAAGTGTTCGGTGCGCCGAAGGAGGCGGTAAAGGGGTAGGGCCTTTTCTCCCAAGAGGGAGATAAAGCGTCTTAGAGCCGCCACACATCTGGTTAACTTTTGTATTTGTTTGAGGTCCTTTGGGATATCCAGTTGCGACAGAGCTCAGATCTTGGCTGGATTTGCTTCAATTCCTCTACCGGATACAATGAAGCCCAAGAGCTTTCCGGCTGGAACGCCGAAAACGCATTTTTCCGGGTTGAGCTTGATGTTGTATGTTCGGAGGTTATCAAATGTGAGCCTCAAGTCGTCTACTAGAGATTCAACATGTCTTGTTTTGACGACCACATCATCTACATATGCCTCCACTGTTTTGCCGATCTGGCTTGCCAGACATGTCTGAATCATGCGCTGATATGTTGCGCCGGCGTTTTTGAGCCCGAATGGCATCGTGTTGAAGCAGAATGGCCCGTATGGTGTGATAAATGCTGTTGCGGCATGGTCTGGTTCTGCCATCTTGATTTGATGGTAGCCAGAATATGCGTCGAGGAAACACAACAAATCATGTCCTGCGGTAGCATCGATAATTTGATCGATGTGGGGGAGGGGGAAGGGATCCTTTGCGCAAGCCTTGTTAAGGTCTTTAAAATCAACACATAGGCGCCAGGATTTGTCCTTCTTTGGTACCATCACTAGGTTTGCTAGCCAGTACGGATGTTTTATATCTCTGATGAATCCGACCTCCAATAGCTTTGCTAGTTCCTCTCCCATGGCCTATCTCTTAGGTTCGGAAAAACGCCGAAGAGCCTGTTTGACAGGTTTGAATCTTGTTTGGATATTTAAGCTGTGCTCGGCCAGCCTGCGTGGGATTCCTGGCATGTCTGAAGGGTGCCAGGCAAAGATGTCCCAGTTCTCTCATAGGAACTCTCACAATGCAGCGTCGACATCAGGGTTTAACTGTGCCCCGATGGAAGCTGTTTTATTGGGGTCCGTTGGATGGACTTGGAATTTGACTATTTCGTCTGCCGGTTTAAAGGAGGTGGACTTGGATCTTTTGTCGAGTACCACATCGTCCCTATTCACCGTAGAGCGAAGCGCAGTCAGCTCCTCAGCCGCTAGGGCTTCGGATAGTGCCTCGAGGGCCAATGCGGCTGTCTTGTTTTCGGCGCGGAGTGCTATGTCCAGATCACTAGCGAGAGTAATGATCCCGTTAGGCCCGGGCATCTTGAGCTTCAAGTACCCGTAATGGGGTATTGCTTGGAAGATTGTAAATGCTTCCCGTCCTAGCAGAGCATGATAATCGCTGCTGAACGGAGCCACCTGGAACGTGACCACTTCGGACCTGTAATTATTCGGTGTGCCGAACACCACATCTACTGTGATTTTTCCTGTATAGCGCGCTTCCCGACTGGGGATTATTCCTCTAAAGATTGTGCTGCTTCGCTCAATGCGGTTCCAGTCTATTTCCATTTTTTGAAGAGTCTCCTCGTAAATGAGGTTCAATCCGCTGCCGCCGTCCATGAGTACCTTGGTAAGATGAAAGCCGTCCACTATTGGAGTGAGGACCAATGCGGCTGGTGCTTGGGCTGTTCGGAATTTAGGTTCATCACTGGCATTAAAGGTAATAGCCGTGTCACTCCATGGGTTTATTGTTGCTACTTGGTAGACTTCGGCAAGGCTGCGGAGTGTCCTTTTTCGCATATTATTTGATGCGACAGTGTTGAAGACTATTAATACCGTATTGGTGTCTCTGGGGTGGCTTTCTGTGGCCTCCGAAATTAGGAGATTTTCGCCAATTTTTGCCACCTGCTGGAGTATCCAACATGCCCTGAGGCTGTGAGTTGGTGTGGCGTCCTATGTACTGTGAATTTTACAGGGTCCATTAAGCCACCCTTCTAGTACGGTTCCATGCCCTATAGAGGGTTTTTGCTTTTTAGTGCTTGACCCGGGTGACTGGTGATGATGCACCCTTTTTTTCGGACTGGGTTTGTATTCAGGGCCGGATTGTCCCAAAATTTTATTTCAGTTTTCCAGGCGCTTTCCATCGCACAGTACTTTCGTACAATGGACGCCAAGTCAGCGAAGCGTGTAATATCACGGCGACTTATGGCGTTGAGTATTCCCTTGTCCATGCAATTATTGCAGAAGGTTGAGATTGCGTCTTCCTCACGGCAGTCCCTTAGCCTGTTCTTAACCAGGAGGAATCTAGACCAGTAATGATGTACTGTTTCATCGGGTTCTTGCCTGATTTTGGATAGATCTCTTATGTTGGGGTGGGTGGGTGGAATTAAATCTGGAGCCTCACCCCATCTAAGGCTCAGAGGCCGAGGAATTTCTGAACTCGAAAATTTGGATTCCTGGATGTTGTCTAATGAATCCAGCCCGTCGCCTGACTCTAAGTTCAGGTCTTGAGTGATATCCTCCCCTCCGCGGGTATCCGGCTTGGAGGGATCGGGAATCCGGATGTAGCGAGTCCTTAAGATAGATGAAGGGTCGCCGCACTGTCCCTCTACCACGGCAACGTGATGGGTGACTTGGGGAGAGTTAATCTCTCTCAGATCGGTTTTAGGCCCAATCTGGCCATAATCCGTAGCGACTCCCAGGGCGGCGAAGCGATCCAAGAGCTCGTTTATGGAGGAAAGCTCTATTGGATCTAACTGCTCGGCGAGTTCCGAGTTGACATGAAGATTGTTTTTGATGGCTCGAGAGGTCATCATCGGTGCAGAAGCCGAACAGGCAGTCATAAGAAAGCCACCTAACCAGAGGGTTTGGCCGACAGCCAAAGCTCCCTTAGCAACGGTGCCGTCTTTAAAGACGGGACGAGGCATCCTTCCTGATGGCGACGACACAGAGGAACTCTCAATGAAAGCACCAATGTCGGTCTCAAAACTAGCGGATCTCAGGTAGGGGGTCCTAAACTGTGCGTCTAGGCCAGATGGTAACAGGAGACAAGGGACACGAAGTTTTACCCAGGTTCGGGCCCTCTCGATGGAGGTAAAACCCTACGTCCTGCTTGATTAATATTGATGATATGGGTAGTACAAGAGTTGATCTACCACGAGATCGAGGAGGCTAAACCCTAGAAGCTAGCCTATGGTATGATTGTTGATATGTGTGTTGTCCTACGGACTAAAACCCTCCGGTTTATATAGACACCGGATAGGGTTAGGGTTACATAGAGTCGGCTACAATGGTAGGAGATCTTCATATCCGTATTGCCAAGCTTGCCTTCCACGCCAAGGAAAGTCCTAGCCGGACACGGGACGAAGTCTTCAATCTTGTATCTTCATAGTCCAGGAGTCTGGCTGAAGGTATAGTCCGGCCATCCGGACACCCCCTAATCTAGGACTCCCTCAGGACGCTTCCCGGCCAGGCACATACGCGCCCCAAGTTCGGGCGAGCGCAGGCGCCACCAGGGGCTATATAAGTAGCCTCACTGTCAACCTCCTATGGCTAAGTGAAAGTGATAAAGCATCATAGTCCGATTGCCTAGTTCGCTGCGCTATCACCTCCTTTGTAGGACCAAGACGTTGGATCAAGTGTGAAAATGCGCCTTCTGCGAACACCCCCGCATTATGTGCGTGGGGGCTGAAGCCGACGACTGCCATCTTTCAGATTATATATACATATATGTTAAACGGCCACACATGAGGTATTATAATACTTGCAGGCACAAGTATAAAAAGCTTCTACAATTTATCAAAATATTTTTTTACAATAATATATGCTATTCAAATATAGTATCCTTCGAGCACTGCGTCTCTATTAAACGAGCGCCTTGCAGAACTTCTTGAAAATAGTGCTCGGCAGGTACTCGGCTTCCATCCGAGTCTGGGGATGCAACAACGGTGGACTCTATTTCCGCCCAGTATGTCTTCACACGGGCAAGAGCCATCCGCGCACCCTCTATGCACGCTGACCTCTTCATCGCATTGATATGCGGCGCCGCACCAAGGAACTGCTGCACTAAGTTGAAATAACTTTTCGGCTCTGGCCTCTCTGGTCACAGATGACTCATGACATACTTCATGGCGAGTTCGGAAAACCTATTTAGCTCGGCCCATTCGGCCAAACGATCGGCTAATGATAGTGGATGCTCCGTATTGTGGAACTGCAACCAAAAGAGCTTTTCCACTTCGCGATCTTCTTGATCTCGGAAGTGTTCGGCCGCATCTGTGGCACTCGCTGCCAAATCCAGATAGGTGTCTGCCGTACTCCACATCCGGTCTAACGGAGCATGTTTAGGATCACAGAACTTCCTCCGCAGCATAAAGGGCTTTCCAGCCGCGATCTCTCCGGCCTGACGTAGCTCCTCCTTCATAGCTCTCATTGCAGAGCGAGCATCCTTGGCATCGGAAACGGCCTTCTCTAGGTCCGTCTGTTCTGCCCGATCTTCTTTTTGAAGAAGCTTGCAATGGTCAGCAGTGTTCTTCAGCTTCACGGCCATCTCAGCCATTTCCTTCTTGCTTCGGCAGTGAGCAGCCTGTTCGGCTTTCAGCTCTTCAATTGCCTTTCCGGCAGCCGCATCACTTTTCTTGGCTTGCTTCTTGGCTCGGGCAAGTTCCGCTCGAAGATTCTCCATGGCAGCAGCACCATCCGCATCAAGCGCACACATTGTAAGATACTGGCATAAAGCTCCTCTTACCAAGTGCCGCCGGAGGAATTACATACCTTGTGTCTCGTCAAGCCGCTTGTTGACAAGCGCGATGTCGGCATCTGCCACGTCAAGTTGCCGCTTTAGCTAGGCAAATTCATCAGTCCGGCTTACCACCAGACACTTCGCCACCTACGTATGAAGGCGGCATATTAGACTTGGGATTATGATCCTCTGCGCGCCGTCACTTTTGACAACGCACAGAGTCTCAGGGGCTACTATCTAAACAGGGCGCATCTTATTTATGCGCAACTGTCCAAAAAGGGTACATTATTTCGCGTACCTCAAAACCTGTCAGTAAACTCCTGACGGCCTCGTGCAATCCGCTCTCCGCGGATGAAATCCTCTCAATCACCGTACCCATCAATGCATGGTGCTCCTCTAAGATAGATGCTCGCCCTAGCAGATCCTTCAGCTCCTCCGACCGCGCACCAGACGGTGTCGGACTCGTCCGATGGCCCTTTTGTAAGGCCGGACGCGGAGGGCTTTGGGGGGCCATATGACTACCTTCTGGCCCTGCCGGATTCGGAGAAACCCTCCGCGACAATACCTCAGGGTCGCCCGCCTCGCAAGGCGGTACAACAGGGGAAGGCGTTCCGCTCTCCATCATCTCCGGAAGAAGATCCCCCGAAGACGAGCTCTACTGAGAAGGGCTAAGGTCCGAGCTACAAGGTAAATTTTAGATTACTTTTCTCAGATATAAAGCAAGGATTTCTCTCGTTTCTTAAAAAGAAAACTCCTCTCTACTTATGGCTCGATGGAGGGCTGATCCCCTTGAGGGCATAATTTGGCCGAAGTATCCCCCAGCACAGGAACCTCTGGCGAAGATTTCTTCCCCCGCTTTGAGGCCATTGTCTCCGGGTCTTCAGAGGTGGTCCTCTACTTCCCCTGAGGAGAGGAATTTTCGATTCCTCCCTTCCGGACGACCTCCTTCGAGGAGGCTGTAGCTTCCTTGTCCCCTCCCTCTCTTTCCGTTGAAGGCACAACCTCCAACATCCTGACTAGCACGGGACCCGGCGTGGTCTCGGGGAGGGGGGCCAGACACCTGATTAGCTTTGCTTTCGCTATCCACTCCTGTTTAAAGGACAGCTCTTTTAGGGGCAATTTTATGATAAATATACGGATAGCGAGTCCAGGCACAAGGCTACTTATTTGAGTATCCGGACGATTGCAGCTCAGACCTGCGTCCTCCGTAGAATCCGGACACACTACTTGTGGTCCTAAGAACAATGTACATCTCCATGGGCGTCACGCCAAGAAAATGTTGGAGAACTCATGGTCCCTCCGGGTTGAACTACCACAGGCGGAGGGGGCAACGTTTGCAGGGCAGAACTCGGTGGATTAACATAACCTGCGTCACCATGACCAGACTGATGTCTCTTTCTAGGAGATCTCAGATGTGGCCCTGCAACAGGGGCACGTCCTTTGCCGACCCCCAGTCCAGCCCCTTATTGACCCATGACGCCAGTCGTGGCGGGGGACCCGAGCGGAAAGCAGGCAGCGCCACCCACTTGGTGCTCCTAGGAGCTGTGATATAAAACCACTCTCGCTGCCATAAGCTGGACTCCTCTTGAAAAGAGCCCTCGGGCCATGGAGCACCAGCATTCTTGCTTATAAAAGCACCTCCGCACTCTGCGTGCCGTCCCTTGATCATCTTTGGCTCTACTTTGAAGGTCTTGAGCCACAGTCCGAAGTGAGGAGTAATACGGAGGAAGGCTTCACACACAACGATGAATGAGGAAATATGGAGGATGGACTCCGAAGCTAAGTCGTGAAATTTCAGCCCATAATAAAACATGAGCCCCCTCACGAAGGGATCCGTCGGGAAGCCTAGCCCCCGAAGGAAGTGAGACATGAACACCACACTCTCACCAGGCTTGGGAGTGGGAATGACCTACCCTTGAGCAGGCAGCCTATGCGAGATTTTGTCGGTCAAGAACCTGGCCTCTCTCAACTTCAGCACGTCCTCCTCCGTGACGGAGGAGGGCATCCATTAGCCTCGAAGGTCGGAACCATACATTGTCGAAGGTCCAAAGCGCCTGAAATCTGGAGCCTTGGGTGTTGGAACTCGAGGCGAAGGGCGAACTCGTTTGAGATTGAAAGAAAGGAGTAAGGCCTTGGTCTCTTTATAAGAGGTTGAATACCAAGGGCCCTCCCCGTGACCGTTTGGGACTCGCCTTCGATCGAGAAAACATGCCAACGGGTACTGTTGGGTTACCCACACCCGTATTGATGAGAATCCCGGAATAAGGGGACACGATCTCTGCTTTGACAAGACGTGCCAAGGAAACCGCCTCGCTAAACGCGCTGAGGTGGGACAGTAAAACGATTCGAATAAAGACTTGGCCGTGGTGTGATATCACGCTACGGAATACGTCAGCAGATTAGATTTGTGTAAATATTATTCTCTCTATGGCAATATGTGGAAACTTATTTTGCAGAGCCGGACACTACCTTTGTGTTCAAAATCTTCTATGAAGTACTTGGAGGAGGAACCCGCCTTGCAATGCCGAAGACAATCTACGCACTGGACTCGTCGTCATTGAAGCCTGGTTCAGGGGCTACTAAGGGAGTCCTGGATTAGGGGGTGTCCGGACACCTGGACTATACCTTCGGCCGGACTCCTGGACTATGAAGATACAAGATTGAAGACTTCGTCCCGTGTCCGGATGGGACTTTCCTTGACGTGAAAGGCAAGCTTGGCGATGCGGATATTCAAGATCTCCTACCATTGTAACCGACTCTGTGTAACCCTAGCCGTCTCCGGTGTCTATATAAACAGGAGGGTTTTAGTCTGTAGGACGAACAACAATCATACCATAGGCTAGCTTCTAGGGGTTAGCCTCCTTGATCTCGTGGTAGATCTACTCTTGTACTACCCATATCATCAATATTAATCAAGCAGGACGTAGGGTTTTACCTCCATCAAGAGGGCCCGAACCTGGGTAAAACATTGTGTCCCCTGCCTCCTGTTACCATCCGCCTAGACGCACAGTTCGGGACCCCCTACCCGAGATCCGCCGGTTTTGACACCGACATCCGCTGTGTCGTTGCCACCAGGAAGGATGTCTCATCCCGCCTTTAAAGATGGCACTGTTGCTGAGGAAGCTTTGGCTATCGGCCAAACTCTCCGGCTAGGTGGTTTTCTTATGACCGCCTGTTCGGCCGCTGCATCGACGATGACTTCTCGGGTCATCGAAAGCAATCTTTACGTCAACTCGGAACTCGCCGAGCAGTTAGATCCAAGCTCTCTTCCCTGAACGAGCTCTTGGATCGCATCGCCACCCTGGGAGTCACTACAGACTACGATCAGATTGGGCCTAAACCCGATCTGAGGAAGATCAACTCTCCCCAGGTCACCCATCACATCGCAGTGGTGGAGGAACAATGCAGCAACCCTTCATCTATCTTAAGGACTAGCTATGTCCGGATTCCCGATCCCTCCAAGCCGGATACCCGCGGAGGGGAGGACGTCACTCAAGGCCTGAACCTAGAATCAGGCAGCGGGCTTGCTTTATCGAAAAACATCCAAGAATCCAAACTTCCGAGTTCGGAAACTCCTTGGCCCCTGAGTCTCAGATTGGGTGAGGATTCGGATTCAATGCCACCCACCCACCCAAACATACGCGATCTATCCCAAATTAGGCAAGAGCCCGAAGAAACAGTACACCATTACTGGGCCAGATTCCTCCTGGTCATGAACAGGATAAAGGACTGCCGCGAGGAAGACACAATTTCATTCTTCTGCAATAATTGCACGGACAAGGGAATCCTCAATGCCATAAGTTGCCGCGAAATTACACGCTTTGCCGACTTGGTGTCCATAGTACAAAAGTACTGTGCGATGGAAAGCGCCTGGAAAACCGAAATAAAATTTTGGGATAATCCGGCCCTGAATACAAACCCAGCCCGAAATAAAAGGGTGCATTATCACAATACACCTGGGTTAACTACCAAAAAGCAAAAGCCCTCTACGGGGAAAGGAACCATACTGGAGGGAAGGCTCAACGGACCCTGCAAAATTCATAGTAAAGCGGATGCAATACCAACGCACAGCCTTAGAGCATGTTGGATACTCCGGCAGGTGGCCAAAAGTGGTGAGGATCTACTCCTCCCAAATACCACAGAGCACCATCCCGTGGACAACAATACGGTGTTAAAGGTCTTTGAGACCTTCGCGTCAAATAATAAATGCAAGTGAACACTCCGCAGCATGGCCGAAATCTGCCACGTAGCAAAAATAAATCCTTGGAGTGACATGGCTATTACCTTCAATGCTAGTGACGAACCCAAATTCCGAACAGCCCGAGCACTAGCCGCACTGGTCCTCAGTCCAATCGTGGACGGCTTCCGACTCACCAAGGTACTCATGGACGGCGGCAGTGGATTAAACCTCATCTATGAGGAAACTCTTCAAAAGATGGAAATAGTCTGGAGCCGCATTGAGCAAAGTAGCACAACCTTTAGAGGAATCATCCCCAGTCGGGATGCACGCTGTGCTAGGAAAATCACACTAGATGTGGTATTCGGCACGCCGGATAATTACAGGTCCAAAGAAATTACATTCCAAGTGGCCCCGTTCAGCAGCGGATACCACGCTCTGTTAGGGCGGGAGGTGTTTACAATCTTCCAAGCCATACCCCATTACGGGTACATGAAGCTCAAAATGCCCGGGCCCAACGGAATCATCACTCTTGCTAGTGATCCGGACATAGCACTCCGCGCCGAAAATAAGACAAACGCACTGGCCCTCGAGGCACTGTCCGAAGCCCTAGCGGCCGAGGAACCAACTGCGCTGCGCTCCACGGTGAACAGGGACGACGTGATACTCGATAAAAGATCCAAGTCCACCTCCTTTAAACCAGCGGACGAAATAGTCAAATTCCAAGTCCATCCAACGGACCCTACAAAACAGCTTCCATCGGGGCACAATTAAGCCCTGATGTCGACGCCACACTATGAGAGTTCCTATGCGAGAACTGGGACATTTTTGCCTGGCACCCTTCAGACATGCCAGGAATCCCACGCAGGCTGGCCGGGCATAGCCTAAATATCCTAAAAGGATTCAAGCCAGTCAAGCAGGCCCTTCGGCGTTTCTCCGAACCTAAGAGACAAGCCATGGGAGAGGAACTAGCCAAGCTATTGGAGGCTGGATTCACCAGAGACATAAAACATCCATACTGGCTAGCAAACCTGGTGATGGTACCAAAGAAGGACAAATCCTGGCACTT